>NC_133529.1:103145569-103810741 GCF_048544455.1 Silene latifolia | reverse complement strand
TTAAAACATGATTTATATACTGACATGACAAAGAAAACAAAGAAAAACGAAAGAAATAAGAAAAATAGAAAATTGCAGAAGGTCGAGGAAGAAGAAGAAGAGCAGAAGCAGCGGCAACCTCTTGAAGAGGCGCAGCAAAGCTGCGATCCTTCGAAGAGGCGCAGCTGCTGCTGCATTTCTTCTCGACGTTTGATCTCCGCTGTTTTATAAAAACGGTTTTAAGAGATTGATTTTAAAACGGTTTTCGAATGTGCTTTTGATATAGACTTACATTAATTAATACAACATAAAAGTACAATAAATAAATGGGATTTACACCCTCAGACTTACATGTTTGACGAAATGAGATCGACTAAAGTTATCGTTTTAGTGATTTATCGACTCGAATATGCGTGGAAAGTGCCCTCGTTAGAGGATTTAGAAAATTGATTAATTAGGTTGATTAAACGTGGAGTTGGTCAAATTGGTCTGTCTATGCAACGTGACTGGGACTCAGAAGGATCTGAGCTTACGTGGTTGATTGATCAACCACGTAGGCGTCGAAAGCAATAGCGTGGTCTTGAATGCAAAGAGAGAAGAGAAGGGGCAGAACACTCGCGTGCCAAATATGGAGGCTGAAGGTCTCTATTTATACTAAACACATGGAGGAGTTTAGGAATGACACAGATTTGGAAATAAATCACGGAAATATTCTGAAAAGCGTGAAAAGAGGGCTGGTGAAGAGGCGCAACAGCTACTGCGACCCTTGGAAGAGGCGCAACACCTGCTGCGTCATTTCCCCGGAGGTTTCCTCCTCAGCAAGAAAGAATTCTGCGTTTTATTATGGAATTTCGGTAGATCTATACTTTCTTATTCCGTAAAACACAATATTGCGGAAGATATTTACTTAAAAAATTAATTTTAATTAGGAATAATTATCCAGATAATTCTAGAACATTCCGGAATATTCTGACTCGTCATTTAAACGGTTTTTAGAAAATGAAGCGGTTTTTAATCCGGACTCCAAATGAACTCTAATTACTGTCAAAACGACCATATCGGTGCGTAGATGACGACCAAGGGGTTGACTTAGGTGTTTGATCTATCACTTGTCGATGAACTTACGAACTGTCATAAATCGTTCCGCGTATCAAACATGCGGCCCAATCATCACTGGGTGGTTGGCGGGAGGTGTAGAAACGAGGTATCTACAGAGCCCCCGCTTTGACTGAGGCTTGGACAAGGCGTAAGTTAAAGTATAGCCACCAGGTCAATCGAAGATTACAACCTGACGACTATGGCGACTCGAGGCGGCTCAAGGGGTCTGAACCAAGGACCTGTCGTCGGGAACATTTTAGAGTCTGTCGACTATCGGGGAGGGTCGTTTAAATTCCGTTAGACTACGTAAGGAAGCACGCCAGCCATAAGAAGAGACCATACCTGAGATATGGGGAATCTACTTGCGTTGGACTCTAGCGAACTTTGTTTCTGAGAAATACGTGGGTTATAAGCGGCAACGAACTCTCGTGGGGAATATATTGATGACTCCACTGAGGACGAATCATATGTTAAGTCGACAACGGCACGCCTTTGGCACCGCTGAAGAGAGAAAAGTGATAAATTGACAACGACATGCCCTTGGCATCGCTGAGGAATGTAAAGGTGTTTGATCGACAACAGCGCGTCCTTAGCCCTGCTGAGGAGAAAATAACAGATCGACAACGACACGCCCTTGGCATCGCTGAGGAGAAAATAATGGATAGACAACGATGCGTCCTTAGCATCGTTGAGGAAAATAAAGGTGTGTGATCGACAACGGCATGCCCTTGGCATCGTTGAGGGGACAATAATGGATCGACAACGACGCGTCCTTAGCATCGTTGAGGAGAAAATCCGCTCGGGTCGTCACAAGCGAAATTCCGGTAAAAAGGGAGAAATCCATGAACTGTATTTAGTGATCTTTAATTCTCACTGGGAACCAAAATATCATGGTTGTCGGGAGTCTGCTGAAGAGAAAATGCCGATTCGGACGAAGAGAACACCCAAAAAGAGCCATATGTTGAGGAAGAGGCGCATGAAGCCCGGGCCCACAAATAACGAACTTATAACAAACTTTAACAAAATTCTGAGGAAACTCGCTGAAGAAAAGGCGCAACAAAAGCTGCGACCTTTAGAAGAGGCGCAACAAGTGCTGTGTCCTTTCTCGAGCTCGTCCCTGTCTGGGTAAAAACCCAACTAAAGCCGTGTTTTGTTTCTCATTTCAAAAAATACAAACATTTAATTTCTTCACAAAAACTCAACCAAATTCCGTCAAAATTTGATCAACACCTGCCATAGACGATGACTAATCGAGGTATGTGTCTTGTATTTGCTTCATTTTGCATTTGAGCTTTGATTTTGGGTCAAAAATTAGGGTTTACATACCCATTTGTTTCGAAAATTTGGGGCTTTCGTCCCAAATGGATTTGCCTCATGAAACTGACATTATAAATGAGTAATTGGCCATGTTAGGAACACAACCATGTATTCCTTTCGAATTTTCGTCGAGTATTAAGGATTTGAGTTCGAAATGTGACGGTCTCTCTGCTAAACAGTAAAACCCTTCAAAAATGGCCCTATTCTAGCCCATTTTTGATGAAACTTGATGTTTTGGAACCCTTGAGTAATGGGTAAACTTGCTATCATGCCGGATTTTCAACTTGTGACAGCTCCTCCGGGATACTTTTGTGTGGCATAATTGCTATTCTAGCGAAATGCTGCCGAATTTTCGACTCAAACCCGCGGCTAGGCTCAAACTTATACTCGTCTTGACTTAACCTACCCCATGTGTGGCCGGGGTTGGGAAATTTGGGCCAAAGATGGCTAGAAATGGCGCTTTTAGAATGCTTGAAACGCTTGAGAATGCTTGAAAATATGCTTAGCATTGCTTTGTTTATTTCGATTTGTAGAGGATATGCCTTCTATGTCGGGGAGAAACCCCATGGACACCGACGTTGACCTTTCCACTAGTCAGGAGATGGAGGAGGATATAGAGGAGGAGGCCGCGCGGAGGGCCAATGTGGGACGAGGCGGCCGTTAGCTTGCAGGAGCACCTGAGTGGGCCGAGAAATGGGATGGTAGATATCTCATTTGGGCGGCGGAGAGCCATTTGTCGTACAGGACGGCAAGGAGCATGGTAAGCCTTCAGCCTGTCATTCTTTTATTAATTTATTTCTTGCACACTTATTTATGCTTATTTATTCGTTTCTTGTCACTTCTCTATGCTTAAGAAAGCTTTCTTTTGAATTGACGCAAGAGGCTGGGAACATGATGTCCTTTTCCGGTTACATGACGATGATGGACGCCTTCGGGAAGCTATCGGAGGAGGAGAAGGCTATCATTGAGCGCGGAGCCTTCGGTGCCTTGGTACGAGGCTGGAGGGAGATCAAGGAGAGGACGATTCGGGCTAACCTCAGCCTGATTCGAGCCTTTCTTGATCGGTTCTGGGACACGACCTCAACTTTCCATATGCCTTTTGGAGAGATCGAGGTCACCTTGGAGGACTACTAGGGCTGAGCAAAAAATCCGATTATCCAAACTGATCCGATATCCGATCCGAATCTGATCCAAATTTTTGGATATCCGATCCGAAAGTTAAGTTTGGTTTGGATATCTGATCCGAAATCTTTGGTTTTGGTTTGGATATGGATATTAGAATTAAAACATTTGGATATCCGATCCGATCCAAAACTAGAGTTTTCTAGTATAATTTCGAGAAAATAAAATTTTATTTGATACAACAACTTAATTAATGTTTAAAATATTAGAGAAATATGTAAGTAGTACTTAAGTTTTATGTCGAGAACATTGGAGTAAGAATACTAAAGAAAATCATCATGTAAGATTATGAATATAATCGTGTTTCTAACTTAATTTTTAAGTAAATTAAAAAGTATGGATATCCGATGGATATCCGCATCCGATCCGATTATTTTGGATACCCGAACATTGGATATCCGAAACATTTGGTTTGGATATTGGATATCTAACTTCAGGATTTCTAATATGGATATCCGATCCGAACTAGCAGTTTGGATCAAATACCCGATCCGTACTCTGCCCTAAGGACTACGGCATGATCTCGGGTCTGCCGTGTGGAGAGGAACCATTGGTGTGGCCGTTGATGGCCATGAGAGTAGACTCGGCCGAGGCGAGGAGTCTGATCGGCTGGAACCTGGCTACGGGTGTGGCCCAGGTTCCTGGTTTGGTGTCGAGTACCTACGTCAGGGACTACTTCATCGGCAGGGTTCCAGCGAGGGTGAGGATGGATGGACGCATGGTGCCTCTACCACCTTGTACTGCTGAGCAACGGGCTCGTCTGTGGTTGTGGTGGTTCTTGTCTTTGATTTACCTCGGAGACAAGGGGGAGAGGCTGTCGACGAAGCTTCTTCCGTTTCTTTCTGACTTGAGTAGCCTAGGTCATTGGGACTGGGTTACTCCTAGTTTTGCGGTCCTCACGCGCTACATGTGGGCCATGGTTCGTCCGGAGTTGATGGAGAAGGGGACTTCTCCTGCCACTATCGGTCCTAAACTTCTCTTGAAGGTTTGAATCTTCCTTGAAAACATGAAAGATCATTTTTAAAAGATCATTTTTGTAGGAAAATGATTAGTAATCATTATTATTTTGCCTGCAGGCGTGGGTGTACTCCTACTTTCCTGGTTTTGCTCCCACGAGGACGGCGGACGTACCGAGAGCGTACCCCGTCGTGAGGGACTGGGTTATGTGTCGTCGGAAGAGCCATCGGTCTTCTTACGATGTTTTTCGGAGTGGCGTGAATGCCCTGAGTTTAGACAGCGTACGCGTCTTTGACCTTCATTTTATCTTTCCTTTACTTAGAGATGATCATAGGAATGACCCCTCGTGTTCTTGCTTTAGTGGGTGTCCCGGCCTTGGGAGAGCTACTATGGGGCCCCAGCCTTTGTGGCTGAGGTTCTCCGTCCTCGGAGTTCGAGTAGGTTGTTGTTGACGACGTCCAAGGGGCCTGTGTGGTACTTGGGTGAGCGTTTGGCTCGGCAGTGCTCCCGCGACACTTTTACGGTTCCTATCGGCCCTCCAAGGATGATGTTTAGGGAGCCCTAAGAGGCTGAGAGGACAGCTGACCTGGCTGGCGCGAGTGGTGACGCCCTCCTTCTACCTGGTGAGGAGTACGCTGAGTTTGTTCGCCGGAGGCTGGCGTACTGGCCGACCGTGGTAAGCATATTACTGTAACACCCCGGTTTATTAAAGAGGTCCTCGTCAAGACATTCTCTAATAAAACGGACTGTTACCATCTCGGTTTCCCGAGGTAGTGAATAACAAATTAAACTCCAAGGCAATTTATATAATATTTTAACTTAATTATTACAAATACTCTTTTCAACTCAAATTACAAGAACTGACATAATTAAAAGTGGAAGTCTTCTAGATGATGATCTAGCCACTAAGTCGTCTGATCCAATGTCTCACGCCCATCAAGCTCCCGTCCTATCTCTTAAACCTGTCAAGTCTGCTCCCCATAAAACGGATCATCACAGGTGTTCACGAATACACAGGGTCAACCACGAGGTTGAGTAGGGAAAACAAAATAAGTACGACAACAAAATAAATAACTCCATTTCCAATTCGTCACATACTCCACCTCTCCGTATCACAGACCCTGAATACTTCCACACCATATCAATAACTTCCACACCGTATCAATAACTTCCACATCATTTCACAGACCCTGAATAATCTCTGTTTCATATCACAGACCCTCAATAACTTCCACACCATATCAATAACTTCCACACCATATCACATACCCTGAATATCACAGACCCTGAATATCACAGACCCTGAAAAATCTCTGTTCCATATCACAGCCCCTGAATACTTCCACATCATATCACAGACCCTGAATAATATCCATACCATCCTCCAACTCCAGTGCATATGAATGCTCAAGATAAATTGATGCAACACAATATATATATATAAATCAATGAACTGATGAATCATAAAATCATGCCAGTTACCCGATGTTGTGATATCATACTCAATACAATCAAAACAGTCAATCACCCTTCCCAATATAAATGATAATATAACTCGACAACCAGGAATCCAGTCCACACAATTCGATCAATAACGATAATAAGACAAGTGTAGTTCCCCTACCTCAAGTGCCAGCAAATCCAATTAAGCAGTCCAGAAATAAAGCAATGAATTGATTATCGATCCTTCACGAATCCGCCACCTAAAACAATTATAATATTTATAATTACTAACTACTAAATATGGAGATCTCTCAATTAGAAGTCTTCCCGAAATACAATCCCGACACCAACTTATGCCCGACTGATAATTAAAATAACCCGATTAGTATTTGACCCAACTTTCTCAAAATAGAAAGTTATTAAGGTATAATCTCTTAAAATGGAAACTTTCCCGATATAGTAACTTTTCTCTTTTATCAAACCCGACTCAAAATCCCGTTTCTGGTTAATTAATTATTATTTTATTTCAATTAACTCGGAACTTAAACCGAATGATAATTAAAGGATTAAACGAATTATAACAATTATTTAATAAATCCCGAATCAACATTTGAATACTCAACATCCGTCTTTCATTATTTAAATACCCGGAAATTAAATTAATTAATTAAAGGTACGGCCGATTAACGAATTATAATGATTAATTAATAAAAATCCGCTTCAAGACAAATCGAATAACCCAACTCTTCACTCACCATTCTCTCACGCTCACACCCTTCAAACACCACCGGAGCCCCCCGACAACCACCAGCTGCGACACCCACTTCACCCCAGCCGCCAACAAACACCCCCACTGGGGTCGACCCTCACCGGCGAGGTGAACCACGGCCGTCTTTTGGCCTGGTTCACAGCCGAGCTTCCCCAAACACCTCCTTTTCGCTCCTTACTACCACCGCAACAGTCACCAACCTCCTGTCAACCTACCACGAACCTATTCGTCGTCAGCCCATGCACCCAGAAACCGTAGCACCACCGTGTCGACCACTCCCTAGTCCACGGTGGTGCCGCCTACACCTTACCTGTCTAAACACCACGAAAAACCCAGATTATAACTCGTGTAACCACCCCTATCGCTGCCGCCTCTCACTGCCCCTACAACCACCTAAGACCACCCTAACCACCACCACTATACTCGCCTCACACCCCACTACTCTCCTACCCTGCCAACCACCACTAACAACTACTCTATAGTACACGAAACAGCAGCAAAGACCCGACATCAAATATGAAAAACAGTGGAAGAGTTGAACTCCTTACCTTCCTGCCGCCATAGCTGCCACCAGGGCCGTCCTAGGTCGACGCCAATAGCTCCTAGCTCGTCCCTGAAGTGCCGACAACGACCTTAGCCACTCTCTCTCTCTCTATATCCGTGAGGGATGGTGTTTGGATCTGACAAAAGGAGGGAGGAGGGAGGCGGGTAGAGGTAGGGTATTAGGGTAGTGATTAGGTTTATAATTAGGGTTAATTAGGGCTAATGGGCTTAGGGTTTAATTAGGGTTAAATGGGCTGAACAGTTAATGGGCCAACTCAATGGTTCAGCTCATATTCGAATTCCATATAAAACCGACTCAATTAACTTAGCCCGATACGACGCAAGTTAAATAAAGTAACTTAACATAATTATCGACTCAACAATTACCCGACTGAATTAATATGATAAAATGTATAATAAATAATATTTAATAATATCCATTTAATTTATTATATAATATTCATTTAATTTATTATATAAAATACAGGGTATTACAGTCTTCCCCCCTTAAAATGAACTTCGTCCCGAAGTTCGCTCCCATACTCAAACCCCAAAAGGGTATTGCATAGCGTTCTTACGGATGTCACGCATTTCTAACACGGTTAGCACATACTTTTGACACGACAATTAACATAACAAAAACGGAATGTTACATTCTGCCCTCCTAAAAATAAACTTCGTCCCGAAGTTTTAGCTCTTCTTTACTTAACCCAATTAACTACGACTAATAACTACCGGCGAACACAACTGTATAACACTATATAATCATCTGAGAACACCATCATTCTTCCACCTCAATTCCGATCTCAACTCAACATGAACTCATTAACCAAGGTCACACTGGACCGCAAGCATAACTCGGCACAAAGGCCCCACAACTCATAACTCAATACCAGTAGTTTAATCACACTCTCCTTTTACACATCAACCAACTAACAGAAGTAGGAACAACACGTATGGAACTCATTTGTATAGGTACCCCACAACTAAACATCAACTTGGTCAACTATAACCTACAAACAAGTGCAATTTAAGCATCAAGATTTTACAATCCTCCCCAACTAGAAACATGGTTACGTCCTCGTAACCTTCATTATTATAACAACGGTCTCAAACTACTGCTAACAACTTAAAAAGGATAAAAGGTTCTTAACTCACGTCCCAGATAACTAGTTCTTACCAAAGACAATCGATACACAACTCTTTCAAGGATGTTGCCGTTACCAGTAAAAATCATTAGTAATTATTCATCTCACCAATCATTGTAATCTCCTACTTTAGAAACCCAGGGAGTCCATCAACATGCGAAAAGAATTATGGTCAACACTTTGATAACTCGATTTATGAAAATTTATAACCTAATAGGTTCAATCTGACTTTCCTTTGCTTAATTGTACGGATTTAGGTCAAGACACGGAATCACCAATAGAAATGAAGACAACCAGTTTCGCAGTACTTATCGTCCCAGAATTATTTTCAATCCTCATAACAATTAGGTTTGGTATTTATTCATGAATGACGAAAGCACATTGCTTGGCAATTTTACAACTTATTGGTTGAGTCAAACAAGCGATTAAACAGCGATATTGGAAAGTTAACATGCAAGACTATCATTCATAAAATTTCGTTCTTGATATTACGTGTATTTAAACTGCACACAACACCATGACATAAAAGATTAAATGTATTTTACTACCCCAATTTTTCCAATATTCGTTACCTGTCATGCTAATACCAACTTACCATGTTAACACGTAACTCACTTAAATCACCACATCACATTTTCCGTTTCGACATTCGTAACCAACCACAACCCACCAATTCGCTACGTGAACGAACAACATGAATAACTTGACCCACCACTTGTGACTCCGCTCTAATTTCATTACTCTAGACTTAACAACTATCATGAACCATTCAACCAGACACTAGCTGGAAATCTCCTTCCAAATTTATACTCACACGGCAAAATTTAACTTCATTTTCAACTTTTACTTTCGTACCGGGCGATGAATAACTTTCCTAATCATAAACCTTATAACAGAGCCGTCATAGAATCCACTTACAGCTTACTACGAAACCCAAAATCAGATAAGCTTAATTCAATTCCTTTAAACAAAACAAGCTTGGGTGTCGACTCATATATCGAAATTTACAGGTCCATCTTATTCATTTCAATCATATCTTACTCATGAACGACTATTACCTCAATCATCAGGATTTTAGTTGCGCTTCTTTACTCAGTTATATTCACGACTCAATTAAACGTAACTATACAACTATCATCTAAACCAATGTGTGTCATGTGAATCATAAAAGGGCTATCCCATTATAATATTGCCAACATAATTATCATAAACAATCCTTACTAGAATATAATTGATATTGGTGACTCGAGAATCTAGATATATTAATCGTCGTATTATATCAAACAATTTCCTTTATATCATGCTCCTACAATTACAAGAATCCCTTTAATATTTTACGACGATATAGTGATGAACATATCCACTAAGAATTAACAACACTGTTTGTTTTTCATGTCCTAGGTTTAGATCCACCGAAATAGATTAATGCGATGATGGTTATAATCATAACTATGGGCACACAACTCATATGAAAGACCTTAGAACTCAGATGGCACCCTCCACGTGTGAACATTTAGACACAATCATTACTACCATTCATGTGTAAACATTTAAACATAATTATTATAATTATTATTCATGCGAGTATATTAGAGCAATCAAATTACTGTTAATACCATCGACTTTACCAAATTACTTTTAATATCATCAACTTTACCAAGATATGACAATATAGTTTTTATATTTATATGTATCCGACCACTATGCAAATATGATGAACACCCAGAGATATCACAACGTGTCAAATGCATATTAATATATGTAAACAACTGGGCTCGAATAAAATATTTCACCCTCGATTACGAATCAAATTAATTTATTCCATTCTTTTTTTTTTTTTTTTTTTTTTTTTTCATTTATCACGCAACAAATGTTATCAACTAAACTTCAATTTTTATCACTGGTTGAGATACGTAACTACTGAACATGCTTGCTACTATCATCATATAAGGACATTATAAATTCATATTATTAAAGCTCGTGAATTAATCAAACACTGTATGAAGACTCAACCTAGAACACACATTTAAAAGTCATGATTCACGTTGTAACTTTCAAAGATCACGAATAAATAACCGTTCGATTAAAAACTTGATTCATATTACTTTTACAAAACACGGAGAGTTAAAATCACAGGGAAAAGAATTAGGTTCAAAGCACAAGAATACCATTTTTAAAGAATTTTACCACTCAGTTGGTCCAACCAAACATGTGACAGCTATTGGTCCAAAACTTGGGTTAGTTTGCAAAACTTATTATTTACTATTGAGGCATCAAGATTTTTCGTGGCTTATCAATTTGAACACTTATGTGAATTTTACGACCAATGGAGTTGGAATTATGCGAAAATTTTTAATGCAATTTAAAGGTGGATTTTTACAACATCATTGGTCAAGCGTCACTGCATAGAACTTCCTAACCACATCTTACTAAAATCTTTATTTCTCCTAATCCGTATATCATATAAGCATGCAACCAACGTCAAATGAACACTAACTCACGAGGCTATCTTTCATAAAATTTTCACCGATAGGCAACAAACAGAAAAGAAATGGTAGTAAGGTCAATTAAAGAATAGCATCAACCCAGACAAGTCTCATCACTAAGTTTTTCGTTTACTATGTTCCAACTCTTACAACCACACTATTGTTACTAACCCATACCAACTTAGATCTCACACTTAGATCTCACACTGTACCTACGTAAACATATACCCCCATAGAATCCCTTCGCCTCTCGATCTACCCATTACATCTACATTATGATTGATATGACTAAAACAGGCAATTCAATAGCGTTTCTTATTACTATCACATTATTATACTAGCATGGCTTGGGATCACATAACCGCATATTACTAGACATAATAGTACCATCAGTACGTCATTCAACATCCACCTAGGTAATTTTCATCGACTCGCAATTATTTTCATGCTCACGACTAGCACAACACTTCATTGATTCTTAACCTGAACTCGAAAATTTATTTCTCATTTCTCAACATTATATGATCACGTCATCATTCATACAACATACTTACCGTAGCGTTGTCCTACAGAATGGTTAGAATACATAGGTCTCAAGGTATATATCAACTCGATTATGCAATACTCTATGCATCAATCAACACTTAGGCAACAATATAGGAATCTCAGGTTCAACCTTATGCAACTTTTCTACCCTTTTCTCTCATATACCCTCAGGGTTTTCCGAGTCAAACTGAGAGGGCCACTGGTTCGGTGTGAGGGGGCCCCTAACTCAAACCTTACCTCAGTGTGCTCCTAACAGTTCTATCCCGGTGTTCATTTTAATTAGACACATCCTAGGTTCATTGGGTTCATTGGTTTAGGCCTGAGGATCGTTCGCTCTGATACCACTTTGTAACACCCCGGTTTATTAAAGAGGTCCTCGTCAAGACATTCTCTAATAAAACGGACTGTTACATTCTGCCCTCCTAAAAATAAACTTCGTCCCGAAGTTTTAGCTCTTCTTTACTTAACCCAATTAACTACGACTAATAACTACCGGCGAACACAACTGTATAACACTATATAATCATCTGAGAACACCATCATTCTTCCACCTCAATTCCGATCTCAACTCAACATGAACTCATTAACCAAGGTCACACTGGACCGCAAGCATAACTCGGCACAAAGGCCCCACAACTCATAACTCAATACCAGTAGTTTAATCACACTCTCCTTTTACACATCAACCAACTAACAGAAGTAGGAACAACACGTATGGAACTCATTTGTATAGGTACCCCACAACTAAACATCAACTTGGTCAACTATAACCTACAAACAAGTGCAATTTAAGCATCAAGATATCACGCCCTCCTTCTACCTGGTGAGGAGTACGCTGAGTTTGTTCGCCGGAGGCTGGCGTACTGGCCGACCGTGGTAAGCATATTACCGTTTACTTGTCTTTGATAAAGCTGAAGAATGATTAGCAAAATAATGAACCACTTGAGTTTTGCAGGAGATCAAGGTGGCTGGCGTCGAGCCCCAAGCTTTTCCGGAGACGCTGGAGTACACTGACTCGGCGGGCATGACGCTGATCTCGGAGATTCGGGACTTCAGCGAGGCGGTGACTGACGCTGGCTTGGACGAGTGGTAGCATATCATGAGGAGGGTAAGCCCCCAACTTTGGCTGTCTTTTGTATTTTATGCTTTATTACATAGGAATGCATTTGTTTGAACCTTATCTGTATTTGAATGAAGGTGGCACCGTCCAGGCATGTGGAGCTGTGGAGGATGGCCAACCGGCTGCGAGCTACAGTTATTGAGGCCCTTAGAGGTGGCTCGGGGCGGCAGGTATGAAACTTTCGTACCCGTTCTTTATTTTTATTATCTCCAATCATTTTTATGAAGTGAAGCGAAGTAAAGTATCACCCCATTTTTCTGTGTAGAGGGAGCGTGAGCTGGCGCAATCCCAGGAGGAGACGGCCCGTTTGATGAGAGAGCTCGAGGTCAGAGATGCTGAGATTGCTGCCTTGAGGCGACCGTGGCTGAGCTGAGGGGTCGTCAGGACTAGTTTGCTGACTGTTTGTACATTTGTACATTTGGATGTCATTTTGGGCAGGAGCCCGTATTTTGATGTATATTTTGCATTTTGGTTGTATATACGATGGCCTGCGTGCCTTTGCTGCTGGGTGTTTGCTGTATCTGCATGTTAG
Organism: Silene latifolia; assembly: GCF_048544455.1. NCBI lineage: Eukaryota > Viridiplantae > Streptophyta > Magnoliopsida > Caryophyllales > Caryophyllaceae > Silene > Silene latifolia. The sequence goes on along the minus strand of NC_133529.1, from coordinate 103,797,621 downwards.
CTTTGAAAAAAAAAACAGGTTTGGCATGTGACGGTTGCGCCGTCATGCTGCCAAAATTCGTGTAGGAAATCACGACAAACACATATAGCAAAAAGAATTAACATAGAAAGTTAAAATGGCCTAAATTAGCGCGAAGAAAAAAGTGTCCGAAAATGGACAAAAAAGTGCCCGAAAATGAAAAAAAAGTGACGCGACTGGACGGTAGGGAGGGCTACCCCCTAAAAAAAGAATTTAAAAGAAATGTCTAAGTGTATTAGAAACATTTTTGAAAAGAAGGAGTGAAATGATTCCCCGAAAAGAAAAAGAAAATAAAAATGAATAAGTGTGCGTATTTGGCGAAAATGTCGATTTTGACCCGAAAAGCGAACCCGTAAAAGATTAGGAAACATAAATTTGGTAATTATTCGGAATTACCGAATTAGGTCCCTATAGGAATAGGAAACTTTAACTAAAACAGATTAGGAAAGATCCCACGGCTGTCAAACGAGGAAAATAGCTTGGGGAAGAGGCGCAGCAGGAGCTGCGATCTTTTGAAAAGGCGCAGCAAGTGCTGCGTCTTTTCTCCAGTTAGTCCGTCCTCTGCTGAATTTAGGAAACAGTGAATAGTATAAATAGAGACCTCGGTTGAGCTTCTATTCTCACAATTCTCTCTTCCTTGACTTCATCTATTACATAAAACCTCATATATCCTCTCAAATTCTTCCAACAAAAATATGGGTGCCTTTGAAAATCGCATCAAGGAGTGGATGAATGAATTTACGAATGTGGAGAAACACGACATGGGTGCTTTTAACTTAGGATCCATCATAAGTTTGAAGCTAGTGAAGGTAATTAGGCCCTTTTTGGATGCTTGTCTTGAATATTGGGATCCTAATTTTCATTTATTTGCCTTTCCGGGAGGCGAAATTTGTCCCTTTCCTAAAGAAATTGCTGAGGTTGGAGGATGGGATGCAGAAAGTGTTCCGGCTATACCTCCTAGCTCTCAAAGATATAAGAATAAATTCAGGGTCTTGTTTGGATTGACCAAGGCTGAAGTAGACCGTCTTGTGACCTCAAAAGGTGTCCGCATGTTTGAATTTGTCGATCGATATATAAATAGGGAGGACCCCACTACCTCTTATGCGGCGAGGCGTAGAGCTTATGGATTTTGCCTTCTTCCTTGCTATGTCTTGCGAGGGCATGTGGACCAAGAGATGAGGGGTGACCCTCGATTTTTAGGGATAGTGGAGCAAATGGAACTGCGCAGAAGCCGAGCATGCTTGATTATAGGGGAGACCATTCTAGGATTGGACAATAGGAAGGAAAACCGCGAGCATGCATATCTTGGGAGTCCTATCATTTTACAGGTAAGAACCCGTTTTCTTGTCCTATTCGGCCATTTTTATATTTCCGTCCATTTTGTTTTTTGGCCCTCTTTGAACATTAACTCCCGTCCCCTTTTTGCAGATCTGGCTGATGGAAAGACTCCGGTTGATCGAGCCCCCAGTTGATGTGACAGGATATCGCTTCCGATCAATTGCAATGAGAACGAGGCTATACATGGTGGACTTCACTCGAGTATTGTGGACAGCGGGGGGCCCACGGGGGCGCTTGGGAGGAGAGAACAAGCGTTTGCATTTTTGTTGGAGTCGCCACCAACTTTTATGGGAAATTGGAACCGTTCGAATACCTCGTGTCATGTCAAGACACAAAGTAGAGACATGAACACCAAGCAATCGTTACCCTTAGCATTCTATGTCTAGAATGACTCTCGTGGATGCCAATGAACACGGATGTTCACAGAGATCTGGAGTAAGGGGTGAGGGTACGTATTAGGAAGCTCTTTTGATCGAACACCTAATCCCGCCCGCCTCGATAGCGGCCTCTACTAATGATTAGGGACATCATTTATACTTGATATATCGTCGGTTATATGCATGCAATGCAACATCCAAGTTTTAATCCTAACATGTGAGAATTAGACTAAGTCGGTTAACAATTAATTTAGCATGCAATTAATGTCAAAGTAGGATTTAATGCTCAATTACATGTGAAGGCATACAAATGATACAAGAAATATAATAAATACAATAAAGGAATTTACAATAATGAACATTACAATGGAATAGGCGATTTATGTCGAAAATACCTTTAAAACGGATAATTTGAGAAAAACGAATAAAGGAAGAATTAACGAACAAATCAGAAGGTGATAATACGATTAATAGTTGATTATACGTAAGCTAATTAAACTAGGTCAAGCAACCACGGAGTTCGGGGACGAGCTCATCTGGAACAGCGCAGCGAGATCGCGCCCTCGGAAGAGCGCAGGCCCGATTCTTTGCGTCTGTTCCAAGGGTGAGTTCTGGCTGTGAAGCCGGAACTGCAAATCGTTAATATAAATTGGTGTATTTAAGGATCGATTATGATATATTTACTCGGATAGAAGTGATTAACAGGTTATTTACATGTGATTGATGGTCATAAAAGCGATAAAACATGGATAAGACGGATGCAAACGAATTAATTACATGGATGAACGATTGATTAATAACATGGGTGAACAAAATAAGCTAAACATGATGAATTAATGACAAATTAATGACGAATATGTGATGAATAGATGGAAATATATCAAAGATCGAATTCCAGAAATCCGATATGAACAAATCGAATTTCTACAACCCGGATTGAATTTAATGACAAAAACCCGCAAATATTGGATTATAAGGGATTTAAGTCGGGTTTTAATGACGAGTTAAACATGTTAATGATGATGATTAATATACATGTGAAATTATTACGATTGTATGTCAAAGAATTAGCGAAAACAAACGAAACAAATAAAAGCAACAACGAATTACAGAGGACGAAGGAAGAAGTAAGGAAGCAGGAACTGCGGCAGCCTCACGAAGAGGCGCAGCAGGAACTGCGCTCCTTCGAAGAGGCGCGGCGATTGCTTGCGTCCTTTCTCGACGGTTTGTCTTCTGGAAATCCGTAAAAAGGAGGTTTTAAACGAGGTTTTAAAAATCGGATTTAATTGGTATTTTCTACATAAACCTTACAATTGATTACAAAAAGTAAATAACAATAATAAAAGAGAGATTATACACCCTCAGACTTACATGTTTGACGAAACGAGATGAACTAAGTTATCGATTAGCGATGCTCGACTCGAACTATAATGCAAATATTAAAGTGCCCTCGTAAGAGGAAAACGCTTAGATTAATTAAGTTGATTGATTGTGGAGTTGGTCAAATTGGTCGGTCATGCAAACGAGGCTGGTACTCAGAAGGATCCGAGCTTACGTGGTCGAATGTTCAAGCACGTAGACGCCAAAAAGTAAGAACAAAGGTTTAGAATGCAAAGGGAGAAGAGAAGGGCGGACACTCGCGTGAGAAATATGAGGAGCGAAGGCTCCTATTTATACTAATCACGTGGCGGAAATTATGGTAAGACTAGGATACGGAAGGAAAGATCCGGAAATAACCGACTTAGGTTAAAACACGGAAACTTGGACAAAAAGAAAGCCCTGGGAAAAGGCGCAGCAGGTGCTGCGTCCCTTGGAAGAGGCGCAGCACTTGCTGCGTCCTTTCCCGGGTAGGTTCCTCTGCGCGTAGAAAACGCGTTTGACAGCCCGTCGTATTTTAGGCATAACTTTCTCTACAAGACTCGGAATAAGGTGATTTCGGTGGTGTTGGAAAGCTAAAAGAAAGATATAGAACTTTCTGTGAAATAGGCCTGACCCAAGAAAGTCGTTATCACCTCGTAAAATGGGCCTAAAGATCGGGTTATCATTTTAGCTAAAAGAAATGCACATTTTGTAATGTAAACTTTCTAGTTTAGCCTAATGAAGTGATATGAGACTCAAAATGAGATATAACCTCAACATTTTGTGACATCCTAACCTTAGGTAGACAAGCACATTTCTTTGACTCGGGATTTAACGGTTTTAGGAAATGAAGACGGTTTTTGACCCGGACTCCAATTGTACTCTAATTACTGTCAAAACGACCGTATCGGTACGTAGATGACAACTAAGAGGTAGACATTAATGTTTGAGCAATCACTTGACGATAAACTTACGAACTGTCACAAATCGTTCCGAGTACCAAACATGCGGCCCAATCATCACCGGGTGTTTTGCGAGGGGTTCAGAAACGAGGTGTCTACAGAGGCCCCACTTTGACTGAGGCTTGGACAAGGCGAAAGTCAAAGTATAGCCATCAGGTCAATCGAAGATTACAACCTGACGACTATGGCGACGCGAGGCGGCTCAAGGGGTCTGAGCCAAGGACCTGTCGTCGGGAACATTTTAGAGTCTGTCGACTATCGGGGAGGGTCGTTTAAAGTCCATTAGACTACGTAAGGAAGCTCGCCAGCCATAAGAAGAGACCATACCTGAAATTCCTTCCTTGAGATGCTTCCGGAGGTGCATAGGAGCTAAGGGTAAGCGTAGGAGCTAAGGGTAAGACCTAAAAGATATATAAGGATTTGTGCTAGGGTGCGGGGCCCTAAAGGAAAGCATCGACGGGAAGGAGACCAAATATAAGTTCAACTTAAGGGGTAACCAAGGTTTGGGTGTAGGAACTCCAAGGAAGTGTGATTCTAAAAAGGTGATCCTAAAGGAATGTGATCCTAAAGGGACAAGGTGATCTTAAAGGAATGTGATCCTAAGAGGAATAGTGTATCTTAAAGGAATGTGATCCTAAAGGGTATAAGTATATGAAATCTAGGGAGTTTGGGAACCTAAAGAGCTAGATGTATGAACCTGGGTATATGAACCTAAAAGGACGGCTGGTATGGGAACTTAAAGGCTTGTGAACCTAAAAGGAATAGGGATCCTAAGGTTAAGTTTAGGAACTACTGGGTTACTAATTCTTGTTTTAAAACGGGCGCGTTTAAGGTTTCTGTCGTATGAGAACTCCAAAAGGATTTATGGGTTTATGAACCTAAGGTCATTGGTGTGGGAGCTTAAAGGCTTATGAACCTAAAGGAAGCCATTTTGGGATCTAAGAATCTAGGGGTAAGAATCCTAACTTTGGGTTTACGAACCTAAGGAAGGAGGCTTTGGTTTGGGAACTTCTGGAGAACGACACCTTTGCCGAACTCCGCGGGGAAACAAGAAATATTGTGAGTAGCAGGACACAGGCGGGAACTGCTGGGGAAATCTGCTTGGGTCGTCTTCAAACAAACTTAGGAAGAATTCGGGGTTGATGTTGATCTCCATATCTCGAGAGGGAAAGTCTATCCGCTTACTCTCGTTGGGGAACATAATAAAGGTGTGTCGAAACACCTGTCAGAGAATACTGGCTCGTTGTGGCAAGCGAGGTCTTGATAAAGTACTGCTTCTGATACTTACCTGCATGGTTAGTAGCCACACAAGAATGCAATCTAATATATGCACGTAAGCAATTATCACATGGACCTCGAATGAGGAAACACATAGGTTTTGCAAAAGTCGTTTCTTTTTAAAAGTCGTTTAAAACTTGTTCAAAGAAGTTTGTCGTTTGTAATGCGTTATGCATATTCAATGGGCTTTAGACATAGAACTTGACATGACACAGATCTACTAGGACGCGACGCGAAATGTAGACTTAGGTTTGACTGACGCGACACTAACTTAGATTTGACGCGACACAGGGATGACTTTGACAGACTTTGTTTAAGTATGCGCAACCCCTAGCCAAGTGTGGGTGATAACGCGTATCAGTTCCAAAGGTAGAAGAATTGCAAGAATGATGAAGGCATATAAAGGTAAGGCATGAGCCATGGATCATCTGTTTACTAGGACTTCTTTTGCCGCCGCTTGCTGTAAAAGAGACTCCTCTTGAGGCACGATGACTTGGAGAATCGATCTAAGATCTTTGTCATTATCTGGATCGAGTACTAGCTAGACTTAGAGGAATAAAGGAAAGGTGGCCTCTCGGAAGAGAAGCCCCCAGGATGAGAAGATGACTCTGGAATTTGGTGAAAAAGAGGCTGGGCGACAATAAGGAGCCCCCACTATAGAGGTGTTGGTTGAGGTTGGAAGGGATGTTAATTGAGGTTGAAAGGTTGAAAATTGGGATGGTTGTGTCCTTGAGGACTGCCTACGTATTCACGTTAAGTGAAATCAAACCAGATCGTAGTTCTGAGGCTTGGTTTAATTTTATTTGGGTGTTGTGGTTGCATCCTTCTTGTGTAAGAAAGGACTGCCTACGTATCCACCTGAAAAGGTGAAATCAAACCATGCTCGTAGTTCTGGTGTGTGTGCCTAAGCTTATGTTGTCAGGGCCTTAAAGTGCATGGGTCAGGAGAGTATATTCCTTTGGTGACTCGAAGAATCGATTTGAGATAGCTCCCTCTGATCATAGACCAAAGAGGTGTAACTAATTTTGTAAAAATTTCCTCGTCATGTGAGCACACTTAGTGGACCCTAAGGATGAATATGGGTATGTCCCGTCCTAGGTAGCAAAGTATTTGAAGATTCCGTGTATGGGTCAAGGTGAAACTGGATTGGATATTTGGAATGTGGAGCTTGGAGATAAGAGGCTTTGATGAAACAAATCTCTGGAGCTTGATTTTGTGGAGTTAAGGCTTTATAAGGTTGTGGCTTGTAATGTGGCTTGGAAATGGGGTCTCTTGGCTTGATGTAGCCTGAGCACATAAAGGTAGGTTAAAATGATGTGGGTTCAAGTTTTCATGTCTTGGCCTAAAGGAAGGGTATACTTGACAAGCTTTAGAGGATTCTCAAAATTCCTAACTATCTGCCTGTAACGGTCTCAAGAAGGACTTAGGGTGTGATGTGTGAAAGGCCAAGTAGGTTGCTAGCTAACCATCTTCGTTGATGTCTTGATAGACTTCGGCATTATTCCGTTCTGTATTTGATTCCAGGATTGTTCTTGATTCAAACTCAAATTCTTGGTCTAGATTATATCTCGGATTTTTGCTCAGATTTTTGATCAGGTTTTGAAGGACAACCTTGACTTGTTTGATTGAGCCTTCTTCTTTTGACTCTTTTGTCTTGGGCTATAAACATAACTACAGCTTCGGATATTGATTTTGGGTATTTCTCTTGATTGAGCCTTTGTCTTTGATCGTGACTCGTATCATCTTGGATTTGATTGCTACCATGGATTTGGGTCAGACTAGCACCTTTGGTGTGAAACGGGTTGGTCTTTAGTAACAGGGGTTGTTTATTGTGGGGAATGGGCTTGCCTTCCGTCATGGATCGTCAACAAGGGAGACGGTCTAGATTCGTCCTAGAATCTCTTGAGATAGGCTCGTCCTAAACTAGGGTTATATTGTGGTTTCTATTGCCTGACATGGAATAGGTATAAAAAAAAGGAACACGGAGTTTCGGGTCCTCTATCACTTGGAATGGAACATTATTTAAATGCACTCACATCGACTAACATGTTGTTGTTGTTCGTTTTAAAATGTCTCAAATCAATTCTTCTTGTCACAGGAAATGGGATGAAGGAAGAGATGGGATAGAATATGTGGATTGAAAAGTGTACTTTATTGAAATGAATAATAAATATATTTAACGTTGACTCGAGAAGACACGTGACTCATGGGACAGCCCCCAGGTTGTCACTGGGAATGAAATGGAGAAAAATACTAGAACAAATATGAGATAGAAAGCCTAAGACTCGGACTCGGACCCGGACTTTGACGCGATCTTAGACCTAGACTCGTAATCATCGGCCCCATGCTTGAGCATTTTCCCTTCCAGCAACTGGCTTCGGCATCTGACTTTGAGCATTCACCCATTTGAGCACCTCATCTTCGTCATTGGAAACATTGAAAGGGTAATAGTCAAGAAAAGTTTCTTGATAAGTGGTATATCCATGAGGATTGCTTAACCTGCCATGTGGGTTAAGGGTCGAGAGGGACAATTCCCCGCTTTCGATCATATCCTGAATGTCGTTTTTTAATTTGTAACATTTCTCTGTATCATGCCCTTTGCCTCTATGGTATTTGCAGTAGGCATTCTCATCCCAAAACTTAGATTTCTTCTCTGGGTTAGGCGTAAGTCCTATAGGCTTCAACATTCGTCGCTCCATGAGTCTCTGAAGGGCATCGGTGTATGTAATACCAATGTTGGTAAATTTCCTAGGAGGTGTGCCCTTATTTTCGGAAGCCTTTGTAAATGACCCCGAAGGGTCCATGAGGTTGCCTTTGTTGATTTTAATTCTTGGATGAGAAGAACTAGGAATAGATTGTCCATTTGTTGCTTTCTCCTTAGGACTATCAAGCTTCTTACCCATTTCGGCGAACTGGTTCTCCATCTTGGAAAGTCGAGAGTTTAAGCTATCAATAGCTCCCTCTATTTTGGAAAATTTGTTGTCGAAGGCCATGGAAAGCATGAGCATTTCATTTTGGATATCTTCGTCTTCGAGGACATTGATCTCTTCGTCATCATGATGATTGAGGAGATGAGAACAGTCTAGGAATGAGTCTTCATGGTCATGTTTAGTGATATTGGACCCAAGAGGGTCGATCTTCTTAGATTGCTTGACAGAAGGTGGCACAGGAAGCCTGCCATCCTCGATCATATATTGAATAATATGCTTTAAACAAAAGCATTACTCCGTATCATGTCCCCTACCTTGATGGTACTGACAATATGAATTGCCCTTCCATCTAAGGAATATCTTTTCAGGGTCTGGGGTTGGACCAATTGGATGAAGTTTGCCTTGGGAAATCAGTCTTTGTAGAGCTACTTCATATGTGGTTCTGAGGTCATGGAATTCCATGAGCTCGTCCCGGCCTTCTGGGTGGAGTTTGCAAGAGGTTAACTCCCTTGCCTTCATTGGCCTTCTTAGATGGGTGAGTCGTGTTGAAGCTATGCCCTGACCTTGGGGTATGAGAAGATGGCAAAGGTTTCATCATATCTATCTTGTTTTCCATATTGATGACACGGGCGCTCAAGTCTTCGATGGTGGCCTGAAGCTTAATGATTGCAGCACTTAGTCCCTTGACGTCGACAGATAAACGTTCTTGAACACTTTCATTGGAAATTGCGGAATTCCTACCGAGAAGAAAATGATGCGCATTACAACTTGATTTGACATGGGATCACGCATACTAAGGCAACCAACGAAGGAAGGGACAAGATGACAAATCTAGACTTGACTTGTGAATTCATGAAATGTCGTGAACGACTTCTCGTGTTTGGACTCACGGTGTTTGACTTTAATTTTAGACTCGAGTGTTGACTTTGACGGAGTGACCCTCATATGATTGACCTTATTGACGGGATTGATGACACGTGTTGATTCTAATTTGTGTTGTTTAAGATAGACTTGACTCGAGGTTCGGGTATGTGTGTCCCGAACGTGTCACTAAGGGAATTCAAGAAACAGATATGGGAACGACTCGATGTGTGAGTGGAGGTGTGGAAATGTTTAGCTCCTAATTGAATTGGGGTAGGGGGTCCAAAATGATGGCGTGACACCTTAGGACTTGACTTGAATTTTGAAAAGACCCAAAATGTAAAGGAAGACGGGTTTATGACTCGACAGAGTTCCGACTAGGACATAGTCGGTTTGAACTTTGACTCTAACTTAGCCGAGTTGAATTTACATATTCGCATTTACATGGATTGAAAAATCCTTTGATTTAAAAAAGTTTTTGGTTTTTTTGTTTTTGTTTTTTTTGTTTTTTTTTGACTTTTTTTTTGTTTTTACACGGATTTTGAAATGGGTTTGAGGCCCGAAGTTTGACTCGATATTTGGACAGAGTTTCGGCTTTGTTTTGCGCTATTTTGAAAATGTTTATATTTTGAAAAGGATTTTTGATTTTACAAAATTTCGTCATGGTTTCGTTTACAAAATGGTGATCACATACAAGCATATATACAGGCATTATAACAGGATGCTGAGTGCATTTAAAAGGGTTTTGGTTTAAAGGGTGGGTTGCCATACCGAACAATCAAACTCGGGGTCTGTGGAGAGGCTCGTACCAAACAAGAGTAAGGCCGATTCCTAGTCCATTTCCTCAAGTAGGGAAAGTCCTTGATACAAACAAGAGTAAGTACCATGGTATGGATGACGTCAATCGCTATCCATCCTTAGGCCCAAATAAGAATTAGGACCGTTTAGACGGGACGATTGGTCGAATGGGATGGGTTGGGCCTAGGAAGGCCGAGTGAAACGATCTAGGAAGACCGAGTTATGAAAACCGACAATTGTCTTGTACAAACTATTCCCTAACCTTCAAGTTTCACCCTTGGCTACACGTAAGTGTATTATCCCCAGCGGAGTCGCCAAACTGTGGACAGCGGGGGGGCCCACGGGGGCGCTTGGGAGGAGAGAACAAGCGTTTGCATTTTTGTTGGAGTCGCCACCAATTTTTATGGGAAATTGGAACCGTTCGAATACCTCGTGTCATGTCAAGACACAAAGTAGAGACATGAACACCAAGCAATCGTTACCCTTAGCATTCTATGTCTAGAATGACTCTCGTGGATGCCAATGAACACGGATGTTCACAGAGATCTGGAGTAAGGGGTGAGGGTACGTATTAGGAAGCTCTTTTGATCGAACACCTAATCCCGCCCGCCTCGATAGCGGCCTCTACTAATGATTAGGGACATCATTTATACTTGATATATCGTCGGTTATATGCATGCAATGCAACATCCAAGTTTTAATCCTAACATGTGAGAATTAGACTAAGTCGGTTAACAATTAATTTAGCATGCAATTAATGTCAAAGTAGGATTTAATGCTCAATTACATGTGAAGGCATACAAATGATACAAGAAATATAATAAATACAATAAAGGAATTTACAATAATGAACATTACAATGGAATAGGCGATTTATGTCGAAAATACCTTTAAAACGGATAATTTGAGAAAAACGAATAAAGGAAGAATTAACGAACAAATCAGAAGGTGATAATACGATTAATAGTTGATTATACGTAAGCTAATTAAATTAGGTCAAGCAACCACGGAGTTCAGGGACAGAGCTCATCCTGGAACAGGCGCAGCAGGACTGCGCCCTCTGGAAGAGGCGCAGCAGTTGCTGCGTCTGTTCAAAGGTTGAGTTCTGGCTGTGAAGCCGGAACTGCAAATCGTTAATATAAATTGGTGAATTTAAGGATCGATTATGATATATTTACTCGGATAGAAGTGATTAACAGGTTATTTACATGTGATTGATGGTCATAAAAGCGATAAAACATGGATAAGACGGATGCAAACGAATTAATTACATGGATGAACGATTGATTAATAACATGGGTGAACAAAATAAGCTAAACATGATGAATTAATGACAAATTAATGACGAATATGTGATGAATAGATGGAAATATATCAAAGATCGAATTCCAGAAACCCGATATGAACAAATGGAATTTCTACAACCCGGATTGAATTTAATGACAAAAACCCGCAAATATTGGATTATAAGGGATTTAAGTCGGGTTTTAATGACGAGTTAAACATGTTAATGATGATGATTAATATACATGTGAAATTATTACGATTGTATGTCAAAGAATTAGCGAAAACAAACGAAACAAAAAAAAGCAACAACGAATTACAGAGGACGAAGGAAGAAGTAAGGAAGCAGGAACTGCGGCAGCCTCACGAAGAGGCGCAACAGGAACTGCGCTCCTTCGAAGAGGCGCAGCAGTTGCTGCGTCCTTTCTCGACGGTTTGTCTTCTGGAAATCCGTAAAAAGGAGGTTTTAAACGAGGTTTTAGAAATCGGATTTAATTGGTATTTTCGACATAAACCTTACAATTGATTACAAAAAGTAAATAACAATAATAAAAGAGAGATTATACACCCTCAGACTTACATGTTTGACGAAACGAGATGAACTAAGTTATCGATTAGCGATGCTCGACTCGAACTATAATGCAAATATTAAAGTGCCCTCGTAAGAGGAAAACGATTAGATTAATTAAGTTGATTGATTGTGGAGTTGGTCAAATTGGTCGGTCATGCAAACGAGGCTGGTACTCAGAAGGATCCGAGCTTACGTGGTCGAATGTTCAAGCACGTTGACGCCAAAAAGTAAGAACAAAGGTCTAGAATGCAAAGAGAGAAGAGAAGGGCGAACACTCGCGTGAGAAATATGAGGAGCGAAGGCTCCTATTTATACTAATCACGTGGCGGAAATTATGGTAAGACTAGGATACGGAAGGAAAGATCCGGAAATAACCGACTTAGGTTAAAACACGGAAACTTGGACAAAAAGAAAGCCCTGGGAAAAGGCGCAGCAGGTGCTGCGTCCCTTGGAAGAGGCGTAGCACTTGCTGCGTCCTTTCCTTGGTAGGTTCCTCTGCGCGTAGAAAACGCGTTTGACAGCCTGTCGTATTTTAGGCATAACTTTCTCTACAAGACTCGGAATAAGGTGATTTCGGTGGCGTTGGAAAGCTAAAAGAAAGATATAGAACTTTCTGTGAAATAGGCCTGACCCAAAAAAGTCGTTATCACCTTGTAAAATGGGCCTAAAGGTCGGGTTATCATTTTAGCTAAAAGAAATGCACATTTTGTAATGTAAACTTTCTAGTTTAGCCTAATGAAGTGATATGAGACTCAAAATGAGATATAACCTCAACATTTTGTGACATCCTAACCTTAGGTAGACAAGCACATTGCTTTGACTCGGGATTTAACGGTTTTAGGAAATGAAGACGGTTTTTGACCCGGACTCCAATTGTACTCTAATTACTATCAAAACGACCGTATCGGTACGTAGATGACAACTAAGAGGTAGACATTAATGTTTGAGCAATCACTTGACGATAAACTTACGAACTGTCACAAATCGTTCCGCGTACCAAACATGCGGCCCAATCATCACCGGGTGTTTTGCGAGGGGTGCAGAAACGAGGTGTCTACAAGTATGCAATTATTGGGTGAATAAATTGAAGAGTGAAGGTGGGCCCTTGATCAGGTGGATAGTTCCTTGGTGGCATCTTAGGTCAGTGACTGGGGTATCGTCCTTGGATCCGACACGGTCAGTTCGCGTTCCTGGCTTGGAATTCATTGTCCATACCATTCCGGAGAGATTGATGAGGCAAGTGGGCCTAAGACAGAAAATCCCAAAGCTAGACACTGTCCCTCAAACTGCCTTGGCGCATACATCAGAGTCTTGTCGAGAATGGGCTATTCGCTGGGCCCAAAGGAATATGTGGTTCATACCAGTTCCGGTTGGCTCATTATGGGTATCTGACTCATATCTGCAGTGGAGTAAAGCTAGCACTCCCGAAGATCGTGAAAAGCTAAGAAAGCACGAGCCCGTAGACTATAAGATCCGTGAGGTGGCGAAGGAGAACCAAAAGTACTTGACTGAGGAGGAAGAAGAGGCCGGATATCGGGTCGTTCGTCCGTCGAAGAAACCAAAGAATGCTCCTGCCGAGAAGATGGTGGTGAATCGAAATGGGAATGCTAGACCGCGAGAACGACCGTTGGTGATTAGGTCGAAAATAACGGAAGAGCGTCCCGCTCGTGGTCGAGACAAGAAATATGACAAGGGTGACAAAGACAAGGGGAAAATGGAAGAGTAGCCTTAGTCATTTTTATAGTATTATTTATTATTTTGAGTTGTAATAAACGGCGGGGTTTAGAATCCTAGCCTAGCATTTTAATTTTAGCATTTTAAATTTATATGTATTTGGCGTATTACTATTATTTAAGGAATAATGGATAAATGATTTATTAGTTAAGAAACTTTTATAAATTTTCTTTATTTATTTTTGTCGAATTTCAAATGCATTATGCAAATGTCCTTCTATTTACATTTTAAAATGACGGGTTGTATCCTGTGAAGGATTGCCTACGTATTCATTAGAAAAAATGAAATCAAACCCTGTGCGTAGTTCGAAAAAATGTAAAAGAATAAATATTCGAAGCAAGAGCTTGTAATGAACTTAGAAGAATAAGCGTGTGCTTTACTTACTCCTAAGAAAATGCAGTTCAATTTGATGATATGAGGACGTCAAAATGTCAAAACGCAAGAGCGAAATATCATAAGCTTTTTAGCGGGCCAAGGGCCGGTTTTATTTCGTGTCGCAAGAGCGGCACTTGGGTTACGCGAGGCGCGTTTTATCCTATTCTAAGGGTAGTACCGTTTCAATTGGTCTAGGTTGGTCGAATTAGAAAACTCATTCCCGTCTAGGTCTGTGATCTTAACTGCACCCCCTGAAAGTATGGATTTGACCAAAAATGGTGCTGCCCAATTAGGTTTAAATTTTCCTCGTGGATCGACAGGTAAGAGAGCTCTGACTGACTTGAGTACTAAATCTCCTTCCTTGATATTTCTGGGCTTGACCCATTTATTAAAGGCTCGTTTGATGCGTGCCTGATATGTCCGCACATTATGTAATGCGCGTAGCCTTCGTTCGTCCAAGAGGACGAGTTCGTCATATCTATCCCTATTCCATTCAGCTTCTGGAATTTGACTTTCGAGTAAAATGCGTAGAGATGGGATCTCTAGCTCTACTGGTTGCACAGCTTCCATGCCGTAAGTCAAATAGAAAGGAGTGGCCCCACTGGGCGTCCTTACTGATGTGCGATATCCCCATAACGCAAAGGGTATTTTGCTAGGCCAATCGCGATAATTGTCGATCATTTTCTTTAGGATTGTGATGCCATTAGTGTGGGGTCTGTATGGCGAGGAATGGTGGTGCTTGATCTTATATTTGCCTAACAATTGTGCAGCTTCGGCTTGAAAATATGACCCGTTGTCACTGATGATTTCATGTGGGCAACCATATCGATAGATGATATTGGTTTGTATGAACTTTGCCACATGTTTGGCTGTAAGGCTAGAGTAAGATGCTGCCTCGACCCACTTAGTGAAATAGTCGATAGCTACTAGAATGTAACAGTGACCTCCTGTCCCAGCTGGAGTGATCTTCCCGATGATGTCTATTCCCCAAGCAGAAAATGGCCAAGGAGATGTCATGGTATATAGCATTGAGGGAGGAACATGTTGCACATTCCCGAAGATTTGGCAGTTGTGACAATGCCTCACGTATTTGATGCAATCTGACTCCATTGTCATCCAGTAATACCCTGGACGCGTAATCTTCTTTGCCATCATAGGTCCACTCATGTGAGGACCACATTCTCCATCGTGAATGATGCGTGTTATTTATATGATGTTTTACATCCCATTTTACACGCATTTCAGAGCTCATTCTTGTAGTTTGTGCTACATTTCTCCCTATTTTCGTCTACTTCCGTATTTTGTACATTATTGCAGGAATGTGAAGTATTCAACGGGAAATCAAGCCAAATCCGCCCCCGAGTAATCTGCATTGCAAATGACGTAAAGGAATCACTTAAGGAACGAGTTTGGTGCGCAATCCAAGGCCCAAAAGACAAGTCCACGAGTTCCAAGAAGTCAAGTAGCAGTTCCATTAGTCGATCGACCATCACCCTCAGTCGATCGACCAATGATCGGTTCCGAAACTATCTGTTTGCTTGAGGAGCGATCGATCGACCAGCCTTATCGGTTGATCGACGATTGCTATTCCGGCGAGAATTGAAGACCGAGAAAGCGCAAGCCCATGATGCTAGGTTTAGGAAATAAGATGTTACGTTTTTTGCTATATAACGTAACATAAAACATTCAGTTTATCATCGAGTTTTTTTATCTAAGTTTCACACAGTAACTTTCAGTTTTGGTTTATTCGAGTAATTAGGGTTTGGAACATCGTTTTAGCATTGGAATTCTGTTCTTGTTCTTAATATTTCCTCTGAAATCTCGGTATTCCCTCTGTCCTAATTTCAGTTTATTGTTTTACTTTCGTCATTAGTATAGATTTGCTAGTTAGTATCCCGAAAGCCAATTATCGTATTATCGCTGTTTGTTATTTACTTTAAGCATGAATTCAGTAATCGTTATTAGTTTTATTGTTGTTATCACTTTCATCATGAGTAGCTAATTCTTTAGTGCTAGGATGTAGGCGATTTATGGCATAGGCGACAATAGATTTTACACGGATCGTCTCGCGTGTTGGTCGATCGATCGACATTGTCGATCGATCGATTGACCTCGTAGGGTTTTATTTTCGTTTTAATTGAATTTAATCTTGTGTTTAACGAATCGAATGCATGCGACCAGTTAGACACCTATTTTGTGACCGACCCATTAGATCGAAAGATAGGGAAAGTTATTTGACCGTCAATTAAATCGACTAAACTGTGCTAAGATCGAAAGGTAGGTATAGTTTAGACCGTTAGTCACTTTTTAGGACGAAAGTTAGTATTAGTGATATTAGGGACCCATAGCGAGATCGAAAGATGCTATTTGCTAAGAGTGGACCGAGAGGACCTCTTTATCTCCCGCCTTACCTGTGTTTGATTCAGACCGACTTAGTTTGCTGCCACCGAAGCTATAATGAACCGACCATCCTAGTACCCTTCTTTTATCTGTTTAAATCGTTTATTTAGTTTACTATCTTTATTCACTTTTAGCTGTAGACCAATTCAATTCAACCCCCACAATAGTTACCTCAGACTGAACTTAAATCAACTAAAATTTACATCTGCCTCCTTGTGGTTCGACCCTGTTACCACTAGCCTAGGTTAGTCTTAATAGGAATTATTTATCTTTGGTACTCACAACGACGGGTATCAAATTTTGGCGCCGTTGCCGGGGAGGCAATAGTCCTAATTTTAGTTGTTTTTATTTTTAGTCTTTCTTAGTTTAAGGGACATCCGTTCCTTAAACTTTTCTTATATTCTTTTTGTAGTTTCTTCTTATGAGCAGGTCACAGGGTGGAGAATTAGTACCGTTGAACCCTGAGCTTGAAAGATCCTTGCGCGAGTTGAGACGAACACAAAGGGTACTACCGACAGAGGAAGAGCTGAGTACTCTGTCAAGCTATTACGAGAACGAACTGTTCGAAGATAATCCACCATCTTCGCCCGTTTCCACTTCTTGGAGACAACATTACTTCTCAAAATTCCAAATCATGGCCGAGGAAGCAAGTATAGCTAGTTATTCGAGCCGACAAATTAAAACTTATATAAGGGGTTCGAGTTACCGGAGATGCCAGAATTTCGAACCAAAGCCTCGCCTACATTACTATGGTCGAGAGAAATCGATTGGGAGCCGCAAATGAAGATGCAAATAAGCATATGGAGACCTTTATTGACCTCTGCTCCATACCCCCACCAGCTAGCGTGACCCAAGACCAGATCAAGGAGACCATGTTCATCTTCTCCCTTCGTGATGCTGCAAGGGAGTGGTATAGAGATCTGGACCGAGCCGCTCAGGGGATCACTGATTGGAATACATTGGCATTAGCATTCTACAAGAAGTACTTTTCTGCTTCAAGGACGATTGCGATTAGAGCTCAAATCACGGGCTTTAAACAAGGGCCAGATGAGAATTTCCACGAGGCATGGGTCCGATTTAAGAAGTTGGTGCGAACCATACCACACCATGGGTTCGAAAAGTGGAGCTTGTGCAATCTTTTTTACAATGGGTTGTATGACGACCAAAGGGCCATTTTGGATGCTGCAGCAAATGGAAGATTCGCTGAAAATTTGGGAGCAACCAAGGGGTGGAAGATCATTGATGATCTAGCTACCCACAAGGCCGAGTATGGGAATTCGAGAGGGAACCAGAGGAGAGCTGCTGAATCCTCCTCTGTTGCTGCACTTGAGGCTCTCACCGCGAGATTTGACAAGTATGAGCTAGGGGGAGCCTCTAAAGGTGGGATGTACCAAGTTAATCTTTGTGTCGACGGTCCCTTCGTCTCGTGAAAGGTGTGGAGGTGAGGGCCATGTCTCGAAAAACTGCCTAGTCCCTTCGAATCTTGTTTGCCTTTCAACACTATAGGCAGACCAACACCTACTACGAGCCAACCCACCCACACTTGAGTTGGAGAAGCCAAAATGTCCTAAATCCAACTCAAGCTCCGCCGCAAAGAAGAACCCTATGTGCCCCTCATCAAAAACAACAACAATATCGTAAACCCCCTTATGTGCCGTAGCAACAACAATCACAGAATTCTGAATTTTCCGAGCTGAAGAACTTGTTGTTGAAGGAGTCCCAAGCAAGAGAGGCCGGGATGAAGCTACTAGAGAGCCAAATTGCTCAATTGGCTAGCAAAAATAACACTCGAACTCCCGGACACTTACCCACTCAACCTGAACAAAAGAAGACCCTAAATGCCATCACTTTGAGGAGCGGGTCCACCCTTGATGGTCCTACCATGGTTGAGGACGCTGTTGGAAAAGATGAGCCGGAAACAAGTCAAGAGAAAGCTTCAACGAACAAATCAAAGAAAAAGACGTCGCGGGTATTTGATCGATCGACCGATATACCTAGTCGATCGATCAAGCACGGTTACAGAGCTTCGAAGGCTGACATCTCGATCCGATCGACGAGGACGATGGTCGATCGACCGAGATCGCTGCGATCTTGAAGAATTTCGTCCTTTAATGCCAAATAACCTACGAGACCACTTGTTTCGGGAACCACGATCCCGAAGATTTTAGGACAAGACCCGAGTGCTTGATGGGTCGATCTCGATCCCAGTTCGACCCAATGACGGTGAATGGTTCTCATTTGAGACGGTCGAAGAGGATCTAGCTTCAACAAAGAGAAGGTGACGGACTTTCAGCCTAAGTCCAAGGATGCCGGCGCACGTGAATTGGAGGAGAGAGCCAAGGTACTCCTTACAGCCCCATATCCGGAGAGACTCGTGCCGACGAAGGAACAGGTATCTTTCAGTAAGTTTGAGAAAGTTATCTGTAGTCTGAATGTTCAGGTACCCTTCCTTGAGTTAGTTAACCAAGTGCCCGCTTATACCAAATTTATGAAACAACTGTTGTCCAAAAAGCGGTCACTTGAAACAAACTGGCACACCGCGCACTTACTAAGGAGTCTTGCTCCTATCTCTCTCTACACCGCACCCCTTAAGTTAGAGGACCCGGGTAGCTTTTCTGTTCCTTGCAAAATAGGTACCTTCTCAATTAAGAAGGCATTGTGTGACCTAGGGGCTAGCATAAGCGTCATGCCCTTGAGTTTAGCTAGGAGGCTTAAGTTGACCCGGTTTGCTATCACAGACATGACAGTTCAGATGGCTGACCGATCTGCGGTCGAGCCTATAGGAGTCCTAGAGGACATACCCGTCCAAATAGGGAAGTTTTTCTTCCCGGTTGACTTTGTTGTCCTGGACATGCCTGAGGATGCCCATATACCGATCATCCTAGGTAGGCCGTTTCGCACACCGCTTTGGTGCGATTATTGACGTAGACTCGGAACTTTGACCTTCAAAGTTGGGAAACATTCTATCATTTTTGCCCAACCTGCTAAAAAGAAGAATCCCATATGGCCTCATTACTTGTAATACGGTCTCGAAAAGAAATCGTACTTTGTGCTTCCCGAATTGCCCGTCCCTATCACTCTGGCTGTGTTAACCCCTCCGCCCCGTTTGGGAGCAAGAAGGAGGAAGAATCTGTTGTTTTAGATAATGCAGGAGCTGGTTTGGGGAAGGAAGTGCTACAAGTTGTGCCAGCTGTAAAGAAGCCTATCATTCAAAGAGGAGGCCTTGGATGCCTAAGCTATGGGACTGATGAGGAAGTGGAAGATAAGCCAACCAAGGTGCGACGGTCTGACTTGGATTCCGTTGAACCCAAGGAGATCCTTGATTGGGGAGCTGACAAAGTTGATCCGTTGAGCCCTCCGACTGTCGAAGCTAAGAAGGGTGCAGCTGATGAGATGAGCACCATTGAGGCTACCTCTAGTAGCCAGAAGCCGACGAAGTGGGCCATACCGTGGTCCTTCTTGATCAACTATTAGTTGATCGATCTCGTTATAAACTTCTTTTTTATTTGCTTTGTTAAGACATTTTTATTGTTTTTGTGTGCGCGAAAACTTCGCTTTTATTTTGTTTGCTTAGGATTTTCAAGTACTTTAGACTTTTTTTTTCTGGGTTTTGCGAAATTTTGGGCGCGTATTATTGTGTACTTGCAGGTATTTAGAGCTTGTTAGCTAAAATCATTGAGCAAAAAACGAAGAAATAAGGAGTACAGCAGTACTTTCAGTCGATCGACTGGCCATCATGGTCGATCGACTGAGTTGCGCTTTCCAGAGCTTCGTTCTGTTCATCCGTCGATCGACTACCCCTATAGGTCGATCGACCGTAGACACTGCTGTACCTGTTCACGACCTCTCCCCTGCTGTGTTTGGTCGATTTGCGGACTTAAGGGAGTTTTCTACTCCACTTTATTTTCCGTCAAATTATTTATCTCTTCTATTTTCTCATTTGTGCACAATTTTACCGTTTCAAAAATTGTTTTCTCAGTCTTATGCGTGGTATTTTTTGTCTTTCAGGCACTCTTATTGGTAGCACTGCTAGCTACTGAAACCTCCTAGCTCACGCTGGTTTGGGGAGGTTTCCTTTGCTGCGCTTAAAGTCTTGTGAGTTCCATATCTTTCCTTTGTGTCTGGCTTGTTTATTTTCTCGCAAATTCCCATTTCTCTTTCCTTCATTACATGATTTTGCACAATGGGGACATTGTGCGATTTGGTTTGGGGAAGGGTTTTGCGTCGCATATCATTTGCCTGCATTCACGTTTAACTTTGTTTTGCATTGTTTATTTCATTTCTCTTATATATACAGAAAAATTCAAAAAAAAAAAAAAATTGAAAAATTTCAAAAAAATTCCATAAAATGCACGTTTATTTTAGCATATAGGTCGAGTCGGAACGGTAGTATTTCTATGATGATTTTGCATTTGCACCTGTTTTGCCTGAGCCTTGCTAGATTAACATGTTATTAGTAGAATCGTATATGCATATCTACGAGTTTTCGTTACATTCTTGCTGAACTTGAGACTTGACTTTGAGTTTTGGCAAACTACATCATATTTCTGAGAATTAGAGCCTATAACTGGTGACATTCATGACCGGTTTAATTAGGAATGTGAGTAGTACTCCTTATGAGACATGTTTCCTTAATTCGCATGAATACGAATTTGATCTACTTAATACCTGTATGCATTTGGTTTGTGGTTTGTTGACACATGTGGTAGAGGTTGCCTTTTCTCATTTTACCCATAAGCTTCACACTGCCAAAAATAGCCTTTTTGTCCCATTACTACATCCTACATTTAGCCTGTCCCTCGTTAAGCTAGTAGTCTGTGTTCTTGGGATTGTTACTCGTTTTTGGTGGCATTTGCTCTGTTGAGATGATGATTGGAAAATGAAAAAAGGAAAGAAAGAAACAAAAGGAAAGAAAGAAAAAATGAAAAAAAATGATTCGAAAAAGAAATGAAAAAGGAGGTTCTGTACTGTTTAAGCAGTCGATCGACTGCCAAATATGGTCGATCGACTGAGATTCGAGGAAGAAGTCAATTCGCATAATTTAATCCTTATCTTTTGGCGATTTTTTTTGCTCCCATGTTTCATTGATATCCTATGGGGAGTTTATTGATTTGATAGTTTGGAGATTGTGAGTTTTGTGCTTGCTATAGCACTGTTTCGTTTGATTTCGAGCAAGAAGTTGGATGTTGCCACTTGGTTCCGTTTTGGTACTAGCTTGATCACCTGTGCCTCCACTTTACCATAAAATGTTTTGCCTCTTCTTACCCATACCTCACATATCCCATATATACCTCGGCATGTGTCATTGGTCATCTGTTTGGTTGGAATGCGTATGTACGGTTGTAGAGGTCATTTTCATATTTTATTGCTGGCATGTTTTCATAGGTCGTAGTTAGGTGAGAGTCACTACAAAATTAATTCTTTCTATCTTACATATATACCGCCTGTGCTTATTGAGTGATTTGAGCGACCCGCGAGAGTCCAATTTGATAAGTCTCTACATTGACTGACTCGTGATCTTTAACGACTACATAACTCGTTTGCATGATTCACATTACTAATTGATTGTTGGTTGTGCATTAAATTAGTTTAGGCTTAACAGTTTGCATTTCGCTCTGAGATTGAACTCGTTCCATTAGGTCATTAGATCGAGTCTAGTTCTTGCTTGGGGACAAGCAAGGGTTTGGTTTGGGGAAGTTTGATGCGTGTTATTTATATGATGTTTTACATCCCATTTTACACGCATTTCAGAGCTCATTCTTGTAGTTTGTGCTACATTTCTCCCTATTTCCGTCTACTTCCGTATTTTGTACATTATTGCAGAATGTGAAGTATTCAACGGAAATCAAGCCAAATCCGCCCCCGAGTAATCTGCATTGCAAATGACGTAAAGGAATCACTTAAGGAACGAGCTTGGTGCGCAATCCAAGGCCCAAAAGACAAGTCCACGAGTTCCAAGAAGTCAAGTAGCAGCTCCATTAGTCGATCGACCATCACCCTCGATCGATCGACCAATGATCGGTTCGAAAACTATGTTTCTTTGAGGAGCGATCGATCGACCACCTTATCGGTCGATCGACCAGTTGCTATTCCGCAGGCGAGAATTGGAAGACCAAGAAAGCGCAAGCCCATGATGCTAGGTTTAGGAAATAAGATGTTACGTTTTTTGCTATATAACGTAACATAAAACATTCAGTTTATCATCGAGTTTTTTATCTAAGTTTCACACAGTAACTTTCAGTTTTGGTTTATTCGAGTAATTAGGGTTTGGAACATCGTTTTAGCATTGGAATTCTGTTCTTGTTCTTAATCTTTCCTCTGAAATCTCGGTATTCCCTCTGTCCTAATTTCAGTTTATTGTTTTACTTTCGTCATTAGTATAGATTTGCTAGTTAGTATCCCGAAAGCCAATTATCGTATTATCGCTGTTTGTTATTTACTTTAAGCATGAATTCAGTAATCGTTATTAGTTTTATTGTTGTTAGCACTTTCATCATGAGTAGCTAATTCTTTAGTGCTAGGATGTAGGCGATTTATGGCATAGGCGGCAATAGATTTTACACGGACTGTCTCGCGTGTTGGTCGATCGACTGACATTGTCAGTCGATCGACTGACCTCGTAGGGTTTTATTTTCGTTTTAATTGAATTTAATCTTGTGTTTAACGAATCGAATGCATGCGACCAGTTAGACACCTATTTTGTGACCGACCCATTAGATCGAAAGATAGGGAAAGTTATTTGACCGTCAATTAAATCGACTAAACTGTGCTAAGATCGAAAGGTAGGTATAGTTTAGACCGTTAGTCACTTTTCAGGACAAAAGTTAGTATTAGTGATATTAGGGACCCATAGCGAGATCGAAAGATGCTATTTGCTAAGAGTGGACCGAGAGGACCTCTTTATCTCCCGCCTTACCTGTGTTTGATTCAGACCGACTTAGTTTGCTGCCGCCGAAGCTATAATGAACCGACCATCCTAGTACCCTTCTTTTATCTGTTTAAATCGTTTATTTAGTTTACTATCTTTATTCACTTTAGCTGTAGACCAATTCAATTCAACCCCCACAATAGTTACCTCAGACTGAACTTAAATCAACTAAAATTTACATCTGCCTCCTTGTGGTTCGACCCTGTTACCACTAGCCTAGGTTAGTCTTAATAGGAATTATAAATTTTATCTTTGGTACTCACAACGACGGGTATCAGTGAACTTCTTCCATTACTTTCTGTGCCTGTGAATGATCAAGGCAACACAAGAGGACACAAAGTGTTGTTCTTTTGTACAACTCTGTATAAGGAGGTATGGAGAGGCAAGTAGGCGTATGGCGCGTTGTTCCCTCTTGTCCATATCTGGTGGATATGTACCGTTGAGCTTGAAATTTAGAATGGCCTAGAACTAAGGTTCCTTTGGGTTTTCCTCTTCATCTGTAAGGAAGTGTACATAGGCCAGCTCTGACCGCCGTTCGATACATAAAGGCATTTCAACCATGTTGTCTGGCATATTAATCAAGGATGCGAGTTTTGCAAGAGCGTCCGCAAACTGATTTTCTTCGTGAGGCAGGTGTAAATAAGTAACCTGATCAAAGAATTGATCAATCTGATCTATCCTAGCCTGGTAGGGTGCTAGACTTTTACTTCGGATTTTCCAGGATCCAGTGATTTGGTTAATGATTAAAGACGAGTCTCCGTGAACTCGAAGGTTCTTGATGCCTAAACTTACTGCTGCTTGTAGACCAATGAGGCAAGCTTCGTACTCTGTTGCATTATTTGTCACCTCGAAGTCAAGTTTGACAGAAAGTGGTATATGGTCGCCTTCAGGAGAAATGAGCAACACTCCTATTCCGAATCCTCTCAAATTGGATGCCCCATCAAAGTAAAGATCCCAAGAATCCGTACTGGTTTGTAAAATATCCTCATCTGGAAACGACAACATGTCTATTATTTGCATATCGTTGACAGGATTATCTGTGAAGAATTTGGCCACGGCGCGCCCCTTTATGACTTTCAAAGGTACGTATTTGAGATCGAACTCTGAGAGCATTAAAGGTACGTATTTGAGATTGAACTCTGAGAGCATTAAGGTCCATCTTGCCAAGCGTCCATTGAGAATGGGTTTCTCGAAGAGGTATTTGACGGGATCCATTTTAGAATACACTTTGACTGAGTAGCTAAGCATGTAATGGCGTAGCTTCTTTGTTGCCCACACAAGAGCGAGGCATGTCTTCTCGAGAGGTGTATACTTTCTCTCGTACTCCAAGAACTTCTTACTAAGATAGTAGATAACTCTTTCTTCTTTTCCAACAGTCTGCGCGAGCATAGCCCCCATGGCTGTTTCGGTAACTGTGAGATATAAACCAAGAGGTTGATCTTGTTGGGGGAGGCATTAGCACTGGTGGCTTGGCCAGTATCTCCTTTCTCCTATCAAATGCCTTTTGACAGTCATCGTCCCATATGGTATGGTCCGTTTTCTTGAGCTTTTTGAAGATAGATTCCCAAATCATAATGAGTTTCGATATGAATCGACTTATGTACTGCACTTTGCTCAGGAATCCTCTAACTCCTTTTCTGTTTGGGGTTGTGGCATCTCGATTAAGGCCTTGATCTTAGATGGATAAATTTCTATCCCCCTCTGGCTGACAACGTATCCCAGAAGCTTGCCTGACGTTACTCCGAATGCACATTTCTGAGGATTGAGCCTCATGTTTTACTTGCGCAATTTGAGGAAGAATTTGCGAAGGTTAGCGATGTGCCCTTTTCTATCCTTAGATTTGAGGATATCATGTCGTCTACGTACACCTCCACCTCTTTATGCATCATGTGATGTAGCAAAATAGTCGCACTGCGTTGGTACGTAGCCTCAACATTGATTAGCCCGAATGGCATAACAGTATAGCAGTATGTGCCCCACTGAGTGACGAAGGCTATCTTGTGCATATCTTCTATGGCCATTTTGATTTGGTTGTAGCCTGCATAGCCGTCCATGAAGGATAACAACGCGTGATCTGCTGTATTATCTACCAATATATCGATATGTGGTAGAGGGAAGTCGTCTTTAGGACTCACTTTGTTCAAGTCTCTAAAATCAACACAAACCCGGATTCGCCCATCCTTTTTGGGTACGAGGACTATATTAGCCACCCAGTCTGAGTACTCGGAAACTTTGATGAATCCGGCTTTTAATTGATTATCGACTTCTTCTTTAATTTTAAGAGCCCATTCTGTCCTCATCCGACGAAGTTTCTGATTTACAGGTTTGAAACCTGGCTTGATTGGAATGCGATGTTCTGCAATATCCCTGTTGATCCCTGGCATGTCCTTGTAAGACTAAGCGAAGACGTCTTTGAATTCGTGTAGGATGTCGATGAAATTGGCCCTTTCAGTTGGGTCTAGGGTCGTCCATATCCTAAGTTCTTGGGGTTCTAATTCCGTTCCTACGTTGATAGGTTCAGTGTTTTCTATGACTGGTGCCCCTCCCCCTCCCCCCCCCCCCTTCTAGCATTTCTCTAATTATGTAGGGAGGTAATTCGATTGAGTCTGGGTCAGGATCATCCTCATTATTATCGTAAATAGAATTGCATTCAGAATAACACAAGGAGTAAGCAGAATCAGATTTATTCATATTAAAGTTTGAAAATAGCTGAAACAAAGAAGCCATCTACGCAGTAGTCAGTGGCGGTAAAGGGATAGTTCTGGGATATTCCCCAAGCTACTGTTACTAGGTGATACTATGCTAGGAGAAATAAGAGGGTGGGGAGTGATGACAGGAGGAGACTCTCTAGCGACTTCTCTAGACCTAGGTTCCGACTCCGACTCCGATTCCGACTCTGACTCGAATTCATCATCTTCGGGTTCTCCTTTGAACATCTCTTGTTCTCCAGTAGTGACCTTGAAGAGCGTTCCTTGAATGTTGGTCCACTTGATCGACTTTCTCCACCCTTTCTGCTGATTTGAGCTGGTGTTAGTGATCAGTGCTGTAGGGTTGAAATGGTCGTCTTGAAGTATCATGGTAATGATCTCATCCTACGCTGCCATGACGAATCGATCTTCTCCAAACAAAAGGCTACCATATTCTAGTGCATTGATCTCATCTTCAGCTGAATAAATGAGGTGTGAACAATCCAAGGTGGATTCCTCATCCGTGATCATCAGAATTCTAAGAGGATTCTGAGTATTGTTAGGTTTGCTTGCAGGAGGTATAGGCAAACGCCCATCTTCAATCATATCCTGAATGTCATGCTTCAATTTGAAACAATTCTCTATATCATGCCCCTTGCCTCTATGGTACTCGCAGTAGGCATTCTCATCCCAGAACCTGGACTTCTTGTCTGGGTCAGGTGTAGGTCCTATGGGTTGGAGTTTGCCTTGTTTCATCAACCTTTTTAGAGCAATGGAGTACGAGTCACCAACGTTGGTGAAATTTCTCTGTGGGTTATTCTTCTTAGTAGATGATTCGACAAGGTTGACCTCATCGGTCTTGCTAGTTGAGCCACAAGAACGACTCATTGTGCCTTAATATCCATGACCCATCGTTTTGGACAAGAGTTGAAGAGTCTATCACAGTCGAAATACTCGAGAGTGGGGGGGGGGGGGGGTGAATTGAGTATTTAAAAACTTATGCCCACTTTTTATTTTATATCAATGAAATTAATTACTTAAAGTTTATTGATTAAACTTTAATTAATTAACTAAGTGATTTTGAACGTAATGAAATGAACAGAAACGAAAAATGCAAAGACACACGGTTTTGAAGTGGTTCAGCTTCACACGTCGAAGCCTACGTTCACTATTCTCGATTAATAATTTTAGTACTTTTCTCCGGATTACAAAATTATCAACCCAACTCGTATAACTAACACTAGTTATAACTCAATTTGAATATCACTAGATATTCGATTCTGACTATCTTAAGTTACTAAGAAAGCACTTGATTGTTCTTCTAAGTGTTCACACAGTTGAACGAGTAAGAAACAATATGAAGTACTATTATCTTATAACGGAACTTTAAAAATAATATGCAAATTAAAGAGCACGACTTTTCGTAAGGATTTTCAAATGCAAAACAATAAAAATAACTGATTAAAATTAAACTCAAAATTGTTTGCAAGGGATTTTTATATTTCGAAAAGCTTATTTAAAATTATGAATATCACAAGTATATATAGTAGAGAGGAGCACTAGGGTTTTGATCGAAACCCTAGTAGAACCGTGGGGCAAGATAAATTGTCTTTTAAGAAATAAATCTTATCTTTCCTTAACTTATTCTACTAAATATTTTGATCAAGTAAAATAAGGTAAATCTAATATATCTTATAAGATATTGAAATATCTTATGGCAATATAGAAAAGATTTGACCTAACAAAATTTTACTTTCATAGGGAACAAGGTCGGCCACCACACGGCTCATAAGCCCACCTTGGTCGAAACCCTAGATCAAAACATCAAGGAGTGAATTAGGGTTAGGTTTAGATAATTTAGCAAACCCTAGGTAGCATGACGACTCATAAGCCGTTTTACTAACCAATAGAATAATGCAAATTATTTACTCTAAACAACCCAAATTAAATCTCTATTATATATACATATGATTTCGAAACATATTTGAAGAATTTTATCTTTTGAAAATTTATTTTAAACTATTTAAAATCGTGCCTTCAAATGTAACCCAAAGTTATAGTAGAAATAGCTATAACTTTATGTTTGGTAAGTAAAGTTATAGGTGAAATAGCTATAACTTTACTTTCCCAATATTTCTTCTTAAGATACCGTTATTATATGAAGACTTATACTAGCTAATCTTCCTGGAGATCTTCAATGATAGGATCTTCTCTTTATCTTGATCATAAGCTCTTCATCTTGAGCTTGTTATAGACTTGATCGAGCCTTTTGCTTGAGTGATCATCATACTTGAAACTTGTTAAAGTTGCTATGATGCTTTAGGAAACTTCAATGTTATAGCTCAAGCAGCTATAACATTACTTGAACGATGCTTCACAAATCTTCAATATTATAGCCAAAATTGCTATAACATTACTTGATAAACTTATAAACCTAAGTCAAACTAACTGTGGACGCGGGCCTACGGGGGCGCTTGGGAAACAAGCGTTTGCATTTGTAGAGTCGCCACCAATTTATTGTGGAAAATTGGAACCGTTCGAATACCCCGTGCCATGTCAAGACACAAAGTAGTGACATGAACACCAAGAACTCGTTACCCTTAGCATTCTATGTCTAGAATGACTCTCGTGGATGCCAATGAACACGGATTTTCACAGAGATCTGGAGTAAGGGGTGAGGGTACGTATTAGAAAGCTCTTTTGATCGAACACCTAATCCCGCCCGCCTCGATAGCGGCCTCTACTATTGATTAGGGAAATTATTCATACTCGATATATTGTCGATTTATATGCATGCAATGCAACATCCAATAAATTAATCCTAGCATGTGAGAATTAAACTAAGTCGGTTAACAAGTAATTTAATCATACAATTGGGTCGAAGCTGGAAATTTAGGTTCAATTACATGTGAAGGCATACAAACGGTAAAAGAAATACGATAAATATACAATAAAGAAAATTACAATAATTACAATGGGATTAATAATTTATGTCGAAAATACTTTTAAAACGGATAGTTTGGAAAAGAATAAATAAATAAATAAACGAACAGAAATTAGGGTGATAATACGGATAATAGTTAATTAAGTACGTAATTAATAACTAGGTCAAAGCAACACGGGAGTTCAGAGACAGAAATCAACAAGGAACAGGCGCAGCAGAGCTGCGTCCCTTGGAAGAGGCGCAGCACTTGCTGCGTCCATTCCTTGGCTCGGTTCTGCTGTGAAGCCGGAATTACAAGTTGTTAATATTCGTTGGTGATTTTAATGATTGATTATGAATAATTGACTCGGATGAAAGTGATTAGCAGGTTATTACATGTGATTAAGGGTCATAAAAACAATAAAACATGGATGAAAACTAATTAGGATGAATATTTACAAGCTTAATAAGGTTAATTAATTACAAATTAATAAACTAATTAGGTTAACATGTTATTAATGACGAATTAATGATGGATACGATAAGTAACATATGGGAATGTATCAATAACGAATTCCAGAGACTCAATATGGGTAAATCGAATCTCCAAAACCCGAATTTGATTTTAATGACGAAAACCCGCAAATATTAGTTTATAAGGGATTTAAGTCGGGATTTAATGATGAATTAATACCAATGATGATGAATAATATGTTGCATGTTAGAATCATTATGCCTAAATCATGTCAATGAACAATGAACAAACGAAAGAAAATAAAAGAAACGAATTGACAAAAGACGAAGGAAGAAGAAAGGAAGCAGGAACTGCGGCAGCCTCACGAAGAGGCGCAGCAGCTACTGCGTCCCTTCGAAGAGGCGCAGCAGTTGCTGCGTCCTTTCTCGACGGTTGTCTTCTGATAATCCCTAAAAAAGGTTTTAGACAAGGTTTTAGAAATCGGTTTTAGAAATACTTTCGACATAAACCTTACATTATGATTACAATAAATAAATAACAATAATAAAATAAGGATTTACACCCTCAGACTTACATGTTGACGAAACGAGATGAACTAAGTTAACGTTTAGTGATGCTCGACTCGAATGTAGACGAAAGTGCCCTCGTAAGAGGAAAACGAACAAGATTGATTAAAGCTGATTATGGTGGAGTTGGTCAAATTGGTCGGTCATGCAAAACGAGGCTGGTACTCTGAAAGCTCCGAGCTTACGTGGTCGAAAGTTCAAGCACGTAGACGCCAAAAAGTAAGAACGTGGTCTTAGAATGCAAAGGGAGAAGAGAAGGGCGGACACTCGCGTGAGAAATATGTGAGACCGAAGGTCTCTATTTATATTAATCACGTGGAGGAAATAGGGTTTTTCGGAGAAACTTTGGAAGTGAATCTCGAAAAGATATGAAAAGATACGAAAAATATGCAGAAAAGGACTTGGGAAGAGGCGCCGCAGTGATCGTAAATCTCTTGGAAGAGGCGCAGCACTTGCTGCGTCCTTTCCCAAGTGGTTTCCTCCTGCGGAAGAAAGATTTCCGTATTTTGGTTATGGAATAACGGATTAATCTTGTTTTCCTTAATATTTTGTGTGAATATTACGGGAAATTATTTGCCAAAGATTAAAAGATTGCAAAAATATGGAATAGAAATATCCGGAACATTCCAGAACATTCGGACTCGGTTTTAGAAAATGAAAACGGTTTTTTGACCCGGACTCCAAATGTACTCTAATTACTGCCAAAACGACCGTATCGGCACGTAGATGACAATTAAGAGGTAGACATAAGTGTTTGAGTGATCACTTGACGATAAACTTATGAACTGTCACAAATCGTTCCGCGTACCAAACATGCGGCCCAATCATCACCGGGTGGTTTGCGGGAGGTGCAGAAATGAGGTATCTACAGAGCCCCCACTTTGACTGAGGCTTGGACAAGGCGAAAGTCAAAGTATAGCCATCAGGTCAATCGAAGATTACAACCTGAAGACTACGGCGACGCGAGGCGGCTCAAGGGGTCCGAACCAAGGACCTGTCGTCGGGAACATTTTAGAGTCTGTCGACTATCGGGGAGGGTCGTTTAAAGTCCATTAGACTACGTAAGGAGGCTCGCCAGCCATAAGAAGAGATCATACCTGAAATTCCTTGAAACTCCAGGGGAAACAAAACACGATATTGGGAGAAGACAGCAGGACATGGTCTGGAACTACTAGGAGAAATCTGCTTGCAGTCGGCTTGAAACAAACTTCGGAAGAGCTTGGGGTCGATGTTGATCTCCATGTCTCGAGAGGGAATGACTGTCGGTCATGAACTCTCGCTGGGGGAACATAATCGGGAACTGATCTCCATGTCTCGAGAGGGAATGTCTATCCGTGTACTCTCGCTGAGGGAACATAATAAAGGCGTGTCGAAATACCTGTCAAAGAAGGAACGCTCGTTGTGACAAGCTAGGTCTTGGATAAAAAAATAATATATGGCAGTTTGCAGTTGGCTTGAAAATGCGGGTCCAGGCGAAGGATATACGTCAAACGGATCAAATATGTGATATGGCATCAAGGAAGAGGCGCACCAAAGATGGCCCCACAAAATAACGAACTCATAACGAATTTTTGAAAATTCGTATGAAGGGAAGCTGTGGAAGAGGCGCAGCACCTGCTGCGTCTTTTCCCGAGTGCGGCAATCCTGCGTAAAAACCCGATGAAACAGGGGGTTTATTTCATTTATTCGAAATACAAATTCTCAATTTCTCTCTCAAATTCCAACCATTTCCGTCAAAATTTGATCCAAAAGCTTGCATTTGCCATGACTAATCGAGGTATGTGTATCAATCTTACATTTATCTTCTGTATTTGTTCAAATGGGATCGACAAAATTAGGGTTTTCGACCCTAATTAGTCGAAAATTTGGGGCTTTTCCCCAAAACGGTCTTGCCTTGCAAAATTGACTTTGTAAATGGCTAATTGGTAATATAAGGATCATAACCATGTATTTGTTTCGATTTTTCGTTGAGTTTGAGCATTTGAGTGAAATTGAGACGGTTTCACAGCTAAACCGTAAATCGCTTCGAAAATAGCCTTAGGATTGCCCATTTGTGACGAAACTTGATATTTGGAATCCTTGTATGATGGGTAAACTTCCTACCATCTCGGAATTTTGATTTGTGACGGCTTTTTCAGGACACTTTCTAGGGCATAATCGCCGTTATAACGAAATGCTGTCGAAATTCCGACTCGAACCCACGACTAGGCTTCAACTTAGGCTTGACTTGACCCAAATTGCCACATGAGCAGATGGGTTTGTGGGAAAATTGCCAAAGATGGCGAGAAAAGAGCGATTTCAGAGATCCGAAAACTAAAAAATCCCCTAATAAAGGCTTGTCGTCACTTGACGCGACCTAAGTTCACTTTAATTTTGCAGGTGACGAGGCTTCTACATCCGGGAGGGATCCCATGGATGTGGACACTGTTGTTGACCCTTCTCAGGTGCTTGAGGAGGCGTTGGAGGAGGCTTTCACCGCTGCGGTGACGGCTGCTGAGGACGAGGTCCTCGAGGAGGAGGTTGTTGAGGAGGAGGAGGCCCTGAGACGGGCGAACATTGGACGGGGTAGTCGCCAGCTGAGGGGAGCACCTGCGTGGGCCGAGACTTGGGACAGTAGGCACCTGCTTTGGGCTGCGGAGGGTCACCTGTCCTACAGGACGGTGAAGAGCTTGGTAAATCGAATTCTTCACTCTTCATTCATCTTCTTTCATTTCTGTTTGTCATTCCTTTTCTTCTTCATCTAAGCTAAAGATAGCTTTTGTTTCAAATCAACATAGGAGGCCGGGAACATCAGATCATTCTCGGGCTATACGACGGCGATGGGGTGCTATGAGAGGCTGTCGGCTGAGGAGCGAGCCATGATCGAGCGTGGAGCGTTCGGCGCCCTGGTGCAGGCTTGGAGGGATATCGCGAGGAGGAAGCTTCGGGCTAACCTCAGTCTCGTTCGAGCTTTCTTGGACCGGTTTTAGGACACGACCTCCACATTTCACATGCCTTTTGGCGAGGTGGGGGTCACGTTAGAGGACTACGGCATGATTTCTGGTCTTCCGTGTGGGACTGAGGTGGTGGAGTGGCCGGAGACAGCCATGAGGGTTGACTCGGCAGAGGCTAGGAGGCTGATCGGCTGGAACTTGGCGCCGAAGGTGGCTGCGGTTCCTGGTTTGGTGCCTAGTTCTTACGTTCGCAACTACTTCGTGGGGAAGACCCCGGCGTCTGTGGTGATCGAGGGGAGAGAGACGGCTTCTCCTCCCTGTACTGCAGAGTAGAGGGTCCGTTTGTGGCTCTGGTGGTTCTTGTCTTCGATCTACCTCGGAGACAAGGGAGAGAGGCTTTCGACGAAGCTTCTTCCCTTTCTTTCTGATGACCTGAGCTCCCTAGGCCGTTGGGACTGGGTCACTGTTGGTTTTGCGGTCCTCATCCGCTTCATGAGGGCCATGGTTCGTCCAGAGTTGATGGAGAAGGGGACTTCTCCTGCTGCTGTCGGCCCTAGACTGCTGTTGGAGGTATGAACCTTCACTTCATTTCATGAAAGATCATTTCCTTTTCTTATCGAATCACGAAAGATCGTTGTTGATTATCTTGTTTTACAGGCGTGGGTGTACTCCTACTTTCCGGGCCTTGCGCCCAAGAGGACGGAGCCGATGGAGAAGGCCTATCCCGTTGTGAGGGATTGGGTGATGTGCCGTACGAGGAGTCGGCGTTCCTTCCACGACGTCTGTCGGCGGGAGGTGAACGCTCTTCAGCTGGACGACGTGAGTATTTTACCTTGCATTGTTTGTTTCTCTTCTTTTACTTTTAGAACTGATCATAAGAATGACCCTTCGTTTGCTTTTCTAGTGGGTGCCGAGGCCTTGGGAGGAGTACGCTGGCGCTCCTCCTTTCATGGCTGAGGTCCTTCGACCTAGGAGCTCGAGCCGGCTGCTGCTGAGGACGTCGATGGGTCCTGTGTGGTACTTGGGTGAGCGCTTGGCTCGTCAGTGCTCTCGGGACGTCTTGACGGTTCCCATCGATCCTCCTCGGACGATGTTTAGGGAGCCTTCTGAGGCTGAGGGGGAGGCTGACCTGGCTGGCGTCGGTGGCGACGCCCTCCTTCTTCCTGGTGAGGACTACTCGGCGTTCCTCTACGGGAGGTTGGCTTACTGGCCGGTTGTAATAAGTGCTTTATCCTCTTTTATTTTTGATTGTTTGAGAATACGATGAATGATCATCGGTTAATGGAAATCACTTGATCTTGCAGGAGGTCGAGGCGGCGAGCATCGAGCCCCCAGAGTACCCCGAGACCTTTGAGTACACTGACGCGACGGGGATGACGACGATCTCCGAGCTACGTGACTTTGACGTGGCGGTGAGAGATGCTGGCCTTGACGAGTGGCAGCATCTGATTCGGAGGGTGAGTCTCCTAATTTGTATAATTTTGTGTAAGAACACATTTGCTCGACTTTGTCCAATCGTTAAGAATTTTCCTTTTGAAATGCAGGTTGCGCCATCCCGGTTCGTGGCTTTGTGGAGGGCAGCCAACCGGCTGCGGGCTACTATCGTCGAAGCACTTGCTGGCGGCCGAGGACGTCAGGTATGATCCTTCCGTTTACTTCATTTTCGAATTTTCTAATCTTCCTTTATGTTTGAAATGATTGACATGAGCCAGTTCTTGTTGTTTGCAGAGGGAGCGTGAGCTAGAGCGAGAGCTTGCCCAGTCCCGAGAGGAGACAGCTCGCCTGCTGAGGGAGCTCGAGGTCCGTGACGCCGAGGTTAATGCTCTCGAGGCGAGAGTTGCTGAGCTAGACGGCGACCAGCAGTAGCTTTTGTGTTGGTTCTTGTTTTGGCTGTATTTTTGTACATTTGTACATTTTAGGAAACAGCTTCGAAGAGGCGCAGCACCTGCTGCGCCTGTTCCCCAGTGCATCCGTCCTGACGGATTTTAGGAAACAGCTTTTAGCATAAATAGAGACGTCGAGGGAGGTTTTATTCACATAATTCTTCCGTCTTTCTTCGTCTTATTACACAAAGCTCCCAAAATAAGCATACATCATGAATACTCTTAAAATTCGTCTAAAAGAATGGACAAATGAGTTCTCTAATGTGGAGAAACACGACATGGGTGCTTATAATTTTGGATCGCTTTTGAGCTTGAAGTTGATCAAGGTAGTCAAACCATTTCTAGATGCTTGTCTTGACTATTGGGACCCGAATTATCACGTATTTGCCTTCCCTAGAGGCGACATTTGCCCATTTCCTGAGGAAATTGCTGCGATTGGTGGTTGGGACCCGGAATATTTGCCTGCTATTCCCTCCTCTTCTCAAGGGTATAAGAACAAGTTTAGAGACTTGCTTGGATTGGCCAGAGTTGATGTTGACCGTCTTGTGACTTCTAAAGGAGTACGAATGTTGGACTTCATTGATCGATTCATCAATAGGGCAGATCCCACTATCTCTTATG
This sequence comes from Silene latifolia, assembly GCF_048544455.1. Classification (NCBI taxonomy): domain Eukaryota; kingdom Viridiplantae; phylum Streptophyta; class Magnoliopsida; order Caryophyllales; family Caryophyllaceae; genus Silene; species Silene latifolia. The sequence continues at coordinate 103,762,320 of NC_133529.1, read as the reverse complement.
TTGCGAGGCGAAGGGCATTCGGATTTTGCCTATTGCATGTATATGTCCTTCAAGGGCATGTTGATGAGGATTTGAGAGGCGACCCTCGTCTCTTGAGCTTGATTGAGCAAATGGAGTTGCGCAGGAGCCCAGCTTGCCTGTGTTTAGGAGAGATCCTATTGGGTTTAGATAACAAGAAAGCCAATCGCGACCTTCCTTACTTGGGAAGTCCCATTATTTTGCAGGTAAAAGAACTCTTTTTCTTTTTTTTTTTTCTTTTTTTCTTTTTGTTTTTTTTTTGTTTTTGTTTTTTTGTTTTTTCGTTTTTTTTTCTTTTTCTTTTCTAATACCTGCTTTTGGTAGGTCTGGCTTATGGAGCGTCTTCGATTGATCGAGCCCCCAGTTAATGTTCCTGCTTATCATGCTCGCTCAATTGCAATGAGGACCAGGCTTTACATGGTGGACTTCACTCGAGTTTGCAATTACTGGGAGAACAAATTGAAGAGTAAAGACGGCCCCTTAATTAGATGGATCGTACCATGGTGGCATCTCAAATATGTCACTGGAGTATCTTATTTGGATCCTACCCGATCTGTTCGCATTCCCGGCCTGGAGTTTATGATATGCATTTTCCCGGAGAGGTTGATGAGGCAGGTTGGATTGAAGCAGATGATCCCGAAGCTTGACACTGTCCCGCAGACTGTCGTGGCGCTTACTACTGAGAATCGAAGAGAATGGGCCATCAAATGGGCTCAGAGGAACATTTGGTTCTTGAATTTTTCTGTCAGTGCTCTATGGGTGTAAGATTCCTATCTGCAGTGGAGGAAAGCTGCTACTCCGGAGGAGCGTAAGAGATTAAGGAAGCGTGAACCTGTTGACTACAAGGTTCGTGAGGTGGAAAAGGAGAAGGAGAAGCATATGACCGAGGGAGAGGAAGAAGCCGGGTTTCGAGTTGTTCATCCTTCGAAGAAACCGAAGACCTCTCCTGCCGTCGAGATGGTGGTTGACAAAAATGGCAAAGCAAGACCGCGAGTGAGACCATTGGTGATTAGGTCGGAAGTGGCGCAAGAGCGTCCGGCTCGAGGTCGGGAGAAGAAGTATGATAAAAATGACAAAGGCAAAGGGAAAATGGAAGAGTAGCCTAAGTCTTTATTATTATTTATTATTATTATTTATTATTATAATAAGAAGGTGGGGTTTTTAGAATACTAGCCTATTTATTTTTATTATGATTTTATTATGTAACGTACTATTATTATTAAAGAAATGAAATAAAAAAGGTTAATTGGTTATGAAACCGTTATGATTTTCTTTTCATTATTCTTGTCTAATTTCAAATGCATTCGCAAATGTCCTTCTATTTACATTTAAGACAATTAAATGGGTTGTATCCCGTGAAGGATTGCCTATGTATTTATTTAAAAATGAAATCAAACCCTTGCGCGTAGTTCGAGTAAATGTAAAAGAATAATTGTTCTAAGCAAGAGCTTGTAATGAACTTAGAAAAATAAGCATGAGCTTTACTTACTCCGAAAATGCAATTTAGTTTATTTGATGATATGAGAATGACAAACTGTCAAAGTGCAAGAGCAAGATGACATTAGCTTAATTCAGCTTAGCCAGGGGCCGTTTATTTCGTGCCACAAGAGCGACATGTGAGGTTACGCGAGGCGCGTTTTTTGCTCCTACTCTAGGCATAGTAACGTTTCAGTTGGTCAAGGTTTGTTGGGTTAGAAAATTCATTCCCATCTAGGTCTGTGATCCTAACCGCACCCCCTGGAAGTATGGACTTGACTAGGAATGGCCCGGCCCAATTGGGTTTGAATTTTCCTCGTGGATCGACAGGTAAAAGAGCTCTAATTGATTTGAGGACCAAGTCTCCTTCCTTAATGTTCCTTGGCTTAACCCTTTTGTTGAAGGCTCGTTTGATACGTGCCTGATACGTTTGCACATTATGTAATGCACGTAACCTTCGTTCATCCAGGAGGATGAGTTCTTCATATCTATCCCTCTTCCACTCGGCTTCGGGGATTTGACTTTCGAGTAAAATACGCAAGGATGGTATTTCTAGCTCGAGTGGTTGTACGGCTTCCATGCCGTAGGTCAAATAGAAAGGAGTAGCCCAGTGGGCATCCTAATAGATGTACGGTATCCCCATAAAGCAAAGGGTATCTTGCTTGGCCAATCTCTATAGTTGTCAATCATCTTCTTGAGAATCATGACAACGTTTTTGTTTGCTGCCTCTACTGCGCCATTGGTTTGTGGTCTATATGGGGAGGAGTGGTGATGCTTGATTTTGTACTTGGCTAACAATTATTCAATCTCAGCTTGGAAATGTAATCCATTACCACTGATGATCTTATGTGGGCAATCATATCGACAGATAATGTTGGTTTGTATGAACTTTGCCACGTTCTTGGCTGTAAGACTGGTGTAGGAAGCCGCTTCTACCCATTTGGTGAAATAATCGATTGCTACTAGGATGAAACACTGACCTCCTGTTCCGGCTGGAGTGATCTTGCCGATGATGTCAATTCCCCAAGCAGAAAATGGCCAGGGAGATGTCATGGTGTAAAGCAATGAAGGAGGAACATGTTGCACGTTCCTGAAGATTTGGCAATTATGGTAATGTCTCACATATTTCATGCAATCAGATTCCATCGTGGTCCAATAATACCCTAAACTTGTGATTTTCTTTGCCATCATGGGTCCACTCATGTGAGGGCCACATTCTCCATCATGGACTTCTTCCATCATTTTCCGTGCCTGTGAATGATCAAGACAACGTAGGATTACACCAAGAGGTGTCTTTTGTATAATTCTCCTTGCATGAGAACGTATTGGGAAGCTAGCAAGCGGATAGCGCATTGTCCCCTTTTGTCCATTTCTGGTGGATAGGTGCCATTGAGTTTGAAGTTTAGGATTGCTTGGAACCAAGGTTCCTCTGTGATTTCCTCTTCATCGGTGATTTGGTGCACATAAGCTGGCTCTGATCGTCGTTCGATGCATAAAGGCGTTTCTACCATGCTATCCGGCATATTAATGAAAGATGCAAGCTTTGCAAGAGCATCTGCATATTGATTTTATTCTCGAGGTACATGTAGGTAGGTCACTTGATCGAAGAATTGGGCTACTTGGTCTATTCTGGCTTGATAAGATGCTAAGCTTTCGCTTCGGATTTTCCAAGATCCCGTAATTTGATTGATGATCAAAGATGAATCTCCATGTACTCGAAGATTCTTAATGCCCAAACTTACTGCCGCTTGCAATCCAATGAGACAGGCTTCGTATTCTGCAGCGTTATTTGTCACCTTGAAGTCGAGTTTGACAGAGATTGGTGTATGCTCGCCTTCAGGAGAAATGAGCAACACTCCTATTCCAAATCCTCTTAAGTTCGATGCCCCATCAAAATAGAGGTCCCAGGAGTCCACATCCGTTTGGAGTATATCCTTATCCGGAAACGATCAGGTGTCTATCGTTTGTGTATCATTGATGGGATTTTCTGCGAAGAATTCGGCAACGGCGCGTCCCTTTATAACTTTCAGAGGTACATACTTGAGATCGAACTCTGAGAGCATCAAAGTCCATCTTGCTAAACGTCCATTGAGAACGGGTTTCTCGAAGAGGTATTTGACAGGATCTATTTTGGAGAATATTTTGACGGAGTAGCTAAGCATGTAATGGTGTAGCTTCTTCGTTGCCCACACAAGAGCGAGGCATATCTTCTCGAGTGGTGTGTATTTGCACTCGTACTCCAAGAACTTCTTACTAAGGTAGTAGATGGCTCTTTCTTCCTTTCCTACAGTTTGAGCTAGCATGACGCCCATGGCAATTTCAGTTACCGTAAGATATAAACCAAGAGGTTGATCTCATTGAGGTGGCATGAGCACTGGTGGTTTGGCTAGTATTTCCTTGATTCGGTCGAAAGCCTTCTGACAGTCATCATCCCACATGGTGTGATCTCTTTTCTTTAACTTCTTGAAGATAGGTTCGCAGATCATGGTGAGTTTCGATATGAATCGACTTATGTATTGCACCTTGCCTAGGAATCCTCTAACTTCTTTCTCTGTTTGAGGTTGCGGCATTTCGATTAGAGCTTTGATCTTGGAAGGGTCTATTTCTATACCTCGTTGTCTAACAACGTATCCCAGGAGTTTGCCAGATATCACTCCGAATGCGCATTTCTGAGGATTGAGCCTCATGTTATACTTCCGTAGCCTTGAGAAGAATTTGCGAAGGTTCGCAATGTGCCCCTCTCTTTCCTTGGAATTGACAATCATGTCATCTACGTATACCTCAACTTCTTTATGCATCATGTCATGTAAGAGCGTAGTTGCGGTGCGTTGGTATGTAGCTCCGGCATTGATTAACCCAAACGGCATAACCGTGTAGCAATAGGTAACCCATTGAGTGACGAAGGGTGTCTTATGCATGTCCTCTATGGCCATTTTGATCTGGTTATATCCTGCGCATCCGTCCATGAAGGATAGCAACGCGTGATCCGCCGTATTATCCACTAATATGTCGATATGTGGTAGAGGAAAGTAATCCTTAGGACTCGCTTTGTTTAAGTCTCTAAAATCAACACAAACACGGATTCTCCCATCCTTTTTAGGTACGGGTACTATGTTAGCTACCCAGTCTGAGTACTCGAAAACTTTGATGAACCCGGCTTTGAATTGTTTATCGACTTCTTCTTTGATCTTGAGAACCCATTCTGTCCTCATTCGACGAAGCTTCTGTTTCACGGGTTTGAAACCTGGTTTGATTGGGATTCTATGCTCTGCAATGTCCCTGTCGATCCATGGCATATCTTTGTAGGACCAAGCAAAAACGTCTTTGAACTCGTGCAGGAGGTCTATGAAATTGGCCCTTTCGGTGGGGCTCAAGGTTGTCCCTATCCTAAGTTCTTGGGGTTCTAGTTCAGTTCCCACGTTGATGGGTTCAGTATTTTCTATCACTGGTCCCCCTTCCCCCTCTTGTAATATTTCTTTGGCTATGTAGGGAGGTATTTCGATTGAATGCTGGTCCGGGTCATTCTCATTATCATCGTAAATGCAATTGCATTCAAGATAACACGAAGAGTAAGCAGAACCTGATTTATTCATATTAAGATTTGAGAAAAGTTGAAACAAAGAAGCCATCTGATCTGTAGTCAGTGGCGGTAAAGGGACAGCGGTTGGGACATTTCCCGAACTACTGTTACTATTTGACACTAAGCTAAGAGAAACGAGGGGAGTTGGAATGACGACAGGAGGAGACTCTCTAGGAACTTCTCTAGACTCCGAATTTGACTCCGACTCTGACTCTGACTCGAATTCATCCTCTTCTGGTTCTCCTTTGAACATCTATCCTTCTCCAGTAGTGAGCTTGAAGAGTCTTCCTTGATTGTTTGTTCACTTGATCGATTTTCTCCATCCTATCTGCTGATTGGTGTTGGTTTCTGTGATTAATGCGGTAGGGTTGAAGTGATCATCTTGAAGAATCATGGTAATGATCTCATCCTGTGCGGCTCTAGCAAATCGATCTTCTCCAAATAGTAGACTCACGGCTTGTTCGTCTAGGCAAGGTGCTTGACGAGTCTTGACGGTAGGAACCGTTTCTGGAGGAATGAAGTAGCAATCGTGAAAGATCTCGATTCCGGCTAGCTTCCTTTCGAGATAGTGCCAAGGCTCAGGAAATCCGTGGAAGATATCTTGACTTCCTTCCCTAACGAAGTATCCATTTAGGGTAGGGAGGTAGGGTCGCATTTGGATTCCTACGTTCTTACGGTTTTGAACTTGAGCGAGCATTTCGAGAACTTCCTCTTTAGTGGGTTTGTATCCTAATCCAAGGGGTATTCTTTGTGAGTTACCCTCTTTGTAGGGTGCAAAGGTGTTTCTTCGGATAGGATTCAAAGGCATTCCCGGGAAGTATCCCTGGGTCTTGAGTATGTGGTTGACCACTAAGTTAGAGTAGGGATTGAAGTATAAGGGTGCCAGCTCACTTTCTATTACATTTATGATATGAAAGCCCCCAAGCTCATGTACTAGATCTGTAAGGACTTGGTTACTTGACTTCTTTTCGATTATTGCCTTGATGGGTGACGAAGTGATCGTCACCACCTTACCATTTAGTGGGATTTTGATTTTCTGGTGGAGTGTGGATGTTACCGCTTTGGAAGCGTGAATCCAGGGTCTTCCCATAAGTATGTTGAAGGATGCCTCGATGTCCACTATTTGGAAGTTGACCTTTCGCTCAATCGGCCCTGTGACTATGGTTAGGTTGACGAGTCCTACTACCTTTCGTCGTGTACCATCATATGCGCGAACACCTTGGTTGGTAGGGGTCCAATCCGATTCTTTCATGCCCAATTTGTATGCCGTTTTCAAGGGTATGACATTGACTGCGGAGCCATCATCTACCAAAGTCATTGGCACATTCTTCTTTAAGCAAATGACGGTGATATAAAGAGCCAAGTTATGACTAGCACCGAAGGGTGGCAAATCCTCTTCCGAGAAAGTAATAGGATTACTTAGCTTTGGTGATTCTTGGAAGACCAAGTTGACCACGTCGTCGGGTGTGGAGTTATGCGCCACATTTAGTTTGGCCAAGGCTTGCAGTAAATCTTGGCGATGTGGGAATGAGCTTGCCACTAGTTGCCAGACTGAAAGATCAGCCTTTGTCTTCTGTAGTTGCTTTAGCAAGTGGTCGGTAGAGCCTTCTTCATTATCATTTGGTATGACCACATTGGTTGGACCGTTCGCTATGGGACCATTTTGAGAAGTGTTTTGGTATGGGCGTCCCGAACGAGTCAGGTGGTCTACATCTTGATCTTCACAATTTTGGACTATTTCCTCACTGACTTTGACTAAGTAGTGTTCAGTGAGATACTCGTCTTCATCTTCATCGGCCCATATTCCATTGACAGTAACAAGTTCCCTCATTCTCATGATTTCAGCCTCTAATTGGATAATTTGGTCGACTAGTTGATCAACCATGGCTACTACTTCTTGCATTGTGGTGTTTTGAGAGAAGACTAGTGGTGCACGTTCTTTAGGTGTAGCGTTGGGATCACGTAGGGTTGCCACTGCACTCTCTAGTTCTATGACTTGCCTATCCACACTTTTTGCCCATGCAATGAAATCAGTGATGGTTGGAGAAATGGTAGAGTAGTTCCCTTCATTTTCTATTGCATGAACTTCATTTTCGACTGAAGAAATGAGGTGTGAACAATCTATGGTAGATTCTTCACTTGTAATCACTAGAATTCAAAGAGGATTCTGAGTGTTGTTAGGCTTACCTCCAGGTGGTATTGGTAGGCGACTGTCTTCAATCATATCTTAAAGTACATTTTTCAGCTTGTAGCATTTTTCTGTATCATGTCCCTTACCTCTATGGTATTCGCAGTACGGATTCTCATCCCAGAACTCGGATTTCTTTTCTGGTTCGGGTGTAGGGCCTATGGGTTGAAGTTTACCCAGCTTCATCAACCTTTTCAAAGCGTTGGAATATGTGTCCCCTAGATTTGTGAATTTCCTTAGAGGGGTACTCTTCTTAGATGGCTCGAGGAGGTTAACTTCATCAGTTTTGCTAGTAGAGCCGTAAGAACGACTTGTTGAGCCTTGATATCCACGACCTATCGTTTTGGACAAGAGCCCTTTACGGATGTCATCTTCGATCCTCGTCCCCAGTACGGTTAAATCTTTGAAGGTCTTGATGTTTTGATACCTCAAATGATTTGCATAGATGGGCTTTAGGTTGTCCACGAATTTCTCCACGAGGGTGGCTTCATCCGGACGTTCAACAAGTTGAGTACTATTTTTCTTCCACCGACTTAGGAAGTCGGTGAAACCTTCTTTGTCATTTTGGGTAAGAACCTCTAAAGTGCGCATGTTGACTTGGATTTCAGCATTATCCGCATATTGTTTAGCAAACTCGATTGCGGCATCATCCCAGGAAGCGATTTTCTTGTGATCTAGCGAATAGAACCATTGTTTTGGGATGGTGTCAAGAAACGAAGGAAAGATCCTTAAGAACATCTCGGGTTTAATGCCTTTGATAGACATGCAATCCTTGAAAGCACGGATATGGTTTAAAGGGTTTTCATGCCCCTTGAATTTAGGGATATCCGTCATGTTGAAGTTGGTTGGCAACTTGGAACTCATGGCCTCATATTTGCGATTGTTCTCCCTATAAATGTCATCCCCTTTGAGATATATCAATTGCTCATCCAAGTATTGGAGTCGTTTCTCAGCTGCAGTCATACCTATGGGAGGGTTTTCGTCCCCGAAGCCGTTCACAAATTCATTAGACACTTCACTTTCTCGAGGAGGCATCCTCGTTTCCACGGCATATATTCGGCCCTCAATGGTGTCAAGGCGATCATACACTTGGTCTTGAGTAACTTGGAGACGAGCTAGCGCGGCTAGGATTTGATCATTACCATTCTGGAGTTGGTTGAAGTTCACGTCGCTTGTTTTAGGCATCTTGGAAACTGAATAAGAGATCGACGACGAATCAAAACACGATCGACCATTCTAGCACACTTACTCGAAAAGAAATGTTTTGACCCATGAAGTGGGAGTGTGCCACTTGTGTCAAGTGAGTTTTGAGGAAATGACAAAGTTTGAAAAATGTTGGTCCTAGTCAACTTTAGTATAGTTGTAGGAGTGGACTCGAAGTGAGGTTTTAAAATGGGTTTTGAGGCCCGAATTTTGACTCGACAATTGGACAGAGTTTCGATTGGTTTTGCGCTAATATTAGGCCCAAGTTTCGAAATTTTTACTTTTTAAAGAAGGATTTTGATTTTACAAAAAATCGTCATGCTTTGTTTTAGAAATGGTGATCACATATGGTACAAACATTATACAAGCATTATAACGGGATGCTGAGTGCATTTAAAAGGGTTTTGGTTTAAAGGGTGGGTTGCCATACCGAACAATCAAATCCGAAGTCTGTGGAGAGGTTCGTACCAAACAAGAGTAAGGCCGATTCCTAGTCCATTTCCTCAAGTAGTGAAAGCCCTTGATACAAACAAGAGTAAGTACCATGGTATGGTTGACGTCAATCGCTATCCATCCTTAGGCCCAAATAAGAATTAGGACCGTTTAGACAGGACGATTGGTCGAATGGGTTGGGTCGGGCCTAGGAAGGCCGAATGAAACAATCTAGGAAGACCGAGTTATGAAAACCGACAATTGTCTTGTACAAACTATTCCCTAACCTTGTTCAAGTTTCACCCTTTTGGCTACAAGTAAGTGTATTAGTCCCCAGCAGAAGCGCCAAACTGTGGACGCGGGCCCACGGGGGCGCTTGGGAAACAAGCGTTTGCATTTGTGGAGTCGCCACCAATTTATTGTGGAAAATTGGAAACCGTTCGAATACCTCGTGCCATGTCAAGACACAAAGTAGTGACATGAACACCAAGAACTCGTTACCCTTAGCATTCTATGTCTAGAATGACTCTCGTGGATGCCAATGAACACGGATGTTCACAGAGATCTGGAGTAAGGGGTGAGGGTACGTATTAGGAAGCTCTTTTGATCGAACACCTAATCCCGCCCACCTCGATAGCGGCCTCTACTAATGATTAGAGAAATTATTCATACTCGATATATTGTCGATTTATATGCATGCAATGCAACATCCAATAAATTAATCCTAGCATGTGAGAATTAAACTAAGTCGGTTAACAAGTAATTTAATCATACAATTGGGTCGAAGTTGGAAATTTAGGTTCAATTACATGTGAAGGCATACAAACGGTAAAAGAAATACGATAAATATACAATAAAGAAAATTACAATAATTACAATGGGATTAATAATTTATGTCGAAAATACTTTTAAAACGGATAGTTTGGAAAAGAATAAATAAATAAATAAACGAACAGAAATTAGGGTGATAATACGGATAATAGTTAATTAAGTACGTAATTAATAACTAGGTCAAAGCAACACGGGAGTTCAGAGACAGAAATCAACAAGGAACAGGCGCAGCAGAGCTGCGTCCCTTGGAAGAGGCGCAGCACTTGCTGCGTCCATTCCTTGGCTCGGTTCTGGCTGTGAAGCCGGAATTACAAGTTGTTAATATTCGTTGGTGATTTTAATGATTGATTATGAATAATTGACTCGGATGAAAGTGATTAGCAGGTTATTACATGTGATTAAGGGTCATAAAAACAATAAAACATGGATGAAAACTAATTAGGATGAATATTTACAAGCTTAATAAGGTTAATTAATTACAAATTAATAAACTAATTAGGTTAACATGTTATTAATGACGAATTAATGATGGATACGATAAGTAACATATGGGAATGTATCAATAACGAATTCCAGAGACTCAATATGGGTAAATCGAATCTCCAAAACCCGAATTTGATTTTAATGACGAAAACCCGCAAATATTAGTTTATAAGGGATTTAAGTCGGGATTTAATGATGAATTAATACCAATGATGATGAATAATATGTTGCATGTTAGAATCATTATGCCTAAATCATGTCAATGAACAATGAACAAACGAAAGAAAATAAAAGAAACGAATTGACAAAAGACGAAGGAAGAAGAAAGGAAGCAGGAACTGCGGCAGCCTCACGAAGAGGCGCAGCAGCTACTGCGTCCCTTCGAAGAGGCGCAGCAGTTGCTGCGTCCTTTCTCGACGGTTGTCTTCTGATAATCCCTAAAAAAGGTTTTAGACAAGGTTTTAGAAATCGGTTTTAGAAATACTTTCGACATAAACCTTACATTATGATTACAATAAATAAATAACAATAATAAAATAAGGATTTACACCCTCAGACTTACATGTTGACGAAACGAGATGAACTAAGTTAACGTTTAGTGATGCTCGACTCGAATGTAGACGAAAGTGCCCTCGTAAGAGGAAAACGAACAAGATTGATTAAAGTTGATTATGGTGGAGTTGGTCAAATTGGTCGGCCATGCAAAACGAGGCTGGTACTCAGAAAGATCCGAGCTTACGTGGTCGAAAGTTCAAGCACGTAGACGCCAAAAAGTAAGAACGTGGTCTTAGAATGCAAAATGAGAAGAGAAAGGCGGACACTCGCGTGAGAAATATGTGAGACCGAAGGTCTCTATTTATACTAATCACGTGGAGAAAATAGGGTTTTTCGGAGAAACTTTGGAAGTGAATCTCGAAAAGATATGAAAAGATACGAAAAATACGCAGAAAAGGACTTGGGAAGAGGCGCAGCAGGCACTGCATCTCTTGGAAGAGGCGCAGCACTTGCTGCGTCCTTTCCCAAGTGGTTTCCTCCTGCGGAAGAAAGATTTCCGTGTTTTGGTTATGGAATAACGGATTAATCTTGTTTTCCTTAATATTTTGTGTGAATATTACGGGAAATTATTTGCCAAAGATTAAAAGATTGCGAAAATATGGAATAGAAATATCCGGAACATTCCAGAACATTCTGACTCGGTTTTAGAAAGTGAAGACGGTTTTTTGACCCGGACTCCAAATGTACTCTAATTACTGCCAAAATGACCGTATCGGCACGTAGATGACAATTAAGAGGTAGACATAAGTGTTTGAGCGATCACTTGACGATAAACTTACGAACTGTCACAAATCATTCCGCGTACCAAACATGCGGCCCAATCATCACCGGGTGGTTTGCGGGAGGTGCAAAAATGAGGTATCTACACTAACAAAGACTAAACAAACGATTATGAGCAAGAGTATATATAAAACACGAAGCACAAACTTGTCATTGTCAAAACATAATCATATATTTATATGGTCCAACAAATTCCCCCTTTTTGATGATGACAAGTCTCTTACGATTTGTGACTAAGTGTAAGTTCCCCCTCAACATAATACCATAAAAGTCATAGTCAGTTGAACGCAAGAACAAACCACTTATATACAAAGTATAGCATCTAAGGACCTCAAGAGATTAAAGGTTCTGACAAGGAGCAAGCTTAGGCAAATACTTAAGTCACGATCATTTTCTTCCCCCTCTTGACATTATCAAAAAGACGAGTAAAGACATGAAACAACTAGAATAATATAGATCGAGACACGTATTAATCGTGCAAAGAAAGATTATAAAACGAGAAAGTAATCTACGATAAGCATGCAAAATATAAGATATGTTTACTACAAACCAAATAGTCTAATGCCAATGGGCCGAATTGTTTAATAAGTTTAAAGCCTAATGGGCCGAATAGAAAAGTAAGCCAAAATGGGCCGAATTAAACATAAATCCAAAATATAAAGTCTAATAAAAGAAGCAAAGAAGGAATGTGGCGGGTTTAGGGATAGTCGGGTTTCACAACATTCGGGTTCACATAACCGGGTCGAGTCCTAAACTCAAGAGAGTCAAGACGATCAAAGCAAGACCGCACATGGTTAGCTTATGCCGTGAGACACGTCTCAAAATTGAGCACTTTGAGAGACAAAGCCTTAGTAGCCTCGAAAATAAGTCCCATGTCCTCATGCATGGCCTTCCCTTCACGCCAAATAGCTCCACCTTGACTTGGCAAATTCGCTAATTGTTAGGATTTATTAATCTCATTATTTAACATATTCATATATGTGACATATTAATTTAGTCATAAAATTAAAACTAGATCTTATGCATGCAAACTTGAATAAGAATAGAGAAGAAATCGTCATTCTCACATTGATGTTTCGGATTAAAGGGCACAAGTAAGATCTCCTTCTTACTTGTTCTTGAGCTTCCTTATAGTGGATGAACAAAGGATCCAAAATAGAATCCCTCCCAAAAGTGAATACCCAAAGAAATCCCTTAATAACTAATATTATTTGTACTAGAAATAATACAAGTCTCACTTAAAGATTGACACAAAATAAATTTTGTTCTCTCTTGTGTATTTCGGCCAAGAGAGGAATGATTTGGGAGATTTTATTTCTCTAAGTTTTTCAATGTGTAGAGAGAGTAGAATAATTTCTAACACACTAGAAATTATTGTATGAGGTAATGAATAATTAAAGAGAAAACATTGGTATTTCTCTAGTGGGAAAACCGGTTGGGGTATGGGTAATGAGGGAGCCAATGCATGAAAAAATTGCCCTTCTCAAAAGCTAGGTTTGCATGGCTACTAGTTAGATTTAATCATTGTGTTTTCCACTTAAGATAAAAACACAATATAAATCTTATACTCCCTCCATTATTTCGGCACACCTAAAATAAATTGGGTAGTCCATTTTATTTTGTCATTTGTCAATTTTGTCACATGTAAAATGTTACATGACATGTCACAATGTAATGTATTTTTAACATATTAAAAATCAACATTCTCATAAAATATGTCATTTACAAAATCGACTAGTAATTCGTAATTACTTGTACCAAAACGGTTTATCAAATTATAAATTACAACGTCTTGTATTTATAATAAATTATTCATTCAATTTCGATTTCAATTGTTTCGTAAACAATAATTTTATCCAAGTAATAAAACAATTCGATTACTTACACCGTATCTAATATAATCGAATTATAATAAGACACGATAATCTCACTCACAAATCATCCGTCAATTTTAAGCAATTTAATTAACTCGTATCGGCATACGATTAATTAAATAATCAATTAAGGGTATTTCCCTATAGGTATGACCTAAGGGGATTAACTGATCACCACCGTCGCACGACAGTAATGTCAAACTCTAGTCAGCCAATCATTACCGATATGTGTGGACCAGTTGACTTGTAAAATATTACATCCCACATGTATTCTTAAAATGAGATTTAAACATGTGATCATCATGATCAACAGTTGTGATCGCATTATTGTCGGAGGACACATATTCCAACAATCTCCCACTTGTCCTCGACAAGTATGCGTCACCAATTCTCTTGTCCTATTACGATCTCCCACTAAATGCAAGGTGTCTTTCAGGTCGTACTTGCAAGTGATCATATCGAGAGTGGTTTCCTCGATCTGGAGAATAACTGATTGACCGGAATTATCTACCATAGATACCTTCCGAGCGTGGCCACGCATTTCCAGTTCATTTCTCCTCGAGTGGCCCTGAGATATTTTTATAACCCTGACAAGGGGTGGACAATTCCTATCGCACTTATTCCCTTCGACTAGCCACAGCCATCATAACCCAAAATATGCCCATTTGACCCCATTTACGAAGGCCGTAGTAACATAAATCAAAGTTAATCTGTAACTGTACCACCTTAGGCGAATAGTCTTTAGTCAAAACAATCGACTCATTAGAATAGTATAGTAGCTCTCGCCACGACCAGGCTATATAAATTTTCCAGAACTCTATAAGCGGTCATTAGCCCGACAAAGTGTTCCTAACAGTCTGCCTATGTGATCGACTAGTCATTCTCATATGACTCTATAGCACTTGAACTTGCCATCAATCGCATCACACTCTAGTCACTTCGAGACGTCACCTCATATAAGTGACTATGGGCAAATACAATGCTAATCCGTGTTCACTTTAACGGGGTTCAATTGTCTTTACAACCCGTTTGGATGTAACAATGTATAAAGAAGAGATAAAAGACAAATGCGATTATGAACATGAACAAAATTACACTTTTATTTCATTTCAAAATCTAACACAAACGTGGTACACATTTAAGACCCATTGACACCATATGTCCATTGTGTTTAGCCTGCGATAAAGGCTTGGTGAGCGGATCGGCTATGTTGTCATCCGTCCCAACCTTACATATCGCAATTTCCTTTCTTTCAATGAAATCTCTAACTACATTGATATTTTCTAAGTACATGTCTAGATCTATTACTAGACTTTGGCTCTTTAGCTTGGAAGATCGTCCCACTATTATCACAATAGAGAGTGATGGGATAATTGGCGGTAGGTACTACTCTTAGACCTTCTGTGAATTGCCTGATCCATACAGCTTCCTTGGCAGCTTCTGATGCTGCAATATACTCAGCCTCCGTTGTTGAATCCGCAGTCACAGCTTCCTTGAAGCTTCTCCAGCTAACAACACCACCATTGAGCATGAAAACGAAACCAGCTTGTGATTTCGCGTCATCTCTATCCGTTTGGAAACTTGAGTACGTGTAACCATTAACACGGAGCTCGGTGTCTCCTCCAAACACTAAGATAGAATCCTTAGTTCTTCTCAAGTACTTAAGGATGTTCTTGACGGCTATCCAGTGACTCTCACCTGGATTTCCTTGATATCTACTCGTCATGCTCAAGGCATACGAGACATCAGGACGTGTGCATATCATGGCGTACATGATTGATCCAACAGCGGAAGCATAAGGGATCAACTTCATGCGTTCAACATGATGGGGTTCGGAGGGCGATTGAGACTTGCTCAATATTGTCCCAGTTACCATAGGTACCAATCCCCTTTTTGATTTGTCCATGCTGAAACGTCGAAGAATCTTATCAACATAAGATTCTTGACTTAGTGTCAATATCCTCTTGGATCTATCTCTATGCATCCGGATACCTAATATGCGTTGTGCCTCTCCTAAATCCTTCATTTGGAAATGGTTGCCTAACCATTTCTTAACAGAAGACAACATTGGAATGTCATTTCCAATGAGTAGTATGTCATCGACATACAGGATTAGGAACACAACATTGCTCCCACTGAATTTCATGTATAAACATGGTTCCTCAACACTTCGAGTGAAACCATTCTCTTCTATCACATGATCGAATCGATGATTCCAACTTCTAGATGCTTGCTTAAGACCATAAATGGATCTCTTAAGTTTGCACACTTTGTTAAGATTTTTAGGATTGACAAAACCTTCGAGTTGTATCATATATACCTCTTCTTCTAAATGCCCATTTAGAAAAGCGGTTTTGACATCCATTTGCCATATTTCATAATCATGAAATGCGGCAATCGCTAACAAAATCCACATGGATCTTAGCATGGCTACGGGGGCGAAGGTTTCATCATAATGAAGACCTTGGACTTGGGTAAATCCTTTTGCCACTAGCGTAGCTTTGTAGACATCATCATGTCCTTCTATGCCATTCTTGACCTTGAAAATCCATTTGCATTGAAGAGGTCCTGCCCCTTTAGGCAAATCCACCAAGTTCCAAACTTGGTTTTCATGCATAGAATCCATTTCGGACTTCATGGCTTCAAGCCATATGGAGGAATTTGGACTACAGATTGCGGCCTTGTAGGTGGCGGGCTCGTCTTTTTCTAAAAGCAACACATCGAGTGTTCCAACTTCTTCGATAAGTCCCACATATCGATCGGGATGGCGAATAACTCGGCATGTTCTTCTAAGTGGAGGAGGGACAACCGCGTTAGATGACGAAGGAACATCTTCTTGCGTCTCTACCTCGGTTTGTGGCTCTTGAACTTCATCAAGTTCAAAATTTCTCCCACTCTGTCTCTTAGAAATAAATTCTCTTTCTAAGAAGACAGCCTCACAAGACACAAACACTTTGTTTTCTTGAGGTTTATAGAAGTAATAACCTCGGGTGTTAGAATAGCCTACAAAGGTGCATTTTTCAGATCGTGGGGCAAGCTTATTGTCATTTTTGGTTTTGACATAATCATTACATCCCCAAATTTTCATGTAGGATAGATTAGGAACTCTTCCTTTCCATATTTCAAATGGAGTTTTCTCGGTGGCTTTGGTGGGACAATTGTTCAAAGATCTTATTGCGGTTTGAATCGCTAATCCCCAAAACGAGTTCGGTAACTCGGTTTGACTCATCATAGATCGAACCATATCTAGTAGGGTTCGATTTCTCCTTTCGGCAACACCATTGAGTTGTGGTCTTCCGGGTGCAGAAAGTTGTGATATAATACCACAACCTTTCAAGTGTGAATCGAATTCAAGGCTAAGATATTCTCCACCACGATCGGATCGTAGTGCTTTTATCTTTTTGTTCAATTGGTTCTCTACTTCATTTTGAAATTCCTTGAATTTCTCAAAAGCTTCACTCTTATGCTTCATTAAATAGATATACCCATATCTACTCAAGTCATCGGTGAAGGTTATGAAGTAGTCATAATTTCCTCGAGCGGTGATACTCATTGGTCCACAGACATCGGTATGTATGAGTCTCAATAGTTCACTTGCTCGAGTTCCTTTACCGCTAAAAGGATTACGAGTCATTTTGCCAAGAAGGCAATATTCTCATGTTCCATATGATTGATAATCAAATGGTGTAATCACATTAGTCGAAATTAATCTTTTGATGCGATTCTCGTTTATGTGACCTAATCGACAATGCCAAATAAACGATTCATTTGGATCACTTGATTTGAGTTTCTTTGATTGAATGTTGTAGATGTCATTAGTCGGATTCGAGGTTTCTAAAATGTAAATGCCATTAATGGAAGGAGCTTGGCCTATAACCAAGTCGTTCCTTGAAATAGTACAACGATTGTTTTTAATGACAAAACAAAAACCGTCCATGTCCAACATAGCGATTGAAATAATGTTTTTAGAAAGTGTAGGCACATAAAAACAATTATGTAAATACAACTCAAATCCATTAAGCAAAGCTAATACATAAGTTCCCTTGTATTCGGCCGCTACTCGAGCTCCATTTCCAAGGCGTAGATCCACATCTCCTTTCCTAAGCCTCTTCACGTCTCTTAACACCTGTAAATGATTACAAAGGTGAGAACCACAACCGGTATCCAGTACCCATGTCGTAGTGGAAGTATAATTTACATCAATAACATAAATTTCCTTAGGAATTTTACCTTTTGGAACGATGATTCCTTCCCTTATATTTCGCAAATATACGGGACAATTCCTAAGCCAATGTCCCATGCCATAGCAATAATGGCACTCATCTTCAACTTGCTTGAAGTTTTTCCCTTTCTTTCCCTTCTTCTTGAACTTTTTGCCCTTGGAAGCAAGAACTTGATTGCTTGAGCTCCCACTAGTTTTGGCATCTTTCTCTTCCAAAGATAAAGATCCTATAGATTTTATGAGGTGGTCTTCCGAGACCGGCTCACAAGAGATCTTGTAGTAGTAGGTGGTCTAGAAGAAGTGATGAAGTTTATGTTTCCATCCGAACCTATCCCAAAAGACAGTTCTCTAGTAGTGTCGAAATCATTGTTGAAGCAAACGTCGTCAAAAACATTGTGGCAAGACTCAATAGTTATCGGTGTAGTAGCGTTTGATGGATTCATTGTAATGAACTACAAGTATGGAGGAAAAGGAAATATTAACATTTGTCATTTTTAATCATACTTGTAAATAAATTTTAACAAGATATGAGCATTTATAAAGTGACCTCTACCCAACTATTATAAATGATTCCAAGACCCAAATTCATATTAACTTAGGCATCGGTAAAGCCGAATACAACCCTTATCAATATAACTCGGTGGATTAACTCTTTAATCGATTCTACTTTTAGAACTCTTGGTCGATAAAATTACATTAATATTTATCTTTAGCCCAAACACATCCGCAAATCGTCGAGAATACTTTCGTTGAGTTCAACCCAAATTTCGAATAAATGTGTCCATGATCCAAATTTACATCAACTTGGGCATCGGTAAAGCCGAATACAACCCTTATCTTTATAAATTCGGTGGGTAGACATTTATCACCCACTTCCCCTACGTAGCAAGGTTTGTACCCCGGTAAGGCCGAGTGCACTCCCTCACGAAATAGGTTTTCATGGTTTCTACTTTTTGGTAAGGTTAAGTCTCAATTGTTTATTTTAGCGAGAGGTCATGTCAATTTATTATCTATCACGTTTTAAGTGAACTAAAGCGGTGAACTACGATAATTGTAATTGACACGGTCGATTAACTCGTTTAAAATGCATGTTTAGTTATGGCGATTTAGCGATGCATGCAACATATAAATAAAATGCAAAGCATAAATATAAAATCCTAGTATGGCCTTCCTAAAATAGTAAATCTAATAAACTATTAAAAATTCGGAAACCAACTCCTTTGGTCCCTTGAACTTCGGTCTTGGCACGCACTTCAAGGTAACACTTTCTTTGATGGATCGCCTTCTCGAGTGGCACCGTCTTCAAGGTACTCCGGAATAAATAAATTACATAATGAATTACATAATTTTCTATTATACATTTGTAATTAAAATAAAATAAATCTATTAAATTACAAAACGGTGATATGAGATCACAAAAATTACAACCGAATCGATATTGCCATACATTTCGGGTAATACCAATTAAAACTAAGGCCATACTAAGTAAAATTACATAATTCAAAAATTACATAAAATTTAAATATGACAATCATAAATAAAATGCAGCATTATAATATGTATGAACATGCTCGATTTTATGTTAAATCGCCTTTAAAGAGCCAATATCGTATATTAATCGGTTTTTACGGATTTGCGTGATTTAACCTTTTAAAATCACAATAATTACATAAAATCATATTTATGTACAAGTTAATTACCCTAACCATCTTAGGACTCAAAATTAGTCTCCACTAACATTTGACAATAATTAAACTTGATTTCTTAATATTGTTCATAAATGGACTCAAAACACAAAATTATGCTATAAACTTCAAATTAAATCATAAAAATTTCAAATAATTTCAAAATGTGAAACTTAAACTCATGAATATTCTGGAAAAATACCATGACACTCATAATGTTCAAAACTTAGGTTAAAAATTTCGAAAATTTATCGAGATAAACAATGTTGCGGTTTATCGGTTTTAATAATTATGACCCTAAAATATGAGAAAAAATTATATTCATCAACTTTTCACTTTTTGATCTGAAATATATGATAAAATGCAACATATGACGTTTTTCCTTAAGTCATGAAGTATGTTTTAGCATTATTACTAATTTTAGTCACTATTTATGTGATTTTTCATCAAAAATTCATAAATCATGCATAAAGACTTCATTATAGCCAAATATTTTACACACATCTTGTAAAATAGCATGTGACACCATACTAAATTTCCATGACCATATTCGAAATATAACTCATATTAACCTATTTACCCATTTAAATACGATTTTAACTTGAAAAATCCATATTTTGAGCAAAACAACTCATTTTATCATGCAAATTTAAAGGCCATCAGTAGATAATATATGTGAAAACATATCCAAGCACTGAAAATTTCGAAGTTTAGCTATTTTTCGTCCAAAAATGACATTTTTATCATAAAAATCACATTTTAATGCCAATATTATATAAAATGAACAATAAAATCCATAAATAAACCAAAATATCCTAAAAATCACTTAGGACCAGAAACTTTTAACATGCAAATTTATTTTAAGGTTTTTCTTCAAAAAACCAATTTAATTAGTTTTGTATGTTAATCATATAACTCGAAAAAACTATAAACCGAATTGCATGCAAACAACCTAAGGCTCATGATACCGCTTGTTAGTATTCATTAATCTCATTATTTAACATATTCATATATGTGACATATTAATTTAGTCATAAAATTAAAAGTAGATCTTATGCATGCAAACTTGAATAAGAATAGAGAAGAAATCGTCATTCGCACATTGATGTTTCGGATTAAAGGGCACAAGTAAGATCTCCTTCTTACTTGTTCTTGAGCTTCCTTATAGTGAATGAACAAAGGATCCAAAATAGAATCTCTCCCAAAAGTGAATACCCAAAGAAATCCCTTAATAACTAATATTATTTGTACTAGAAATAATACAAGTCTCACTTAAAAGATTGACACAAAATAAACTTTGTTCTCTCTTGTGTATTTCGGCCAAGAGAGGAATGATTTGGGAGATTTTATTTCTCTAAGTTTTTCAATGTGTAGAGAGAGTAGAATAATTTCTAACACACTAGAAATTATTGTATGAGGTAATGAATAATTAAAGAGAAAACATTGGTATTTCTCTAGTGGGAAAACCGGTTGGGGTATGGGTAATGAAGGAGCCAATGCATGAAAAAAATTGCTCTTCTCAAAAGCTAGGTTTGCATGGCTACTAGTTAGATTTAATCATTGTGTTTTCCACTTAAGATAAAAACACAATATAAATCTTATACTCCCTCCATTATTTCGGCACACCTAAAATAAAATGGGTAGTCCATTTTATTTTGTCATTTGTCAATTTTGTCACATGTAACATGTTACATGACATGTCACAATGTAATATATTTTTAACATATTAAAAATCAACATTCTCATAAAATATGTCATTTACAAAATCGACTAGTAATTCGTAATTACTTGTACCAAAACGGTTTATCAAATTATAAATTACAACGTCTTGTATTTATAATAAATTATTCATTCAATTTCGATTTCAATTGTTTCGTAAACAATAATTTTATCCAAGTAATAAAACAATTCGATTACTTACACCGTATCTAATATAATCGAATTATAATAAGACACGTTAATCTCACTCACAAATCATCCATCAATTTTAAGCAATTTAATTAACTCGTATCGGCATACGATTAATTAAATAATCAATTAAGGGTATTTCCATATAGGTATGACCTAAGGGGATTAACTGATCACCACCGTCGCACGACAGTAATGTCAAACTCTAGTCAGCCAATCATTACCGATATGTGTGGACCAGTTGACTTGTAAAATATTACATCCCACATGTATTCTTAAAATGAGATTTAAACATGTGATCATCATGATCAACAGTTGTGATCGCATTATTGTCGGAGGACACATATTCCAACAATCTCCCACTTGTCCTCGACAAGTATGCGTCACCAATTCTCTTGTCCTATTACGATTTCCCACTCAATGCAAGGTGTCTTTCAGGTCGTACTTGCAAGTGATCATATCGAGAGTGGTTTCCTCGATCTGGAGAATAACTGATTGACCGGAATTATCTACCATAGATACCTTCCGAGCGTGGCCACGCATTTCCAGTTCATTTCTCCTCGAGTGGCCCTGAGATATTTTTATAACCCTGACAAGGGGTGGACAATTCCTATCGCACTTATTCCCTTCGACTAGCCACAGCCATCATAACCCAAAATATGCCCATTTGACCCCATTTACGAAGGTCGTAGTAACATAAATCAAAGTTAATCTGTAACTGTACCACCTTAAGCGAATAGTCTTTAGTCAAAAGAATCGACTCATTAGAATACTATAGTAGCTCTCGCCACGACCAGGCTATATAAATTTTCCAGAACTCTATAAGCGGTCATTAGCCCGACAAAGTGTTCCTAACAGTCTGCCTATGTGATCGACTAGTCATTCTCATATGACTCTATGGCACTTGAACTTGCCATCAATCGCATCACACTCTAGTCACTTCGAGACGTCACCTCATATAAGTGACTATGGGCAAATACAATGCTAATCCGTGTTCACTTTAACGGGGTTCAATTGTCTTTACAACCCGTTTGGATGTAACAATGTATAAAGAAGAGATAAAAGACAAATGCGATTATGAACATGAACAAAATTACACTTTTATTTCATTTCAAAATCTAACACAAACGTGGTACACATTTAAGACCCATTGACACCATATGTCCATTGTGTTTAGCCTGCGATAAAGGCTTGGTGAGCGGATCGGCTATGTTGTCATCCGTCCCAACCTTACATATCGCAATTTCCTTTCTTTCAATGAAATCTCTAACTACATTGATATTTTCTAAGTACATGTCTAGATCTATTACTAGACTTTGGCTCTTTAGCTTGGAAGATCGTCCCACTATTATCACAATAGAGAGTGATGGGATAATTGGCGGTAGGTACTACTCTTAGACCTTCCGTGAATTGCACCTGATCCATACGACTTCCTTGGCGCTTCGATCTTTGCCGCAATATACTCACCTCCGTTGTTGAATCCACAACAGCTTCCTTGAAGCTTCTCCAAACTAACAACACCACCATTGAGCATGAAAACGAAACCGACTTGTGATTTCGCGTCATCTCTATCCGTTTGGAAACTTGAGTACGTGTAACCATTAACACGGAGCTCGGTGTCTCCTCCAAACACTAAGATAGAATACTTAGTTCTTCTCAAGTACTTAAGGATGTTCTTGACGGCTATCCAGTGACTCTCACCTGGATTTCCTTGATATCTACTCGTCATGCTCAAGGCATACGAGACATCAGGACGTGTGCATATCATGACGTACATGATTGATCCAACAGCGGAAGCATAAGGGATCAACTTCATGCGTTCAACATCATGGGGTTCGGAGGGCGATTGAGACTTGCTCAATATTGTCCCAGTTACCATAGGTACCAATCCCCTTTTTGATTTGTCCATGCTGAAACGTCGAAGAATCTTATCAACATAAGATTCTTGACTTAGTGTCAATATCCTCTTGGATCTATCTCTATGGATCCGGATACCTAATATGCGTTGTGCCTCTCCTAAATTCTTCATTTGGAAATGGTTACCTAACCATTTCTTAACAGAAGACAACATTGGAATGTCATTTCCAATGAGTAGTATGTCATCGACATACAGAATTAGGAACACAACATTGCTCCCACTGAATTTCATGTATAAACATGGTTCCTCAACACTTCGAGTGAAACCATCCTCTTCTATCACATGATCGAATCGATGATTCCAACTTCTAGATGCTTGCTTAAGACCATAAATGGATCTCTTAAGTTTGCACACTTTGTTAGGATTTTTAGGATTGACAAAACCTTCGAGTTGTATCATATATACCTCTTCTTCTAAATGCCCATTTAGAAAAGCGGTTTTGACATCCATTTGCCATATTTCATAATCATGAAATGCGGCAATCGCTAACAAAATCCACATGGATCTTAGCATGGCTACGGGGGCGAAGGTTTCATCATAATGAAGACCTTGGACTTGGGTAAATCCTTTTGCCACTAGCGTAGCTTTGTAGACATCATCATGTCCTTCTATGCCATTCTTGACCTTGAAAATCCATTTGCATTGAAGAGGTCCTGCCCCTTTAGGCAAATCCACCAAGTTCCAAACTTGGTTTTCATGCATAGAATCCATTTCGGACTTCATGGCTTCAAGCCATATGGAGGAATTTGGACTACAGAATGCGGCCTTGTAGGTGGCGGGCTCGTCTTTTTCTAAAAGCAACACATCGAGTGTTCCAACTTCTTCGATAAGTCCCACATATCGATCGGGATGGCGAATAACTCGGCCCGTTCTTCTAAGTGGAGGAGGGACAACCGCGTTAGATGACGAAGGAACATCTTCTTGCGTCTCTACCTCGGTTTGTGGCTCTTGAACTTCATCAAGTTCAAAATTTCTCCCACTCTGTCTCTTAGAAATAAATTCTCTTTCTAAGAAGACAGCCTCACAAGACACAAACACTTTGTTTTCTTGAGGTTTATAGAAGTAATAACCTCGGGTGTTAGAATAGCCAACAAAGGTGCATTTTTCAGATCGTGGGGCAAGCTTATTGTCATTTTTGGTTTTGACATAATCATTACATCCCCAAATTTTCATGTAGGATAGATTAGGAACTCTTCCTTTCCATATTTCAAATGGAGTTTTCTCGGTGGCTTTGGTGGGACAATTGTTCAAAGATCTTATTGCGGTTTGAATCGCAAATCCCCAAAACGAGTTCGGTAACTCGGTTTGACTCATCATAGATCAAACCATATCAAGTAGGGTTCGATTTCTCCTTTCGGCAACACCATTGAGTTGTGGTCTTCCGGGTGTAGAAAGTTGTGATATAATACCACAACCTTTCAAGTGTGAATCGAATTCAAGGCTAAGATATTCTCCACCACGATCGGATCGTAGTGCTTTTATCTTTTTGTTCAATTGGTTCTCTACTTCATTTTGAAATTCCTTGAATTTCTCAAAAGCTTCACTCTTACGCTTCATTAAATAGATATACCCATATCTACTCAAGTCATCGGTGAAGGTTATGAAGTAGTCATAATTTCCTCGAGCGGTGATACTCATTGGTCCACAGACATCGGTATGTATGAGTCTCAATAGTTCACTTGCTCGAGTTCCTTTACCGCTAAAAGGATTACGAGTCATTTTGCCAAGAAGGCAATATTCGCATGTTCCATATGATTGATAATCAAATGGTGTAATCACATTAGTCGAAATTAATCTTTTGATGCGATTCTCGTTTATGTGACCTAATCGACAATGCCAAATGAACGATACATTTGGATCACTTGATTTGAGTTTCTTTGATTGAATGTTGTAGATGTCATTAGTCGGATTCGAGGTTTCTAAAATGTAAATGCCATTAATGGAAGGAGCTTGGCCTATAACCAAGTCGTTCCTTGAAATAGTACAACGATTGTTTTTAATGACAAAACAAAAACCGTCCATGTCCAACATAGTGATTGAAATAATGTTTTTAGAAAGTGTAGGCACATAAAAACAATTATGTAAATACAACTCAAATCCATTAAGCAAAGCTAATACATAAGTTCCCTTGTATTCGGCCGCTACTCGAGCTCCATTTCCAAGGCGTAGATCCACATCTCCTTTCCTAAGCCTCTTCACGTCTCTTAACACCTGTAAATGATTACAAAGGTGAGAACCACAACCGGTATCCAGTACCCATGTCGTAGTGGAAGTATAATTTACATCAATAACATAAATTTCCTTAGGAATTTTACCTTTTGGAACGATGATTCCTTCCCTTATATTTCGCAAATATACGGGACAATTCCTAAGCCAATGTCCCATGCCATAGCAATAATGGCACTCATCTTCAACTTGCTTGAAGTTTTTCCCTTTCTTTCCCTTCTTCTTGAACTTTTTGCCCTTGGAAGCAAGAACTTGATTGCTTGAGCTCCCACTAGTTTTGGCATCTTTCTCTTCCAAAGATAAAGATCCTATAGATTTTATGAGGTGGTCTTCCTGAGACCGGCTCACAAGAGATCTTGTAGTAGTAGGTGGTCTAGAAGAAGTGATGAAGTTTATGTTTCCATCCGAACCTATCCCAAAAGACAGTTCTCTAGTAGTGTCGAAATCATTGTTGAAGCAAACGTCGTCAAAAACATTGTGGCAAGACTCAATAGTTATCGGTGTAGTAGCGTTTGATGGATTCATTGTAATGAACTACAAGTATGGAGGAAAAGGAAATATTAACATTTGTCATTTTTAATCATACTTGTAAATAAATTTTAACAAGATATGAGCATTTATAAAGTGACCTCTACCCAACTATTATAAATGATTCCAAGACCCAAATTCATATTAACTTAGGCATCGGTAAAGCCGAATACAACCCTTATCAATATAACTCGGTGGATTAACTCTTTAATCGATTCTACTTTTAGAACTCTTGGTCGATAAAATTACATTAATATTTATCTTTAGCCCGAAACACATCCGACAACCGTCGAGAATACTTTCGTTGAGTTCAACCCAAATTTCGAATAAATGTGTCCATGATCCAAATTTACATCAACTTGGGCATCGGTAAAGCCGAATACAACCCTTATCTTTATAAATTCGGTGGGTAGACATTTATCACCCACTTCCCCTACGTAGCAAGGTTTGTACCCCGGTAAGGCCGAGTGCACTCCCTCACGAAATAGGTTTTCATGGTTTCTACTTTTTGGTAAGGTTAAGTCTCAATTGTTTATTTTAGCGAGAGGTCATGTCAATTTATTATCTATCACGTTTTAAGTGAACTAAAGCGGTGAACTACGATAATTGTAATTGACACGGTCGATTAACTCGTTTAAAATGCATGTTTAGTTATGGCGATTTAGCGATGCATGCAACATATAAATAAAATGCAAAGCATAAATATAAAATCCTAGTATGGCCTTCCTAAAATAGTAAATCTAATAAACTATTAAAAATTCGGAAACCAACTCCTTTGGTCCCTTGAACTTCGGTCTTGGCACGCACTTCAAGGTAACACTTTCTTTGATGGATCGCCTTCTCGAGTGGCACCGTCTTCAAGGTACTCCTGAATAAATAAATTACATAATGAATTACATAATTTTCTATTATACATTTGTAATTAAAATAAAATAAATCTATTAAATTACAAAACGGTGATATGAGATCACAAAAATTACAACCGAATCGATATTGCCATACATTTCGGGTAATACCAATTAAAACTAAGGCCATACTAAGTAAAATTACATAATTCAAAAATTACATAAAATTTAAATATGACAATCATAAATAAAATGCAGCATTATAATATGTATGAACATGCTCGATTTTATGTTAAATCGCCTTTAAAGAGCCAATATCGTATATTAATCGGTTTTTACGGATTTGCGTGATTTAACCTTTTAAAATCACAATAATTACATAAAATCATATTTATGTACAAGTTAATTACCCTAACCATCTTAGGACTCAAAATTAGTCTCCACTAACATTTGACAATAATTAAACTTGATTTCTTAATATTGTTCATAAATGGACTCAAAACACAAAATTATGCTATAAACTTCAAATTAAATCATAAAAATTTCAAATAATTTCAAAATGTGAAACTTAAACTCATGAATATTCTGGAAAAATACCATGACACTCATAATGTTCAAAACTTAGGTTAAAAATTTCGAAAATTTATCGAGATAAACAATGTTGCGGTTTATCGGTTTTAATAATTATGACCCTAAAATATGAGAAAAAATTATATTCATCAACTTTTCACTTTTTGATCTGAAATATATGATAAAATGCAACATATGACGTTTTTCCTTAAGTCATGAAGTATGTTTTAGCATTATTACTAATTTTAGTCACTATTTATGTGATTTTTCATCAAAAATTCATAAATCATGCATAAAGACTTCATTATAGCCAAATATTTTACACACATCTTGTAAAATAGCATGTGACACCATACTAAATTTCCATGACCATATTCGAAATATAACTCATATTAACCTATTTACCCATTTAAATACGATTTTAACTTGAAAAATCCATATTTCGAGCAAAACAACTCATTTTATCATGCAAATTTAAAGGCCATCAGTAGATAATATATGTGAAAACATATCCAAGCACTGAAAATTTCGAAGTTTAGCTATTTTTCGTCCAAAAATGACATTTTTATCATAAAAATCACATTTTAATGCCAATATTATATAAAATGAACAATAAAATCCATAAATAAACCAAAATATCCTAAAAATCACTTAGGACCAGAAACTTTTAACATGCAAATTTATTTTAAGGTTTTTCTTCATAAAACCAATTTAATTAGTTTTGTATGTTAATCATATAACTCGAAAAAACTATAAACCGAATTGCATGCAAACAACCTAAGGCTCATGATACCGCTTGTTAGTATTCATTAATCTCATTATTTAACATATTCATATATGTGACATATTAATTTAGTCATAAAATTAAAAGTAGATCTTATGCATGCAAACTTGAATAAGAATAGAGAAGAAATCGTCATTCGCACATTGATGTTTCGGATTAAAGGGCACAAGTAAGATCTCCTTCTTACTTGTTCTTGAGCTTCCTTATAGTGGATGAACAAAGGATCCAAAATAGAATCTCTCCCAAAAGTGAATACCCAAAGAAATCCCTTAATAACTAATATTATTTGTACTAGAAATAATACAAGTCTCACTTAAAAGATTGACACAAAATAAACTTTGTTCTCTCTTGTGTATTTCGGCCAAGAGAGGAATGATTTGGGAGATTTTATTTCTCTAAGTTTTTCAATGTGTAGAGAGAGTAGAATAATTTCTAACACACTAGAAATTATTGTATGAGGTAATGAATAATTAAAGAGAAAACATTGGTATTTCTCTAGTGGGAAAACCGGTTGGGGTATGGGTAATGAAGGAGCCAATGCATGAAAAAAATTGCTCTTCTCAAAAGCTAGGTTTGCATGGCTACTAGTTAGATTTAATCATTGTGTTTTCCACTTAAGATAAAAACACAATATAAATCTTATACTCCCTCCATTATTTCGGCACACCTAAAATAAAATGGGTAGTCCATTTTATTTTGTCATTTGTCAATTTTGTCACATGTAACATGTTACATGACATGTCACAATGTAATATATTTTTAACATATTAAAAATCAACATTCTCATAAAATATGTCATTTACAAAATCGACTAGTAATTCGTAATTACTTGTACCAAAACGGTTTATCAAATTATAAATTACAACGTCTTGTATTTATAATAAATTATTCATTCAATTTCGATTTCAATTGTTTTGTAAACAATAATTTTATCCAAGTAATAAAACAATTCGATTACTTAGACCGTATCTAATATAATCGAATTATAATAAGACACGTTAATCTCACTCACAAATCATCCGTCAATTTTAAGCAATTTAATTAACTCGTATCGGCATACGATTAATTAAATAATCAATTAAGGGTATTTTCCTATAGGTATGACCTAAGCGGATCAACTGATCACCACCGTCGCATGACAGTAATGTCAAACTCTAGTCAGCCATTTATTACCGATATGTGTGGACCAGTTGACTTGTAAAATATTACATCCCACATGTATTCTTAAAATGATATTTAAACATGTGATCATCATGATCAACAGTTGTGATCGCATTATTGTCGGAGGACACATATTCTAACACTAATGAGCCGGAATGACGAACACACTTCTTAGCCGCTCTAGCCGCATCACGAGCCAATTCTTCAACACGAGCTTCCAACCCATGCAAATAAGCTAGAACCTCGGCATTACCAAAATCATTCGAAACCGAAGCCCCATCCTTTTCCTTACCCAAACCCGAGACCAAGTCCGCAATCAACTTGTTTTGAATCTCTAATTTTTCACAAACATTCGTCATAAACGAGTCCAGTTTTTGTTCCACAACTGACATCACATCCGAAGACTTCTCTACCATGACGCCATAGCTAGTAGGACCGACAACCCCTTCATGTTCTAACAACCGAGAAATCCACATTCCAAAAGGTAAATCCAATGTTGTATACAATTTCTCCTCGGTGACGGAAATATTTGAATAACCCGATGAAAAACAAGATGGGGAAGACTAACCTTGGTTACTTCGAGCCACTTTGAGACCAAAACCATTTCATAACTTGACAACTTATCACGATCACCTCTCCTCGGGACAACCGTATTCCAAAGAAAATTTAGAAAGAATTTCAACCTAGGAGTAAACGGTCCCGCTAACATATTACTCGACCCCATAGCACCATCATCAAAAGACCTTTTAATTTTAAGCTTTTCTTCCTCCGTCACATCCCTCCATTCCGCACTCGGGTTAATTTCGATCCCATCATCAGGGACCAAAAATAGAGTACAAAAATCGTCAAGGGAGATGGTGACTTTGGACTCATTAACCATTGCATGCGACATGTTATTCCTCATAGAAAACGAAGAATAAAATTGGATTACCTCAATCGGATATATGGAACCGATGAAAGAGCTAACCTTTTTCCACTCTTGATAAGTTAAGAAATCTTTGAAAAATTGTAAGGGTTCAATTTTTCCATACCACTTTTCGGAATAGGACCGTCCTCCATGAATATCGTATCTCATAACACGGTTTACCCGAGTCCTTTCATCCGTGGTAAGTCGAACCTTATCAAGACCCGTCATTGTTGCATTCGGCATGTATTCGCGAAACATAGCTCTTTGAGAACCATCTTGATTGATCACTACCTCGGTTTCTTCTACCGAACCTTTAAAACCGACAACCTTCTTCTTTCCCTTATTAAGCTTTCGTCGTTTCCCTCTAGGTTAGGATCAACCCGGTTATGATCGGGATTGGTAGGCTTAGGATTTGGTTGACGTGAAGAAGTTTTGGTAGGAGTAAAGGGTTTGTTGCATGTTGGCTTAGATGACCCAGTCCGAGTTGTGGACCGAGTTGAAGGTGAGTGGAGGCGGGTTGAAGGAGGTGTCATGATGATGATTAATTTTTGGAGGTTGAGTGTGGAAAAGTTTTGAGAGAGGGAAATTTTTTGAGAGTTGTGTGGTGATTGAGACGGATGGAGGGTGGAGTATTTAAGGGTTTAGCAAGTTGCAATATGGTAAATTGTAAGGTTGTGTTTGATTAGGAAAGGGAGTAGGGTGGCGTGTAGGTATAGGCAAGTGGATATTAAAGGATTTTTTTTTGTTTACTTACCAAATTATACACAAAGGCTTAGGTAATATGATTAGGGTAAATTTTTTGTGAGATATGGTAAGATAAGGTTTGTCAAAAGATAAAGTTATAGTAAGGAATTTCGGTAAAGAGATAAGAAAGAATAATTTGTTACCGATTTTATGGTTCGTTATAAAACATAAGATATACATGACTAGCAGAAGGAATATTCTCGTAATATAATATAACATTTAACACAAATAAACTTGCAACGAAGAATACGGACACACTCATACAATCTCGTCAAATCTAGTCAGTCATACGGAAAATAAAATATTTGCGACAAGTTTAGTTGCCACAAATTAAACCAATTTCCAACTGTAAAATCTCAAAACGTTCTCTAGCCAATGCTTTGGTAAAAATGTCAGCCCATTGTTTTTCTGTACTACAAAATTCCAGTCTTATGTTGCCCTTATCTACATGGTCACGCAGAAAATGGTGTCTAATGTCTATATGCTTAGTTCGTGAGTGCTGCGCATGGTTTTTAGATATAATTATAGCACTCGTATTATCACATAAAATAGGTATACACCCAACATTAACACCGTAATCACATAACTGTTGCTTAAGCCATAAAAGTTGAGAACATACCAATCCAGCGGCAATGTATTCGGCTTCAGCTGTAGATAACGCAACGGAATTTTGCTTCTTTGACCCCCATGTAATAATACATGGTCCAACAAACGTGGCTATATCGGAAGTACTTTTTCTGTCAAGTGAACAACCTGCATAATCTGCATCTGAATATCCTATGAGATCGAAATTACACTCAATAGGATACCAGAGATATAATTTAGATGTACCAATTAAATACTTCAAGATTCTCTTAACTGCAATCATATGCGATTCTTTAGGGCACGATTGAAATCGAGCACATACGCATACACTAAACATAATATCAGGATGACTTGCAGTTAAATAAAGAAGTGAGCCAATCATACCTCGATAAGTCGTCTCATCGACAGACTTACCGTTTTCATCCAAAGTCAACTTCTTATTTGTACCCATAGGAGTTGTCTTAGAATTAGAATTTTCCATACCGAATTTTTTGATTAGCTCCTTGATGTATTTTTGTTGGTGTATCATAATTCCTTCACTAGTTTGTTGAATTTGGAGTCCAAAGAAGAACTTGAGTTCTCCCATCATGCTCATCTCGAATTCGAGGTCATTAATTCTGAAAAATACTTACATAAACGATCATTAGTTGAACCAAAAATAATATCGTCAACGTAAATTTGTACAACTAATAAATCGGAATCCTCAGTTTTCAGAAATAAGGTTTTGTCAACAGATCCTCTTTTAAACCCACTTTCAAGTAGATATTTTGACAATCTATCGTACCACGACCTCGGAGCTTGTTTCAAACCATACAAAGCTTTATCCAATTTGAAAACATGGTTTTAAAACTTGCTATCGAGAAATCCTGGAGGTTGTTCAATAAAAACCTCCTCATTCAAATAACCGTTAAGAAATGCTGTCTTAACGTCCATTTGATAAAGTTTAATTCCTTTATGAGCAGCAAATGCTATTAATAATCTAATAGCCTCAAGTCTGGCTACAGGAGCGAAGGTCTCATCATAGTCAATTCCTTCTTGTTGATTGTACCCTTGTACAACCAATCTAGATTTATTTCGTACAATAACTCCTGTATCGTCCAACTTGTTTCTAAAAACCCATCTTGTACCAATAACCGTTCGGTCTTTAGGTCTTGGAACCAAATGCCAAACTTTGTTCCGTTCGAACTGTTGAAGCTCTTCTTGCATAACAATGATCCAATCTGGTTCTGCAAGTTCTTCTTCGATATTTGTTGGCTCAATGGTTGAGAGAAAGGAGTAGAACGAGCAAAAGTTGTTAAGTCTTCTACGAGTTCGAACACCTTCATTGTAACACCCCCATATCCAGAGGAGCCTTAACTAGGCCTTCCTTAGCATATAAGGGCATTACCATCTCGGTTACCCGAGGACAGTAATAATCAAATGTCGATAAAAGAACTATTATGTTATATTACAAGTGATTTAAAACCAACTGGCGATATAAAAGATACAACTCAAAGGCTACTCGCTATAACTATCAAATCTCGTGAAGACTCATCCCTGCCCGGACTCCAGCTATCAACAATATCAACACCTGTTAAGACAGACTGCTCACCATAAGGGATCACGGCAGACACATAAAACAACAAGACAACCACACAAGTTCAGTACTGAGATAAGACTCAACAATGCCAACAACATCTGAGAATACAATACAGCACAATCAGTCACACACACACAATCACACCCACTCCAATCAATCTCCGTCACCGACCGTCCCACGGACCCGCCACCCGATGGGGACCGCAGCCGTACCCACCAAATCCCCGCTCATCATACCGAGCGATAACCCTGTCCCATTAATGTGCACATCCCCTCCCGTGGCGGGTTCCACGGAGGGCGAAACTAGGGTGTGAAGCCACTCCCGCAAGTGACTCCACTCAGCCGAGAACGCATCTCGAGAACCAGAGACAAACAATCACAACTATCAACAGCAATCAATCAACAACCGTCATAAAACCAATACGATAATATATAACGACCACAACACAACCACAACAACCGACACACTAGACCATCTACAGCAACTGAGTAGGCGAACCTACCTTTAAGCAACTGCAACCAATCCATGCCAATATACGACATATCCAGCAATCAAGCAAAGCCTATAACCACAACACAATCATCTATTACTATCAAGCAAACCCTAATTGTAAAGACAAGGATACGGATGATGATGACAACATACCTACAAGGAGAAACCCGGCAAAAGACCGCTACCCGACTCAAGCTACGCTCTCCTAAGGCACAAGGACCTTCAAAAGGGCTTCCATGGAGGGTTTATGGTGAAGGGAAAGGAGAGAGACGACTAAAGGATAGAAAGAATGAGGCGGAAATGAATTGCGGATTTAACAAAACGCGATTAAAAACCCTCGATGAAAACCCGGTACTCGATCGAGTGTCCCACATACTCGATCGAGTGACACCCTACTCGATCAAGTAACTAAGCTACTCGATCGAGTAGCCTCTACTCTATCAAGTACCTCTCATAACTCCCAACCCAAGGTGATCTGGCACGCTCTTCTAAGGGCTAAATCGCTCCCAAGGTCAGTCAACGCTGGTCAAAGGGCCTCTAAAAGGGCGGGTATTACAGTCTTCCCCCCTTAAAAAGAACTTCGTCCCCGAAGTTCAACTCACCTATCTCAACGCACAAGACACGGGAAAAACACAACATCACTATTCTTCCGACACAAATCACTACTCCCCTGAAATGCCATCCCCCATGTCATCATCATCACTGTCTAACGCTCTATATACATACATATATATTGACTCTTGTCAGCTATCATATAAAACACCAATCTCGCACTGCAAACCGACACCAACAACGATCACCCATCATATTACGGGATTACTCCATTCACTAGTAACAACCATCAACATGGAAACACATCTCACATCAACATGCCGCATAACTATACTACCATGTTACTCAACAACGCGATTCTATTATGACACATGGTACCACCACCATCTCTTTATGACCGTCTTTTCAAACGTACTATCAACTTTCGCTTTGACGCATGAATTACTCAACGAACTAAAGTAACCAATTACAAACTTCATACAAGCAACGTGACCAAAGTAATACAGAACATTGTAAATAAACAACAAAACATTTTAAACGAACAACAACATAATTTCAAAATCAGTCTTTTTATTTTGCGACATTACTCTTCCCCTCTAAAAACGAACTTCGTCCCCGAAGTTCAGCACAAAATTATCACACACGTTACTTATTACTTGTATCATGTCTTAAACTAAAACCATATTATTTATTACGGACATTACTCACGAATCATATACTCATTAAATTAGAAAACATACACAAATCACCTGAATAACTAGCCGCCGTCGAGAAAGCATTTTAAGCGTATCATTTGAATGTGTATATATAGAATTCGGTGAAATATAACTTGTAAACAAAACGGATGTAAAACGAATACAATTAGAAGAATCACAACTCCGCTATTCACTGCAAATACGCCTCTGAAACCAAGCACGACTTCTAACATATGAAATAAATGATCCGAACATGTTACCACTCACTAATAACCACGTTAAACATCAAACTTGCAATTATATAACAATTAAACAATTTTAATTTTCGAAAAGTTCCTGTAACAGTGTTACTCGATCGAGTATATAGTGGTACTCGATCGAGTGCCCTGCTACTCGATCGAGTGTCTTGGCTACTCGATCGAGTAGCCCTGAGATCAGAATGTCTCTTTTCTGCCACACCTATAGCTACTCGACCGAGTATGGGGTACTCTGTCAAGTACCTATAGGTCAAAATTTTGGGAAACCTGTCATAACCAACACATATATATATACAAAATCGTCACATAACTCGAGTCAGAATGACCTCCCGACTCACAAAATCCTGAAACAAAGTCAACTAGCAAATCCGGCCTTATGGCCAAGCATACAAATCCGAAAATAAAGGTTCTAACAACCAACAACTACCAACATCCAATACCAACGATCATAAACTAAGATAAAGAAATAGGAGTATCACTCCTGCTGCTGCTGCTGCTCCTCCTCCATCACCTCATCACCACCACCATCGCCTCCTGATGTGCCCGCTCCAGTTGACCCAATCCCCGCATCAACTCCCGCTCCATCTCCCGGACCTACGTACCATGGGGTCAAACCACCATAGGGAAAGGACTAAGACGTCCCCCAAGCTGACTGATCCACCCAGTAAGAGTGGAAAACCCTACTATAGTCCCCAACTCCACTCCACCATACCGGATGCGGCCCCTCTGTCCCAATCCCCTGAGTGTACGCCATCTCGTGCATATTATTGAGTGTCAAGGTGGATGACACTCTCTCTGCCAAGTAACTCGATCGCGTCTCCGAGGTGTCAAGGTAGGGGTAGCACGGAAAAGGGTGCTGCTATGGTGGTGCTACCGGCCGTGGTCTGGTCTCAACGGTCCTCTCTCTCACTCGACGGGGTCCTCTCCCCAACCTGGGCCTCTCCTCCACTACCGCCGCCTTCTCCCTCTTCTTCGGCTCGGGCATCACCTCGAGGATCATGTCATCAATGAGGTAGGTCTGCAACTGGCGGGGCACGTCATCCTCCTCCTCCTCCTCGTCGGAGTCAACAGCTGTTACCACCGGCTCTAACGGCTCAGTCGGTGGAAGGTGCTCAGGAGCCGGGATCCCCATCCAACTCATCCCCCACACTCTCCAGGCTAGGCTACCGTCGGCCAAAGTTCTCAACCATTTCAGGTCGAGATAGTAGTCACGATCCATCGTAGGCACCGGTGTAGCCAGAGGCACGTACTCCGAAGAAGCCTCTAAGGAGGTTAGCTTTTCAGCTAACCGAGTGGCGATAGCGCCAACGACTCAATCTACCGGAAGTGGCAGTAGCCATCAAAGCAAGGCTAGCGCAGACGATGGCAGGAGCATTGAAGACCACTTTCCTGGCCCGCTCCGGGTTCAAGTAAGACATCAGAAGCAACACCTCATGATTGTTCAGTTTACTGATATCCGGTCTATCATAAAGGAGGTTCGAGAGAGAACGAAGAAAGATCCTCAATGTAACATGTTGAACATCATTAATCAGCATGTTGCTTGAGGTGGGAGCTGGTTTTCCGGTAAGACAAGGCATTAGGCGGCAGACACCGCACTCAACAGGAATATCATTGATGGAATCCTTGGGAGGCTTGGCCAACCCAAGGTGAGAAGCGAAAAGATCCATAGTGAGCAAGAAACTGGTGTTCATCAACCGAAACTCAACGGTCTGGGCAGCTGGGTCATAACTAAAGGAGCTCATAAACTCCAAAGTAAGGAAAGGGTAGGAAAGTTTCCTAAGCCGATACAACCCCGTAAAACCCAAAGTCTCAAATATGTGACTCACATCCGTCTCTATTCCCAAATCAGTCAGAAGAGTGGTGTCCACACACCTCGTTGGCCTCATTTTGCGTTTTTGCAAAGCTACAAAACGCTCTCCTTGTTTGAAATCTACAAACACTACCGAAGGGTATTCCGGTACCGCGGGTACCACGGGTCTCCCTTCCCCAGTCTCAGGTTGTGTAACCCTTCCCCGTTTACTCTGACGGGTCCCTACGTTCGGTCTCGGCATCTGTTTCAGCATATAACTTAAACAACTTGCATAAACATGTAAAGCATATACTTCATGCAATTGGATTTTACATACTCAGCTATGTACATACATTCACCAACAAGTTCCCAATTCGATATATAAATTCAGTTTATGGTAATTCAAACGATCTCCATAGTTGAATGATTTAGCATGATAACACCATTTACCAAACCAGTTCGGATATTATGTATTGAGTCAATACGCTATTTCATAGGATTACTTAATCATCATGTTAGACATTCATATATACTCATAGGAAAGAAAATTTAAACATATCATCCTTAACCTTCAATATTAGACACAAACAATTCAATTAGTTTTGTCAGACGGTCTTTACAGCTATAACAATTTTGACATATTCACCATCAATTAACATCGCTACTATCATATTGAAGTTTATCCCTTATCTAAACATTCATATTCAACACCAAATTTCAAATATAGAAGACGAATTTCAATTTGGGGCACTTTTAAGACGGAGTTTTAAGGCAACTTTTAAGGTGGAAATCATCAAAGTTCATCCTTCAACATGATATATATAATGTATAGTACTCAATTCCATCATCTAATCAATGTAAGACAACCAAAATAAATTTTTTGATTTCGTAACCCTAGAAATTTCGGCCCCCAAATTTCGTGATTTCTAATCTATTTTACAGCAATTAATCACCAACAATCAAGGAAAGAAGGCATGTGAATCATATTACAACAATTTAAAAGCAACAATCTATCTATACGAATCGAAAATTTCAGATTATATCATTATTCTAACACATCCAAATTGATAAATCATGTAAATAGGGAAGAAAATCATACCTTGATTAAGTAGGAAAGTAAGAGAATGCAAACAAATAAGAATAACCAACCCAAAGAATCACTACCAACACAAGATGAAGAAGGCTTTTGAGAGGGATGAAAGAGCTTATGGTTCGAATTATAGAAGAAGAATGAGGAGAATAAGAAAGAATAAGGGTTTTAAGAAACCCGTAAGAATCACTATACAGTAACCTACTCGATCGAGTGTCTAGGGTACTCGATCGAGTGCCCTCTACTCGATCGAGTAGGCGCTATTTCGTCGAGTATCTGCAGAAAATTTCCACATCCCGACGCCATAGCTTCCTAACGAGATCGAGTGAGGTCTACTCGGTCTAGTAAGCACTCGCACTCGGTCAAGTATAGTTAAGTACATAGTCAAAACTACGAAGTAGATCGAGGATTCCTGCAAAAACAATATCGCGTATCGATTCCAAACTAAGTTCGGAATTCGGCACTAATTATCACACTCGTTCACGCATTACCATTATTACTCAAGCATCCCATATCGTCTCAACAAAAAAGTTTTATGTCATACTATGCTACAACAAATTACCCAACTCGGTTTACCTGCTACCGAGTCATTCGTAAGCATAATTACGTCCTCATACCATACTTAAACTTTTTTTTTTTTTGGGAAAGGTTAAGAATATATTATAAATCAAAGAATAAGAGTGTTTTTGTACAACTCATCAAAACTCAAACTACTACATCAAAACAACAGCAAAATAAAACAAGACTAAATCATTGAATGCTTCGAATCCAGGCCAAATCTTGTTGCTTCAAACTAGTGATGTTCCCCCTGTTAAATCTAGCAAGCACCTCAGCAAGAATAGCTTTGATAACACTAGAAGGTCTGCGTACATAATGATCAATTCTTGCCTCATTTCTGACTATCCATATGGCATAAACCAGTCCAACATAACAGGCCCCAAGGAATCTACGCTGCAGCTTTGTCTTCCTAGCTGAGGAAAACCAGTGAACCATATCTTGGGGAAAAGAACTGAACTTCAACGACAATTGGAGCAACGTGCAGCAGGTTTTGAAGTAGTCACACCCACCAAACAAATGAACATGATCCTCAGGTTGCACAACCATACTTAAACTTATCTTACCACATTACTACCAAACTCGTGTTCACATCAACATGAAACATCTAATTAACGTTAATTCATTCTTTCATATGTCATAAAAATATAATGTATACTCTACATAACAATTTAAAGCTTATTATGTTCAAATTCAACATAAACAAAGTTTTGCTACTCAAATCGATCGTCACGCAGCGGAAAGTTTCTACAAAAAAACAAGGCATATACGTATTACTATATGCTATGTCTCATATTATAACTAAACACTTCTTTAACTATCATCTTTATAGCTACAGTATGAAATATAAACTCATATACGATTACTGTTATTAACAATCTGAAGTAAACATTAACATGATCACCTTCATATTACGGCATACACTTTCACATTTTCACGCATTTCTATCAAATAAGCTCCTATCACGGTTCTCATAACCATCGTACAGCTCACTAATCACACCAAAACTGCACTATACTCCATCCAAACGCAACTACTATACCCATCTCTATGTTAACAAAGACTCGACCACAAATAACTCCAACACAGCTAACATACACATCACGTATATACACACGGACTCCACATTCCCATACCCTGTGACTGGTTTAAGTACCATGGGGCCAAGATTTTGAAATGAGGGCGCCTACTCACCCAAAACCTAGCATCAGCGGGGCTCCCATTATACATACACCAGGTTCATTTTATTAGACTCACTACGTTCATTATTTTCATTGGTTACAAGTTCCAAAATCGTCGCTCTGATACCACTTTGTAACACCCCCATATCCAGAGGAGCCTTAACTAGGCCTTCCTTAGCATATAAGGGCATTACCATCTCGGTTACCCGAGGACAGTAATAATCAAATGTCGATAAAAGAACTATTATGTAATATTACAAGTGATTTAAAACCAACTGACGATATAAAAGATACAACTCAAAGGCTACTCGCAACCACAACAACCGACATACTAGACCATCTACAGCAATCAATCAACAACCGTCATAAAACCAATACGATAATATATAACGACCACAACACAACCACAACAACTGACACACTAGACCATCTACAGCAACTGAGTAGGCAAACCTACCTTTAAGCAACTGCAACCAATCCATGCCAACATACGACATATCCAGCAATCAAGCAAAGCCTATAACCACAACACAATCATCTATTACTATCAAGCAAACCCTAATTGTAAAGACAAGGATACGGATGATGATGACAACATACCTACAAGGAGAAACCCGGCAAAAGACCGCTACCGGACTCAAGCTATGCTCTCTTAAGGCACAAGGACCTTCAAAAGGGCTTCCATGGAGGTTTTATGGTGAAGGAAAGGGAGAGAGGCGACTAAAGGATAGAAAGAATGAGGCGGAAATGAATTGCGGATTTAACAAAACGCGATTAAAAACCCTCGCTGAAAACTCGGTACTCGATCGAGTGTCCCACATACTCGATCGAGTGACACCCTACTCGATCGAGTAACTAAGCTACTCGATCGAGTAGCCTCTACTCTATCGAGTACCTCTCATAACTCCCAACCCAAGGTGATCTGGCACGCTCTTCTAAGGGCTAAATCGCTCCCAAGGTCAGTCAACGCTGGTCAAAGGGCCTCTAAAAGGGCGGGTATTACATTCATTCAGACTTCCTAGGATGGTTTCCATTGGATTAGAGTCCTTATATCTCCATTTCTTAGAAACATGAGGCACATCTTCATCTGAACTAGCCTCACCTTCTTCGAATGATTGGGGTTCAAGCCTTGTTCCCCCTGAATCCAATCCTGGAGTTATAACAGAATCAGGTATAATATTGGATCTAGTTTGCTGGCTCGGAGTTGATGTTATAGCATCATCAGCTATAACTTTATTCTCCAGTTGCTTAGATTGAGAAGAGGTTTTAGTATCATCAACTAAACTCTCAGTTCTCTTTCCTTTATTATTCGAAGGGCTTCCTTGTTCATCATTTGTGCCCTGGATTTCTTTATCTTCCTCATCTAATTCCGGAAGATCATCCCTGGATAGTCGGAAATCAGGTTCGTTCAAGTCTTCTTCCTCATCCTGTTCAGCTTTGTCAAACATATTATTCTCATCAAAAACAACATGAACACTTTCTTCGACGCATAAGGTTCTCTTATTGAAAACCTTATATGCTTTACTATGATTAGAATAACCGACAAACACCGCTTCGTCACTTCTGGGATCGAATTTGCTTAATCTATTTACGCCATTATTATGGACAAAATATTTACTCCCGAAGCAACGTAGATGTGATATGTTAGGTTTATGTCTCCTAAGAAGCTCATAAGGAGTCTTCTTGAGAATGGGTCTAATCAAAGCTCGATTATGAACATAGCATGCAGTGCTAATAGCTTTAGCCCAAAAATTACGAGGTAGTCCACTACACAATAACATAGTGCGTGCTATATCCTCCAACGTCCTATTCATACGTTCAACAACACCGTTTTGTTGTGAGGTTCGTGGTGCTGAGAAGTTATGCCCAACACCATTCTCCCTACAATATTCTATAAAAGTATGGTTATCAAATTCGGTGCCATGATCCGTACGAATGGAAACTAATTTTGATTTGTACTTATTTTGGGCAAGCTTCATTAGAATTGCAAACTCTTCGAAAGTTTCATCCTTTGAATTGAAAAAGATAGGCCAAACATATCTAGAGTAATCATCAACTAGAACGAAGACATACCTGGATCCACCTCTACTTCTTACCTTCATTGGGCCACAGAGATCCATATGCAGGAGTTCTAGTGGTTCATTGGTACTTACCATTCTCTTGGGTTTGAACGATGATCTGACATGTTTGCAATGAGTACACGAGTCACATAATGTTTCTTGATCGAATTTGATTGAGGGAAGTCCTTCAACCAGATCCCATCTCTTTAGCTTATTCAACGTAGTTGAATTTATGTGAGATAACCTTTTGTGCCAGAGACACGGATCATCTGTTGTTACTTTCATGCATGTGAATGAATTAGTAGGAATATTATTTAGATCAATCATATAAACATTCCTTCTACGATGTCCTTCAAGCACAACACTACTTGTTCCTTCAATTATTATTCGACAAGAATCTGAATGAAAGACAACTTTATTTCCTTTGTCGCATAATTGAGAGATACTCAGTAAATTGTGCTTGAGACCACTAACAAGATAAACATCACTAATAGCATGAGAAGAAGATATTCCAACTTTACCAACAATGATAACCTTACCCTTCTTGTTATCACCAAATATGACCTTACCTCCATCGAAGGGCTCAAGTGAAAGAAATAAATTTACATCTCCAGTCATGTGCCTTGAGCATCCACTATCAAGGTACCATAAGTTATTTTCTTTCACCACAATCTGCAAAATAATTAGAGGCAGTTTTTAGGTACCCAAGCTAAGTTGGGCCCTTTGATGTTAGTCACTCTAAAAACTAAATCTCTTCTGACCCAAACCTTTTTAATAACTTTACGTTTTGGAGGCGAAAGGGTTTGTCTG
The DNA here is from genome assembly GCF_048544455.1 of Silene latifolia. Lineage (NCBI taxonomy): Eukaryota > Viridiplantae > Streptophyta > Magnoliopsida > Caryophyllales > Caryophyllaceae > Silene > Silene latifolia. The sequence goes on along the minus strand of NC_133529.1, from coordinate 103,719,757 downwards.
GGAACCGTCTTGGTTTTAGTTCTGGCTTCCTCATGTTGTGGTCTTTCAGGTTGTTTTGGGGGAGCTTTGGTTTTGAAGGGCTCTTTAGGTTTAGGTGTTTATTCTGATTTGGTAGCCTTCTTAAAATCAAAGCTCATATCATAGAACCAACGATGATCATTGTTGCATTCTTCATTTGTACTTGGTTCAGATGGGGTACAATCATTATCCTCGAAAACAATGTCAGAAGCTTTAACAAAGTTGATTCTTTTCCCTAAATCCTGAGCATGTTTGACACAGTTTTCTTGGATATGACCAGTATGACCACAATAATTACAAATCAATTATTCTAGTAGATTTGAATATTTTCTTCTTCTGAAATCTCGTTCGGAAGGGGTTGATTTGCATTTAGAGTGATCTCTACGACCATAGCACTCGTGCCCTAATCCCATTTTCATGTTATTATCTGATTGCTCAGTTAGGAAATTTAGGACACGTGTGCTACTTTCCCATTATTCGTGAACCTTTCTAGCATGCAAGAGTAAATCTTTTAAGGACTGTATCTCTTTGTTGCATTTGGAATGGTCTGACTCTACGACCTTGGGAGGATGAGTCTCTTCATAATTGTCACGAAAGTTTTGGAATCTTTCATTGAGAACTCGTACCGTCTCGGTATGAGTTCTTTTAGTATTTAATAGAACGGTTTTAGATTCCTTTAATTGCTGGGTTAGAGATTCAATCTCCTTCTTTTGATCTGAGATCACGGCTTCTCTAGCCGTAGCCTTGGACTCAAGAAGCTCTTTGACTTTCCTCAATTCCAAGGTTATAGCTTCACTAGCTGTAACTTTGGCTTGAAGATGCTTAATGTTGAGTTTCAGGTCTGAGGTTGTAGCTTCATTAGCTATAACTTTAGACTCAAGAGCCTTCTTCTCAGCATTTGTCATATCTGAAGTTGTAGCCATATTAGCTGTAACTTTAGATTTAAGCTTTTTGGCCTTTGCTTTAAGGAGATGATTCTCTTCAGCAATATCGAGAATTTGTTCTTTCAAGTCTTTTAATTCCAATTCTTGTTCGTGACACTTATCAAGAGATTGCTCAAAGTATTCAATTAAGGCATTCTTAGGCAATTTTTTAACACTTTTCTTAAGTTCAAGATAGCTTACCTCTTCTTCTTCTTCTGAATCGGAATCTCCTAGAAAGCAGCAATAGGAGTCCACGCTATTCTTTATCATTGTCTGAAAATAGGTCAAGACTTACGTTGCTTAGTCATAGGTTAGCAATTTCTTCTTCTTCTTCTTCTTCTTCTGATGCTTCGTCGTCCTCAGTGTCGAGATCTCCCCAGCATGATGCCATCATTACTTGCTTAAACTCCTTCTTAGTCTTCTCACGTTTTGCTTTGTCTTTAATTTTCTCCCATGTGGGACAATTATTAATCATATGACTGGATTCTCCGCACTTAAAGCATCCTCTATTAGCAAACGTATTCTTTGACTCAGAATTTTTCTTATTATAGGTTTTGTTGTTGTTGTTAAACGACTTTGCTTGCTTATTTCTGAAAATTCGTTTATTAAATCGTTTGGCAAACAAAACCGTTTCATTCTCTATTTCAACATCTTCTTCCTTAGTAGAGCCATGCTCTTACTGTTACTGGCTTCGGCCTCATCCTCTTCCAGGACGAGTTCATGAGCCATGAGAGCACCAATGAGTTCTGCATAAGGTAGAGAGGTGAGATCTCTGACTTCTTCCATAACTGTGATCTTGGGACGCCACTTCTTGGTTAAGCTCCTAAGTACTTTTCTATCAATATCCTCGGAGTTAAATGTTTTACCAAGATTTTTGAGCTCATTGACTATAGTAGAAAATCGTGCTGACATGCTATCAAGTGATTCATTCTTTTCCATTTTAAAAAGTTCATATTTTTGAATCAGCAAGTCAATACGATATTTCCTAACAGCCGACGTTCCTTCATAGGCAAACTCAAGACCATCCCATATTTTCTTGGTCGAAGTGCAAGAAAAAAAAACGATCGAATTCAGTCGATGTCATGCCGTTTTGTAACAGGCTTATCGCTTTCGAGTTTTTCTCAGCCTTCTTGTAATCAACCTCAATATAGTCTTCTTCCTTTTTCTCATAGGTAGTGCCTTCCAAAGATGCGGCCAAATTTTTGTGTGGTCCATTCTTAATAATCATCCAGCACTCCCAATCATGTCCTTTTACGTAGTGTGTCATCATGTTTTTCCAAAGTCCATAATTCTTCCCATCAAAGATAGGACACTTAAGATATTTGGAATCCATTTCACACGTGTAAGGCAGCGGAATTAAAATAAAACAAAAAGATAAAAAGATAGACGGATCAGCCTCTTTGCGGTTAGGCAATCAAGAGCACGAGGCTCTGATACCAATTGAAGAGTCTACCACAGTCAAAATACTCGAGAGGGGGGGGGGGGTGAATTGAGTATTTAAAAACTTATGCCCACTTTTTATTTTATATCAATGCAATTAATTACTTAAAGTTTATTGATTAAACTTTAATTAATTAACTATGTGATTTTGAACGTAATGAAATGAACAGAAATGAAAACTGCAAAGACACACGGTTTTTAAGTGGTTCAGCTTCACACGTCGAAGCCTACGTCCACTATTCTCGATTAATAATTTTAGTACCTTTCTCCGGATTACAAAATTATCAACCCAACTCGTATAACTAACACTAGTTATAACTCAATTTGAATATCACTAAATATTCGATTCTGACTATCTTAAGTTACTAAGAAAGCACTTGATTGCTCTTCTAAGTGTTCACACAGTTGAACGAGTAAGAAACTGTAACACCCCGTAAATTTGGACCGTTATTATATTTTAAAAGTAATATTTTAAATCAACTTTAATTTAATATTAATTTATTTGAAATAATAATAATTCGATAAAATATAATTTTATTTTATTTTGAAGTAATATAATTATTTTTGATAGTTTGGAAATGTTTAAAAGTAATTTAAACTATATTTGAAGCTTTTCTTTAATAAAAGGTTATTTCGATGAAAAGTCGTAAACATGGGATTTTCTATTTCTTACGGTCGTTGGGTAAATGAGTTAGGATATAGGGCATATGGGTACTTAATTTTCTAGTAAACTCGTGTTTAAAAACTTTAGCGTTTTCGAAAATCGCGTTTGACGAATAATTTGATTTTCCGTCAAAACGAATCAAAACCGGTTTAATTTAACTCGAAACGGTTTTAATAACTATCGAAGTTTCTTAACGACGAAGAAACGTCACGTATAATAAATAGCGGCAGTGCAGCAGTTTCTCCCTCATTTCTCACGCAACATTTCTTCTTCTCCCTTCCTTTTTCTTCTTTTTCGTCCTTTTCATTTTTTTTTATTTTAAATTGATTCCGCCACTCCGTTTGTCATCCGTTATCAATGATTTTCGTTCCCATAGTCTTTGCTTTCATCGTTCTGTCAATCCGTTGTAAGTAAAATTCATTTTCGTCATGTATTTTTACAAACCCATTTATATTTTCAGCTTTATTTATTATAAGACGGTTGTATGTACTAAAATAGACGGTCTGGTAGAATATTTGTTAGTCATGAAGGACTAGTTCGATCGGAAAAAGGTAACGATAACGGATTACTAAATATTACTTGTAAAATATGTTTATTTCGAATCTTTGGTTAGTCTTTTTTATAATTGAGACGGTGTATAATTATATATAGGGATCCTTATGGATGTTAATTAGTCAGTTGTATAGTTGAGACGGTGTATACTGATATGTGGAGATGATTGAGACGGTGTATACTGACCTCTAGGGATCATTTGGGATGCTAGCTAGTAAGTGGTATATTTAAGACGGTGTATACTGACATGTAGGGATCGTTTTGGGATGCTATTTGGGATCTTGTTTAGTTGTGGTATTGTGCGATAAAATTAGATCACAGTCCGCTGCGCAGTACTTTGGGACATTTTTGGTACTTTGTTTTGACTCGGTTTAGGACTGGTTTAGGATTGATTGAACTCGTTTTGGTACCATTTTGTGCAGCCTTCTTCAGATCTGTTTTGGGACGATCGAAATGGAGGCCGTGTGGGCTGTTTTGGCCTCGGTTTTGGGAGCCGTGACAGGCTGGTTTGGGCTCAGTTTTGGGACGGATAAAATGGTGCTTTATGGGACTGTTTCTAGGGCGTAAAAGTTGTGACAATTTTCTTGGTATGCCTGTCAAAAGGGAGGGTCATAATGGTTTATGAACATAAGACAGTAGCTAATGAATATGTTTACATGTTTTGATTTGAATTAATTTCCGTCTCATATTTTATATAACGATAATTCGTTAATATCGTCCCTTCACATAATTATTTTAGGTGACTCATATGTGGTTGAAGATGAAGAGTAATTTTCGGTTTTAGAAGCTTTCTCAAGTTTATTGCTTGTCTCTTTGCTAGCTTAAGGTAACTATTCCGAGTTACTCGACGAATTAATGTCACATTAGTAGTTGATGTTGTGTTTGTTGTTTGATAAGTGTTTAGGTGATTGATAATGTTTTACTTTCGTTTTTCACATGATAGAAATTGGAAATAGCATGAGAATAATATTGCGATAAAATTTGTGATTTGGGCCAAAGTAGGCCAAGACTCGAGTGGGCGGTTGACCGAACGAGTTTGGTCAAACTAGGTTTAAACCAGTCAGCCTCGATTTGACCGATGACCCGTCGCGGGACTCGGGTCGAGGGTTTGTCTTTGAGGTGAGATTAGTTGTTATTGGAGGTTTTATGTTATGCCTTGATATTCGTAATTATCAGTCCACATGTTGGTTGTTGGATGCTTTGGATGCCTTATGCTTGAGTCTTGTTGCCTCTTTGCCATTTTAGCTTGTTCTCATGAATCATGAGATTAACGGTTGGTTGGAATTTGGATTATTATTGATATTGAGGATATTGTTGGATTGTCTGCTGAATAGACATTTATATAGCCTTTCACATGATAGAATGTTAGCATTTATGTTGGTAAGTTGGACTCTTTGCCCTCTTATGGTTAAGTGGGTGTCCTATTTGGCTTGTGTGGTGTGGGCTAAACTATTCAAGCTGGGACCTAGATTGGTTTTATTTAGGTCCTAGGTGAGTATTTCGGCCTTCATCATAGATAGGTCTTTATAGTCTTTGACGAGTGTATGTTCACTGCTTAATAGCCTTTGTGTTCCTGATTTGGTGGGTTTATATCCAAGTTGGGGCATGACCTCGTTACTTATTTTGAGAGTAAGTGGTCAGCTTAAGTACTAGCCAACCCTTTGGTGGACTCCTTAGGGTACTCACTTTGTTTTAAAAAAATTGTGGGTCTTGGGTGCGGTGGTGTGTATCCGCATGTCTAGGTCTCCAGTGATTTTAGGCTAGGGTTGTGTTGTGTCTTGGCCATGTTTTGATAGAACCTCTGAGCCAAGATACCGGTTCGATTACCTTCCCTACCTCGTGGTATAGACTCGAGTTACAAAGTGACTATTGACGGTGCTAAGAACTTATGCCTGTCTTTGATATATTGCCCTTTCTTGTTTGATGATTCTATGAATCATAGAAGGTGAGATGCAAGCCGGCTATGGTTGATAGAGTTTGGATTCCTGGATGTTATGTGATTCACATGATAGTGTAGTATGAGTCGGTCTAGTATTCACATGCTAGGACTATGTGTTGTTATATTGTTGTTCACATGATAAGCACGATTGTCTAGCATCTATATGCTATGGCATTGTGTGATTCGTATTCAAATTTTTATGTTTACATGTTATATTAATTATGACATTTCGTGGCTGGGAGAACTCGGAGTTACTCCCCACTGACTGTGGCTTTCGTATTTGTATAAAATGCGATTGACAGGTAGGTGATGCATATATGGGGTACATGGACGAGCTAGCGAGCAAAGTAACCTTGGGACCTAGATTGGCTTTATTTTATTGTGACCCTTAAACACTTTTTATGTCACATACATTTTAGGGACATATGTCTCCCTCTTTACATTTAGTTGTATAATTTGCTATTCGCGACTTTAGCGATGGTTATGTTATGAAACTTCTAGTTAGACCTTGTATGTTTGACACCTTCCAATTTGGATATCTTTATAACAGGTTATGGTTTTAAAAATTACAGGTTTTTACCCAAATGAACCTATTACAAACATATCCATGCAGTTTTTATTTAGGAATTACGTGTTTACTTTTCCGCAATAGATGAGGGTGTCACAGAAACAATATGAAGTACTATTATCTTATAACGTAACCTTAAGAATAATATGCAAATTAAAGAGCACGACTTTTCGTAAAGATTTTCAAATGCAAAATAATAAAAATAACTAATTAAAATTAAACTCAAAATTGTTTGCAAGGGATTTTTATATTTCGAAAAGCTTATTTAAAATTATGAATATCACAAGTATATATAGTAGAGAGGAGCACTAGGGTTTTGATCGAAACCCTAGTAGAACCGCGGGGCAAGATAAATTGTCTTTTAAGAAACAAATCTTATCTTTCCTTAACTTATTCTAATAAATATTTTGATCAAGTAAAATAAGGTAAATCTAATATATCTTATAAGATATAGAAATATCTTATAAGATATAGAAAAGATTTGACCTAACAAAATTTTACTTTCATAGGGAACAAGGTCGGCCACCACACGGCTCATAAGCCCACCTTGGTCGAAACCTTCGATCAAAACATCAAGGAGTGAATTAGGGTTAGGTTTAGATAATTTAGCAAACCCTAGGTAGCATGACGACTCATAAGCCGTTTTACTAACCAATAGAATAATGCAAATTATTTACTCTAAACAACCAAAATTAAGTCTCTATTATATATACATATGATATCGAAACATATTTGAAGAATTTTATCTTTTGAAAATTTATTTTAAACTATTTAAAATCGTGCCTTTAAATGTAACCCAAAGTTATAGTAGAAATAGCTATAACTTTATGTTTGGTAAGTAAAGTTATAGGTGAAATAGCTATAACTTTACTTTCCCAATATTTCTTCCTAAGATACCGTTATTAGATGAAGACCTATACTAGCTAATCTTCCTGCAGATCTTCAGTGATAGGATCTTCTCTTTATCTTGATCATAAGCTCTTCGTCTTGAGCTTGTTATAGACTTGATCGAGCCTTTTGCTTGAGTGATCATCATACTTGAAACTTGTTACAGTTGCTATGATGCTTTAGGAATCTTCAATGTTATAGCTCAAGCAGTTATAACATTACTTGAACGATGCTTCACAAATCTTCAATATTATAGCCAAAATTGCTATAACATTACTTGCTAAACTTGTAAACCTAAGTCAATCTAACAAAGACTAAACAAACGATTACGAGCAAGAGTATATATAAAACACGAAGCACAAACTTGTCATTATCAAAACATAATCATATATTTATATTGTCCAACAAGAGTCCTTTACGGATGTCGTTTTCAATTCTTGTTCCTAGCACAGTTAAGTCTTTGAAAGACTTTATGTTTTGGTACCTTAGATGGTTCGCATAGATTGGCCTCAAATTGTCCACAAACTTTTCAATAAGAGTAGCTTCATCTGAACGTTCGACAAGTTGTGTGCTAGTCTTTCTCCACCTACTTAGGAAGTCGGTGAAACCTTCTTTCTCATTTTGGGTAAGAACCTCTAGAGTGCGCATATTGACTTGAATTTCAGCATTATCTGCGTACTGTTTGGTGAACTCAATTGCAGCATCGTCCCAAGTAGCAATTTTCTTGTGATCCAAGGAGTAGAACCATTGCTTAGGAATAGTATCGAGAGATGAAGGAAAGATCCTTAAGAACATCTCTAGCTTAATGCCTTTGATAGACATATAATCTTTGAAGGCACGAATATGGTTCAAAGGGTTTTCATGCCCCTTAAACTTCGGGATGTCGGTCATGTTGAAGTTAGTTGGCAGTTGAGCATTTACTGCTTCATACTTGCGGCTGTTTTCCCTGTATATATCATCTCCCTTGAGATACATTAGTTGCTACTCCAAATACTGGAGTCGCTTTTCAGCTTCAGTAGGACCTGGTGGAAGATTAACTTCTGGTTGTCCAACAAAGGGTGGAAGATTATCGTGTATGATCATCTCGGGAATATGATCCTCTACAGGAGGAAGTCTAGTTTCTACAGCGATAATACGGCCTTCGATGGTGTTAAGGCGAGCATAAGCTTGGTCTTGGCTTGTCTGGAGACGAATAAGTGCAGCTAGGATTTGATCATTACCATTTCCGGGTTGTTCGGATCGACCATTAATGCTTGCTTGACTAGTTCCCACCATTTTGGACTAAGAATAAGAAATCGACGACGAATCAAAACACGATCGACCATTTTCGCACACTTACTCAAAAAAGACTCGACTCGTTGAGTGGGTGTGTGCCACTGTGTCAAGTGGGGTTTGAAAATGACAAATTTTGAAATGTTTGTCCTAGACAACTGTAGTGTAGTTGTAGGAGTGCTGACTCGAAGTGGGTTTTGAAATGGGTTTGAGGCCCGAATTTTGATTCGACATTTGGACAGAGTTTCAGCTTATTTTGCGCTTGTTTTAGGCCATTGTTTTAAAAAGGTTTACATTTTGAAAAGGATTTTATTTTAAAAAATTTCGTCATGGTTTTGTTTACAAAAGGTGATCATGTATATGATACAAACATACATATGAGCATTATAACGGTATGCTGAGTGCATTAAAAGGGTTTTGGCTTAAAAAGGTGGGTTGCCATACCAAGCAATTAAACCCTGGTCTGTGGAGAGGTCCGTGCCAAACATGAGTAAGGTCGGTTCCTAGTCCATTTCCTCAAGTAGTGAAAGCTATTGATGCAAACATGAGTATGTACCGCAGTATGGTTAACGTCAATCGATATCCATCTTTAGGCCCAGATAAGAATTTGGACCGTCCAGACGGGAGGATTGGTCGAACGGGTTGGGTTAAGCCTAGGAAGGCCGAATAAAACGACCTAAGAAGGTCGAGTAATGAAAATCGACAACTGTCTCGTAGAAACTATTCCCTAACCTTGTTCAAGTTTCACCCTGGGTAACACGTAAGTGTATCATCCCCGGCGGAGTCGCCAAACTGTGGACATGGGCCACCCGCGCCGCGCGCACCCGCGCGTTGGTTTCGAGGTGGCGGCACTCCTCCCACGGAACCTTGGTTTGCCAAAGCACGTCATGGGCCGTTACCGATTTGTGAGGCATTGAAACCGGTGAAAGGTTGAATAAGCCTGCATTTGTGGAGTCGCCACCAATTTATTGTGGAAAAATTGTAAACCGTTCGAATACCTCGTGCCATGTCAAGACACAAAGTAATGACATGAACACTAAGAAATCGTTACCCTTAGCATTCTATGTCTAGAATGACTCTCGAGATGCCAATGGACACGGATGTCCAGAGATAACTGGAGTAAGGGGTAAGGGTACGTATTAGGAAGCTCTTTAACTCGAACAGCTAATCCCGCCCGCCTCGATAGCGGCCTCTACTAATGATTAGGGAAATCATTCATATTTGATATGTTGTCGTTGTAATGCATGCAATGCAACAAACATAGATTTATCCTAGCATGTGAAATTAGACTATGTCGGTGAACACGTAATTAACAGACAATTTGGGTCGAAGTTGATGTTAGATTAAATTACATGTGACAACCATACAATATAATCATACATAAAAATAAATGAATTAAAATAATTAAAATTACAAGAAATTACAAGATTTGTTTGATCTACGTCAAAAGCACGCTTAAAAACGGGATTTCGAAGAAGAAAACAAAAGAAAAAATAAATTTAGAGTTGAAAATATGAAAAATACGTCAGATTAGAGGTGATAATATGAATAATAGTTGATTTAAACCGTAATTAGAAGCTACGTCAAAGCGAGAAAGAGTTCGAGACGATTAAGCCAACCTGAACAGCGCAGATCCGCTGCGTCCTCTGGAAGAGGCGCAGCACTTCCTGCGTCTGTTCTTGAGTTGGATTCTGGCTGTGAAGTCAGAACCGCGGGTTAGTTATCGTTCATTGGTATATTTAGGATGGATTATTGATATTAGACTCGAGTTGAAGCATTTAACAGGTTATATGCATCTGAGTAAGTCATAAACGAAATAAGAAGCGAGAAATTACAGAAGGTTTACATGATTATGATTAACTCGTGTCGGAAATACAAAAGAAAAACTTTAGGTTAATAAGGATTTAGACAAACAAAAACTTAAAAGAAAACTTATGTATCAAGTTATGATTCCAGAACCTCGACATGAACAAGTCGAAACCCAGAAGAATCGATTTGAATTAAAATGGCGAAAACCCGCAAGTATTGAATTACTCGGGATTAAGGACGAATTAAGTGTTAAAATAAAAAAAAAAAGGAATCATTAAAACATGATTTATATACTGACATGACAAAGAAAACAAAGAAAACCGAAAGAAATAAGAAAAATAGAAAATTGCAGAAAGTTGAGGAAGAAGAAGAAGAGCAGAAGCAGCGGCAGCCTCTGGAAGAGGCGCAGCAAAGCTGCGATCCTTCGAAGAGGCGCAGCTGCTGCTGCGTTTCTTCTCGACGTCTGATCTCCGCTGTTTTATAAAAACTGCTTTAAGAGATTGATTTTAAAATGGTTTTCGAACGTGCTTTTGATATAGATTTATATTAATTAATACAACATAAAAGTACAATAAATAAATGGGATTTACACCCTCAGACTTACATGTTTGACGAAATGAGGTTGACTAAAGTTATCGTTTTAGTGATTGCTAGACTCGAATATGCGTGGAAAGTGCCCTCGTTAGAGGATTTAGAAAATTGATTAATCAGGTTGATTAAACGTGGAGTTGGTTAAATTGATCGGTCTATGCAATGTGACTGGGACTCAGATGAATCTGAGCTTATGTGGTCGATTGATCAAGCACGTAGGCATCGAAACCAATAGCGTGGTCTAGAATGCAAAGAGAGAAGAGAAGGGGCGGAACACTCGCGTGCCAAATATGGAGGCCGAAGGTCTCTTGTTATACTAAACACATGGAGGAGTTTAGGAATAACACAGATTTGGAAACAAATCACGAAAATATTCTGAAAAGCGTGAAAAGAGGAATGGGGAAGAGGCGCAGCAGCTACTGCGACCCTTGGAAGAGGCGCAACACCTGCTGCGTCCTTTCCCCGGAGGTTTCCTCCTCAGCAAGAAAGAATTCCGCGTTTTATTATGGAATTTCGGTAGATCTATACTTCCTTATTCCGTAAAACACAATATTGCGGAATATATTTACTTAAAAATATTAATTTTAATTAGGAGTATTTATCCATAGAATTCTAGAACATTCCGGAATATTCCGACTCGTCATTTAAACGGTTTTTAGAAAATGAAGCGGTTTTTTACCCGGACTCCAAATGAACTCTAATTACTGTCAAAACGACCGTATCGGTGCGTAGATGACGACCAAGGGGTTGACTCAGGTGTTTGAGCTATCACTTATTGATGAACTTATGAACTGTCATAAATCGTTCCGCATATCAAACATGCGGCCCAATCATCACTGGGTGGTTGGCGGGAGGTGTAGAGACGAGGTATCTACAATAAGAGCCTCTGTTTTCTTGTGAAAATGGACCTTACATGTGAGGGTAGAAGAGTATTCCACTATATAAGGCATTGGGCTACTCCCTCAATTAGTCTATTGCCATTATGGGGTTTGTTTTTTTGTGTTTGACTCGGTTTGACTCGGTTTGACTCGTTGTTGGAGTCGCGATTTGAATTTTGAGTCGGTTTTTGGTCCGGTGTCGGTTTTGACTCTAGTTAGTGTCATTGGGACCCGTCGACGTGCATAAAATACTCCAGGTATTTTTGAAATGTTTTGAAAATGTTTTTGTTTTCGAAATCGTTTTTGAGTTTTCCGACGCGTAGTTATACAAATTGTCGACCAAACGTAGCGATTCCTAAGCATGTTGTAGTCCGATAATCATCGGGTGTTTGTTGGGGATTCAACAGATACCGGGTATCTACAAGGTGTCGTATTATATATTTTGCATGAAGTTCATAGGGAACAATGAGTCTTAATTGTAAATAGTCAAAAAGCAAATTATATTGGTTAGGGGATCTAACGAATTCTCGAAACATGCCACATTTATAATTGAGATACGTATTGTTTTGTGTACCACTATTCAGCTTTTATACCGTCGTATACTTACAAACTGGAATATATTGGTTAATTGGTAGATGTAGATTAATCTAATTTTTGAATCTCATAAAGGTCAGCCTAAGTCATCGCGTGTTCATTTTGGGGAACTAAACCACATTTTTGTTTTTGGTAATAACATTTTATATTAACTAAAACCGGTGTTGCGTACAATAATAAAAAGGGTTATTTAATGAGATTAATCCAACCTATGCCTCTCCTTCTTAAGTTACTCCAACCTATGCTTTATCCCGTATTAATCTCATCTTTGCACTCATTTTTCTCCTATTAGACTAGGCTTAAATTTAACATGTTGTAACCGGTGAAGTTATTAATCAACAGGTTACTTTCCTTTTTTCTCCATTAACCTTCCTCCCCTTACATATATATTTCTTCTTTCTTCCTTACTCCTCTAATCCTCTTCAATCATATTGGACCAAACTCGGATCCATTAATCCATCCACAACCCAGAAAATTGATTACATACAAGACCCAATTTACAAACATCTCTTTGTAATGGCCTTACGGTATTTATATTACTCCAAAAACTGAATAATTAATCATCAACTCCATTAACCATATTGTAATACTCCCATTTATTCAAGAGCCTTTTGTAAGACATTCTCAAATAAATAGGACTATTACTATCTCGGTTTCCGAGGCAGTGAATAACAAAGGTAACAAACCAAAGTACTTTATTAAAATATAATGATTGATTAAACGGTTTTATTACAACTTAGCTGAAAGACCGCAGTAATAATAAATTACAACTCGCAGCGGAAAATAAAATAAAGTCAAAACACAATATAATTTCGTTGGTAAACTAAGTGATGCTAGACTCTAAGTCTGGTCCATGTCTCAGGCCCAATTGCTCCAGCCCAACTAATCAAGTACCTATTATTTAAATCTGCTCCCCATTTAACCAGAAATATTAAATGGTTCACCACAGAACGCCATCAATTAAAGTAGGCATCATTTTATTTTGATATAGAGACAAACACACGTCAACCAATGCTTTAGTAGAATAACCAACAACAGATATAAGATAAAATAAATGAATATGCATGATATGCAAATGCCAATGCAGCTGAGCTCATCACCCGAAACACCCGTTCATCCCGCCAATCTCTGGTCCGGGAAAAGCAATGCAAGGATACCCAACACAAGGTTTAAGTATCCTCTTCCTAATATAGTACAAGTGGGGTATACATGCAATGAAATCCTCAAGGTATTCATCTTCCCAGACACGAGGCTGGGGAATCCAATGCAATATGCCATGCAAACAATAATAATCATCCCAGAACGAGTCTGAGGTATCCAATGCAAATGGCATGCCAATATCAAATCATCTCAGACACGAGACTGAAGGTATCCAATGCAAATGAAATGCTAATGACATGCCCATGAATAATAAATAGCAATAACCAATCATCTCAAACACGAAGCTGAGGAAACCAACAATAATTATCCTGTAACAATAATCCAATAACCAATGCCAATACTATACAATTCCACAATTTTCAACCAATTCAATCAACTGAACAATTCCACAACTTTCCAATGATAATGCACAATTCAATAAATAGACAGTTGAGTAGTTATCCTACCCCGATATCAAATCTTCGAGTCACACAAGTCACAGAAGCAATCAAATCGATCCTTTACAAATCCATAACCTACATAACATAATTATGTACACTTACTACATAGCCAACCAACTAATCATGTACTTATCCTATGCCCATCACGTCCTAATCCTTTTGACAACGTCAAAGTTATATCTCTAACTCTACCGTTTTACAGCACAGTTTAGTCTCACTAAAGAATTTATAATTAATTCAATAAAAATCCAAACGGTGCAAGACCGGTGGGGTTGGAACCCAAAGAATCATATCTACATTTCTTGTGAAATAGACTTTTCTCAAATTCCAGACTTATCAGGGTTTTCTTGAAAGAGTTATAAATACTTATGAATTCCGTCGTATAAAAAATATCGATTAATAAAACAAGTTTAACATCTGATTTTTGAGAAATTCCTTTTCCTAGCATCATCTAGACTCTTCAAAGTTATTGTATAAAAAACACCGAACTCAATTTCAATTTATAAATTAGGTTTACGAAATAAACTTTAGACTACTAGTGCATTCGCGGATTCTCAGTCGTCATGTTCATAACGAATTTATTCTGGAAAATCTCCAAGGGAAATTGCTACGAAATTTTACAAGCATCAATTAGACTTGAAAATAACCTAAGTCTATTCTTTACGTTTTTTATGATAACAGTTTTAAAAGAGTCTTATAATTTGTTCAAGACAACTTACAGATTTACAGAATTGCTATAACTTTATTCTTTAATCAAATTGTCGCAAATTTAACTATAAATGATTATATTATCTAGACATGATTAGGTGATGGACTAAAACTTAAAACATGCTTATAAGAACTAAAGATTAAAATTTTGAAAGATTAACGATGATCGTACAAAATAAAAGATTGAATCCAATGGAAGCACATGCAAAATCCCCAAATTGATTGCCCAATTCCCTTTCCCCTTATTTTTCCTTCTTATTCTATCTCTCTCTCTCTCTCTCCCTCCCTCTCTAGCTTATGTGTGATATTTGTAAAAGTGAAAAGTGATTTATGAATAGGTCTACTCTTGTATTTATGGTAGTAAAGGTAGGTCCAATTAGGAAATTATTAGGAAATTTACCATCCCGACTCATTCATCCTTTTATTATTTATTCCGCCTCACAACATATCCCACAATTAATAAATATCATTTATAAAATACTCAAATATAATTTGTAAAATATATTTTAAAAGTGTATTTTAATATTTCCACCGTCTGACTAACCACTAACCAAACCTTAAATTACGGGGTATTACACATATAAAATCATCCAACTAATTCAATTGAATTTTATATAAGCAAGGATGTCTAATGCATCAACCACTTCTCTTATTTGCGAAAAAAAATTATTGACTCATTTGTTTCTTGGACTGCCATTAAAATCTTGTTGATTAGAAGATGTTGCGTGACTTCCATTAAAATTATTGACTCATTCATTTCCGAGTCGAACAGTACGGCAGACAAAACCCAGCAGAAAATCATTAAATGGAGAAATCATGTTTCATATTTCGCCGCCTTGGACCGCCGCTCCTCCAATAGTTGGGTAATTTTTCAAAACCCCTTATTTCAATTTGATGGTAATGTCATTTGGGATAAGGGTGGATTAATGGCAGGTGACAATGGTAGATGTAGATTGATGATGATGACGGAAAAAAATGAAGAAAGATGAAACTTCAATGTATGGAGATGAAGAATGCTAAGAATAGTAAAAAGGTAGGGTAAATAAGAAGAAAGACAAAAAGAAAGAAAGAAAGGCATTTAAGATAACTAAGGGCAAAGGTAACCACTTCAGCAGGTTGCCCTTCCAATAGTGTTATACTAGAAAAATTAGTGCAAAGTGAGATTAATATGGGATAAAACATAGGTTGGGGTAATTTGAGAAGGGACTTCAGCAGGTTGCCCTTCCAATAGTGTTATACTAGAAAAATTAGTGCAAAGTGAGATTAATATGGGATAAAACATAGGTTGGGGTAATTTGAGAAGGGAAGGCATAAGTTAGATTAATTTCATTAAATAACCCTAATAAAAATAGGTAACTACATAATACAATATAACTGTATCTTTGGATGTTATACAACTGATATAATTAATATCAAAGAAAGTGGCTTTTATGTTAAAGAGACTGATGATCAATCAATAATAAACCAAATCAACCCCAAAGTTCTATGTGTTCCAGTTTTCAACATAGTTGGACATTTTTTTTTCTTTTCTTTTTTTTTTTTTTTAACATAGCTGACTTCTATTATCATACCATGTAAATGTAAACCAAGGTTTACAATGTTGTTTTACAAATTCTTAAGACATTCAATATGTAAATTATTAAAAATGATTTTAATGGGAGCACCGTGCATCACACGGACCTTCCAACTAGTACATCAATAAAAGAGTTAAAGCCAACACTATTTGAAGTTGTTGCTTACCTTAATTTTTGCCTCCCATAACACTAGTTTTCTAACAATAATAAAGTGGGTAAAGTCACTGTCTAGCTATTTAAAGTAGCGGGTTTATTAAGCTATAAAAAAAAAGATGAAAATAATGACGCTAACGCATTTGCAAGAAATAGTCTGGTGGCTTACTTGGTATACGTGGTTTGCAGGCTATCACGTTCACCCGAGGGTTTACATAGTGCGCACCAAAGGTAGCGGTTGCGGGTTCCCTCGTCACCATAAAAAAAAAATGAAATATTTAAAATAGAAGCTAATACCTTTACAAAGTTATAGGGCTCACTTATAAACTAGTTTAGTAGGTTTGTGAATAAGTTCAATACCTTTAATTTACAAAGGAGGTCGGTGACTTCCTTCCCGTTGTAATTACAATCGATTGTAGTTTACTTTTTTAAATATGGGTGTAAATAAGAAATTTATACAACAAGAAAAATTAATAGCTTGATAATAATCGTGTATGTCACGTAAACTAAGGGTATATATAAACCTGAATCGAAAGACGTTGATCAGTAAGAGAAAGGGGAAAGTAGCAAAATGCCCCCAAACGTTTGGAACTAGGTGCACTTTAACCCCAAACGTTTAAAAAAGTGCAATTTAACCCCAAACATTTGAGGCTATGTGCAAATCGACCCCATTTTAAAATTCCGATAATTTTACATCTACAACCACCCACCCCACCACCATCAAACACAATCCTCCGGCCTCCACCCTAACTCCCACCCCAATTATCTTCTCCCATTTAAACTGTTGGAGTAAGTGTCCCCGACAATAATGCGATCACAATTGTCGATCATATTGATCACATATTTAAATCTCATACCAAGAATACGAAAGGGATGATACATTACATATATAGTCAACTGGTCCACACATATCGGTAATGATTGGCTGGTTAGAGTTTGACATTACTGTCGTGCGACGGTGGTGATCAGTTGATCCCTTGAGGTCACACCTAAAGGACGATTCCCTTAATTGAAAAGGTTAATTAATTGTATGTCGATACAGATTAATTAATTCCTTAAAATTGAACAAATTATTATCATAAGAGAGACAATGACATCTTATTATAATGTGATTAAATAAGATTTTATTTAGTAATTTAAGAAGTTATATTACTAAAATTAATCGGTGTTTGCGAAACACGCGAGATGAGAATGATAAGTTAGTCATAATTACAAGATGTTGTGAATTATACTAACTAGTATTTCAATGACCATTTTATGTGAAAGTAATTTTGAATTACTAGTCAATTTGTTAAATGTGATTTATTTAATTTGTAAATGATATTTAATTTGTTAAATATGCATTTTAAATTAAAACATGACATAAGACATGTCACATGTCTCATGACATACAATTGTACAATTGACAAAAAAAAATAAAATGGACTCCATATTACATGGAAAACCGGTTTTATATGTAGTAAGTGGGTTTTGATGGTTTTTGTTATTTAAATAATAAAATAGACATCATGATGACACCTACTACTAGCTAGCTTTTCTTGTGAAGAACAAAAGCAAATTGGGAAGATTAATTTGACTACCCAAAGCCACTACCACCGGTTTTCCACCCCAAATATAGAGAATGAGAATTGTTCTTATTTTTATGAGGATTCATTCTTACACCTTTTACACTTGCTCTCTCATGTTTTATGAAAAACAAACATTCTCTCTCTTGTTCTTCATAAAATCAAGTTTTATGAATCAAATTTGTTCAAATCAATCACTAATAATACTAGTAGTAGTATATGAGTATTAGTAACCGATTTTAAGGTAAACCACATGACAAATATCTAGTACATGTTAGTTTGTGGGATTAAGGGATAGTTTTGGGTGCTACTAATTGGAGGGCTTCTATTTTGAAGTCATGAATGTTCATCCATTAATGGAAAGCTCAAGAACTAACAAGAAGGAGATCTTGTTGGTGCCCATATGATGACCGAAATATTAAATGGTGAGAAATCGATTTTCTTATCTCTTCTTATTTAGTTTGCATGCATAATATCAACATTTAATTTTATGACTAAATTAAATCATCACATATATGAATATGTATAGTAATGAGATATAGATTTCTAACAAGCGGTATCTAGAGCCTTAGGTTGTTTGCATGCAAATCGGTTATAGTTTTTCCGAGTTATACGATTAACATATAAAACTTGTAAATTTGTGTTATTATGATATATCACGAAATAAATTATGCATGTTAAAGTTTCTGATCCTAAAATATATTTAGGATATTTTGGTTAATTTATGGATTTTATTGTTCATCTTATATAATAATGGCATTAAAAATGTGATTTTATGATTAAAATGTCATTTTCGGACTAAAATTAGCTTAACTTCGAATTTTACAGTGATTTTTGGATATGTTTTCACATAGATTATATTTATATGACCTGTAAATTTTCATAATTTTTGGAGTTCTTATGCTCGAAATATGGATTTTTCATGATAAAAATCGGATTTAAATGAAAAATAGGTTAATATGAGATAAATTTCGAATCTGGTCATATAAATTTAGTATGTTGTCACATGCAATTTTACAAGATGTGTGTAAAATAATAGGCTATGATGAAGTCTTCATGCATGATTTATGAATTTTTGATGAAAAATAGCATAAATAGTGACTTAATTAGTGAATAATTGCTAAAACATACTTCATGACTAAGGAAAAACGTCACATGTTGCATTTTATTATCTTTTTCAGATCTAAAATTGAAAATTTGATGAATATTTTTTTTCTCATGTTTTTATGATTATAATTGATAAATCCGATAAACCGCAACATTGTTTTTCCCGATAAATTTCGAAATTTTTAACCTAAGTTTTTGAACATTATGTGTGTCATGATATTTTTCCAGAATGTTCACGAGTTTAAATTTCAAATTTTGAATTTATTTGAAATTGTTTATGATTTATTTGGAGTTTATAGCATTTTATTATAATTTTGAGTCCATTAATGAACAATTTTAAGAAATATAAGTTAATTATAGTCAAATGGTTAGTGGAGACTAATTTTGAGTCCTAAATTGGTTAGGGTAATTAACTTGTGCATAAATATGAATTTATGTATTTTATTGTGATTTTAAAAGGTTGAATCACGCAAATCCGTAAAAACCGTTTAATATACGATATTGGCTCCTTAAAGGCGATTTAGCATAAAATTGGGCATATTCATACATATTATAACGCTGCATTTTATTTATGATTGTCATAATTTTATTTTATGTAATTTTTGAATTATGTATTTTTACTTAGTATGGCCTTAGTTTTTAATTGGTATTACCCGAAATGTATGGGAATATCGATTCGGTTGTAATTTATTGTGATCTCTTATTACCGTTTTGTAATTTAATAGATTTATTATATTTTAATTACAAATGTATAATAGGAAATTATGTAATTTATTATGTAATTTAATTATTTCGGAGTCCTAATTTTTCCAGAATGTTCACGAGTTTAAATTTCAAATTTTGAATTTATTTGAAATTGTTTATGATTTATTTGGAGTTTATAGCATTTTATTATAATTTTGAGTCCATTAATGAACAATTTTAAGAAATATAAGTTAATTATAGTCAAATGGTTAGTGGAGACTAATTTTGAGTCCTAAATTGGTTAGGGTAATTAACTTGTGCATAAATATGAATTTATGTATTTTATTGTGATTTTAAAAGGTTGAATCACGCAAATCCGTAAAAACCATTTAATATACGATATTGGCTCCTTAAAGGCGATTTAGCATAAAATTGGGCATATTCATACATATTATAACGCTGCATTTTATTTATGATTGTCATAATTTTATTTTATGTAATTTTTGAATTATGTATTTTTACTTAGTATGGCCTTAGTTTTTAATTGGTATTACCCGAAATGTATGGGAATATCGATTCGGTTGTAATTTATTGTGATCTCTTATTACCGTTTTGTAATTTAATAGATTTATTATATTTTAATTACAAATGTATAATAGGAAATTATGTAATTTATTATGTAATTTAA
Source organism: Silene latifolia (assembly GCF_048544455.1). NCBI lineage: Eukaryota > Viridiplantae > Streptophyta > Magnoliopsida > Caryophyllales > Caryophyllaceae > Silene > Silene latifolia. The sequence goes on along the minus strand of NC_133529.1, from coordinate 103,699,541 downwards.
TTATTTCGGAGTTCCTTGAAGACGGTGTCACTCAAGGAAGAAGATACATAAAGACGGTGTTACCTCGAGATGCGTGCCAAAACCGAAGTTCAAGGGACCAATGGAGTTGGTTTCCGAATATGTAATAGTTAATTAGATTTTCTATTTTAGGAAGGCCATACTAGGATTTAATTTATGCTTTGCATTCTATTTATATGTTGCATGCATCGCTAAATCGCCATAACTAAAACATGCATTGTCATTTTAATCGAGTTTATCGACCGTGTCAATTACAATTATCGTAGTTCACCGCTTTAGTTCACTTAAAACGTGATAGATAATAAATTGACATGACCTCTCGCTAAAAATAAACAATTGAGACATAGCCTTACCAAAAAGTAGAAACCATGAAAACCTATTTCGCGAGGGAGTGCACTCGGCCATCCCGGGGTACAAACCTTGTTACGTAGGGGAAGTGGGTGATAAATGTCTATCCACCGAATTCGTGTTGATGAGGGTTTCATCGGCTATCCCGTGCCCAAGTTGATGTGAATTTGGATCATAGACACATTTATTTGAAATTTGGATTGACCTCAACGGAAGTATTCGTGACCGTAGTCGCATGTGTTCCGAGCTATAGATAAATATTAGAGTAATTTTATCGACCGAGAATTCTAAAAGTAGAATCGATTAAAAAGTTACTCCACCTAGTTATATTGATAAGGGTTTCATCGGCTATCCCGTGCCCAAGTTAATATGAATTTGGATCTCGGAATCATTTATCATAGTTGGGTAAAGGTCACTATGTAAATGCTTTACTTGTTATTTACAAGTATTATTATAACGATGAATGTTTTGTTTTCATTATTCCGTTATCATATTGTTCTATTTCTTTACCACAATTCATATACGATATCATTTCGATTTTTGATTCAAATCTCCATTAAAACATCGTAACTAAAGACAAATATGAATTTGCTTCTAAAACCTCAAATGAACCATTGCTAAAGATCTCTTGTAAAGAGTATAGATTAAAGTTATTCATTATCAAACAGGTTTTTGATTCTTAACTAAACACATCTACTTACAATGGATTGTTTTTCATATACTTAATTAAATTAAGTGCCTTGAAGCGATAAATTGTTTTGGTAATTAGATTTGTCAGAATTCGTAATTGACCAAAATAATGCAACCACTTCAATGAAAGTTTAAGACTAAAATGATTGAATTGAAGAGTAGTCTTCAAAAGATTCAACTTTGCTTCTCTAAGTAAAGATTCTTTGAAATGAGTGGAAGCATTCTCTTAAACCGTTAAGAAAAGGACGAGGTTCAAGAAGTAAAGATTATAATGGAATTGATACAAGGTAATGTTAAAAGTAAAGTTATTGAGAATAGCGATACTAAACCTATCAATCCCGACCGATAAAGTTTCCATTGTCTTAAATGTTGGACACTAGAAAGGAAACTACCCCAAATTATTGAAGAATCAACAAGTTAGTTGTGGGACATCTAATGAGACCTTCTTCTTTAAATGTTTATTTGATTAACATAAATTTTGCTAGTACTACTTCGTCAATATTAGAAACCGATGGTGGTTTTCATCATTGTATGCGATACATAGGATGATTAGAATATGACGACTAGCAACAATGATGTTGAGAGATAGAATCATTGTGTACTCAGTCTAGTTTTTGGGTTTGGAGTTATACTTAATTGTGACTATTAAGTACATAGACTCTAAATAAGAATATAAACTTGTTAAGATACAAAAGAGGTTTCACTTTTGTGATCCTATACACCATGATTTGATGTATGGCTAGCCCATTATCAAGGTGATTATATTCTAAACCAAACTAGAATGATATATCATAAAGATGATGCAAGACTCAAATTGGTAACCCAAGATTAAACCTTAGATTCTGGAATGATGAACGCAAAGAGTTATCGAGTACTCTTGAAACCATTAGATTTTATGGTATATGCGTATCTTGTATTCAAAGCAAGATGCCTCATCCCTTTTGGTTGAAAAGGAGATCGAGGTTGTAAATCATTGATCCAAAATAGGTTGATCATTTTCTTTTACCAACGATTTAAGTTGACGCTAATATGTTCACTTAATAAGGTAAATAGAGAAATCTTTGAAGAAGTTCAAAGATTTCCAGGAATCACGATTTAGTCGTGATGGGATTATCTAAGTGAAGACTTTGATATAAACCAAAGGAAATGTGATATAGTATCACAAGTTAATCTCTCTAAGCACGCATTATGGGATAATGTTTGGTTGTATGAATAAATCAAACGCTATTCAATAGGGTTTGGACTTTAATCAAGTTACCTTGAGTTACTTGATCTAATTTTGGGGATTTTATCATTTTGTCTAAGTTGTTTTTCCCACTAAATCTAAACGATTCATATGAGATATGAAATGCTAGAGTACCATGTTTATAAGTTTACACAAGAAACTAGTGCTCATTTTTCCTTACTATAATCACGAGTACAACGAGTTTGTGGCTCGTGAAGCTGTCTTCCTAGAATACAAGTTTATTTCTATAAGACAGAGTGGGAGAAAATATTCAAGAGCCACAAAAGAATGTTATGTCACAAGAAACTGGTCTTTCTTGGCTACATGAGACGTTTTGTGTAAAACGTTGTTTCTTCAAAACCTAAGAGGTTAAAGTCATCACTTGTTGAAGATGATGAATTAGTGTTACTTTTAAGGTAAAGAGCTTACAACTTACAAAGAAATTGTTTGATTCAAATTACTTCTGGAAAGTAATGATCATATGACTTAAATGAGAGTGTTTAAGCTAGTCACAACTCAATACAAGGCTTAGAGCCATGAAAATCCGAAACAAATTCCGAGTGGAATTGTTGGATATCTAAGAGATATATCAAAGCTTGATTAGTTGCAAAGTGTTTTGCACTATTCGGATCTTCTTAGGGATTGTGTTTCATTATGATGATATACATATAACGAGTGAATCTAAAACCTACTTCTTCAATTAGAAGGAATGTATTCAATACATGTCATGAGTTTTATAGATTCTTACAGTCCTAAGATAATGTGCAACTTAAGAGATTGTCTTAAGTAGGACATCAATGAGTTGGAATCAATGTTTTAATCATGTTATAAAACCCTTCTCGATAAATCGAGAAGTTGTGTTTATACATGAAATTTAGTGGGAGTTACGGAAATTTTAATTAGTCTAATATGTGGATGACATATTGATCATTGGGAATGATTTAAGACTTGGAGATATATATAATACATCTTTAATATCCAGATTTATGGAGATAAATCCACATGATATTAGCGTCAAATAAGAAGTCTTATGTTGATAATATTCATGACTAGTTCAATCAAGTTGAACATATTTGATTGATCCCATTTGCTTCCGCTGCCGAATCAATTAAATAGGAAATGATGTATAACACTTCATATACTTTGAGTATGATGAATTGTTTCAAATCAAATTCAAGTAATAGTTACCAAGTAGCCATATAGATTAATCTTAAGTGCTTGAAGAAGCATTAAGGATGGAAATTAAAGTGTTTTTGATGCAATTTTGTGTAAGAGTGTTACACAAATGACAATTGACAATTGAGATTGCGCATGGTTTCAGACAAAACCAAAATCAAAACACATTAGGATGGTTAAGATACCATTGTGTCTATGTTATTTAAGAAATAGATTTTATAGAATCGTTCTAGGCAATAAAGAACAATGAGAAATATTTACAACGGAAATTGAGTACACTTGCAATCATGGGATGTGCAAGAAGGATGAGCCCCGTACACTGTGAAAACAGTGGGAGCTATTCTAAGGCTAGAAGGCCTATGTCTTGATTGGATCTCGACACGTACTCAGAAAGTTTTGTAATGCAAATGTATACATTACAAAGGAAAACGAGTATGTAGTAAGGTTGAGTAAGGTACAAGAAGTTGATAAAACCTACTAACCAAAGCCTTCTCATAGGCTTAACATGATGAGTCATGTCATTTCAATTGGATTGAGATCAATAACTACATACAAGATCAAATTAGATTATAGAATATGAAATAGTAATCAGGTATTGACTATTCATATGTGATAATCACATTTGTCGTTCGAGTTTTTAAGCTGAAAAACTCCTTTTTATACTTTGTTACATCCAAACGGGTTGTAGAGACAACATTGAAGCCCGTTAAAGTGAACCCGGATTAACATGGTATTCGCCCATAATCACTTGTATGAGGTGACGTCTCGAAGTGACTAGAGTGTGATGCGATTGATGGCAAGTTCAGTGCCATAGAGTCATGTGAGATGACTAGTCGATCACATAGGCAGACTGTTAGGAACACTTTGTCGGGCAGTGACCGCTTATAGAGTTCTGGCAAATTTATATAGCCTGGTCGTGGCGAGAGCTACTATAGTATTCTAATGAGTCGATTCTTTTGACTAAAGACCGTTCACCTAAGGTGGCACAGTTTCAGATTAACTTTGATTTGTGTTACTACGACCTTCGTAAATGGGGTCAAATGGACATATTTTGGGTTATGATGGCTGTGGCTAGTCGAAGGGAATGAGTGCGATATGAATTGTCCACCCCCTTGTCAGGGTTAAAACAATATCTCAGGGCCACTCGAGGAGTAATGAACTGGAAATGCGTGGCCACGCTCGGATGGTATCTATGGTAGATAACTCCGGTTAATCAGTTATTCTCCAGATCGAGGAAACCACTCTCGATATGATCACTTGCAAGTACGACCCGAAAGACACCTTGTATTGAGTGGGAGATAGTAATAGGACAAGAGAATTGGTGACGCACACTTGTCGAGGACAAGTGGGAGATTGTTGGAGTAAGTGTCCCCGACAATAATGCGATCACAATTGTCGATCATATTGATCACATATTTAAATCTCATACCAAGAATACGAAAGGGATGATACATTACATATATAGTCAACTGGTCCACACATATCGGTAATGATTGGCTGGCTAGAGTTTGACATTACTGTCGTGCGACGGTGGTGATTAGTTGATCCCTTAAGGTCACACCTAAAGGACGATTCCCTTAATTGAAAAGGTTAATTAATTGTATGTCGATACAGATTAATTAATTCCTTAAAATTGAACAAATTATTATCATAAGAGAGAAAATGACATCTTATTATAATGTGATTAAATAAGATTTTATTTAGTAATTTAAGAAGTTATATTACTAAAATTAATCGGTGTTTGCGAAACACGCGAGATGAGAATGATAAGTTAGTCATAATTACAAGATGTTGTGAATTATACTAACTAGTATTTAAATGACCATTTTATGTGAAAGTAATTTTGAATTACTAGTCAATTTGTTAAATGTGATTTATTTAATTTGTAAATGATATTTAATTTGTTAAATATGCATTTTAAATTAAAACATGACATAAGACATGTCACATGTCTCATGACATACAATTGTACAATTGACAAAAATAAAATAAAATGGACTCCATATTACATGGAAACCGGTTTTATATGTAGTAAGTGGGTTTTGATGGTTTTTGTTATTTAAATAATAAAATAGACATCATGATGACACCTACTACTAGCTAGCTTTTCTTGTGAAGAACAAAAGCAAATTGGGAAGATTAATTTGACTACCCAAAGCCACTACCACCGGTTTTCCACCCCAAATATAGAGAATGAGAATTGTTCTTATTTTTATGAGGATTCATTCTTACACCTTTTACACTTGCTCTCTCATGTTTTATGAAAAACAAACATTCTCTCTCTTGTTCTTCATAAAATCAAGTTTTATGAATCAAATTTGTTCAAATCAATCACTAATAATACTAGTAGTAGTATATGAGTATTAGTAACCGATTTTAAGGTAAACCACATGACAAATATCTAGTACATGTTAGTTTGTGGGATTAAGGGATAGTTTTGGGTGCTACTAATTGGAGGACTTCTATTTTGAAGTCATGAATGTTAATCCATTAATGGAAAGCTTAAGAACTAACAAGAAGGAGATCTTGTTAGTGCCCATATGATGACCGAAATATTAAATGGTGAGAAATCGATTTTCTTATCTCTTCTTATATAGTTTGCATGCATAAGATCAACATTTAATTTTATAATTAAATTAAATCATCACATATATGAATATGTATAGTAATGAGATATAGATTTCTTACATAAACCTCATACATAAGTATGTTGAACCACCTTGGTATCAAGCTTATGCGCTCTAGAGGTGGCAATCGGGTGGGTTGATTCGGTTTCGAGTCGGGTTGTTTCGGGTTCGGGCCATCGTAGTTTCGGATTTTTTCGGCTAGTGTGCTTTGGTGGGTCGAACCGGGTTCGGTTGGATCATTTCGGGTCATGACATAGTCTGGGTATCGGGTTAGAATGGGTCCACCTAGCAGTCGGGTGGGTCAAGTCGGGTTCGAGTCGGATTATTTCCGGTCGGGTTACTCAACTAACATGTCGTGTAATAGTTCATATCGAGTCAACAATATTCTCAACCAGTTCATATCGGGTCAATAATATTCTCGCCCGGTTAATATCGGGTTACATCTCACATCTTACAATTTATTCTTCTTTTAAAATCATAACCGTTATAACAAATTCATTTAACTAACAAGAAATTATACTTAGATTATAGTGTAAGCGATAAAAATTAGTAAGATCGAAAACCTCGACATGGATAAAAACTCAATATCCGTTAGGGACTTAGGGTAACATCTACGATACTTTTAAGAGATTACATATGTAACACCCCCATACACCAAGGTGCCTTACCAAGACCACCTAATGCATGAAAGTGCTACCATCTCGGTTATCCGAGGCAATGTATATAAAAAGGACCATAAAAGAACGTACTTTAATAGATAATTTTAAAGCGATACATAACAAAATCCAAAACTGTACAATGTAATACAACTGTTCCAAATCCAAAAGCAAACTAAAGTAACTAAGATGTTTGACAACACAACGGAAGACTTCTAAACGACTCGTGATGACTCAAGCCCAGCCATCCCTCGCGCATCCATATCATACCTGCTCAATAACTGCTCACCATCCCCGAATGGATCACCACAGTTTTTAAAATAATTAAACGGGGTCAGTTACTGATTACACAATACAAGATAAGCAAGATAACAATTCATATAATCATCCAACTCCGTCACATCTCCACACACCTGACTACACACTAAAGTGTGTAGTCCTGCCAGAATATCCATCGCAACAGATATTCCACACCGCCAGTGGAGGACCGCATCCGTTCCCACCAAATCCCCGCTCATAAACTCCGAGCGAAAACCCAAGTTCCTTAATGTGCACATCTCCTCTTGTGGCGGGTTCCACAAGGGGCGAATCAAGGGTGTGAAGCCACTCCCGCAAGTGACTCCACTCAGCCGAGGACGCGCCTCGCGAACCACAGACAAACACATCCAACCAACTATACAACAACAATTACCAATTACAATACCAATATGATAAAGATCAAAAAAATCAGAACCATCACCAATCAACTATCAAATACCATGTAATCAATAACAGAGTAGGGAAACCCTACCTGGAAAGGCAAATCACCAAGATCGTCACAAATCAGCTATTGAAAACTGCTCCTCTACGAAATCACCTTCTATAATCACACAATCATATAATTACTATCTAACCATCACCATACTCCCAAAACCCCCAAATTACCCAATTAGGGTTTCAACCAAAATCAATGAAATAATATAAAAAATATACTAGGATCTTACCCATAACGCGACGGTCTCAACGGCGTAAAGAACTCTGGATTCCGACGACACAAGCCTTGGGATTCGATAGCAATGCGAAAGAGAGAAGCAACGTAACTTTGTTTTTGTCTTTGTGAAGTTTAGAATAGGGTAAAAATTGAAAAGAAACTGACGAAAGATGTTTATATATCCTTCTCGCGTTGCTTTCAAAACCCGGCAATTAACCCGTAAAAACCAACTTACTCGATTGAGTAAGTGACTTACTCGATCGAGTACCCATTAGACAGAACACTGTTTCGTACGCAAAACTCCTTACTCGACAGAGTAAGCCTTACTCGATAGAGTACCCAGCAGCACATAAAACCGTAGTATTACAACATAAGTGATACCCGTAGTTGTGAGTACCAAAAATAATATTTATAAACCTATTAAAACTAACAGAAGCTAGTGGTAACAGGGTCGAACCACAGGGAGGCGAATGTAATTAATAATTGTTTCAATTTAGTCTAAGGTAACGAATGTGGGGGTTGAATTGATTTGGTCTATAGCTAATAGGCAATAAAAGATAATAAACTAAATAGACGGATAAAACAGATAAAAGAAGGGTACTAGGATGGTCGGTTCACTATAGTTTCGGCGGCAGCATACTAAGTAGGTCTAAATCAAACACATGAGGCGGGAAAACAAGAGGTCCTCTCGGTCCACTCTTAACAGATAGCATCTTTCGATCTCGCTGTAAGTCCCTAATATCACTAATACTGACTTTCGTCCTGAAAAGTGACTAATAATCTAAACTTTACCTATCTTTCGATCTCAGCATAGTTTAGTCATTTTAATTGGTGGTCAATCAACTGTCCCTATCTTTCGATCTAATGGGTCAGTCACATCCTAAACATTCAATTAGTCGTGTGCACTCGATTCGTTGAATAAAGAATTAAAACAATTAAAACGAAGGTAAAACGAAGGTAAAACCTCACGTGGCCAGTCGATCGACCAGGTATGGCGGTCGATCGACTGACACGCGATTTCAGTCCATATTAATTCTACGCCGCCTAATCCTATAGTCCCCCTAAATCCTAGCACAAGCAATTTAGCTACTCATACTGGGAATGATAACAACAATAAAATTAATGAAATAAACAGAAGAATTCATGCTTAAAGTAATAGAACAAACAATTAACATAAACGATAAACGATAAATCGGTTTCGGGAAACTAACTGGCAATTCTATCCTACAAACGATAATAATGCAAACTGAAATATTAGAAGAAGAATACCGATTGGAATTGCAGAGAGAGATCCAAAAACCGAATGCAAAAGTATTTGTACGAAATAATATTAAGAACCCTAATTATTGAATGTTGAAAACTGACTAAAGAACTGCGTAAAAACTTGATAATTTTCTAAATGAATGTATCTCTGAACTAGGTTACGTTATATAGAAAGTATACGTAACATAATTCCTAAACCTAATATCGCTTTGGGCTTTGGAAAACTCGTTCTATATCTTCACGTCTGAGTAGCGGCTTGGTCGATCGACTGAGGTAACCGGTCGATCGACTGCTCTTCAATGTACAGTAGCTTCTGTAGTCGTGGACTGGTCGATCGACTAAGGGGGCCAGTCGATCGACTGCTTTAGCTGGTAATCCGCTTTTAACTTCTCGTGGATTTGTCTTTTGGGCCTCGAAATGCGCACCAAGCTCGTTCCTTAAGTAAATACTTCACGTCAAATGCAATGCAAGATACTCGGGGACGGATTTAGCTCGATTTCCGCTGGATTCTTCACATTTCTGGAATAATGTACAAAAACACGAAAGTAGACGGAAATAGGGAGAATAGTAGCATAAACTACTAAATGAGCTATAAAATGCGTGTAAAACAGGATGTAAAACATCATATAAATGACACGCATCAAACTTCCCCAAACCAAACCCTTGCTTGTCCCCAAGCAAGAACTAGACTCGGTCCTAAAATCTAATGGAACGAGTTCAATCTCAGAGCGAAATGCAACATATAAGGCCTAAATCATTTAAATGCAATAACCAACAATCAATTAGTGTATGAATCATGCAAACGAGTTATAAGGTCGTTAAGAACTGCTGAACCGCCAACTATAGAGACTTATCAATTCGGACTCTCACGGGTCGCTCAAATCACTCAAATAAGAACAAGGTGAATATATGTAAGATAGAAAGAATTCATTTTGTTAGTGACACTCACCTAACTACGACCTATAAGAATATGCCTTCAATTTAATATGAAAATGATCTCTACAACCGTACATATGCATTCCAACCAATCAAATGACCATGACACATGCCGAGGTAAATATGGATGTGTGAGGTATGGGTAAGAAGAGGCAAAACATATATGGGAAAGTGGAGGTACAGGTGATCAAGCTAGTACCAAAACGGAACCATGCGACAACATCCAACTTCTTGCTCAAAATCAATCGAAACGGTGCTAAAGCAAGCACAAAACTCACAATCTCCAAAATAATAGTAATCAACCAACTCCCCATAAGATACTAAAGCAACATGGGAGCAAAAATCGCCATAAGATAAAGGCTTGAATTATGCGAATTGATTTTCTTTCTGTCTCGGGCTGCAGTCGATCGACCAGAACGGGCAGTCAATCGACCGTAATGAACAGTACAGAACTCTCTTTTCTTTTTTTTCGAATCATTTTTTCACCTTTCCTTCTTTTTCTTTGTTTTATTTCAACTTTTCAACTCTTTTCCTCCTTCACTTTTTTTATCCAACTAAATCTCAATAAGAGCAGATGCTACCAAAAACTAAGTAACAATCCCAAGAACATAGACTACTAGCTTGACAAAGGCATGCTAAATGTAGGATGTAGTAATGGGACAAAAAGGCTGTTTTTGGCAGTGTGGAGCTTATGGGCAAAATGAAGAAAGGGGAAACCTCTACCACATGTGTCAACAAACCACAAACCGAATGGATATAGGTATTAAGCAGATTAAGTTCATATTTATGCACATTTATGAAACATGTCTCATAAGGAGTAACTACTCACATTCCTAGATGAACTGGTCATGAATGTCACCAGTTATAGGCTCTAAATCTCAGAAATATGATGTAGCTTGCCAAAAATCTAAGTCAAGTCTCAAGTTCAGCAAGATAAATTAACGAAAACTCGTAGACTATGCATATATGATTCTACTAATAACATGTCAATTAGCAAGGCTCAGGCAAAAATAGATGCAAATGCAATGTCATCATTGAAATACTACTGTTCCGACTCAACCTATATGCTAAAATAAACGTGCATTATGTTTGAATTTTTTGAAATTTATGAAATATTTCAATTTTTTTGGATTTTCTATATGTAGGAAATGAAATAAGCAATGCAAAACTGAAATGTAAACGTGAATGCAAGCAAATGATATGCGACGCAAAACCCTTCCCCAAACCAAATCGCAAAATGTCCCCATTGTGCAAAATCATGTAATGAAAGAAAAGAGAAACGGGAATTTGTGTGAAAATAAATAAAAACGACATGAAGTGGAAATCGGGAACTCACAAGACTTTAGCGCAGCAAAAGGAAACCTCCCCAAACCAGCGTGATCTAGGAGGTTTCAGTAGCCAGCAGTGCTACTAATAAGTACCTGAAAAGACAAACAAAGTACCACGCGTAAAATCGAGAAAGCAATAAAGAAGCGATATTTTGTAAATAATTGAGAAAAATAGAAGAAGAAATAAATAATGACGGAAGATAAGGTGGAGTAGAAAACTCCCTCAATTCCGCAAATCGACCAAACACAGCAGGGGAGAGGTCAAGAACAGGTACAGCAGTGCAGGGCGGTCGATCGACCACATCACTCAGTCGATCGACCAAGGTGAAAGGAACAGTAGCTCCTGGAAACTGCAGACCAGTCGATCGACTGAAAATACTGCTGTAACTTCTGATTTCTTCATATTTGCTCAATTACATGAGCTAATGAGGTCTAAAAACCTGCAAATGCACAATAATACGCGCCCAAAATTGCGCAAAACCCAAAGTAAAGACTAAAGTGCTTAAAAATCCTAAGCAAAAGAATTAAATGCGAAGTCTCGCGCACACAAAAGCACTAAAAAGGAGAGTCTAACAAAAGCAAATAAATAAAGGTTTTTGATAAAGCATGTGATCAACTAATAGTTGATCAAGACCGGCCACGGTATGGCCCACTTCGTCGGCTTCTGGCTACAAGAGGTAGCCTCAACGGTGCTTATCTTCTCAGCTGCACCCTTCTTAACTTCAGCATCCGCAGAACTCAACGGATCAACAGCTTCGTCATCTCCCCAATCAATGACCTCCTCCAGCTCGTCAGAATCTAAGTCGGACTCCGTTGCTTTGACTGGCTCATCATCGGGCTCCTCATCAGTCCCATAGCTAAGGCATCCTAGACCGCCTCTTGAGACTATTGGCTCCTTCACAGCTGGAGCAATATGCGGCTCTTCCTTCCCCAAACCAGCTCCTGTAATATGTAAAACAACAGAATCGTCCTCCTTTTTGCTCCCAGCCTGGGGCGGAGGTGTCACAACAGGAGTAGGAATAGAGACAGGCATATCAGGAAGTATAAAATAATATTTCTTTTCAGAAACCGTATTGCAAGTGACAGGCCACATGGGGTCTTTTTTCTTAGCTGTATGGGCAAAGACAATGGAATGCTTCCCACTTTGAAGGTCAAGGTTCTAGAGCCAACATCTATAACTGCACCAGCAGTGTGCAGAAATGGCCTACCTAGTATGATAGGTATGTGTGCATCTTCGGGCATATCTAGTACCACGAAGTCAACAGGGAAGAAAAATTTCCCTATTAGCACGGGGATGTCCTCTAAGACTCCTATTACCGGACCGGATTGGAGAGCGATCACCATCCGCATCATTATGTCTGTGATCAAACCTATTCAACTTTAACTTCCTAGCAAGACTCAAAGGCATTACACTAATACTGGCTCCTAGGTCACATAAGGCTTTCTCAATAGGAAAGGTGCCAATATTACATGGGACTGAGAAACTACCCGGGTCTTCTAGCTTAAGGGGTGCAGTATGGGTCAAATAAGAACATGATTCCTCAGTGAGTGCGACAGTGTGCATAGTTTCAAGTGACTTCTTTTTAGATAAGAGTTGTTTCATGAATTTTGTATAAGCAGGCACTTGATTAACTAATTCAAGGAAAGGTACTTGTACGTTTAAGCTACGAACACCATTTTCAAACTTATTAAATGATACCTGTTCCTTTGTCGGCACCAATCTCTCTGGATAAGGGGCTGAAAGTAGCAACTTAGCCCTCTCCTCTAAATCTCTCATGCCGGCATCGGTGGACTTAGGCTGGAAGTCCACAACTTTCTCCTTGTTGTAGCTCGACCCTTCTTCAGACCGTCTCAAATGTGAGCCATTAATTGACATAGGGTCGTACTTCGGAACCGGAACGGACCCATCAGCATTAGGGTCTGTCCTCAATATTTTCGGGACTGTCGTACCCTGAAACAAATGATCCCTCAAGTTATTAGGCATCGGAGGACGAAAAGGTTCACTATCAGCAGCGGTTCCAGTCGATCGACCAGGTTGGTCAGTCGATCGACTGGCTTCAACAGTACCAGAAGCTCCTGTAACTCGCACTTCAGTCGATCGACCGGGTATATCAGTCGATTGACTGATATACCTGGTAGACGCCTTTTTCTTTCCTTTGCTCGTTCCAGCTTTGTTTTGACTCGGTTTCGCCTCATTTTTTTCAGCGGCGTCCTCGACCATAGCAGGCCCCTCAAGGGTAGACCCACTCCTCAAAGTGATGGCATTAAGGGTCTCCTTTTGATCCGTTTGAGTCGGTAGGTGTCCCGGAGCTCGAGTGGTATTCTTGCTAGCCAATTGAGCAATTTGGCTCTCTAGCAGTTTCATCCCGGCCTCTCTAGCTTGGGACTCCTTTTGCAACATATTCTTCAATTCAGCAAAGTCGGAATTTTGGGTTTGTTGCTGCTGCGGCACATAGGGAGGTTTTTGGTACTGTTGTTGCTTATGAGGAGGCATATAAGTCTGCTGCTGCTGTTGCTGTGGAGGTTGAGTCGGATTCAGGACATTTTGGCTACTCCACCTCAAGTTTGGGTGGACATTCGGCTCATAGTAAGTGTTTGTCTGCCTATAATGTTGAAAGGCAGCACAAGACTCAAAGGGACTAGGACAATTTTCTGAAACATGTCCCTCAGCTCCACACCTTTGCAGACGAAAGGACCGTCTGACACAGCATTTACATGGTAAATCCCTCCTTTTGAAGCTCCTCCCAACTCATACTTGTCAAACCTTGCAGTGAGAGCTTCTAGTGCAGCTACAGAAGAAGATTCAGCAGCTCTCCTTTGATTTCCCCTGGAATTCCCATATTCAGCTTTATGGGTGGCTAAGTCATCAATGATCTTCCACCCCTTAGTCTCTCCCATATTCTCAGCAAATCGGCCATTGGCTGCAGCATCCAAAATAGCCCTCTGATCGTCATACAGCCCATTATAGAACTGATTGCATAGACTCCACTTTTCGAACCCATGGTGCGGAATGGTTCGCACCAGCTTCTTGAAACGGACCCATGCTTCGTGAAAGTTCTCATCAGGACCCTGTTTAAAGCTCGTGATCTGAGCTCTAATGGCATTGGTCTTCGAGGCAGAAAAATACTTCTTGTAAAACGCCAAGGCCAACGAATTCCAGTCAGTTATCCCACTGGCAACTCGATCCAGGTCTCTATACCACTCCCTTGCAGCATCACGAAGGGAGAATATAAACATGGTCTCCTTCACCTGGTCCTGGGTCACACCGGTTGGTGGGGGTATGGAACAGCAATAATCAATAAATGTCTCCATGTGCTTGGCTGCATCTTCATTCGCAGCTCCCCCAAACTGGTTTCTCTCAACCAAGTTGATATAGGACGGCTTCGGCTCGAATTTTCGGTCCGTCCCTGGTAAAGTAAATCCCTTATAGAGGTTCGCTACTGTCGGCTCAGAGTGACTGGCAATAGTTGCTTCTTCAGCCATTTCTAGAAAGTCTGGAGAAGTGACTGTCTCAGCCGATGAATTAGAAACTGGAGATGAAGGTGGATCCTCCTCAAATAGAGTGTTCTCGTAGTAACTAGACAGAGTACTCAGCTCTTCCTCTGTCGGCAATATCCTAGATGATCGCCTCAACTCACGCAGGGTCTTTTCAATCTCAGGATTGATCGGTAGTAGTTCACCACCCTGTGACCTGCGCATAAGAAGAAAGTACAAAAAGAATATGAGAATAGTTTAAGGAACAAATGTCCCTTAAGCTAAGAAACAGACTAAAATAAAACAACTAAAAATTAGAACAATTGCCTCCCCGGCAACGGCGGCAAAATTTGATACCCGTCGTTGTGAGTACCAAAAATAATATTTATAAACCTATTAAAACTAACAGAAGCTAGTGGTAACAGGGTCGAACCACAGAGAGGCGAATGTAATTAATAATTGTTTCAATTTAGTCTAAGGTAACGAATGTGGGGGTTGAATTGATTTGGTCTATAGCTAATAGGCAATAAAAGACAATAAACTAAATAGACGGATAAAACAGATAAAAGAAGGGTACTAGGATGGTCGGTTCACTATAGTTTCGGCGGCAGCATACTAAGTAGGTCTAAATCAAACACATGAGGCGGGAAAACAAGAGGTCCTCTCGGTCCACTCTTAACAGATAGCATCTTTCGATCTCGCTATAAGTCCCTAATATCACTAATACTGACTTTCGTCCTGAAAAGTGACTAATAATCTAAACTTTACCTATCTTTCGATCTCAGCATAGTTTAATCATTTTAATTGGTGGTCAATCAACTGTCCCTATCTTTCGATCTAATGGGTCAGTCACATCCTAAACATTCAATTAGTCGTGTGCACTCGATTCGTTGAATAAAGAATTAAAACAATTAAAACGAAGGTAAAACGAAGGTAAAACCTCACGTGGCCAGTCGATCGACCAGGTATGGCGGTCGATCGACTGACAAGCGATTTCAGTCCATATTAATTCTACGCCGCCTAATCCTACAGTCCCCCTACATCCTAGCACAAGCAATTTAGCTACTCATACTGGGAATGATAACAACAATAAAATTAATGAAATAAACAGAAGAATTCATGCTTAAAGTAATAGAACAAACAATTAACATAAAGGATAAACGATAAATCGGTTTCGGGAAACTAACTGGCAATTCTATCCTACAAACGATAATAATGCAAACTGAAATATTAGAAGAAGAATACCGATTGGAATTGCAGAGAGAGATCCAAAAACTGAATGCAAAAGTATTTGTACGAAATAATATTAAGAACCCTAATTATTGAATGTTGAAAACTGACTAAAGAACTGCGTAAAAACATGATAATTTTCTGAATGAATGTATCTCTGAACTAGGTTACGTTATATAGAAAGTATACGTAACATAATTCCTAAACCTAATACCGCTTTGGGCTTTGGAAAACTCGTTCTATATCTTCACGTCTGAGTAGCGGCTTGGTCGATCGACTGAGGTAACCGGTCGATCGACTGCTCTTCAATGTACAGTAGCTTCTGTAGTCGTGGACTGGTCGATCGACTAAGGGGGCCAGTCGATCGACTGCTTTAGCTGGTAATCCGCTTTTAACTTCTCGTGGATTTGTCTTTTGGGCCTCGAAATGCGCACCAAGCTCGTTCCTTAAGTAAATACTTCACGTCAAATGCAATGCAAGATACTGGGACGGATTTAGCTCGATTTCCGGGATTCTTCACATTTACGAATAATGTACAAAAACACGAAAGTAGACGGAAATAGGGAGAATAGTAGCATAAACTACTAAATGAGCTATAAAATGCGTGTAAAACAGGATGTAAAACATCATATAAATGACACGCATCAAACTTCCCCAAACCAAACCCTTGCTTGTCCCCAAGCAAGAACTAGACTCGGTCCTAAAATCTAATGGAACGAGTTCAATCTCAGAGCGAAATGCAACATATAAGGCCTAAATCATTTAAATGCAATAACCAACAATCAATTAGTGTATGAATCATGCAAACGAGTTATAAGGTCGTTAAGAACTGCTGAACCGCCAACTATAGAGACTTATCAATTCGGACTCTCACGGGTCGCTCAAATCACTCAAATAAGAACAAGGTGAATATATGTAAGATAGAAAGAATTCATTTTGTTAGTGACACTCACCTAACTACGACCTATAAGAATATGCCTTCAATTTAATATGAAAATGATCTCTACAACCGTACATATGCATTCCAACCAATCAAATGACCATGACACATGCCGAGGTAAATATGGATGTGTGAGGTATGGGTAAGAAGAGGCAAAACATATATGGGAAAGTGGAGGTACAGGTGATCAAGCTAGTACCAAAACGGAACCATGCGACAACATCCAACTTCTTGCTCAAAATCAATCGAAACGGTGCTAAAGCAAGCACAAAACTCACAATCTCCAAAATAATAGTAATCAACCAACTCCCCATAAGATACTAAAGCAACATGGGAGCAAAAATCGCCATAAGATAAAGGCTTGAATTATGCGAATTGATTTTCTTTCTGTCTCGGGCTGCAGTCGATCGACCAGAACGGGCAGTCAATCGACCGTAATGAACAGTACAGAACTCTCTTTTCTTTTTTTTCGAATCATTTTTTCACCTTTCCTTCTTTTTCTTTGTTTTATTTCAACTTTTCAACTCTTTTCCTCCTTCACTTTTTTTATCCAACTAAATCTCAATAAGAGCAGATGCTACCAAAAACTAAGTAACAATCCCAAGAACATAGACTACTAGCTTGACAAAGGCATGCTAAATGTAGGATGTAGTAATGGGACAAAAAGGCTGTTTTTGGCAGTGTGGAGCTTATGGGCAAAATGAAGAAAGGGGAAACCTCTACCACATGTGTCAACAAACCACAAACCGAATGCATATAGGTATTAAGCAGATTAAGTTCATATTTATGCACATTTATGAAACATGTCTCATAAGGAGTAACTACTCACATTCCTAGATGAACTGGTCATGAATGTCACCAGTTATAGGCTCTAAATCTCAGAAATATGATGTAGCTTGCCAAAAATCTAAGTCAAGTCTCAAGTTCAGCAAGATAAATTAACGAAAACTCGTAGACTATGCATATATGATTCTACTAATAACATGTCAATTAGCAAGGCTCAGGCAAAAATAGATGCAAATGCAATGTCATCATTGAAATACTACCGTTCCGACTCAACCTATATGCTAAAATAAACGTGCATTATGTTTGAATTTTTTGAAATATTTCAATTTTTTTGGATTTTCTATATGTAGGAAATGAAATAAGCAATGCAAAACTGAAATGTAAACGTGAATGCAAGCAAATGATATGCGACGCAAAACCCTTCCCCAAACCAAATCGCACAATGTCCCCATTGTGCAAAATCATGTAATGAAAGAAAAGAGAAATGGGAATTTGCGTGAAAATAAATAAAAACGACATGAAGTGGAAATCGGGAACTCACAAGACTTTAGCGCAGCAAAAGGAAACCTCCCCAAACCAGCGTGAGCTAGGAGGTTTCAGTAGCCAGCAGTGCTACTAATAAGTACCTGGAAAGACAACCAAAGTACCACGCGTAAAATCGAGAAAGCAATAAAGAAGCGATATTTTGTGCATAATTGAGAAAAATAGAAGAAGAAATAAATAATGACGGAAGATAAGGTGGAGTAGAAAACTCCCTCAATTCCGCAAATCGACCAAACACAGCAGGGGAGAGGTCAAGAACAGGTACAGCAGTGCAGGGCGGTCGATCGACCACATCACTCAGTCGATCGACCAAGGTGAAAGGAACAGTAGCTCCTGGAAACTGCAGACCAGTCGATCGACCATACGGACTACCGATCGATCGAAAAATACTCTCAGTAACCCGATTTCTTCATATTTGCTCAATTACATGAGCTAATGAGGTCTAAAAACCTGCAAATGCACAATAATACGCGCCCAAAATTGCGCAAAACCCAAAGTAAAGACTAAAGTGCTTAAAAATCCTAAGCAAAAGAATTAAATGCGAAGTCTCGCGCACACAAAAGCACTAAAAAGGAGAGTCTAACAAAAGCAAATAAATAAAGGTTTTTGATAAAGCATGTGATCAACTAATAGTTGATCAAGACCGGTCACGGTATGGCCCACTTCGTCGGCTTCTGGCTACAAGAGGTAGCCTCAACGGTGCTTATCTTCTCAGCTGCACCCTTCTTAACTTCAGCATCCGCAGAACTCAACGGATCAACAGCTTCGTCATCTCCCCAATCAATGACCTCCTCCAGCTCGTCAAAATCTAAGTCAGACTCCGTTGCTTTGACTGGCTCATCATCGGGCTCCTCATCAGTCCCATAGCTAAGGCATCCTAGACTGCCTCTTGAGACTATTGGCTCCTTAACAGCTGGAGCAACATGCGGCTCAACCTTCCCCAAACCAGCTCCTGTAATATGTAAAACAACAGAATCGTCCTCCTTTTTGCTCCCAGTCTGGGGCGGAGGTGTCACAACAGGAGTAGGAATAGAGACAGGCATATCAGGAAGTATAAAATAAGATTTCTTTTCAGAAACTGTATTGCAAGTGACAGGCCACATGGGGTCTTTCTTCCTAGCTGTATGGGCAAAGACAATGGAATGCTTCCCCACTTTGAAGGTCAAGGTTCCAGAGCCAACATCTATAACTGCACCAGCAGTGTGCAGAAATGGCCTACCTAGTATGATAGGTATGTGTGCATCTTCGGGCATATCTAGTACCACAAAGTCAACAGGGAAGAAAAACTTCCCTATTTGAACGGGGATGTCCTCTAAGACTCCTATTGGCTGGACCGCAGAGCGATCAGCCATCTGTACTGTCATGTCTGTGACTGCAAACCTATTCAACTTTAACTTCCTAGCAAGACTTAAAGGCATTACACTAATACTGGCTCCTAGGTCACATAAGGCTTTCTCAATAGGAAAGGTGCCAATATTACATGGGACTGAGAAACTACCCGGGTCTTCTAGCTTAAGGGGTGCAGTATGGGTCAAATAAGAACATGACTCCTCAGTGAGTGCGACAGTGTGCACAGTTTCAAGTGACTTCTTTTTAGATAAGAGTTGTTTCATGAATTTTGTATAAGCAGGCACTTGATTAACTAATTCAAGGAAAGGTACTTGTACGTTTAAGCTACGAACAACATTTTCAAACTTATTAAATAATACCTGTTCCTTTGTCGGCACCAATCTCTCTGGATAAGGGGCTGAAAGTATCAACTTAGCCCTCTCCTCTAAATCTCTCATGCCGGCATCGGTGGACTTAGGCTGGAAGTCCACAACTTTCTCCTTGTTGTAGCTCGACCTTCTTCAAACCGTCTCAAATGTGAGCAATTAATTGACATAGGGTCGTACTTTGGAACCGGAACGGACCCATCAGCATTAGGGTCTGTCCTCAATATTTTCGGGACTGTCGTACCCCGAAATAAATGATCCCTCAAGTTATTAGGCATCGGAGGACGAAAAGGTTCACTATCAGCAGCGGTTCCAGTCGATCGACCAGGTTGGTCAGTCGATCGACTAGCTTCAATAGTACCAGAAGCTCCTGTAACTCGCACTTCAGTCGATCGACCGGGTATATCAGTCGATCGACTGATATACCTGGTAGACGCCTTTTTCTTTCCTTTGCTCGTTCCAGCTTTATTTTGATTCGGTTTCGCCTCATCTTTTTCAGCAGCGTCCTCGACCATAGCAGGCCCCCCAAGGGTAGACCCACTCCTCAAAGTGATGGCATTAAGGGTCTCCTTTTGATCCGTTTGAGTCGGTAGGTGTCCCGGAGCTCGAGTGGTATTCTTGCTAGCTAATTGAGCAATTTGGCTCTCTAGCAGTTTCATCCCGGCCTCTCTAGCTTGGGACTCCTTTTGCAACATATTCTTCAATTCAGCAAAGTCGGAATTTTGGGTTTGTTGCTGCTGCGGCACATAGGGAGGTTTTTGGTACTGTTGTTGCTTATGAGGAGGCACATAAGTCTGCTGCTGCTGTTGCTGTGGAGGTTGAGTCGGATTCAGGACATTTTGGCTACTCCACCTCAAGTTTGGGTGGACATTCGGCTCATAGTAAGTGTTTGTCTGCCTATAATGTTGAAAGGCAGCACAAGACTCAAAGGGACTAGGACAATTTTCTGAAACATGTCCCTCAGCTCCACACCTTTGCAGACGAAAGGACCGTCTGACACAGCATTTACATGGTAAATCCCTCCTTTTGAAGCTCCTCCCAACTCATACTTGTCAAACCTTGCAGTGAGAGCTTCTAGTGCAGCTACAGAAGAAGATTCAGCAGCTCTCCTTTGATTTCCCCTGGAATTCCCATATTCAGCTTTATGGGTGGCTAAGTCATCAATGATCTTCCACCCCTTAGTCTCTCCCATATTCTCAGCAAATCGGCCATTGGCTGCAGCATCCAAAATAGCCCTCTGATCGTCATACAGCCCATTATAGAACTAATTGCATATACTCCACTTTTCGAACCCATGGTGCGGAATGGTTCGCACCAGCTTCTTGAAACGGACCCATGCTTCATGAAAGTTCTCATCAGGACCTTGTTTAAAGCTCGTGATCTGAGCTCTAATGGCATTGGTCTTCGAGGCAGAAAAATACTTCTTGTAAAATGCCAAGGCCAACGAATTCCGATCGGTTATCCCACTTTGGCGGCTCGATCCAGTCTCTATACCACTCCCTTGCAAAGATCACGAAGAGAGAATATAAACATGGTCTCCTTCACCCTGGTCTCCGGTCACACCGGTTGGTGGGGGTATGGAACAAAGAATAATCAATAAATGTTTCCATGTGCTTAGCTGTATCTTCATTCGCAGCTCCCCCAAACTGGTTTCTCTCAACCAAGTTGATATAGGACGGCTTCGGCTCGAATTTTCGGTCCATCCCTGGTAAAGCAAATCCCTTATAGAGGTTCGCAGCTGTCGGCTCAGAGTGACTGGCAATAGTTGCTTCTTCAGCCATTTCTAGAAAGTCTGGAGAAGTGACTGTCTCAGCCGATAAATTAGAAACTGGAGATGAAGGTGGATCCTCCTCAAATAGAGCGTTCTCGTAGTAACTAGACAGATTACTCAGCTCTTCCTTTGTCGGCAATATCCTAGATGATCGCCTCAACTCACGCAGGGTCTTTTCAATCTCAAGATTGATCGGTATGGTTTACCACCCTGTGACCTGCGCATAAGAAGAAACTACAAAAAGAATATGAGAATAGTTTAAGGAACAAATGTCCCTTAAACTAAGAAACAGACTAAAATAAAACAACTAAAAATTAGAACAATTGCCTCCCCGGCAACGGCGCCAAAATTTGATACCCGTCGTTGTGAGTACCAAAAATAATATTTATAAACCTATTAAAACTAACAGAAGCTAGTGGTAACAGGGTCGAACCACAGGGAGGCGAATGTAATTAATAATTGTTTCAATTTAATCTAAGGTAACGAATGTGGGGGTTGAATTGATTTGGTCTATAGCTAATAGGCAATAAAAGACAATAAACTAAATAGACGGATAAAACAGATAAAAGAATGGTACTAGGATGGTCGGTTCACTATAGTTTCGGCGGCAGCATACTAAGTAGGTCTAAATCAAATACATGAGGCGGGAAAACAAGAGGTCCTCTCGGTCCACTCTTAACAGATAGCATCTTTCGATCTCGCTATAAGTCCCTAATATCACTAATACTGACTTTCGTCCTGAAAAGTGACTAATAATCTAAACTTTACCTATCTTTCGATCTCAGCATAGTTTAGTCATTTTAATTGGTGGTCAATCAACTGTCCCTATCTTTCGATCTAATGGGTCAGTCACATCCTAAACATTCAATTAGTCGTGTGCACTCGATTCGTTGAATAAATAATTAAAACAATTAAAACGAAGGTAAAACCTCACGTGGCCAGTCGATCGACCAGGTATGGCGGTCAATCGACTGACACGCGATTTCAGTCCATATTAATTCTACGCCGCCTAATCCTACAGTCCCCTTACATCCTAGCACAAGAAATTTAGCTACTCATACTGGGAATGATAACAACAATAAAATTAATGAAATAAACAGAAGAATTCATGCTTAAAGTAATAGAACAAACAATTAACATAAACGATAAACGATAAATCGGTTTCGGGAAACTAACTGGCAATTCTATCCTACAAACGATAATAATGCAAACTGAAATATTAGAAGAAGAAGAATACCGATTGGAATTGCAGAGAGAGATCTAAAAACCGAATGCAAAAGTATTTGTACGAAATAATATTAAGAACCTTAATTATTGAATGTTGAAAACTGACTAAAGAACTGCGTAAAAACTTGATAATTTTCTGAATGAATGTATCTCTGAACTAGGTTACGTTATATAGAAAGTATACGTATCATAATTCCTAAACCTAATATCGCTTTGGGCTTTGGAAAACTCGTTCTATATCTTCACGTCTGAGTAGCGGCTTGGTCGATCGACTGAGGTAACCGGTCGATCGACTGCTCTTCAGTGTACAGTAGCTTCTGTAGTCGTGGACTGGTCGATCGACTAAGGGGGCCAGTCGATCGACTGCTTTAGCTGGTAATCCGCTTTTAACTTCTCGTGGATTTGTCTTTTGGGCCTCGAAATGCGCACCAAGCTCGTTCCTTAAGTAAATACTTCACGTCAAATGCAATGCAAGATACTCGGGGACGGATTTAGCTCGATTTCCGCTGGATTCTTCACATTTCTGCAATAATGTACAAAAACACGAAAGTAGACGGAAATAGGGAGAATAGTAGCATAAACTACTAAATGAGCTCTGAAATGCGTGTAAAACAGGATGTAAAACATCATATAAAAGACACGCATCAATAAGTACATGACAAATTTACTTGGATTTAAGGTTTTTTATCACTCAACATGATAACTATATAAGTATACAACACGGAGTATATAACTCATTTATTTAAGTGCGCTGAAATAGAGTTGCACTAGCGTGATAAAACATGATTTATATAACTTTTATGCAATAATTAATCTGAAATAATAATATAATTATTATTTTGATTCAGTTTAACTTGGCTCTGTTCACTAGAGTTAAGTGTAATGCAGCTCAATTTAGTTCTCTTCAGCTCAACTTACTCAAATCAGCTAAACTTCATTCAATAGTTCAGCTTCATTCAGTTCAATTCACTTTAATTTAGTTTGATTTTGGTTTAATTTAGTTTATTCAATTAAGCAGCATTCAGGACTGAGCTTAATTCAGTAAAAAAGAATAAGGCGAAGTATATGGAGTGATAATGACTAAGTCACACGCGATCTTAACTTTGCCAAACTAGTGCTTATGGAGCAAAACTCTGAGTTTGGTTGAATCTCAAACTAATTGCAAGCTGTCTTGACTCATTATTACCTCTAACAAAAACTAAGAAACTTTTATTTGATCGGTTTTAAACTGAGCTTGACAAAATCGACACAGTATTTAACACTAAAGTGTGAAAGTCTTTAAAAATAGGTCGTGGAAAAAAAATAGTTAAGCTTAATTGTAGATATTCACATGAAAGCGATTTAGGCCCTGTTTTTTTGTACTTAATTTCAGTTTAGTTCAGCTCTATTCTGCTTAGTTCAGCTTCATTCAGTTCAGTTTAGCTCTTCTCTTCGCAAATTTACTCTTACTTCAGTTTAGTTTAGCTCCATTAAGTTAAGCTAAGTTCAGACATTTTCAGTCCAAAGTGTTTAATATGATACATTTGACTTAATAATGAAAAAATTAAATTAAATAATGGTCGTAAGACTAATTTTAATAGTGAATAGTTGAAAACTTGAAATAATTAATAATGCGATAAAATAATTAGACTGGCCCGATCCAAAACGTCCCGACCCGACCCGCAATAACCCGAACCCGATTTGAGCGCAATAACCTGAACCCGATATGAGCAGATCTACATTAACCCGACCTGACTGACCCAATACCGTCTCACAAAATAAAATTGTGGTACACACCTACTATATCATAAATTGTGCATAATGGGATAGTACTCTTCCCCACTTATGACAACTAATATAGTGGAAAAAAATAGGAAATAGTGGGACGACTAAAGTCACTACTCTCTACTCACTTGATCATGAAGTACTTGACTGCTCTCATTTTTCCCATCGGAAAAGCTCATAAGCAACTCCTTGATCACCCATTAAACTTCTCAATCAATTTCATTTGTCAAATCGATCTTTCCGAAACATAAATCAGACAAAACAAAATCATCAAATCTCACTTTCTCGCTAACTTTTTATCTTCAAGAGTAGTAATTGTAAGTTAGAAATTATCTATTTGTTCCTTTTGAATATTTTTACGGTTTCCTATCTGATTGATTATAGTCTTTTGTTGTATGAATAGTGAGATTATGTCTGTGGAGGGGAGTAATACAGTTGTTACTGGTAAGTAATTTAAATACGACAACTTTGTAATTGCACTTTTTATTGAAAGTTTATTGATTCTTAGTTAATTCTAGTTGTTACATTGTTTGTGCATATAGAGTTTGAGGAAGAAACTGAAGTTAATGAGATCCCCAATAGAAATGATGAGGAGGAGGATCCTTCGGAGAAACAATTGGGGAAGCAAAGAAAAAGAAAATCTTGGGTATGGAACCATTTCACAATTACGGAGAAGAAGACATCAAATGGGGTCAAGACTACTACCGTTACCTGTAAGTATATGAAGAGTAATATGTGTCAGTGTTAGTTACATGTACATATATGACGTCAGCACTTTGTATATAATAAAGAAACACACTTGTACAGATTAATTATCAATAATAAATCTCATTTTATTTACTCTTTCTCTCTCTCACTACAATCTCTCTCTAAACTTCCAGTAACTTCTTCTTCTTCAATCGAGCTTCATCCATGGCGTACTCTTGCTTCCATGGAGATCAACACATCTCAGTTTCATCATTTCACATGGTATCAGAGCAGGTTTAGCCTGTCTCTTAATTCGTGTTGAAATCGATTTTAATTCCGCATTCTACATACCAAAATTAAAAATTCCTAAAAAATTAGGGTGTCTTTCGTCAATCAAAATTTTCGATTTCGATTGTTAATTCGTGTTTCAATTTCTTCAAATCTTATCGTTTCTTAATTTTACCTGAGTTTAGTGATTCCGATTAAGTTCTTCAAAAATCTCAAAAACAGCAAATTAGTTTTGTTCATAGTACGATTTTCTTGATTTCCTTCATCTTTAATTACGATCAATTCAATCGGTCTTTCAAAATTCGTCATGGCTCCAGAAGCAAATTCCGTATCAAGTACTGCGCATAGTAATCCGTGATCCGACCTTTCTTCCAAACTCTGATCATCCAGGGATGATGCTCACCTCTGCCTTCGACGGTACAAGCTTCTTCACCTGGAGTCGAGGCATAGTCATGGCGTTAGCAACGAAGAACGAGTGCGGCTTCATCGACGGTTTAATGCCGGCACCTGCGCAGAATGATCCGAGTTTTTCGAAGTGGTTACGCTCTGATTATATGGTGCGTTGCTGGATACTGAGTTCCATGACTCCAAACATTAAGGAAGGTTTCATGACCTGCAAATCTGCTAAGCGCCTATGGACAGATCTTAATGATATGTATGCACACTCAAATGCGCCACTACTCTTTCAATTGAAGAAGGAATTGAAGAACTCTTCGCAAGATAATCAGTCTGTCGCAGAATATTACAACAAGCTTAAACGCCATTGGGATGACATTAATGATCTGGATCCTTTACCTGATTGTTCTTGTGCAGTTCTCGATAAATGCTCCTGCAGTTTCTTGAAGAAAATTCTTAAAATTATCACTCGTGAGAAAGTTATGACTTTTCTCATGGGACTCGATGATACTTATGACACTTTGAAGACAAATATTCTTTCTATGGATCCTTTACCAAATCTGACAAAGGCATATTCGTTTGTTCAACAAATTGAAAGTCAAAAGCGGCTCTCAAAGATGATATCTTCACAAAGTGAGTCCCGTTCAATGGCGGCTAATCGAAGATTTAACTCAGGGAATTGGTCTAAATCAGGGGAAAGTAAAGATGCAGGATCAATTCCGCCCTGGAATGTCTGGACAAAAGATGCACCTAGCGCTAAGAAGCAGAAGAAGGAAAAGAGATGTTGTGACCACTGTCAGAATACTGGTCACACCAGAGCTACTTGTTTCATTCTACATCCAGAACAGAAGGAACAATATTTTGCACGTTTATCAGCTTCTAATGCTCACAATGCTGAGTTGCTGAATAAAGAAGATAATCCTTTGGTCTCTGATTCTTTTGCACATCATGCTGCAGATACAAATGGCTCTGGTGATGGTGATGTTGATGTGGACCCAAAGATTATTGCAGTTATCTATAGGCAGATGACGGAGATGAAACGTAAAGGAAGTTTTAATTCTCATGGTGGAATAGATTACTCTGCTGTGAACTTCGCGGGTACAATTCTAGTATCAAATGCTACTTCTTGTTCTTGTTCTATGCAAACTTCTGTATGGATTATCGATTCTGGCACAACATACCACATGAGTTCTTTTATAGATCAGTTTGTTGACCTAAGGAAATTGGATAAACCTGTCAAAGTGGGATTACCTGATGGGACTAGTAAGTTAGTGACACAGGTAGGCACTATGCACATTAGACAAGGGATAGTGCTTCACAATGTTCTGTATATTCCTGACTTCAAGCTTAATTTGCTATCTGTTGGTAAACTATTGTGTGACAATGGATTCCTGATCAGTTTTGATGTGGATAAATGCCTGATACAGGACCTAGTGCATAAGGATATTGTTGGCATTGGTCAGAGAACAGATGGACTTTACAAGTTGAAGTCAGACCTGTTGGACCTGTCTCAATCTGCTCAGAATAAGTTTAGTAATAATATTAGCTTACAAGGTCATAACATTTGTACTTGTAAAGCTAATTCCAGTGGTAAAGTACAATTGTTTCATGCTCATTTAGGACATACTTCATTATCCAAGATGAAACACATTGAAGGGATTAATTGTAATGGCATCAACAATATTCAATGTGAAACTTGTGTTCTTGCAAAAATGCATCAATTGCCTTTTAATAGAAGCAATTCTAGGCCTTTACATGCTTTTGATTTGATACACATTGACTTATGGGGACATTATAGACATGCTACGTTCACTGGGGCTTCTTATTTCCTAACCATAGTAGATGATCACACTAGGGTTACTTGGAACTTTCTTCTTAAGGACAAGCTTCAAGTTTATGATACAATTAAGGGTTTTATCACCCAAGTGAATACTCAGTACAATGGAGTGGTAAAAATAGTGAGGAGTAATAATGGAACAGAGATCATACAATAATCATGTTCTAAATTTTTCATGGAAAAGGGTATTGTACATCAGAAAACTGCACCAGGGGTTCCTCAACAAAATGGTCGAGTTGAAAGAAAACATAGGCATTTAGTTGAGACTGCTAGAGCATTATTGTTGTTTGGTCATTTACCTAAGAAGTTTTGGGGAGAATGCCTCTTGGCAGCCACACACATCATCAATAAATTGCCCACTCCCATTCTAGATTGGAAAACACCTTCAGAAGTGTTGTTTAAAAATAAATGCAGCTATGATGAGTTAAGGGTTATAGGGTGTCTCTGTTTTGCATTGATTCCTTCACATTCTAGAGACAAATTTGCTCCCAAAGCCAAAAAATGTATTATTTTGGGATATCCATTTTCTCAAAAGGCCTATAAGCTATATGATCTCACTACTCATAAGATTGTCATTAGTAGAGATGTCGTTTTTCATGAGGACATCTTACCCTACAAGTCTGATCCTGCTATTCCAGCAGCCAAAACTCAGTCTGCTCCTCTTGGTCAAATGCCAGCTATGTTCAATCCATATCATCCTCTTGGTTCTGATGATGAGGATGTTTCTCTTACACATTCACTTATGAGTGGTGATACTAATAATAACAGTGAGTCTGGTTCTGATTCTACTCCTTTTAATTCTGTCCACACAAGTACTGACATCAACAATGAAATTTCTCCTAATAGTGATGCTACACTTAATACATCATCTGGTACTGCTGTTGACACCTTCATACCTAGGATTTCTTCTAGGGAAGTTCATATGCCTGTAAGATTCCAGGAATTTGTTTGTCCTATAGTTCCTCATAAAAGGACATCAGTCACTGCTACACACACTGATTCTTCATTAGAATCAGCATCTCATACTGTTCAGAGTGGTTCTCTCTCTTCTCATAAAAAATTTTCTATTCATGAGCCAGCAACCTACAATCAGGCCAAGTTTAATCCACTTTGGATACAGGCCATGCAAAAAGAGTTCCAAGCATTGGAAGATAATCACACATGGGATCTCACATCTTTACCTGTGGGATTTAAACCTATTGGCTCCAAATGGGTGTACAAAGTCAAATACAAGCCAGATATAACTGTAGATAGATACAAGGCAATATTAGTGGCTAAAGGGTACAATCAAGTGGAAGGAAAACATTATAAACATACCTTTAGCCCTGTTGCCAAGTTTACTACAGTAAGGATTTTATTAGCTATAGTTGCTGCTAAAGGGTGGCCAGTACATCAGTTAGATATTAACAACGCTTTATTACATGGATTCCTTGATGAGGAAGTGTATATGACACCACCAGATGGTTATATTCTAGCCACAAAAGGGTCAGGTGTGTAGATTGAGAAGATCATTATATGGCTTGAAACAAGCTTCTAGATAATGGAATCTAGAGCTCACCAAGTTATTGTTAGCCCAAGGTTTTAGTCAATCAAAGAATGATTACTCTTTATTCACCAGAGTTGCAGATGGTCACTATACTGCTGTTTTAGTTGTTGTTGATGTTTTGCTCATTACAGACACTTATCAGAATTTTATCTCTTATGTTAAACAAGTACTTGATAAGGCCTTTACCATTAAGGACCTTGGATACATCAAATATTTCCTTGGCTTAGAGATTCATAGAACAGCAAAGGAAATGTATCTTAGTCAGAGGAAGTATATCACTGACATTTTAACAGATTGTGACATGTTTGATTACAAGCCTGCTTCTTTTCCCCTTCCTAGAGGATTGCATCTGTCCACAGAGGAGGGAGACATTCTACCTGATCCAGAGATTTATAGACGGCTGGTTGGGAGACTTTTATACTTAAATCTTACATGACCAGATATTTCATTTGTTGTGCAGCATCTGAGTCAATTTCTGAGTACTCCTCGACATCCACATTTTCAAGCCGCTCTTCATGTTGTCAAGTACCTGAAAGGTACCTTAAATGCTCTGCTCTTTTATCCTGCCAATGGTTATTTTACTCTAAAAGGATACACTGATGCAGACTGGAGTGCTTGCTCTTTCAGCTGTAAGTCTGTTACAGGGAAATGCTTGTTTCTAGGAGAGGCTTTAGTTTCTTGGAAAACGAAGAAACAGAAAATTGTTTCTAAATCTTCTGCCGAATCAGAGTATAGGGCCATGTCCTATACTTCTAGTGAGATTGTATGGGTGCAGCGTTTACTTGAAGACTTTGGCATCCACATACCATTACCTGTGCAATTGTATTGTGACAACAGAGCAGCATAACACCTCGCTGCAAATCCATTTTCATGAACGTACTAAGCACCTCAACATCGATTGCCATTTTGTACGAGAGAAGGTGCAAGAGGGGCTCATTGCTACTAGGCATATCTCTTCAGGAGCTCAGATTGCAGACATCCTCACAAAACCTCTAGGGAAACAGCAACATCATTCTCTTGCTTCCAAGATGGGCATATGTTTTGATATTTTCACTCATGTCCATCTTGAACAGGGGGGGTATGAAGAGTAATTGGTGTCAGTGTTAGTTACATGTACATATATGACGTCAGCACTTTGTATATAAGAAAGAAACACACTTGTACAAATTAATTATCAATAATAAATCTCATTTTATTTACTCTTTCTCTCTCACTACAATCTCTCTCTAAACTTCCAGTAACTTCTTCTTCTTCAATCGAGCTTCATCCATGGCATACTCTTGCTTCCATGGAGATCAACACGTCTCAGTTTCATCATTTCACAAAGTATTGTAAACATGTTACTTACTTATAATGCTGATTCTCATTTTGGAACTTCCAACTTTAAGCGACACTTGTTGGACTCTTGTAGTGAGTATAAGAAAATCAACTCAAGTGAGTCCGTCTCAGGGAAATAAATTGACCAAAAATTATATAGGGAATTGGTAGCTGAGGCAATCATGAAACGGGGGTATAGTTTTTTATGGGTTGAACATGACAGAAATCGAAAAATTCACAAATATCTTAACAACAATGTTCAACATATATCGAGAAATATAGCTAAACAAGTGTGTTTGAATATGTACGATAGATTCAAACTTAAGATAAAAGAAGTTTTCAAGGAATTTCCTGGTAGAATATGCTTGACATCAGATTTATGGCCAGCTCCTAATAAGCGAGGTTTTTTGTGCATAACTGCTCATTACATTGATAAAGATTGGATTTTGCAAAGTAAGTTGTTGTGTTTTCGACGTTCTCCTCCCCCACATGGTGGATTTGAATTATCTCAACAGGTTACTGATGTGATTTTGGATAGGGAAATTAAAGACAAGGTATTTTCACTAACAGTTGACAATGCAAGTAATATGGATAAAATGGTTGATTACTTGAAACAAGGCACATTCAAAGAAATGATTTGTTTGGGTCAGCACTTTCATATTTGTTTTTCTCCTCATATATTAAATTTGATAGTGAAAAATAGTTTGGAGCTCATCAAAGACTCTATACATAAGGTTAGAGAAGTTGTTAGGTATATCGATGGATCTGATGGAAGAAAAGAAAAGTTTTATGATTGTGCAAAGAAGCTTAATATACCTGTTTCTTTTAAATTATGAATGGATGTGCCTACTCGGTGGAACTCGACTTATATTATGCTTGATAGATGACACGGCTGTCGCAACCCTATCAAAAATAAAACCAACATGCTCTAACTAATGCAGAAGAGGCAAGTCGGGTATCGTATCCACAGGGAGGCGGTCACTATCTACTTGTTATTCAGTCTATCTATGGTCACACAATAGGGGGTTTGAGTTGTTTAAACTAAACTAATAAGGTGAAATAAAAGCAATGATTGAAATATGAGATTAATCAGATATAGAGAAATATGTCAGGATGTCGGTTCACAGTGATATTATACAAATCAGCTAAAAGTAGGTCAGTCGGTCTGATGTGAGAAGGGTAATGGAAAAGTCCTCTCGGCCCGCTATCCGCCCTAAAATACTACTAACTTAGATCTCGCCCTCATTAGTGTAGTCTATTGTTCATAGCAGGTCTGTTCAGTCCAATCTCTCGATCTAGGTCTGAATTTAACCAAATTAACTAATTCAGTTGCATGCATTCAACTAAACGATTAAAATTATATTGCTAAATGAAACATTTCTCACAACAAAACCTCCTAACCAATTAAAGCATCAATGATTAAATAACATGACTCCCCTAATCCTAGCATTAAAGAATTAGCTAAACATAACGATGAACAAAACAGTAGAGAAATAATAAGCAATAGTAAGCATAGTATATAGATGAAAGGAAGAGAAATAACACTAGAATAAAAGAGAAGGAGAAATTACAAAAGTTCAAATCCAGAAAAGAAGGGGCAAAGTTACGTTCAACAGAGAAAAAGGGAAGAAGAATAACCCCCTAAACCTCATTAAGTCTCTCCTATTTATAGGAGAGATACTTATTAACCTAAAAACGTAATAAAAAAATCGAGTTAAAGATAAAATCTCGTATCAGATTGATAAATGCTCGATTGAGTGTTTTAGATTTACTCGATCGAATAGATCCTCGGCAATTCCACTCGATCGAGTACAAAGGTTACTCGATCGAGAACCTTCAAATCACCGTCTCTTGATCGAACAGTAAGGCCTTTCGATCGAGATCTTTTATTCACCCAGTGGTACTTCGATCGAATAGTATTGCTAGGAAAAGCCTTCGACCGAGTACACTGCCACTGAGCCAGCTCTTGCTCCGTTGTTTAGCTTCCGAAACCACTTCACGCATCCCAAGACAGCAGTATTTCCGCTCCAATTCCACTCATCTTCCAAATGTAAGCAAAACGGACGATAAAAGGCTTGATTTTGCTACTTTTGGGTCCATTCCTTCAATTAAAGCCAAACGAACCAAAGTAGAATATTCGGGGCATTTCGTAGCATAAAACTACGGGAACGGCATAGAAATACGTGCATAAGAGGCTAGAAAGGACTATGTAAAATGCACGTATCAAATCTTCCCAAACCGAACCTTCACTCGTCCTCGAGTAAACTAAATGCAAACTAAGGGAACGGAAAAGAAAACACAGAGCTAGCTACAAATGCCCACTTAAACCGATTTAATGCAAGCACTGACACTTATAGCTAAAACAGTCTAATACAAACGAGTTGTGAGATGTTTATAATAGAGCTGAACTGTTGACCTTGCAAGACCTTTAATGATGGACTCTCACGGGTCACTCTTCTCTCATGAAGCAAAGGGTAAGCATATGAATGTAAGAGAAGAAGAAAGATAGTCGCTCACCTAAACTACGACCGACATAAGCATGCATGCAGCTAATATGATAGACAATTCTAACTACCGTTCATACATTCCAACCAAACAAGGTCCGTCACAGCCGATCGACAAAAGTATGGAAAAGTGAGGTAATGGGTAAGAAAAGGCAAAACATTTCTGGAAATGTGAGGTTAATAACCAAGCTAGCTAACTTAACAGAACCAAATGAACCATCCGATTCCAACCCATTAGAAATAAGTACAAGTGCCCCTTATTTCGGCACACAAACTCACTAACCAAAAATATACTCCTCATAGGATCAAAATATAACATAGGAGTAAAAACCGTCAATCAAACTCTTTCATTCTTTTTTCATTTTTTCTCTTTCTTCTTTTCCACGTTTTTCTTTTTCTGTTTTTTTTCCTTTTTTTCTTTATGTTTGTTTTTCATCTTCAACTTTTCTTTCCTCCATAAAATACCAACTCCCAATCACGCAATACAAACCAAACTTGGCATAATAAAATATATACTGCAAAACATACACTAACTAGTTTGACAAGGCAGGCTAAATTTGGGTGTAGTTAAGGGTCAAAAGGCAAATTTGGCTAATTGTGGAGTTTAATGGGTAAAAATGAAAGGGAAGGAAATGTAAGCACCTCCCTGCATGTGACACCAACCACTAACCCGAATGTATGCAGACAAAAAGCAATTGAATTTCATATACGTGCAAATTAATGATACATGTTATGCAAGGAGTATACTAGTCACAATCCTACATGAACTGGTCACAAATGACACCAGTTTTAAGGTTCTAAAATCTTAGAAATTATAAGTAGGTTGCCAAAATATCAGGTCAAGTCTATTCGTTCAGCTAAATTTTAACATTAACTCGTAGATATGTAATGAGACAAAACTAATAAGATATCAATTTGTTGTAAGGCTTAAGCAAAAAGGACCAAAAGTAATGCAATTTCATCATCGAAATCCACCGTTCCGACTCGACCTATATGCAAAAATAAACGTGAATTTCTTTGAATTTTCAAAAAAATTTAATTTTTATGAGATTTTCATATTTTTTGAAAATAAAAGACAATGCAAGCAGAAAATTAAACGTGATAACAAAAATGTAATAAAAATAGTATGCAGACACAGATATGGATGCATATACTCTCCCCAAACCAAACTGTACAATGCCCCCATTCTACCCAAAAATAGGGAAGGGAAATGCAAACTGAAAAGAAGAGAGTGGAGCTCGGAAAACTTACAAGATAATCGTGAAGTAGGGACCTCCCCAAACCAGTCAGCAACATGGGAGGTCGCAAATAGCCCCATAACGTCGCAGCACGCGAGTTAAAGCAAAAGAACTCGATCGAAGGAGTAGAGCACTCGATCAAGTAAAATGGGCTACAAAACTGTTCGATCGAGAAGGTCAAGCACTCGATTGAGTGAAACAAGTACTCGATCGAGAGGTACCTGCAGAAAACTCACAAAACTGACAAAACTAATCCAAACGTTCAAGTCTATCGTCTGAAAACCAATTATTACATGTCCAACAAAAACTTAAATGTTTGAAAATCAACTAAAAAGTTTTAAATTCCGGGTTGCCTCCCGGACAGCGCTAGTTTCAGATAGGTCCCAGCTCGACCTTCTTTTTGTCTTCACCTCAGCTAATCCAATGGTCACAATCAAAGCAACTCAAAGCTCTTAACAAGTGATCATATATCTGCGCATGTGCTACACAAAAGCATAAGTAGCACCAAAATAGAAAAGGAGCATATGAAAGCAAACTAAAGTGCCATCTCAGCCTAACAAATTTCCGATGACAAATATGGTGAATAATTATTAACTTATTTGTTCAACCGGGAGAGGGTGGAACATCAAAACAGAAAGCATAAGTCAAATGATGTAGTTTACTATCAACCATAACAAAAATAATGAAATTATCATTAACAACCTCAGGTCAGTCGCTCCTAACGTCGGAATCATTGGCAAAAGAGTATATTACCTCTACCGTGCTAGGAACATTCACTGACTCAGCTACCTTCTCGTTCTCCTCCCCTTTGGGTTCTGTCCCGTAAATTGCAGCCTCTAAAGCGTCCAACTCGGCTTTCCAAATGGGAGATTCACCATAACCATTGTCTTCTTTCAAATGGTCATCCGAAACGGACCTAGATGACATAGCATTGCTGTTCATAGCCAAATCACTCGATCGAGAATGCATAGTGCTCGATCGAGGGATTTCTTCATCAAAAACGCTCGATCGAACACTTGCATTAGTTCGATCCAGGTCTTCTTCCTCAATAGTGCTCGGTCGAGCACTCACATATGGTCAATCGAGCAAATCCTCCTCCAAATTGTTCGATCGAGTAGTGTAATCTGCTCGATCGAACTTCTCCTCATATAATGTACTCGATCGAGCACTGTAGCTAGCTCGATCGAATTTTTGATGATGAACCATGGTGAAGTATTCGATAAATGCTTCATCTTCATTAGCACCTTCAATTTCTGAGTCATACATATCTTCATCATCAGTAGACAACTCAGGTCTTTCATGGGAAAGACTACTTTCGGTACAAACAGCATATATCGTCTCTGAGTCCCTTGAATCCGACTCGGCAGCTAATTGAGCTATTTGAGATTCAACTAGCCTGAGGTGAGCCTCTCTAGATTTCTCAGTTTCTTGCATTTGAAGTGCAAGTGCCTTCACCAAAGACTTCAACTCAACAATTTCTTCATTCTTTTTATCAGGAGGAGGAACTTGTTGTTGCGGTGGCCAGATAAATGGAGGCTTTTGATAGCCTTGTTGATGAAGCGGATGTGGTGGCACATATGTAAAGGAATGACTGGCTTGTTTATGCTGCCTAAACGCGTAGACTTCGTCGCTCTCTGCCAAACAAATAACAGCATTGTGCCCCACAGCACCACATCTCTCACAGTAGACCATCTGTTGCGCCATAGGATGGAACATAGGTGGAAGATCAAAGGTACTCAAGCCTTCCCTTTGATGATCTTTTACCTAGAACTGTCTAGGTAGGACCTGTAGGGCCTATCAAAACAACACTAGAGAAAAAGATAAAAACTGCCTCAAGGAATAAATTCCTTGAGGCTAAAGACAGACTAATATAAAACAAGTAAATAAAATAGTTCCCTCCCCGGCAACGGCGCCAAAATTTGACACGGTTGTCGCAACCCTTCAAAAATAAAACCAACTGGCTCTAACTAATGCAGCAGAGGCAAATCGGGTATCGTATCCACAGGGAGGCGGTCACTATCTACTTGTTATTCAGTTTATCTATGGTCACACAATGGGGGATTTGAGTTGTTTAAACTAAACTAATAACCTGAAATAAAAGTAAGGATTGAAATATGAGATTAATCAGATAGAGAGAAATATGCGAAGATGTCGGTTACCCATGATATTATACAAACCAGCTAAAGGTAGGTCAGTCGATCTGATATGAGAAGGGTAATGGAAAGGTCCTCTCGGTCCGCTATCCACCCTAAAATACTACTAACTTAGCTCTCGCCCTCATTAGTGTAATCTATTGTTCATAGCAGGTCTGTTTAGTCCAATCTCTCGATCTAGGTCTGAATTTAACGAAATTAACTAATTTAGTTGCATGTATTCAACTAAACGATTACAGTTATATTGCTAATGAAACAATTCTCATAACAAAACCTCCTAACCAATTAAAGCATCAATGATTAACTATCATGGCTCCCCTAATCCTAGCATTAAAGAATTAGTTAAACATAACGATGAACAAAACAATAGAGAAAGAATAAGCAATAGTAAGCATAGTATATAGATGAAAGGAAGAGAAATAACACTAGAATAAAAGAGAAGGAGAAATTACAAAAGTTCAGATCCGGAAAAGAAGGGGCAAAGTTACGTTCAACAGAGAAAAAGGGAAGAAGAAGAACCCCCTAAACCTCATTAAGTCTCTCCTATTTATAGGAGAGATATTTATTAACCTAAAAACGTAATAAAAAAATCGAGTTAAAGATAAAATCTCGTATTAGATTGATAAGTGCTCGATCGAGTGTTTTAGATTTACTCGATCGAACAGATCCTTAGAAATTCCTCTCGATCGAGTACAAAGTTTACTCGATCGAGAACCTTCAAATCACCGTCTCTCGATCGAACAGTAAGGCCTTTCGATCGAGATCTTCTATGCAACCTGTGGTACTTCGATCGAACAGTATTGCTAGGAAAAGCCTTCGATCGAGTACACTGCCACTGAGCCAGCTCTTTTTCCGTTGTTTAGCTTCCGAAACCACTTCACGCAACCCAAGACAGCAGCATTTCCGCTCAAATTACACTCATCTTCCAAATGTAAGCAAAACGGACGATAAAAGGCTTGATTCTGCTACTTTCGGGTTCATTCCTGCAATTAAAGCCAAACGAAACAAAGTAGAATATTCGGGACATTTCGTAGCATAAAACTACGAGAACCGCATAGAAATACGTGCATAAGAAGCCAGGAAGGACTATGTAAAATGCACGTATCAATAGAGCACTTATATATAAGGATGCATGTGACAACTATTTTGGTTCTATCGATGGCACAAGTATGTATGTGCTTGATATTAATGAGTGGGAAAAGGTTAAGAAAGTGTGTCATCTCCTAGAGCCTTTTTACGAAGTAACAAATTATTATCTGGAAGTGATTACCCTACTGCGAGTTTGTATTTTCCATTTGTATGGCAAATCTAAACTCATCTGAAGAAGGCAGCTAGTTACGATGACATTGATATTAGTGATGCGTCAAAGTAAATGTTAGTAAAGTTTGAGAAGTATTGGCATGACTATGGTAAGGTGCTTGCATTTGGGGTTATTTTTTATCCACGATATAAGTTAGAATTTGTGAAGTATGCTTTAAAAAAGCTACATGGCTAGTTCGAAGGTTTAAGGAAGGTAGAAGAATTGAAAACAGACTTTGAGAGATTGTATGAAGCTTATGAAACACAAGCTGGTGTTTTTAGACCTTCTGATTCTCGCGATATGGCAAGAAGTATAAACCCTACTGGTGATTTTGCGGTACGAAACACTTTATTCTTGTCTTTTTTTTTCTTTTACATTTATACGTCACATTGTTATCTGATATTCTCCTTGTTTTAATGTAGGAGTTCGCAGCATATGATCAACTTAATGTAGCGACAACGGAATTGATGTGTATTTGAATAAGAAAAAAATGGCAGTAGAAACTCGATTAGATGTGCTTGTGTATTGGAAAGAGAACTCTGATCGTTTTCCAATTCTTTCTTCTATGGCTCGGAATATACTTGCTATCCCCATTACAACGGTTGCTTATGAATCCACTTTTAGCATGGGTGGGAGAATCATAAGCAAATGAAGAAGCTCTCTTTCATCAAAAAGTGTGGAAGCAATAGTGACTTGTAAACATTGGTTAACAGGTTATGATGGTAAATTCCGAACTTGCTAGATCAAAAAAATCATATTTGTTTAATATTCATTTTATATTTCACACGTTTAACTTTTATTGCTAGATTTTAATGTTGACGACAACAC
Organism: Silene latifolia; assembly: GCF_048544455.1. NCBI lineage: Eukaryota > Viridiplantae > Streptophyta > Magnoliopsida > Caryophyllales > Caryophyllaceae > Silene > Silene latifolia. The sequence goes on along the minus strand of NC_133529.1, from coordinate 103,660,760 downwards.
TGTTTCGGTTGATTCTGATGAGGAGTCAGATTAGTGTGAGTAAGTTATTATTTCTTTGGCTTTTCCATACTGTCGGAGGGTTTATAGTTGACCATGCCAAACTTTTTACATTTCGCATTTGTAGTTTCGATACGAAGTTTAATGTTTCATAATTCAAGTTAGTTGAACTTGTCAACTCATGCATGTTTTGTATATAATTTGTTGGAAGGTTTCCAAGCATTCGGAGGTAGAGGTGTCAAGAGACGGATCCTGAGTCCTGATCATGAAAATGCTAACGAGTAAAGATGGACATCAAGACGTTTTCAAGGATCTCTAGAAGATTTTTGAAGTTTTTTTATTTTATTTTTTTTGTTTTCAATTTTAGCTCTTTTTAGTTATTATTTTCCCTTAACTTTATTTGGTTAATCTTAGGCTAACATATATATAAGCAAATTTTTTTTTGTGGAATTTGTATTCTATTATGTTTATAACTTTTGAATCATGACTGGTGCATTTTATTTATCAAGTCTATTGCTGACCAACTTTTAACTATGATACTTGTATATTGGTATTGGTTGACTCCATGAGCTTAAATGCTTAATCCACGCATACTTTTTGAGTCGTAAGTTTTCTTTTGTTTGCTTACCCTGCTTGTATATCAAACTTGTTTTAAAAGAAATTTAAATACTAGGATTTAGTGTTATTGATCTCCTAATAATGAAGAGGATAAAAATGAATTGTAATCAACTAGGAAAAAAAGTTTGCATTATTTGTAACTAATAACTAAATTGTTAAAGATCACTTTATATAATTTACCTAAAAAAATTGAAGTTTTAAACACAAAATAATATTAAAGTATAAATAAACTCAAATTTATATATAGATCAAATAGTTCAAACAAAACTTGAGAAGTACTAAACAGTGAATATTCTGACTTTTGTCAACATTACTATTCTATAACACGCAAAAAAACGTTTACATTCGCGTATATACCAGTTATCCGACTTTTTATCGGGTCGTGTTTAGTCAGTTGGAGTGTTATAGTGTTCGAGTAATATGTGTTATATATGATATTTAGGTAATTGTCGGTTATTTGATACTCATTCGGGTCGGATATTTTTCTTGTCGAGTTTTAATCGACTTGAGTGTTGTCGGGTTCGGATTATGTCGGTTATCAGATAAGATTACGTATCAGGTTCGGGTCAGATATTTTTCTTGTCGGGTTTTAATCGGCTTGGGTGTTGTCGAGTTCGGATTATGCAGGTTATCGGATAAGATTACGTATCAGGTTATGTTGGGTCGGAGTGGGTCGATTTCGGGTACCATGATTTTATAATATTATCGATTAATAGAGGGGTCCGATATCGGGCGAGTCGGATCGGTTTTGTCGAGTCGGATCGGGTTTTGCCAAGCCTAAATTGCGCTCTAACTTGTGAATACACCTGATATTGATCATCATACGTTTGAACTATTGACCACCCTTCCTGTGTTTGGATTTCGAGGCTCGGGATTGAGTAGATGATTGGGCAGATAAATGCGAACAAAGTTATGATAAATACTACGCTTAGAAACAAGGCTAAGTTGAAGATGAATTTTGGGCATTATGTATGGGGTTTTAATGGGGAGAAGAGGTTGGGTGGGAGTTAGGGTGGCGGATTGTGTTTGATGGTGATGGGGTGGGTGGTTGTAGATGTAAAAATTGTTGGAATTTTAAAATGGGGTTTATTTGTACATAGTCCCAAATGTTTGGGGTTAAATTGCACTTTTATAAACGTTTGGGGTCAAAGTGCACCTAGCTTCAAACGTTTTTGGAGCAATTTGCTACTTTCCCTGTAATAGAAATTAATAAGGCATAGCAAATTAAAACGGATGAGAGTACAAAAGTTGCAAACCAATACATAAAAGTGTCAAATATAAGATGAAAGAACTGAGAAAATCACAATTCAAAAAAATGACAAAAAAGCAAAAAGAAAAAAAAAACACACGCCCACACAAAATAAACACTTCCTTTTACATATGGTACTGTTTTGTTTACCGTTAGTTTTAAATCCAAAATTTACCAAATAACCCTCTTTGAAGAAATTTTGTGTAATACCAAACCCAATAAGGGAGGTGAATTAGTAAAATTTAAGGGTTAAGAGTGAAGCATGTAAAGGCGGCCGCATACATAAAAGGAAGTGTTTTACGATAAATGGTGAAACTTAAGAAGATCGAGAAAGTAAGTTTGGAAGAGCATCAATCAGGTGCAAGTGACATTGTGCGGCATAGAAGGCAAGCAGGTGTCGAGCAACTTGGTGAACCTTTCTGATACATGGGGGGTCTTCGGAGTGTCATCCGAGTTCATAGCTCTGGCGACAGTGCACGCAAGCTCCGCTCGTTGATCAGCCCTAACTTCAAAGTCTGGACCAATCTGATCGGACATTAGTCTGCAGCATTCTGACTTCGCGTCACCATTATTAATCAGATCATTGCACTCGGAATATGTTTTTATAGCTAGCTCTTTGCATTTCACGAGTAAGACAGCAAGCCCGTATTGAAACTCCTTGTGAGACTCTCTGATACAAGCGGGGTCTGCAGGGTGACATCTGTGAGGATGATCACTCTCGAGCAAGTAGCACGTAATCTCGTTTCGTTGATCATCCGTAGCATTTTGAGATCGATCAAGCTGAACAGACAAATGTCTGCAGCATTCTAAATTCACGTCACCATTTTTAATCATACTTTGGCACTCGAAGGTCTTCGGAGTGACAATAGTTCGTTGTCGTTCTAGCCCTTCACATTGTGTCTTGTTGACCATATAATCACTAACAAGATATAGGTCATCCCCTAGACTGTAATGGAGGTTCACCATTGTTATTACTACAAAGATCAACATTTTAACATTACTTCCCATATTTTTTGTATTTTTTTTGGTAAGAGAATAAAGAGATGAATGACCTTATTTTTTGTGTATGTTATATTAGGAAGTTTGGATGGAATATATAAAAGAGGGTATTAAAGAGGTATTTATATATACTTCGTATGTAGACTTAAGCTTTATAACTTATAGCTGATGACTCTTCTTCTCATAATACGATTTGAGAGAGAAATTTACTCACCATATTATTGACATGCATGCCGCATGGAGAGCCAGAGAGGAGAGGATAGCTACTTTTCCGTTTTTTTTTTTTTAATTATACTCCCCCTCTATCCCGGTTATTTGTTGTCCTTTTTCATTTTTGCGTGTTTCAGTCAGTTGTTGTCCTTTCTATTTTAAGAATGCAGAGTTTGATCATTCACGCCCAATTTGTTCCACTTGTCATTTAATAATTGACCCCCTTTTCTTTCTTTGGTTTTTGTCCCAAAATCAAAAAACAACAATTGACCGGGACGGAGGGAGTAACTTATAAGTTATAAGTTACGTTCTGTAAATCTGTAATGAGTAAGATGTTTGCCGTTTAAATATCCCATATTTCGAAGTTAAATTAGAATTTACTCGTTTATGAACTCTAATTTTTTAAATAATTTCTCTCTTTTGAATTTTTTTTTTTCTAAAATTACTCCCGTAAGTTATATTTTTGACCTAAAATTATTTCAAAACTCCAACTTAAATGATTTATTTCATCTTTTTTTTGAACTTATTCCATTTGTGACCTAACCAATTTATACTTTGAAAGGTATAACTTTATGACAAATGAAGGGAGAGTTCAACAACAGACCATATAAGTCATTTAAGTTGGAGTTTTGAAACAATTTTTGGTCAAAATGCAACTTAATATAGTAATTTAAAAAAAAAATCAAAAGGGAGTAATTTAAAAAAGTGAATTTTGAAAGGGAGTAAAATCTAATTAACACCATATTTGTTATGTACTCTCTCTGTAATATTTTTGTTTTTGACATAGTTTGAAAACTTTAACGTAAATTTCTAAACAAATACTCCGTATAACACTTTATGATATAATATTAAGATATTAATTTTGCTTTGTAAATAATAAGTTTCACAATTACATATTTTCATAGAAAAAAATAATAATTTATTATTGCATTTACGGGACATAAGAAAGTGATCTTGAGGAACGTGTAATTAAGGACCCCATCTCATTCTTTCGAAGTCTGTCTTAGATTTTTTTTTTCAATAAAAAGATTTTACTCCCTTCGTCTTAGTCATTTGTTTACCTATTATATTCTTTGTGTGAGAGCTATTTTAATCAAAATTAAATAAGTAATTGAAATGTAGAGAGGAATAATAACTCTTGAATATATCGAACCTTCATTTTTTTTCATACTAAATTTGTTGAGGAAACGATTAATTTGAGATAAACTAAGAGAAAAATTCGAACAATATATAAATAAAAGAAATACAAATATTTCAGCAACAATCATTAACTTTATCGTCAATATATTAAAGATTAAGCCATGCAATTCAACCTCATAATCCCCCTTATACTAAAAGAATAAGAAAAACTGAAAATTTTCCCGCCTAAATGTTACTCCCTCCATACCACACCAAAGGTAACGTAGGGAAAAATGGAGTATTTAAGAAAAGGTGGAAAAAGTAAGGGTAAAGAGGGAAAAAATAGGTGGGGTATGTAATTGTGGGTTGGTAGGTGGGGTATCTAATGGCATTTTGTGTAAATATCAAATGGATATAAGGATAACTTGGTAATGTTGTGGGCCAAATAAGGAATGTTACCTTTGGTGTGGTACGTCCGTTTATAGTAAGTGTTACCTTTAGTCTGGTACGGAGGGAGTATTAGCTAGAAATTGGGCCTAACTTTATCTAGATATGTATTGGACCTAATATATGACCTTTATGTGTCACAGTATCTTATCAAACACCGCAACTTTTATATTTGGGTCAAATGTATTTTATTCATTATTATTTCATTAGTCCAATATATGTATCTTAAATGTGGTAAATATTATATTTAAAACGTATGCATGTTTTACTCATATTTTTAAAATCAGTGTGTGCTTTTCACTTTGTTATTCTTTAAAATTGTTTACTCCGTTTAAATATTACTCCGTATATTATAATAAAAATTACAAAAATAGTTATATGCTTCAAATGCGTAAAAATAACCATAAGTTTTTGTAATTAAACTAACAATCTTATTTTTTTTTAATCGTAAACTTATTCCGAGTAAAAATGCAAAATTCGCTCTATTTTAATTATTAGTATTTTTACACATTAACAATTGTAGATAATTAAAAATAAAACTCAAAGTTCATTTATATATTATTATTAGCTCTAATTGTTAAGTTCTCTACACACGACAATCTAAAATACCGTGCATTCGCACGGGCTCTACACTAGTTAGACATCAAGTTATTAGACAAAAGGTTATCACCTTAGTTTTCCTACATGCCATAAATCCGGACTAAACGGAATAGTATATGTAAAAAAATAGTCAAACACTCACATTAAATCATGAAAATAAAAGATTTAGGCTGGATATAGCTGGGTATGTAAAGTGGAAGACCATTTCGATTTGACAAACCCACAACGTGCAAAAGATATTATCCGATTGATCAAAGATTCAAAACTTTCAGAAGATATTATCCAGATATCTGGTTGCTCGCACGTTGTTTGCCATTAATTTATATATACTTCGTATGTAGCCTTAAGCTTTATAACTTATAGCTGATGACTCTTCTTCTCATAATACGATTTGAGAGAGAAATTTATTCACCATATTATTGACATGCATGCATGCCTCATGGAGACCCAGAGAGGAGAGGATAGCTATTTTTCAGTTTTTTTAATTATATTCCCCTGTCCAGTTATTTATTATCCTTTTCCACTTTTGTGTGTTTCAGTCAATTGCTATCCTTTATATTTTAAGATTGAACTTGATGAACAGCTTGATCATTCACACCTAATTTGTTCCATTTGTCATTTAATAACTGGCCCCCTTCTCTTTTTCTTTGGTCTTTGTGCCGAAACCAAAGGACAACAATTGACCGAGACGGAGGGAGTAACTTATAAGTTATTGTTGGAATTGATGGCTGTAAAGCCACTTGGTTTTACCAAGTTTTCTATTGTTTGTCCCACATCGGTGGGTGAAGACTTGCTTGGTCTCTTTATATTAACTAGTGTCTTCCACTAGTTAATTGTGTGGACCAAGGAGGCTTTTGTTGGAAGCATTGGGCCAGCGGGTTTGGGTCCAAACACACACACGCGCTTGCGCATACGCCCGGCCCGCCGGGTTTGGGTTTGGGTAGAGCACCTGCGGTGCGGGCCAAAGGCCCCTTTTTATCTTTTTGGGCTTGTGTGTGAAGTGGGCTGTCCAACTTGTTGTGTGTGAGTAACAGTCAGTCAATTGGGACTGTTAGTGGGCGCTGTTAATGCTCCACGTTTTACGTCTTTGACTGCTGCTTTTATGGAGCAGTTTTTGGCTCCGTTTGTTGCTCTATTTTGCTATAAATAGAGCGACTGCCTTCACTCTAATCACACAACAATACATACTCTTCCTCTGTCTTTCTCTTCTCTCTTCTCTCAAAATTTAAGGTGGTTCGATCGATTCCAGTCCGTCATTGTCGAGTGGGCGACTCTGAGGGGCAGCAGTAGTGTAATCCTTGGGGAGCTACCGGTCATTGCTGATCGCCACCACGGTCGAACCGGAATAATAGTTTTCAAGGCAGTGGTTTTGCACCACGTCACTACCTTTCGCGTTGGTATTTCTGAACCTTTCTCTCGTTACTGCAATTATTTTCCGACAATTTGAAAACTATTATCTGTTGCAGTAGCTATGTCTTTCATTTCGAAAATTGTACCTGATATTTCGAAAATTGAGCAATTAGATGGTCAGAATTATAAGCGTTGGTCCCAGAAACTGTTGATGTTTTTTGAGCAGTTAGAAATTGATTATGTTTTATTTAATGACCCGCCAAAACCTGTTGTTCCGTCTGATGCTGAGACTACCCCTCCTGCGGCTAAGGCAGTTAAGTCAAATGAAGATGACATTGCTAAATTTGTTAAGGACAACAAAACTGCTAGGTGTCACATACTTAATAACATGGTTAACCCGTTGTTCGATTTATTTGCTGATAATAAATCGGCTAAAGTCATTTGGGAGTCCTTACTGAAAAAATATGGGGTGAATGACGGGGAAAAAGAAATATGTTGTGGGTAAGTGGCTGCAATTTAAGATAGTGGATGGGAAGTCTATTATGGAACAGGTTCATGTCTATGAAAATTTGTGTGCTGATATTGTTAGTGAGGGCATGAAATTAGACGACCTTTTTGTTGCTAATGTGCTGTTGGAAAAATTCCCTCCCTCCTGGTCTGAGTATAGGAATCAGCTTAAACACAAAAAGAAAGACATGTCCCTTATGGAACTTATCAGTCATATGAGGACCGAAGAGGCAAATCGCCTCAAAGACAATCCTGCTGTCTACCAGTCTGTGAATGCATCTGTTGCTGCTGTCAAAGCTAATTTGGTTGAGTCTGGTGGTCCGTCAAATGCTGCTGAAAAGTTCAAGGGTAAGGGTAAGGCCAAGGTTGGTCAGGGTAAGGGCAAAGGAAAGAAGACTGATCCAGGGAAGTACACCAAGCCGGTTGCAAAGATTCAGAAGCCCAAGGGTCCTTTGGTTTGCTATGTTTGTGGGAAACCGGGTCACAAAGCCTACCAGTGCACTGATAAGAAGACTGCTGAAGCTGAAGCCAATGCTGTGACTGATGATGTCATTGCTGCTGTGGTTGTTGAAGCTAATCTGGTGGGTAATCTTTCTTGAATGGGTCTTGAATCTGGCGCTTCCGACACCTCTCTCTTGATAGGGGTTATTTGATGAGTTCGAGGAGATAGCTGATGGGGAATGCGTCTACATGGGTAATTCTTCAGCTGCAAAGATCACAGGCAAAGGCAAGATCTTTCTCAAACTCACCTCGGGGAAAACACTTGCCCTTAACAATGTTTTATTTGTACCTACATTGCGTCGAAACCTCGTGTCTGGTGCCTTGTTAAACAAAGCTGGCATGAAACTTGTTTTTGAGGCTGACAAGGTTGTAATGTCGCGCAATGGGGAATTTGTGGGCAAGGGTTATCTGTCTGGGGGTCTTTTTGTACTGAACACTGATTCTGTTTTTAATAATATTGCATCTACTTCTGCTTATATCGCTGAGTCTATTGATGTTTGGCATGGTAGATTAGGTCATGTGAATATCGACTACATTAAAAAACTTAGAACCATGAGTTTAATTCCAAGTTTGTCGAGTCAAGAATTCTCTAAATGTGGTAGCTGTGTTGAGGCTAAATTCACAAAGAAACCTAGTAAACCTGTGACAACTAGGACTACGAGTCTTCTTGAGTTAATTCACACCGACCTAGCTGACTTCAAAAATGTTGCAAGTAGAGGTGGCAAGAATTATTATGTGACTTTTATAGACGACTGTTCGAGGTACACCCGAGTTTATTTGCTTAAAACTAAAGATGAAGCAGAACAATCGTTTATAAACTTTAAAAATGAGGTCGAAAATCAACTCGACAGGAAGATTAAAAGGGTAAGGTCTGATAGAGGTGGTGAGTATAAATCCAGTTATTTAGCGGACTTTTGTGCTGCAAACGGTTTAATTCATGAGACTAGTCCACCTTACTTACCCCAATCCAATGGTGTAGCTGAACGTAAAAATAGAACTTTAAAAGAGATGATGAATGCTATGCTTTTAAGTTCTGGCCTGTCTGACGATATGTGGGGGGAAGCAATACTTTCTGCTTGTCACATTCTTAACCGTGTACCTCATAAGAAAATTGACAAGACACCCTACGAGATTTGGAAGGGCTATCCTCCTAACCTGAGTTATCTTAGAGTGTGGGGGTGTTTGGCTAAAGTGGGTTTACCTGACTTTAGGAGACCTACCGTTGGACCTAAGACCTATGATTGTGTTTTTATAGGTTATGCTCAAAATAGCTCTGCCTATAGATTTATGTCTTTGAGTGACCGTTCTATATCTGAGGCTAGAGATGCCGAATTTTTTGAGCATGTTTTCCCTTTCGAAAAAATGTTGTTTCATCTACTTCATTACCTGTTGCATCTATTGATATGTCTTCACATGCGAGTTGTAGTAGCACTCCTATTGATCATGATGTTGAACCTAGGAGGAGTAAAAGACCTAGATGTCCAAAGGATTATAGTGATTATGTTACAACACATTTATCTGAATATGGATACTCTGTTTGTGCAAGTGATGAGTTTGTTTCAGCGTTTTTAATAGAGGATGACCCAAAAACCTATAGTGAGGCAATGAAATCCATTGATGCTAATTTTTGGAAAGATGCTATTAAAAGTGAACTTGATTCTATTGTTTCTAATCAGACTTGGGAGTTGACTGATTTACCTAAAGGTAGTAAACCCATTACGAGTAAATGGATCTTTAAAAAGAAAATGAGACCTGACGGTACAATAGAAAGGTTTAAAGCTAGACTTGTAGTTAGAGGCTTTACACAAAAGAAGGGCATTGATTACTTTGATACCTATTCTCCTGTGACCAAAATTTCGACTATAAGAACTCTTGTCGCTTTAGCTGCTATTCATAACCTTATTATACATCAGATGGATGTTAAAACTGCTTTCTTGAATGGTGAGCTAAAGGAAGAGATCTATATGTCGCAACCTGAAGGGTTTGTGATTAAGGGTCAAGAGAATAAAGTGTGTAAACTGAACAAGTCACTTTATGGTCTGAAACAAGCACCTAAACAGTGGTATGAGAAATTCAACACTACCTTGATGAGCAATGGCTTTATGATTAACAATTCTGATTCATGTGTTTATTCCAAAGTGATAGAATCTGATTGTGTTATTATATGCCTATATGTGGATGACATGCTCATTTTTGGTAATAATTCAGATGTGATAATTAAAACCAAAGAATTTTTGTCATCACACTTTGAGATGAAGGACTTAGGAGAAGCTGATGTTATCCTAGGGGTTAAGGTTATCCGAAACTCCAATGGAATTTCTTTGAGTCAATCTCATTATGTTGAAAAAGTGTTGAAAAATTTAATCGCTTTGATGTTGTGCCTGCTAGAACACCCTATGATTCTAGTGTACATTTGAGTAAAAACTTGGGTAACAGTGTTTCCCAGGAAGAGTATGCTAAAATCCTAGGGAGTGTGATGTTTCTTATGAACTGTACTCGACCGGATATTGCATATGCGCAGTAGTAGATCGAGTCGTTATACACATAACCCTAGTAATGAACATTGGAATGCTCTTCGTCGTTTGCTAAAATACCTAAGAGGAACAGTTGATCTGTGTTTGCATTATGGTAAATTTCCTGCTGTGTTAGAAGGATATTGTGATGCAAATTGGGTTGCAGGTAACGATGAGATTTGTTCTACTAGTGGTTATGTCTTCACCATGGGTGGAGGTGCGATATCGTGGAAGTCTTCTAAACAGACTTGTATTGCACGCTCTACCATGGAGTCGGAGTTCATAGCTCTTGAGTTGGCAGGACAAGAAGCTGATTGGTTGAAAAACCTATTGGCTGATGTACCAGTATGGGGAGGACGGCTTACACCGGTCTCCATGCTGTGTGACTCAAAAGCTGCCATTGGCGTTGCAAAGAATAGTGTCTATAATGCGAAAAAGAGACACATGCGAATAAGGCACGCTGCAGTTAAACAACTCCTTGAGAACGGAGTGATTACTGTGGACTATGTGAAGTCCGAAAGTAATCTTGCCGATCCCTTTACTAAGGGGCTGACTAAGAGATTAGTCGTTGACACGTCGAGGGGAATGGGGCTTAGGTCCTTAAGTCAAGATTGATATCTGACTAGGCTAAAAGTTTCTATTCCTATGGCGTAGTATGATTCATAGCCTTTATGGTGGTGCTTTTGAGACGCACTTGATGAATTATACACCAGGTTGGACTTATGTCCTTAATGGCTCGTGTGAGAAGTGCTACTGGGAAGCACTTGAGCCACCTACGTAGTTGTGATGATCCCAAGACCATGAGAAGTCTTGTGAACACATCTATTAGTACCAGGGTAACGCATAAGCTCTAAAGAGCGCGTTGCACTCTGAAATCGCGGAACGATCAAATTCGAAGGTATGATATGTGTTGTGGGGGGTATCGACTGACGCTCAGTTAGGAATTCAAATCGCAAGATATTCTCTCGCTGTAAGTAAGTTGTTTCCTCACTTCACTAAAGTGTCAATTCAAATCGAAAGATATTGATACCTAAGTATCCAATCCTTCCTTTACCCAGAAATTTTCTCTCTTTGCCTTTCTTCGCCATCTGTGGGGGATTGTTGGAATTGATGGCTGTAAAGCCACTTGGTTTTACCAAGTTTTCTATTGTTTGTCCCACATCGGTGGGTGAAGACTTGCTTGGTCTCTTTATATTAACTAGTGTCTTCCACTAGTTAATTGTGTGGACCAAGGAGGCTTTTGTTGGAAGCATTGGGCCAGCGGGTTTGGGTCCAAACACACACACGCGCGCGCGCGCCGGCCCGGCCCGGCTCGGGTTTGGGTTTGGGTAGAGCACCTGCGGTGCGGGCCAAAGGCCCCTTTTTATCTTTTTGGGCTTGTGTGTGAAGTGGGCTGTCCAACTTGTTGTGTGTGAGTAACAGTCAGTCAATTGGGACTGTTAGTGGGCGCTGTTAATGCTCCACGTTTTACGTCTTTGACTGCTGCTTTTATGGAGCAGTTTTTGGCTCCGTTTGTTGCTCTATTTTGCTATAAATAGAGCGACTGCCTTCACTCTAATCACACAACAATACATACTCTTCCTCTGTCTTTCTCTTCTCTCTTCTCTCTGAAATTTCTGGGTACAGTTCTGATCAGTTCCAGGTCCGTCATTGTCGAGTGGGCGACTCTGAGGGGCAGCAGTAGTGTAATCCTTGGGGAGCTACCGGTCATTGCTGATCGCCACCACGGTCGAACCGGAATAATAGTTTTCAAGGCAGTGATTTTGCACCACGTCACTACCTTTCGCGTTGGTATTTCTGAACCTTTCTCTCGTTACTGCAATTATTTTCCGACAGTTATAAGTGATGTTCTGTAAATCTGTAATGAGTAGGATGTTTGCCGTTTAAATATCCCATATTTCGGAGTTAAATTAGAATTTACTCGTTTATGAACTCTAATTTTTTAAATTACTCTCTTTTGAAATTTTTTTTCCTAAAATTACTCCAGTAAGTTATATTTTTGACCTAAAATTATTTCAAAACTCCAACTTAATTGATTTATTTCATCTTTTTTTTAACTTATTCCGTTTGTGACTTAGCCAATTTATACTTTGAAATGTATAACTTTGTGACAAATGAAGGGAGAGTTCAACAACAGACCAAATAAGTCATTTAAGTTGGAGTTTTGAAGCAATTTTTGGTCAAAATGCAGCTTAATATAGTAATTTAAAAAAAAATTCAAAAGGGAGTAATTTTAAAAAGTGAATTTTAAAAGGGAGTAAAATCTAATTAACTCCATATTTGTTATGTACTTTCTCTGTAATATTTTTTTTTGACATAGTTTGAAAACTTTAACGTAAATTTCTAAACAAATACTCCGTATAACACTTTATGATATAATATTAAGATATTATTTTTGCTTTGTAAATAATAAGTTTCACAATTACATATTTTCGGAAAAAAAAATAATAATTCATTATTGCATTTACGGGACAGAAGAAAGTGATCTTGAGGAACGTGTAATTAAGGACTCCATCTCATTCTTTCGAAGGCTGTCTTAGATTTTTTTTTCTATAAGAAGATCTTACTCCCTTCGTCTTAGTCATTTGTTTACCTATTATATTCTTTGTGTGAGAGCTATTTTAATCAAAGTTAAATAAATAATTGAAATGTAGAGAGAAATTAACAATTGTATCTCTTCTAAAGAGAAAAGGAACCTTATAATTGTAATCAAGAGAATGGTATATTTTTAACTCTTGAATATATCGAACCTTCATTTTTTTTCATACTAAATAGGTTGAGGAAATGATTAATTTGAGATAAACTAAGAGAAAAATTCGAACAATATATAAATAAAAGAAATACAAATATTTCGGCAACAATCATTAACTTTATCGTCAATATATTAAAGATTAAGCCGTGCAATTCAACCTCATAATTAGACATCAAGTTATTAGACAAAACGTTATCACCTTAGTTTTCCTACCTGCCACAAATCCGGACTAAACGGAATAGTATATGTAAAAAAATAGTCAAACACTCACATTAAATCATTAAAATAAAAGATTTAGGCTGGATATAGCTGGGAATGTAAAGTCGAAAACCATTTCGATTTGACAAACCCACAACGTGCAAAAGATATTATCCGGATATCTGGTTGCTCGCACGTTGTTTGCCGTTAATTTACGTGTGTGTTGGGAATAAAGTTCCAACTTATGAGTTACACACGTAAAGATCTCATATTGGAAAATTAGAAAAGAGATTTTACTATCTAAGACAATGAACTACTGTTTTTATTGCCAATTGATTTTGAGTGAAACCCTCTTAAATTTGTATTGTCGACTCTTTTTCCTCCGTTTGGGTGCGGCCCAAACCCTTTGTTGAATTTAACAGGGTGGGACAACTTAATTAACCCTTTTGCTCGTATCATTGACTTCCAGACAAATCTTCGGATTTTGATGTTGCCATTATTGATGTTCCCATTGGCTTCCGCTTTAAAACTTTTCCATCCAAATCAATTATCAGAGTTTCTCCTTTAGGTGAGATTATTAGTAAGACTCTCCCAAATCTTAAGACTCTGCCACATCAGATTTCCACTAACGTTTATTATTTCTTTATTGTTCATACCCACCTCAGATTAACCTCAGACTTTAAACATTATCCGTCAGACTCACCTCAGACTCTACTTTTCCACTTTACTACTTTTTTTCACAAAAAAAGAAATGACATATGTGATTCACTCATTGGTTAATTTCCCGTTAAGGTGAGGTCAAGACTCACCCAAAGTCTTAAGTTGGGTTTTGGATTTCTAAGATTCAACTTGTGACTTTGTCAAGACTAGGGTAGATGTCAACTATTTCCATGAAGAGTTTGAGGTTGAGGAGGATGAGAGAGAAACAAGAGAAATAAAACACTCTTTAATTCTTTAGGTTTTCTTACAATGTAAGCAATGTCTCGCAATCGGAAAAACCACAAAAATCCTCAGATTTCTGCTAATTTTAGTCATAAAAATTCAAAAAACAACCAAAAACATGTTGCTTTAAACTTACAATCAAACAATAAAGGGAAATCACCTCAAAGACAACTGAATTTTTCTTCTCAGGAGTTTGAAGATGATTTAGAGGTAATCCTGGAGGAGGAGGAGCTTGATCAAGATGAACCTGAGAAGGACCGTCAGGAATCTCCGATCAGCATACCGTCAATCCAAATCACTAAGGAGAACGTGACTGGTGAGATAAAATTATGGTCATCTTCTGTCTTTTGTTATGTTCTGGGCGCGAACCCACCGAGTTCTGTACTTACTGGGTTTGTTAAGAGAGTATGGCAAGCTCAGGAAATTGATAAGATATCCTTTCTACCTAATGGGATTTTCTTAGTCAGATTCAAAACAAAAGAACAGCAGCAATTTGTACTGAAAAATAGTGTTGGGTTCCCTTGATTGATGATAACATGCCCATTTGATGTGTGTTATCTTAGTTTACCTTTTCAGGATTTATGGTTAAATCAAGCTTGGATTAAGAAGTGTTGAGTTGTTGATCATCCAATTGTATTGAGTCTTAGGTGTCATCTAATGTACAAGTTAGAAAGTAAAGTATTTTAGAGTAATGGAAACAGTCAAGACGACTGTTACTTTTACAAGTAACAGCAGCCTGGACTGTTGCTTCAATTTGTAACAACTTGAATTCTTTCTTATCTTTCAAAAGCCTTTTTCGTGTCTCTTATTTTTGAAAGATAAAACTTCAGATTTTTAAAAGGATTTGGCTCTTTAGAAAAAGTGGCTTGAATAATTATCATTTTCAAATAGTTTCCTCTTTGTGCAAATTTGACCCTTTGGCCTTTCATAAAACAAGAAATGCTTTTTACCATTTTTGTGTAAACTTGTCATCATGTGACTTGTTTTTCCTTCTTAGTTTTCTGAATTTGCATGATCTCTTATGGATAATTTCAAACACTTTTTCTCTCTTTTGCCTTTTGAATAAGAACCTTCTTTAGTGTAAGTTTGAGAAGTTGTTGAGAATCATCACATGTGATGGTCTTTGACCCTCAAAACCCTAGCAACTCCCTTGCTCATCCTCTCTATAAAAGGCGTGCCATTTCCTCTCAAAAATCCCAAGACTTTTTTTGAGATTTAACTTAAGTTTGCAAATTGTTTTTTCAAAGCTTAAAAACCGAGTGTTTATTTTGCAAAACTTTTAAAAGTCTTCAAGTTGTTACAATCATGGCTACTGTTACTTTATTATACTAGACTCTCTCACTTATGAATTGTTGATCTTGTAAAAGTTGTCCACCTCAATTCTTTGTTAAGAATAAGCTAGTGAAAACTTGATCCTTATAACATTCTAAGTTTGTGTGTAAAGTTTAGGACGGAGTAGTCTTCAACTCTTTGGCAACCGGAGTAGGTTGCGAGTTGGCTTGTTCTAAGAACGGAGTAGTTCTTGGACTTGTATCACAACCGGAGTAGGTTGTTGTCCTTTTATTGTACGGGTTTTTAGTAGTCGGAGTAGATCACTAAAATAAATCAATAAAAAGGTAGATTGGACGTAGGCACTTGAGTTTCTTGCCGAACCAATTCAAAAATCTCGTGTTTAATCTTCTTTGTTTTATTCCGCTGCTATTTATCTTCTTTGCTTTGCTTTGCTTAATTTTCGAAGTAACAGTTCATCATACTGTCACATTTGGTCTGCAGTCTGTACTCCATAAACTGAGACAAATAGCTACAGTCAGAACTGTTGTTACTTTCATACTTCAGCAAACATTCATTTTAATACTCGTTTAATCTTGCAATATTATTCGAAGTATTCTCACATCTCTCTTGTTCTTACAACTCACTTTAATAAATAAAGTTGTAGTTAAAATTTTAAATAGTACCTAATTCATCCCCTACCCCTCTTAGGTACTCGAATCCATATACTCAACAATTGGTATCAGAGCCTCGTGCTCTTGATCGAGGCTAATCGCCTTAGAGTTTGATTCGTGGGTAATGGATTCCGAAAAACACTCCAAGATCCCGGTCTTTACCGGTGCGAATTTTGGATGGTGGAAACTGAAAATGGAACATTACATCAAAATCATAGACTATCAATGTTGGAACATCATCCAAAATGGACCTCTTGTTATTGAGGAAACCGATATCCTAAACGGTTTCACCAAAACAAAAGAGGAAAGAAATTACAATGAAAATGACTTCAAACTTGCCGAAAAGAATTCCAAAGCAATGTCGATTCTTCAACGTTGTGTTGGTGAGGGGGAAGTTAGTCGAATCTCTGGATGTCCTACGGCAAAATCTATTTGGGATTCCCTTGTACTTGCCTATGAAGGGACGTCCCAAGTAAGAAAACACTGTGTTGACCTTCTCATGCAACAATATGAGATGTTTAGAATGTCAAAGGACGAGTCCATAAATAGTTTCTCTTCACGTTTTTCTTGTATTATTAATGAGCTTAAAAGTCTAGGAAGGAATTTCGAGTCCGAGGACATCATTCGAAAAATCCTTCGTAGTCTAACCTCTAAGTGGCAACCCAAGGTCGCCGCCATAGAGGAAGCTAAAGACTTGTCAACCCTATCTCTTCATGAACTAATGGGATCACTAATGGCTCACGAGTTTAATCTCGACAAGCATTCTAGTGAGTCCTCAAAGGGAAAGAGTCTCTCCCTCACATCCTCTCCAAGTAATGGAGAAGATGAGGAGGAAGACGAGTTCGTTATGTTCTCCAGGAATCTAGCCGGGTTAGTCAATGGTCAAGGAAACAAAAGGTTCACTAATAATTACTCGAAAAAACGCTTTCCTAAGAAACAACCTAACTCCACCGTGGGATGCTTTAAATGTGGTGATAAAACTCACCAAATTAAAGAATGTCCCAAGTGGGATGATATCAAATCAAAGGAAAGAAGAGAAAAGGTTAAAAAGGACTATAAACATAGAGTCATGAGTGCTATTTG
The DNA here is from genome assembly GCF_048544455.1 of Silene latifolia. Lineage (NCBI taxonomy): Eukaryota > Viridiplantae > Streptophyta > Magnoliopsida > Caryophyllales > Caryophyllaceae > Silene > Silene latifolia. The sequence continues at coordinate 103,643,732 of NC_133529.1, read as the reverse complement.
GGGAATGTCCGACTTCGAGGAAGATGAGGAACTCATCGAGGAGGAACTAGAGGCTAAAATGTGTCTTACAAATCATTTTAAAGAAAAAGTCTCAAAAACCTCAAAAATTGAACACTTGAGATGCCTCATGGCTAATCCCGACGATTCCGAATCCGATTCCGACAACGAGGTAAATCATTTAAAGGCCAAGGCTAGAACTTACTCCAAAGAGAAAGTATGTAAGCTTCTTGACCAACTTTTTGATAAGTGTCGTTTTCAAAATGATAAGCTTGAGGTAATGCAAAATGAGATTGAGGAAATTGCTCAAGAGAACTTTAATCTTAAAAATGAACTAAAAGCAACAGACAGCGTCACTGTCACCTCTGAGGCTTATGACGAAGTTAAAAGAGTCAACAAGTTGAACAAACATTTGACTAAAGAACTAGAACGTCTTAGGATGACCCCCACGGACGTCTCTGACCTTGAAAATGTCAACACTACCTTGGTGATGCAAGTTTCCTCACTAACCAAGGAACGTGATGATCTTTTGAAGGACAAATATGCTCTCGAAAATGAAGTCTATGACTCTGTGGTTGAGATTGTAGACCTAAGAGAAACAGTGTCTGAGACTGTTGCTTCTGACAAAAATTTAGACAAGTCCAACGAGAAGATTGCATGTTTAGTAAATGAAAACAAGTGTCTAAAAGGTGAGATAGTTTGTCTCAAGAAAGAGATAGAAGTTCTTAATGAAAGGCTTACTTTTCTTCAAAAGGGTATGCTCGAATGTAGCACTTCTAGATCTACTCTTCATCATAGATCCGATGAATTCGTTGATCTAAACAAACGTCTTGATGCGATGACGTCTAAATATGAAGAGTCCAAAGAAAGAATCACGTATCTCGTGTCTAAACTCAACAACCACACCCATGACTTCATAGTTGAGAAAAGGTTGTCTTTAGAAAGTATAAACAATGATGAACTCAAGAGGGAAAAAGAAAAGAATTTGCATCTCCTCTCAAGAGTCCACGACTTGACCAATGAACTTGTAAAAACCAAAAACATCACTGAAAAATGGGAAGGAAGTCAAACCGTGTTAAACTTTCTCACAAGTCAAACCGAGATACGTAACAAAGTTGCTGGTTTGGGCTTCAAATGGAATAGTCAGACTGATTGTTGCATCCAGAAGCCTAAAACTGATTTTAGAAGAAGGAAATACGTGGGTCTTCCTGAGTACATTATTTGCAATTATTGTGGTAAGAATGGTCATGTTTTCAATGGTTGTAGAAAAAGATTTGAGGACATTAACAAGAACATCAAAGTAATAAAGCAAATATGGATTAGGAAAGACACCGTAAGATATGTTGATCACAAAAGGGGACCCAAGTTTGTTTGGGTTCCTAAACTCAAAATCTAATCTTGTGTAGGGCTTGGTGAGAGGCGGCCGCAATTGGTACTTGGATAGTGGATGCTCTCGTCACATGACGGGTGATAGAAGCCAATTCCTCTCACTTAAAGCAGACAATGGTGGCACGGTAAGGTTTGGTGACAACAAGAAAGGTGAAGTAATTGGCATTGGAAAAGTTGGTAAGTCACCATTACTTTGTGTCGAAAACATGCGGCTTGTCAAAGGTTTGAAGCATAATCTCCTTAGTATTTTTCAACTTTGTGATAAGGGTAATATTGTAGAATTTAGTGCCAATATGTGTCGAATAATTGATGCCACTACTAATGAACTAATACTCGAAGGAAGACATGTCAAAGACGTGTACTTAACTAATTTGAACACTCTATCCGGTCACACTATGTCTTGCATGAGTGTAATGAACAATGATCCTTGGTTATGGCATAAAAGGTTTGGTCATGTTAGTACTAAAACTCTTAATACCCTTAAAAGACTCGACTTAGTTGAAGGCATTCCCAATATGAAATTTGACTTTGATAAAGTATGTGATGAATGTGCTAAAGGCAAACATGTTAGAAGTTCCTTTAAATCCAAAAGAATTGTGAGTACATCTCAACCTTTACAACTTCTACATATCGACTTGTGTGGACCAATGAGAACTAGAAGTAGAGGTGGTAGTCGTTATGTGTGTGTCATTGTTGATGCTTACTCTAGGTTTGTTTGGGCACTCTTCGTAAGCTCTAAGGATGAGACATTTGATGAGTTTCTAATTTGGTTAAAAAAGATTCAAAATAAACTTGATTTAAAACTTGTTTCAATGAGAATCGATCACGGAACCGAATTCGAAAACTCATCATTTGGTGCTTATTGTGATGATAATGGTGTAGACCATAACTTCTCGGCTCCTAGAACCCCACAACAAAATGGTGTGGTTGAAAGGATGAATAGAACCCTTGAAGGAATGGCTAGAACAATGTTATTATGTAGTAAGTTGCCTAAGAACTTTTGGGCCGAAGCGGTAAATACCGCTTGCTACATTCATAATCGTGTCATGATAAGGAGTATATTGAATAAAACTCCCTATGAATTGCTACGCGGAAGAAAACCCAATATCTCATATTTTAGATGTTTTGGAAGCAAATGCTTTGTTCATAACAATGGTAAAAACAACTTGGGTAAGTTCGATCCACGTAGTGATGAAGGAGTATTTATTGGCTACTCCGATCATAGCAAGGCCTATAAAGTTTACAATAAACGAACCATGTTAATTGAAGAAAGCATCCATGTCATTTTTGATGAATCTAGTGTGCTTGGACAGGTACAAAACGTGGATGATAATGATGATGATGACGATGAGTTTGAGATTGGTCTTGTTCGAAAAGACTTCGTGTTCGAGGATGAAGAAGCTCCCAACGCTGACTCGCAACAGACACAGGGACTGTCACCTTCAAAGGAGATCAGCAGCTCAGGGGGAACACGTAGCACACCTGCTACTGTTTCTTCTCTGGAAGCAACAGACCCAACGACTGTTGCCTCCACCTCCAGAACCAAATCAACCCAAAACAGTGTTGATGAAGATCACTCCAGGCAAAAAGAAACAGTCATTGTGACTGATGCTGCTGAGGGGGAACAAGAAACCGTTGTTCCAAAGAAGTGGAAACATCAAAGCTCTCATCCACTCTCTAATCTCACAAGTGATCTCAACTCGGGAATTCGAACAAGATCCTCCCTCAACAATCTCGCTCATCTCAACGAATTTTGTGCCCACAATGCCTTTCTTTCTCAAATTGAACCCTCAAATGTAATGTCGCCTTGACTCGATGCAGATCAAGTTGCTTGCTATGCAAGAAGAACTCAATCAATTCAAAAGAAACGAGGTATGACACTTAGTCCCTAGACCGCCTAATCGTACCGTCATTGGTACTAGGTGGGTCTTTCTCAATAAGCTTGACGACCGGGAGAAATTGTAAGGAACAAGGCTAGGCTAGTGGTGCAAGGTTATAACCAACAAGAGGGTATTGACTACGATGAAACCTATGCCCGGTAGCTAGACTTGAGGCCATACGATTACTTATAGCTTTTGCGGCTCACAAAGGCATTAAACTCTTCCAAATGGATGTTAAAACCGCTTTCTTAAATGGATATTTGGAAGAAGATGTCTTTGTAGAGAAACCACCGGGTTTTGAGAACAATGATTTGCCTAACCATGTTTTCAAATTAGACAAAGCTCTTTATGGTTTAAAACAAGCACCTAGGTGTTGGTATGATAGATTGTCTAAATTTCTTATTGAAAATGGTTTTAAAAGAGGCTCCGTTGACAAAACATTGTTCTTAAAGTCACAGTCAGACGAACTGTTGGTTGTACAAGTATATGTTGATGACATTATATTTGGTGCAACAAATGAACTCCTTTACTTATATTTTTCGGAACTAATGAAATCGGAGTTTGAAATGAGCATGATGGGTGAGCTAGGATTTTTCCTTGGGCTCCAAATTAAACAATCAAAGGATGGAATCATGATCCATCAACAAAAGTATATTAAGGAAATGCTTAAGAAATTTGGGATGACAAATGGTAAGTCACACGATACACCTATGGTAGCCGGGTCCAAATTGGACAAAGATGAACTCGGTAAGAATGTTAGTGATAAGGTGTATAGAGGTATGATAGGCTCACTTCTCTACTTGACCGCAAGTCGTCCCGACATTCTCTTTAGTGTTTGTTTATGTGCTAGGTTCCAAGCAAATCCAAAAGAATCACATTTTAAAGCCGTTAAAAGAATTCTTCGGTATTTGATTGGAACACAAAATCTATACTTATGGTATCCCTTACATTGTCCTTTTGATCTCATAGGTTTTTCGGATGCGGACTATGCGGCGTGCACGGTTGATAGAAAGAGCACCTCCGGAATTGCAACATTCTTGGGCCCTTGTTTGATTTCTTGGGGCTCAAAGAAACAAAACACGGTAGCTCTTTCAACGGCCGAAAGTGAGTACGTTAGTGCCGCACATTGTTGTTCTCAATTACTTTGGGTAACGACAACAACTCTTGGATTTTGGTATTATTTTTGACTCCGTTCCCATAATGTGTGATAATACGAGTGCAATAAATATTTCCAAAAATCCCATTCAACACTCTAAAACCAAACATATTGTTATTCGTCATCATTTCATTCGTGATCATGTGGAGAAAGGACATGTTAAACTTATCTTTTGCAAAACCGAAAATCAAATTGCCGACATTTTCACTAAGCCACTTGCAAGAGAACATTTTGAGAAATTTAGACTAGAAATTGGGTTAATTAATTGCTTGTGATTTTTGCTAATTTCCTTAATTGATTAAACTAAAATGGACATATGTTATTAAGTGTTCTAAGTGCATTCATATCATTTTTAGACCAAAAATTGACACCATATTCGTGAGTCGGTAATCACTCAACCTCATATCTAAATTTACGTTTATATTATGCTACTTTGCGTTTTATTTCGAGTGATCAAATTTAATTAAATTGGGCCAACTACCCCACTCACCTCATTTATTGTTTGGGCCATCCTCTATCCCTAACCCACCGTCCAAACTCCCTAACCCACAAAACCTTTCACCTCCCAAAGTCCCTCCATCTCACCTACCCTATAACCCACCATGGTCAAAACATCCTTCAATACCACAATACCCATCAAACCCGTGAAAATGACTACTCCACCTGTCACATCTGACCCACCACCTACCTCTCAAACAATGCCATCTCAAAAGGATTCCTATGCTTTTCCTCGACAACAAACCATAACTCCATCACCTAACCCAGAACCACCAAACCCTCACCCAACACCTCTTATCACCATTCCACCAACCACGGTCCCATCTGACGACGTTCCAATCTCCTCCATGGTTGGGCGTCGAACCCGAGGAGGTCGCAAAAAGAATACAGCGGTCCCCAGATCCTCCGTCGAAACTGTGAATGTGGATGCTTGTGGACAAGGCCCTCGGGAACTGCGTCCGCGGGATCCACACTAGGCATAATCGACTCGAGGTTCTTTCGAATCGAATTAAGACAAATTAGAGTCGCCACCAAGTTTTTTGGGAACTTGGAACCGTTCAAGTCAACTTTACACCTTTCATCGAAAAGCATAAAGCCAATCGACTACGAGTGATTAAAGATAAAGACTTGTACCCTATATCACTCGATTTGAATGACTCTCGTAATCCAATGGTATTTAGACGGATCCACAAACCATAGATCTTGAGTAAGGGGTGAGGGTACGTGTTGGGAAGCCCATAAGGACACCCAACCCCGCCCGTCAATAACGGCCTCTACTAAGTCAAGTGTCGGATTTCAAACAAGGTCATAGCTACTACGATGTATGATATGCAAACGTTGTTTTAACCCTATCATGTGACAACAATTTCTATGTCGTTTTAGATGCAACTAAACTAACTTTGTCAAAGTTGTAATTTAGCATGTGGGTTGATTGATCTAACAACATACAAACGAAAGCAAACAAGGCTTGATGGGGAATGGGGGAGCCGTTGGGATCTACCTATTACAAACCAGGCATTTCATGCCGACACAACGATAAATAAATTACAACTCGATCTAATTACAATTGCTACATACAACTCAAAACACGACACAAAACACACGGCCATTGGGCCTTGAAAACCGTGCACATGAGGGTGTCCCACGGCTCACATGACCCACGGTCCTTGGGTCACTCCTCGTAATGCGTGCTCGCGCTTAATCCCATCGAATTAGACATAAGGCTACGCACCAAAGCATGCATTAGCATAAACCGGGCCATGTTGCTTTAAACAACATGCGGTTTACTACGCTCCTACAAACATTGGGGAACAACCGTCTAACCAAACAAGACCAAGGTTTTTGAAAAGGTTTTGACTCGATAAAAGAAAACAAACTTGAAAGATTACAACTCGATAAACCAACGATAAATTACAAACAATGAAACAACGAGAAAACAAACGGTATAAAAACAAAACGAGAAAGGTAAAGAAAACGGCCACCACACGGCCCAAACCGACGGCCACCCTCACGGCCAAGACGAGGCCAACCTAGTTCCTAAGTTAGATTCATTGGTTAGATCGAATGATCGCGAAAAGGGATAGGAAACAAGTTAGAAAACGAGTTAAAAACGATGTCGATTGATTGTCGCGCAAGGGTGCATTCTACACGGCCTAAAGGGTCTAATTAGGTCAAATTCGCTAATTAATTTAAATCATCGAGTGTCAATAAGAAGGTGCTAATCACGCACTCTTATACTAGCGAGAAATTAGGTGAAAGAGAGAGATGCATTCAATTGTTTACAGAATCGTCGATTGATTTTATAACTTACGTCGAAGCCACCTATCGTGTCTAATTAGGTTATTAAATTAAATTAATGTTATCTAAATACGTCATAGGTTAACAATCAGAGGTTAAACTAACATGCAACGGGTCCTAGGGTATGTCGATTTGGCCGAAACAGTAAAGGGGTCGAAAGCGATGAACAAAGTTAGATAATTGTTTTATTTATGCCCTACTTTGAACACGAGGATATGTAAATGAGACGGGGGTGTACGACCGACAGATGTAGCGGTTTCTTTTCCCATCTCAAGTCAACGCGGGTGTTCATAGTGGTACTTTAACTCATACTCGGACTAACTAGTTTCATAGTTAATTTAAAACAATCGATAAACAAACGAAGAAACAAACAAAAAAAGACAATAAAAAAAGCATAAAAAAACGAAATAAAAAGAGAAAAGAGAAGAGGATTTGATGCACCCTCAACCTACATGTATCGTTGACACCGTCTTGGGTCGTAATCGATGGTAGATTTTATCTCGAGAGGCCGTCGTCGACGAAGAATAAAGCAAACACGGGTTTTGGAAAGTTTCTGGACAGCGATTTTAAAACAGTGATATCTCCCTCGTTTCACGACGAAAATTCGATTCGAAAGATGTTTTGGAAACTAGAAAGAGAGAAGAACAAGGATCTTAAAGCAACCCCTGCTCGATTTGGGTTATTGGGCACGAAAAATGAGCACAAACAGAACTGGACAGACAAGAAGAAACCGCGAAAACAGAGTGTTATTTCACTCTGTTTTTCGAGGGATTTCGTGTACTCTCAAGGGCAATTTGGCTCGTAATTCTTTGTCTAATGTGTATATGGATGTTATGTGGTTAATTAGGAATAAGAAACTCGAATTTTTATGGAGTTTTGATGGAGGAACGAATGGGTTTTCGAAGAGGACACACAAACAGTTTCAGTTTGTGTGTCGGGTTTGTTTAGGGTTTTTGAAGGATGTTTAGGGTTTGTTTCTGAGGTTTAAAACTTGTATGTGATGCTTGGATGTATGGAGAACTTAGAGTAATGAATGTATGGTGAAGGGGTGGTATTTATAAGGAGTTAAAGTAGGGTAAAAGAGAGGGAGAGGCAATCGGGCCTGTTGAGCATAGCTGCTGTCCAGCAGCTTTTGGGGGGCTTTCTAGGGTTCGTATGGGGGGTTTTCTTGGTGATTAAGCTAGGATAATATGGGTAGGATATTAGGGTATGGGTTAGGGTTAATGGGTACGGGTTTTGGTGGTGTTTGGAGCGGGTTTTGGGCTCGGGATTGAGCTGCCAAGACAGGGGGCTGCTCGTGTATATGCGGGCTGTTTGGGGGGTGTTTGGGATGGAATTTGGGCCGTGGATAGGGGGTTCGAACTGGGTTGGATGGGTAGAGGCTTAGGTTGGTTAGTGTACTCGATATTCGTGCCAACTCGTAAAGAAAACGGGCCCAAAAACCGAGCTAAAATCGAGCTCAAAAACATGCTTTTAAAACGAGTTTTCTTCGCTTTTAAAATCGATTTTTCAAATCAATTAACACATTAAAATAAATGACTTTTCAAATCAAATATACTCATAAAATGATTTTTCAAATCAATTATTTATTTTATTTTCAATAAAATAAACTTGGGAAAATAAATTCAAAATAAAATAAAATAAATTGAATTCACCTTAAAAAAAACCATAATTTAAATATCATTTAAAATAATAGAATGAACTCACTGAAAAAACATTAATTTAAATATCATTTAAATTAATAAAATGAATTCACTTAAAAAACATTAATTTAAATATCATTTAAATTAATAAAATACTTCATCGACGACGCCCATTCTACATCGTAAAACGAGCTCCAAATAATGACAGTGACAACTAAAGAATACATGTGTCCTATCATCATCGGGTGTTTGTCGGGTTCTCTATAAATTCCAATATCGACGGATACGGGTATCTACAATGCTGACGAAAGTGAAGAGATTCCGATTAGTACAACTGAGAATCCGACTATGTCTGCCGATTCAGTTCCGATTCCGGCAAAGAAAGGTAACAAAAGAAAAGCAACTATGACTGAATCCTCTTTACCTCCTATTTCTGAAAGCATTGTACAAAGTGAAGTCGAAACCGCACCTGTTAATCCTCCTATTGAAACACCCAGTGAACCTCCCTTGAAAAAATCGAAACCATCAAAGAAAAAATTAGTGTACCTCTCACCTTCTGATTCGGTATCCCTAATCTCTAAATGGGATGTGGCTCATGTTTGGGAACAACTAGAAAGCTTGGATCTTCCCACCTCCATCTACAAAAATTGTGAACGTTTGATGACACCCAAAGCCATTCACTCTCCTCGGGTGTACAAACAGTCCTGGTTTGAGTCTCCCGCCTTTCACAATGTCCTGGATATGATTTTGGCTCAAGGATGGGAAAAATTGTTGGAACTTCGTGAACCCGTGTTTGTCAGTAAAGTGGTTCAATTCTTTGCATCGGTCCGAGTGGATAAATTGGGTGATTTCCTCACGGCTAAGGTTAATGGTAAGCCCCTTAAACTATCTCAATCTGATTTTGCCACCGCTCTTAATATCCCAACCGGAGGTTATGATAATCTCCCCGCTGAAACTTGGATTGCCTTACCTTACGCCTCACCCCTAGCCGTTGCCAAAGTTGTGTGTCCAAAAACGGTCACTTGTGGTCCTATTAGCAACACCTCTATACCCCCTCCTCTCCGAATTGTTTTTAACATGCTTTGTCGCTCCATCTACCCTTCGGGTGACCGGGGCAAATTATCCATCGCCCAACAATACCTCATATATCACATTGCAACACATAAAAAGGTTAATTTGATTGGGTTAATGTTTAAGCGATTTGATCTCATTTCGACCAAACTCCGTAAACCCTCCTCTAGTGTGCTCCATTTACCCTATGGAATGTGGCTGTCAATTGTGATCAAGGCACACGGGGTGTTAGTGAGTTCTAGTTTGGGTTCATTGGACATGTGCGACATCATGAGTGATGGTCAAATGGGGAAAATGCTTATCAAAGTGGATAATGATGAACTGATTTCTGTGAGGATTAAGTCCGATCCAGAGGGTGTGCCGTCTAGTCAAGTTGGTACGGGTAGTTTGCGGGAAGTTCTTCCAGCTGTTACTGATTTGAGTGCTTGGATCAAGCACGATGCTAGTCAAAAGGACATAGCTATCTCGGCTCTTGCCTCCACCGTGGACATGATTCGTGGTGAAGTGGACATCATCTCCACTCTCGTCTCAACAAAGGAACATGGTGATGATGCTCGTGTTAACCCGTTGGATGAAGATCCCTTGGGTAGTGACTCAGATGGTGACCAAGCCTCCTCTCCTTGACCTATCCTATCCATTTCAACCTCTTGACTTTATCCTTGCCTTTTATTTTGTCCCACCTTGTTGTGCCTCTCTAAGACTATTTTTTTCTTTCACTCGTTATTTTATGCTTGGTGGTGTATGTTAAACTCTATTTAACCGTGGTGAACTATGGTTAGACTATGTTTAATCCGTATGTTTGTGTTGACTTTGTTATCTTGTCACGGTTATATGTGTCTTTTTGTGTTTTCTTATGGTTGTTTGCTCTTGAATGCCATTGACATCCCTATCTTTTTTGATGATGTCAAGAGGGGGAAAAGGTAAACTCATACTCTTAATCTCTTTGCATATTGATTAACTCATAACTAGGCCTAATCTTCACATCTTTTACTCTTGCTTTGGGGCAATGTAAACTTGTCATGGTAAGTATGATCTAAGTTCTTGCTCTCTAAGGTAATATAGTCCCTTCTCTCATATGATCTTGCTTGATTAAAATTTTGAAATAAGGTGTGTACATTGCTTACATTCGTGTAGGGCTTGTCATCATCAAAGGGGGAATTTGTTGGGTTCCCTTGATTGATGATAACATGCCCATTTGATGTGTGTTATCTTAGTTTACCTTTTCAGGATTTATGGTTAAATCAAGCTTGGATTAAGAAGTGTTGAGTTGTTGATCATCCAATTGTATTGAGTCTTAGGTGTCATCTAATGTACAAGTTAGAAAGTAAAGTATTTTAGAGTAATGGAAACAGTCAAGACGACTGTTACTTTTACAAGTAACAGCAGCCTGGACTGTTGCCTCAATTCGTAACAACTTGAATTCTTTCTTATCTTTCAAAAGCCTTTTTCGTGTCTCTTATTTTTGAAAGATAAAACTTCAGATTTTTATAAGGATTTGGCTCCTTAGAAAAAGTGGCTTGAATAATTATCATTTTCAAAATGTTTCCTCTTTGTGCAAATTTGACCCTTTGGCCTTTCATAAAACAAGAAATGCTTTTTACCATTTTTGTGTAAACTTGTCATCATGTGACTTGTTTTTCCTTCTTAGTTTTCTGAATTTGCATGATCTCTTATGGATAATTTCAAACACTCTTTCTCTCTTTTGCCTTTTGAATAAGAACCTTCTTTAGTGTAAGTTTGGGAAGTTGTTGAGACTCATCACATGTGATGGTCTTTGACCCTCAAAACCCTAGCAACTCCCTTGCTCATCCTCTCTATAAAAGGCGTGCCATTTCCTCTCAAAAATCCCAAGACTTTTTCTGAGATTTAACTTAAGTTTGCAAATCGTTTTTTCAAAGCTTAAAAACCGAGTGTTTATTTTGCAAAACTTTTAAAAGTCTTCAAGTTGTTACAATCATGGCTACTGCTACTTTATTATACTAGACTCTCTCACTTATGAATTGTTGATCTTGTAAAAGTTGTCCACCTCAATTCTTTGTTAAGAATAAGCTAGTGGAAACTTGATCCTTATGACATTCTAAGTTTGTGTGTAGAGTTTAGGACGGAGTAGTCTTCAACTCTTTGGCAACCGGAGTAGGTTGCGAGTTGGCTTGTTCTAAGAACGGAGTAGTTCTTGGACTTGTATCACAACCGGAGTAGGTTGTTGTCCTTTTATTGTACGGGTTTTTAGTAGTCGGAGTAGATCACTAAAATAAATCAATAAAAAGGTAGATTGGACGTAGGCACTTGAGTTTCTTGCCGAACCAATTCAAAAATCTCGTGTTTAATCTTCTTTGTTTTATTCCCCTGCTATTTATCTTCTTTGCTTTGCTTTGCTTAATTTTCGAAGTAACAGTTCATCATACTGTCACATTTGGTCTGCAGTCTGTACTCCATAAACTGAGACAAATAGCTACAGTCAGAACTGTTGTTACTTTCATACTTCAGCAAACATTCATTTTAATACTCGTTTAATCTTGCAATATTATTCGAAGTATTCTGACATCTCTCTTGTTCTTACAACTCACTTTAATCAATAAAGTTGTAGTTAAAATTTTAAATAGTACCTAATTCACCCCCTCCCCCTCTTAGGTACTCGAATCCATAAACTCAACAAATAGGCACTTACTCTTTGATAATAAACCTGTGATTGTCAAGGAGTGGACTTAAGAAACTGAATTAATTAAGCATGATGTGAAACGTATCCCTATTTGGATGAAATTGTTTGGTCTGGATGTCAAATTCTGGGCTATTGAATGTATTAAGAAATTAAGCAGTGCAGTTGGTACATTCATTCGCTGTGATGAGAATACTTTGCACAAGAATTTCCCAGGTTTTGCCCGGATTATGATAGAGGTGGAAATTGGTCAGATGTTCCCTAATCAAATCACTTTTTTTGGATGAAAATGGGAAGACCCAGAGAATCAAAGTAGTGTATGATTGGTTACCTCTGACTTGCACCAAATGTAAGGGGATGGGACACTTGGCAGAGAATTGCAGGAATGGTGGTCCTAAACATGTACCTAGGAAGGTTTGGAAGCCTAGAGTGATGGTTCAGAAACCTACTCCGAAGGTTCAGCCTCCCCCTAAGGTGGTTGCACCCCCGTGAGGAAGCCAGTGGTACCACAAACGCCTGTTACAACTGCTGTGCCTGTATAAACTCCAGTGATTATACCACGTACCCCACTGGTAGAGAGTTCCATACCACGAAGGTTTATGACAAAACTAATGAGGCATGGCAATGGAGAGAAAAAAACCTTTACACCTGGAGGTCTATCTTTTATGGAGTCTCTAACTCAGTCTTTGCAGAAAACCAGATTGGGAATTATGGAGAATAGAGTTGTGGAGAAAGGGGAGACCAGTAAGGCAAATTCTCAATATGGGTAGTTGTGGTATTTGGAATATTAGAGGTATGAATAACCCTAACAAACAAAAAGAAATAAAACGGTTGTTAGGGCAGAATAATGTAGGATTATGTGGTCTGTTAGAGACTAAAATAAAACCAAGTAATGGGAATAATGTTAGAAATAACTTGTGTGATAGTTGGTCTATATGCACCAACTCTAGCTTACATAAAGGGGGTATGGCTCATTTGGGACCCTATTTCTTTTGATGTTAATGTCTATGATATTCAAATACAGAGTATTCACACAAAAGTGTTTAATTACGTAAGAAGAAAGGAATTCTGGTTCACTGTGGTGTATGGCATGAACAAAATGGTTGATAGGGAACCTCTCTGGGATAGCCTATGTAAGTATGATAGTGGGATTTCTGGTCCCTGGATTGTGGGAGGTGATTTTAATGCAATTATGGCTAACAATGAAAGAAGTGGTGGGGCTCCAATCACTAATTCTGAGATGAGGCATTTACTTCAGGTAACCCAAGATTGTCAGCTGACTGATTTATGTGCTAAAGGAGCCTTTTACACTTGGAATAATAAACATGAAGGTGGCACAAAAGTGTATAGCAGGTTGGATAGAGTGCTGATAAATGATGAATGTTTAGATATCTTCCCTGACAGTTATACTCATTTTCTGCCTGAGGGGATGTTTGACCATTGTCCTGACATTATCAAATTTGAAATGGAGGGACAAAGACAGGGACAACCTTTTGAGTATTACAAATTTACAACATGTGGTCCTTGGCTCCTGAGTATAAAGAAATTGTGAGAAAAGGATGGAATCAGGTGGTGAATGGCTCACCTATGTACTCTGTGATAAAGAAATTAAGGGCTCTGAAGTATGATTTGAAACAGCTTAATAGAGATCAATTTGGGGACATTGAAAACCTTACCCATGTAGCTGAGATTTCTTTGCATCAGTACTAGGAAATGCTTATTCTGGACCCACTGAATGAAGAGCTCTGTCATGCTGAAAGGGAGTGTGCTAAGGAACTAGAGGATCTAAGACAGGCTAGGGATCAGTTCCTGAGACAAAAAGCCAAAATGGAGTGGATGAGAATGGGAGATGATAATACAACGTTTTTCCATGCTAGTATTAAAAGTAAGAGGGCTAAAAACAGGGTGTTTCAGGTGAAAGATGGGAATGGTAAGATGTGCAGTAGTCCTGAGGCAGTCCAAAAAGCTTTTGAGGACTACTATATTTCCCTGCTGGGCACCTCTAAAGCTGTGAGTCCAATTAATAGAAGAGTGGTGAAGCATGGCAAGTGTCTCAATGATAGCCATTGTGAGGCTCTAAATGCTCAAGTAACTGGTGCTGAGATTAGAGAGGCTATGGTCTCCATTCCTGGGAACAAGGCTCCTGGCCCTGATGGGTACAGTAGCCAGTTCTTTAAAGACAAGTGGGAGCTGGTTGGAGGTGAGATTATAGCAGCTGTTCAAAATTTTTTCCACTCTGGGAAACTTCTTAAACAGTGCAATAATACTATCATCACACTTGTGCCTAAGGTTGCTGTTCCTGATACTGTATTGCAATTTAGGCCTATTGCCTGTTGTAATACAGTGTATAAATGCATTTCAAAAGTTCTCTGTAATAGAATTGGAAAAGTGTTGCCTAACATTATCAGCCCTTCCCAAGGAGATTTTATCAAGGGGAGAGACATAGTTGGGAACATTCTAATTTGCCAAGACCTGATTAAGTTGTATAAGAGGAAGAGTTGTTCACCTAGAGCCATGATGAAACTTGATCTTCAGAAAGCATATGACTCAATTGAATGGGATTTTGTGGGTAATATGCTGGAAGCTTTGGGGTTCCTTGAGAAGTTATGCAATGTAGTGATGCAATGTGTTACTACACCTTTCTATTTTATATCTCTTAATGGGGAGATTTTTGGATTCTTCAGGGGAAAAAGAGGACTTAGGCCGGGGGGACCCCCTATCCCCCCCTCCTGTTTACAGTTTGTCTTGAATATTTGAGTAGGGTGCTAATGGTGGTTCAAAAACATAAGAAATTTCATTTTCACCCTCTGTGTAATAGGATCCAGCTGTCTCACCTTTGCTTTGCTGATGACCTCATTCTATTTTGCAAAGGTGACAGGGGATCAGTTGGGTTGATGATGCATGCTTTTGAGTTCTTCTCAAAGGCCACTGGTCTGGTGATGAATAAAAGCAAGTCTAGCCTGTACTACAATGGCATGGAGGAACAAGTGATCAGGGACATAGAACAAGCCACGGGGATGAAGAGAGGGACAGTGCCCTTCACTTATCTAGGGGTCACTGTTTCCCCTAAACGTCTCTCAGTTTTGGACTGTAATTGTCTGGTTGATCATGTGGTTAACAAAATCCGTGGGCTTGGTTCCAGGAAACTGTCTTATGCAGAGAGGATTGTGCTAATTCAATCTGTTCTGAGTACCCTTCACAGTTACTGGGCCATGATTTTCATCTTACCAAAGACAGTGATATCCAAAATTGAGGCAGTTTGCAGGTCATATCTATGGCATGTCAGTGATCATAGGGAAAGCCATGCTCTAGTCTCCTAGGATAATGTTTGTAAACCTAGAAAACAGGGAGGCTTGGGGCTCAAAAACTTACATGTGTGGAACATTGCTGCTGTAGGGAAATATGCATGGTGGGTTGCCAACAAGGAGGATCGCCTTTGGGTGAGGTGGGTTCATGCAGTGTACATCAAAAATCAAAGCTGGATGGACTATGAACCAGGTATTGGATGCAGTTGGGCCTGGAGAAAAATTTGCCAGGTGAAACATATTCTTAAACCCTATATATTATCTATCTATGGTATGGAGCACTACACTATCAATGCAGGGTATCAATGGCTCAAGCCTGATGGGGAGTTGGTACCATGGTACCCTTGGATGCTGAATGAGTGGATTATCCTTAAACAGTCCTTTATCTGTTGGTTGATTGCTCATGAGAGGCTATTGACACAAGATAGACTGGTAAGGATGAAGATCATACAAGAAAACAAGTGTTTCCTGTGTGGGCTACAGGAGGAAAGTCTGGATCACCTTTTCTTTGACTGCTCATTCAGTAGGCAATGCAGAAGGTTGATTTCACACTGGTGCCATGTCAATTTGCCCCTGCAGAATATCATCAGGTGGTGGATTGAGTTAAGACAAGCAACTGCTTGTAAGAAGAAAGTGATTGCAATTATTTTGGCTGGACTGATGTATTATATATGGCAAAGTAGGAATTGCAGCAGAGTTGATGGATATGTTCTTAGACCTAAGGTTGTTGTAGCTAGTGTGAAAAACGATGTCAAACAACGATTAGGGCAATGTCGAGTCAGGAGTAAAAATGCTTCAGCCTTAGCTTGGGTGGAGCATATTAGATGTAACTGAGTCTAGATATTGAATACTGAGTAAGACTAAGAAACTGTTTGTATGGGACACTTTGGATCTTTTAATGAGAACTTACATATTCCCAAAAAAAAAGACTAGGGTAGATTAGTGGTAGTCTTGAGTGAGTCTTGTCTTAAGACTTAACAAAGTCTTGTCTAAAGACTACTGTAGACACCTGTATCTATCGATACAGGAATTTATAGATTCCCGTCAAACACCCGATGATCATAGGACAGCATGTACTCCTAGTTGGCATTTTTCATTTATTTGGATTAGTTTTACGACGTAGAACGAGCGTAGTTGATGAAGCGTTTTTTCTTAATTTAAATGATTTTCAAATTGAATAAAGATTTTAAATTCATTTTATTTATTTTTATTTGAATTTATTTTCTAATTTATTTTATTGAATATAAAATATTTTTATATTTGAAAAGTCATTTTGAAAGTTTAAATTGTTTTATTAATCGTATTTGAAAAACTCGATTTTACGACGATTGTGTACACGATTTCTAACCCGTTTCTCACTCGATTAGCGGAAGACAGTCTCCCAACCGCCTTCCGTCTCCTCAACAACAACCAAACAATCACAACCGTCATATTATCCAATATACATGACAAATACAATAATGCAAAACACCACACAATATGCCAATTACCGACTCATTCAATGCAATTAACCAATCTCATGTTATAATGCAATGACCATCAAAATACGACGCACATGACCATTCGAATATATTAAAACTGAGTAGGATTAACCTACCTTTTAGCATTCTCCGTAAGCAATCCGGCTAATAATAATCTTCCACAAAAATCGTCACCTAAATATAATAATTAAATATATTTAATTACTAACTAATCTAATTAAATTAAATACGAATTCAATTAATTAAACAAAACCCGTTTCAAAACTTCCCAAAACCCGTCACAAGACTCGGTCCATAATACCACCCTACCCCACCGTGTACCACCTCACCCTAGCCACCACAACTACCTTATTCACGGCCTGCCCAACCACCGTCGCCAACACCAATCGTCGTACCCAACCACCACTACACAACCGTAACTACAACAACACACACTTGACACAAACCCCTCGAAAGAGCCGCCCTAATGCAACCACCACCGTAGCCACCACCACCACGGTGGTCACGACACCACACCACACCCAGCACCACCACACGAGCCTAACAACCACCACCAACAACCGCAGCAACACCAACGACAACATCAACTTACAACAACAACAAACACAACACGACACCTCCCAAAACAGCCCGTTTTTCCACCACCTACGGCCACTCTAAGCACCACCCAAGACCACCACCATGATCCCCACTCTACCCAAACCAATAACCACCCAAAGTCTCCCCAAGTCAGGCCACGAAAGGGGGATAAAACTCCGTCTTAAGACGGTCACACAACAACAACAAAAATCATGTTATAACTCGGTCAAAACCGATTATTAGTGGTCAACGGTGGTCAAAGGGGTGGTCAATGACGGTCAGAAATGATTCGGAGTCAAGGCGGGTCAATGGTATTAATTAAATAATATATAAACAAGTTTAAGACGGTATTACCTTACAATTCCGAGGCGGAGGGACAAATCTCCCTTTTCCTTTTTTTTTCTCTGTTCTCTCTTCTTTCTCTCTTTTAGTTTGATGGTGGATTGTGTTGTGATTTTGTGTTGATAAGGTTAGGATGAGTGGATAAGGGGTGGGTGTATATGTATATGGGTAGTTAGTATGATAGTATACGTATATATATACATGTATTGTATTACGTATTATTATTATCATTACAACTTATTATTATTATCATCATTACCATCTTATTATTATTATAATTATTATTATTTTATTATTACGTCTCATTCATAACTCGTATAAATACAATATAATACAATATATATAATTATAAAATACGGGGTATTACAGTCTTCCCCCCTTAAAATGAACTTCGTACCCGAAGTTCGCCCCACTCTCTACTTTCTTCAAGTCTCATCACCGATTCTCAAGTACTCTCTCGGGATTCTTACTGTCATCATCACTCTCATTATGCCAATATGATTCTCACCTCTCCCTCCAGGCTCACACAAGGTCACACGTTTTCCTTTATCGTATATCCTCTCTTTACTCATACGCTACTCATGTGCATATTACTCTCGTTTTCCTGCTTTAAATTCCCAATTGTTAAATTCACTCCCCCTAAAAGAGAACTTCGTCCCGAAGTTCAACTATCAAACCTCATAGTGTGCCCTCATACGTTCATTACTAAATTCCACAAATGACTATGTTCCAGGTTCAACACTCTCTCTTACTCATTGCAAATCCCTAATCAAACCTCATGTAGTTCTATTTCCATTGATATAATCCTCCATCTACAAGCCTCCCGAAGGTCAAGTATCAGGTCAAACCCACTTTTCCAATCTATAATCCCATAAATAACTCCGAATTCATGTTTGTTATATGTATACGTGTCTTTCACGGGGTATAACTCGATTATTATTACGTATCTATATCACGTTAAATCTCATACATTTACATGAATGCACATCAATCACGAATATGCGGACTCTATGAAATAGTCAAATAATACAAAATTACTCGTAATGTGACTAAACCATGATCAACATTCTCATTTTGGAACATCCTGCCACGCATATACCGCATCAAATCCACCACATGATCACACATGTGTTTCCATATCCGTTCCCATCCATCATCAATGCTTCCGCTCATACGGAAGACCATAATACACAATCATGCAAATGACCATTGTGCGACACATAATTTGCATTTTTCATCTTAGTTATACATAACAACAAAATAAAATCATGTTGATTAACACACCTCAAACAAGATTATCACACCATTTCTGTCATCAACCTACTCATGTCGAATCAACAATTTCCATTTATTTTGCAAAATGCTATACCATCTAGTCAAACGTAAAAAATTCACACATATCACCTATGTAAGGTCAATCATGCTCATCCAACGCAAGTCAGCTAATATGAACATTGAAATAAGGGTACACGCTCAATATTTAGTCGAATATCAACAAAAAAGGGTCAAAGCAGATCACTCGGTCGAGTGTAGAAGGCTACTCAGCCGAGTACGCGGCCACTCAGTCGAGTGTCACCTGGGCAGAATGTTTTCATTCTTAACTCGGTTCCAAACTTTCCTATTTTATCACACAAATGCTAATAGACTCCGTGGTGACTAATACACCATCAAACAACCAAATTTAAACAAATACATGGCCTTATAGGTGTCATTATTACAGAATTAAGATGAGATATCCGAGACATACTACCAACACTATATACTATTTCATAGACACGACCCAACCACTCATTATTCTCAGGGAATAATAGCAACATCACCCCTCAAATAGACACTTGTGGACATGGGCCACCTACATGCCAAGAAAACCTGTGGGACGTGCAGTAGTTTGAAAGCCATGCTCAGTGGCGTAAAAATGCTTTCGGCCGGATCGCTTTAGATCGGTCGGTTTCGTCTCGGCAAGGGTCTCGAAACGATGCAAGAGATGTTCGGAGTCGCCACCAAGCATTTGTGGGATGCTTGGAACCCGTTCGAATCCACTTTATACCTAGATCAACTAAGGCAAAAAGCGGTGTTTGACATAGGTACTAAAGATAAGGAGTCATCCCTCTTTAGCATCCTATCTCTAGAATGACTCTCGTTCGCCCTGGATAAGGTTGTCCACTATCCAAAGTTTCTGAGTAAGAGGTGAAGGTACATATTGGGAAGCCCTTTAATCAGACACCCAATCCCGCCCGTGGTAGCGGCCTCTACTGAACGATCTTGGTTGGTTAAATGCAAAAGTTAATAAAACGGGTAAATGCATGAATGCGCATCCACAAGCTTAAACCTAACATGTGAGCTTTCTATGTCGGTTGTTTATCCAAATATCAAGTAATTGATGTCAAGTTGGATTTAGTAATGATTTGCATGCAAGACGAAAATTAAACATCCATTTACCGAGTTAGGTTTATGGTGCATAACGTGATCCATTTGTCTTTGAAAGGCGTTTTGCAAATACAAAGTAAAAGAGCAGGCTTGTCATCTGATTCGTCCTGTATTCGGGTTAACCGAAGTCGGGATCGTCCTAGACAAGTGCTGGAAAGGACGCAGAACCTGCATCAGGCAGCCCATTAAGACGCGAGCCGTCAGGCGATGCAAAGATGCCTGTCCTGGTTTGAAAATTGGAAAACAGTAATTCTGTATAGGCGGGAGACAGCTGACGGTCCAAAGGGACGTCTTCTAACTGTTGAAAACGTTTGTAAAACGGTTTGTAAAGGGGTATTTGAACCCGCCTTTGTTTAAAAAGGTCGTTTAGACCGCTTTTGTGTTGATGTGAAGAACGGGACTTGAATAATCATTATTGTTTTGACGATATTCGATGTCGGGTTCGGGTTTGCAAGCTTGACATGGATAGTATTGAAAAATGTTGATTATGAACTAATTGTACTAAGTTCATTTGTTTGTAATTAGTCAATGTTTATCATCGTGCTCGGGTTTAAACCGACATGGTATGTGGAACCAAGGATGATTATGCATGTATGTCTAATATGATGGTTTTGAAAATGTAAACAAATGAATAAAAGGCTTTAAAATACCTTTTAAAATGTAATTAACCAAATATTATCACCGGGACACGGATAAAACCGTCATGGTATAAGGAACCAAGGGTGAACATAGTTTATGGTTAAAAAGGTTTTATCACAAAAATGATTTTAAATGGTAAAAACCGGTTATAAAATAAAATGAAAATGGAAAGAATGAACTCAAACACGTTTGAGTTCTGACTTGGACACCCCATTGAGGCGCGAGGTACCTGGTGGTGACTAGGGCCTTCTGTTTCCAGTCAAAACTCGATTTTAGCTCATTCGATCCGTATTTTGGACCATGTTATGCACGTTTTAGTATGTTAAAGTCATAAAAACAGATAAAAGACATGAAAGAAGAGGATTATTACACCCTCATACTTACATGCTAGGCTTGAGATGAGAAATCGACGGAAGTGTAAGAACTTGTTAGGTCGAAAAACTCGGTTTGAAAACCGTTTTAGCAATGTAAAGAGTGTTTGTTTAGCTTAGTGATTGTGTAGTTTGTCGAAGTGGTCAGTCAAGTGATTTATGCACGATGACGGTACCAAAAAATGTGTAAGGGTTGTATTTTCGATCGGTAGGTCGAAAATATGTGTCGGTTTGTAACTTAAGAAGTCAAGTCAAGAATTTTCAGGGAGAAAAGAAGCGGCGGACGCTCGCGTACCTTCAAATGGTGGCATTTGAGGGGTATTTATAGAATATTGAGTGGTTGTATGCGTTATGGGCGACGTGGCCACATGGGCTACTTGAAGAGGCGCGAACCATTTCGTGGGTCTTCGAGCTGTCTTGTCACTATCACGCATTTGAAATCATAATTTGTTCTATCCTAGGTTTTGGATGTCATGATTGTTATACTTGACCATCAAGTATACCGTGTATACTTAGCATGGAAGCATTTGGAAGGTTTGTTTTTGTGTTTGACTCGGTTTGACTCGTTGTTGGAGTCGGGATATGAATTTTGAGTCGGTTTTTGGTCCGGTGTCGGTTTTGACTCTAGTTAGTGTCATTGTGACCCCGTCATCGTGCATAAGCCATTCCAGGTATTTTGAAATGTTTTGAATGTGTTTTGTTTTCGAAATCATTTTGAGTTTTCCGACGTAAAGTTATACAAAACTGTCGATTAAACGCTGCGATTCCTAAGCATGTTATATTCCGATAATCATCGGGTATTTTTTGGGGATTCAACAGATACCGGGTATCTACAGAGCCCCCACTTTGACTGAGGCTTAGACAAGGCGAAAGTCAAAGTACAGCCCCTAGGTCAATCGAAGATTACAACCTAGAGACCGTGGCAACGCCGAGGCGGCTCGAAAGAGTTCGGGCCAAGGACCTGCCGTCAGGAAGGGCGACGCTGAGGCAACTCGGGGGTACGAGTCAAGGACCTGTCGTCGGGAACAGTTTAGAGTCTGTCGACTTTTGGTGCGGGTCGTTTAAAGTCCGTTTGACTACGTATGGAGGCTCGCGAGCCATAGGTAGGAGTCATACCTGAGGCATCTTCGGGATATGTCCTTGAATTGGTTCTTGTTTGCGTGCAAAGGCGTGCCAGCCGCGTTTTAGTTACGTTTTGAGGCTCGCCAGCCATGTTGAAGGTGCGTTTTGAGGCTCGCCAGCCACGCTTGAAGGTGCGTTTTGGGGCTCGCCAGCCACGCTTGAATGTGCGTTTTGGGGTTTCCAGCCGTGTTGAAGGTGAATGATCGACTGTAGGAAATAGCCATGTTGGCCGGAATTATTTCGAGAGGTTGTTGAGTTAGTGGGCTCCGTGGGGAGGTCTTTGATATCCTGTTGTTGGGGAATTTCGATGTTTGTGGCGCCGGAAGGGATAGGCTTGAGCCTGGCTCCTGTGGTCGGCGGTGGTTTCGAATTTCGAGGGGAGGTAACGGTTTTTATTGCCGATGCTCGGAGTTTGTAGGAATAGCGAATGTGAATTCCGCCATTTGTTGTCTTTGAAAAGTGACGGTTTTTAATTCCGTCGGTTTCGAATTTTTGTGAAAATAGTGAATTTGAATTCCACTATTTTTGTTTTTGATTTGAAAATGACGGTTTTTAATTCCGTCATCGAAATTTTGAGAAAATAACGAATTTGAATTTCACAATTTTGTTTTTTTTTTATTTGAAAATGATGGTTTTTAATTTCGTCATCGAAATTTGGAGAACTCGTGTGGAAATTGGGCCAAAGCCCAAAATTTCGCTGAGTAAGCAGGGAACACGCCAAAGAGGCGCGAGCCATCCTGCGATGGAAAGGGCTCCCCTTTTTCCTGTAAAAAGACGCGAGGAGGCATAACACCTCATTAACTTCGTGTTCCTCGACACAACTCGCAAAAACCAAACAAAACTGCCATTTTCGACTTCGTTCTTTGCTTGTTTTCGTGCCCCTATCCTTATCTCATCTCAAGGTATGTAAATCCTCTTGAATCCATTTTAATTTGTTTGTCTTTTCGTTAATTGAATTAGGGCGAAACCCTAACCTCCTCGAAATTGATTTGGGCGTTTTTGCTCGGCCCGTTTTTAAGTGAAATTGATACTTGCATTAGGTTAGAAACCTGTTTAGGAGTATAGGGCTGCTTTTAGTTTGCATTTTGGTCCCCATTCCCGCCCTCTAGGAGCAAAAAACGTGAATGAGACGAAAGTTCATCTTATTTCACAATGTCGTGTTTGTTTGCTTGAGTTATGTCCCCCACTAGGTTGTATTGTAGTCAGGGAAGACCGTCTTTGCCACGTTGGACCTTGGTCGGGTGTCGTGGGCGAAATTTGAATTTTTTTCCTTTGTGAGATTATCTTATGCTGACGAAATAATCGTCTGTTTGGGCTCCAACTGAGCCGTTTTGCTTGAAATGGACCTTAACGATAGTTTAGGTCACTTTGAGACATGATTAAATCATGTTGTTTTGTCGTGGTCGTATTTTGAGTTTTTGACCTATTCGCGCTCAAATTGGCGTAAAATTGCCTTTTTAAGCTGTGTAAAATGCCCAGTCATGTCGGGAATTTTTATTGCTTAATTTTGCGGACCTTGTGTGCGTCCGAGGTGTTGGGTTGCTTTTGTAATTTTTGTTGTTTTGACTCGTCTTTTGCTTGAAAAGAAGGGCGAGTCGACTTTTGTGATTTTGTTGTGAAATGTTTCGCTGGATGGGTTCAGGCGGGTTTGCCCTTGTTTTGTTTTGCATTTGTATTTGCAGGTTTTTTTGGATTTCGTCCGCTTTGTGCCGTTGTTATGCCGAAATATTGACTGAAGCTGTTTTTTGTTTTGTCTTATTAGTAGGTGAGTGTTCCGGGGGTTCTGAGCCTACTTGGTCTGTGGCCGAGGCTTTAGAGAAGGAGGATGATCCAGGAGGAGGAGGGAAGGTTGTTGTCTTGTCCTTGTCAAGTTGTGTTTTTCCCTGGTGGCCTTTGTCCTGCCTCTAATCACATGTTGATCATTGGTTGTTGTCTGCAGAAAGTTGGACGTCGGATGATTGAGGGTCTAATATCAGGGCGGCGCTTCATGTTGCATTTTTTGGTCATTGCTGAATTCTGACGATTGGGGGTCTACATCTAGGGGGCATCCTAGGTTATGGCTCCCACTCCTCGCTGAGTTCCGATGATCGAGGTACAATATTGGGGCGATGTACTATGTCACAATTCTTGGTCGTCGCGTCGTCCAAAGTCTGTCAGGCATCATTCTCTCTTTCCTTCCCGGAGTAAGGAAGAGGGGTTATCGTCATGGTAATCACCTCTGCTTCCGCTACTACTCCTTTCCTTTTGAAGTTGCTCCCTTTGCCTCAGGTCGGGGGGAATTGGGTGTGCTTAGTTCGGTAGGTGGTAGATAACCCCCAGTTTGTTGCTTTAGGCCAGTGTCTGTATGATAAGTGTTTGTATCAGACCCTATTTGTATGGTTAGTCGTTTGTTTCAAATGTTTGTTGATGTATTTTGCTTGAGGCGGTTTGTATATATCTGTTTTTGGTTTGTAGTTTATTTGTGTTTGGCTTTTTTGTGTTGTGTTTAGGAGAAGCACGGTCAGCGGTTGATTCCCCTTTTTGCTTTGGCATTTGTTCCTCCATTGTTACTGTAAAAAATAGGCAACAGGTAGCACATATGCAAACATGTGAACGCGTAAAAGCATTTGACAACAATAACCACGGTGACTCGAAGTTAAAATTGAAATCGAAATTTTGAAAATTCCGCGACAAGTCGTCACGTTTGGATTTTTCAAATGAAATTGTTTTGAAATAACCACGGTGACTCGAAGTTAAAATTGAGTTTGAATTTTTGAAAATTCCGTGACAAGTCGTCACGTTTGGATTTTTTAAATGAAATTGTTTTGAAATAACCACGATGACTCGAAGTTAAAATTGAGTTTGAATTTTTGAAAATTCTGTGACAAGTCGTCACGTTTGGATTTTTCCAATGAAATTGTTTTGAAATAACCACGATGACTCCAAGTTAAAGTTGAGTTGAAAAGAAATTTTGAAAATTCCGCGACAAGTCGTCACGTTTGGATTTTTCAAATGAAATTGTTTTGAAATTTCGAGAAATTAATTTGCGTTTGAATTAAATCTCATCGAATTTTATTGTAATTGATTTGCGACTCGAAAGTCTAAAACTCAAACCGTCGAGGATAATTTTTTTTTTTTAAAAGAGATTTTTTTGAGTGTGTTTGATTGATCAAAACTCGGATTTGCAAGAGTTTGAATTTTCGAGGAAAATTGACGTCGTGTTGTCAATTTTTGATTTTTGTGAAAAATGCGAAAAGCGAAAAATTTTCGGGAATTTTTTACAGACATGAAAACGTTCCGTCGCGGATCGGGGCGACTAGTCCTTTCCCCTAAAAAAAGAAGAGAAAAACCCATATGTTTAAAGCTGCGTCATGGAAACTGTGTCGGATTTCGTAAAACGCGAAAACAAGGAAATGTGATGGTGAGAAAACACAAAAATTTCCGAATAGGCCTGAAGAGGCGCGAGCCTTATGGCGAGAAAAACTATGTGTCAGAGAGAAACACAAGTTGACAGAGACAAGTCAAGGTACGGATTCTCAGAATCAGCCCAAAGAGGCACGAGCCTCTAGGCGATGCAAATGGGCTTCCCCTTTTTTCGGGAAAAAAAAGCGTTGATTGTTTTGTATAAATAGGGACGTTTGTGCTTCATTGTTTCATCATCCGAAACACGAAAAACATCTCTACGAAAACGCTTCTTCTTCTTCCACAAAATAATTCATGGATGCTTTCGAGAATAGGTTGCGACATTGGTGTTGGGATTTATCGCCTCCCGAGAAGTATCAACTCGTTGTGATGGGAGTTAGTCAATTGTTGGTGCTTCGTTAAGTTACGGTGAAATCCTCGTTCCTTGAAGCATGCTCTCGGTTATGGGATTCGAAACATCATGTTTTTGTTTTCCCGAAAGGTGAAACTTGCCCTCTTGTCGAAGAAGTGGGCGCTATTGGAGGGTGGTCGGGTTGTACTCCGGTGCTTCCTCTGACTCGGTTGTGTTACAAAGAGACGAATTGTTCAATGTTGGGCTTGTCGACGAGCCAAGTGAACTTTCTCCTTTCTCCCCACGACGTGGATATGTTGGCTCTTATCAACATTTTCTCAAATCGGTTGGATGTTAATGTCTCGGAGGTGGCTAGGAGAAGGGCTTTTGCCTTTTTCCTAGTGCATGCTTACCTCCTTGTTGATGCTATGAAGAAGGAGGGGCCAAGATGGTATGGTAGCATGACCCTTGTGCATGTGGTTGAGCAAATGGAGCACGGGTGGGATCCATCATGGTTTGTGCTTGGCGAGATCATCTAAGCTTTGTACAAGAAGAGCTCTTGCGGAGAAGCTCCCTCGTTCGGATCTCCAAGGATCCTCCAAGTGTGGCTCATGGAGAGGTTAAGGTATGTAGATCCTCCGGTTGATTCTTCTTCTTATTCCTTCCATCACCTTACTATAAGGAAGACGTTGTATTCGGATAGCTTCGTGTCCACCGAGGCTTATTGGACCTTGAAATTGGTGGGGGAGGGTGGTCCTTATATACGTTGGGTGGTGCCGTGGTGGCACTTGAGGTCCTTCACAGGGTTGCCCGCTCCGGCCGCTAGTTTTCGCTCTTTGATGGTGGTGAGTTTGAAGGTTGTTTCCTTTATTTATCCCGAAAGGTTTATGAGGCAAATGGGGCGTCAACAAAAGGTGCCCGCCCAAGATACCCTCGTCCAAGAGAGTGTTTTCCGAAACTCCGAGCTTGTGTAGATCTTCGAGAGGTGGTGGGTCACTCGGCCGATTTGGGAGGTACTAAGGCCCTGTTCTTTTGGACTTCTATTTGCCTTTTTAAGTTCAGTTCAGTTCCTATAAGTTCAGTTCAGTTCAGCTCTTATAAGTTCAGTTTAGTTTAGTTCAGTTCCTATAAGTTCAGTTCAGTTCAGTTCCTATAACGTCAATTCAACTCATATAAGTTCAGTTTAGACAAGTTCATACAACTTATATTAACTATAAATTCATACCTGTTTTTTAATATTGACGAATTGAAAAAAAATAGTACCCTTTTTATTAAAATCAATGCAAAAAAAAAATCCAATATTAAAATTATCCTATATACATTATTCTTAAAAAAAATAAATGGATTCGATGATGTCAGTGAAAATGAAGATGAAGATAAAAGTGACGAGTATGATGATAATATGGAAATAAATGGTTAGAAAAAAAAATGTCAAATGTAATTTATTTTTTATTGTAATGTATTGTAGTAGTTGTAAAAAAAATTAATATATATAAAGCGTAATTTTTTTATAAGTTTAGTTCAGCTCTTGTAAGTTCAGTTCAATTCCTATAACTTTAGTTCAGTTCAGCTCCTATAAGTTCAGTTCAGTTCAGCTTCTATAAGTTCAGTTCAGCTCTTATAAGTTCAGTTCAGTTCCTATAAATTCAGTTCAGTTCAGTTCAGCAAATAGAAGTCCAAAAGAACAGGTCCTAAACCCCGTTGCCACGACATGGGTGACTCCCGCTTATGTCAAGTGGTCAAGAGCTGAAACCTTGGAAGAAAGGTAAAAATCCCGCAAGGATGAAGTCGTCGACTTGAAGTATAAGGAGGTGGGCAAGGTAAACCGTGCCTAGTTTGACGACTTTGGTGATGATGTTAGCCCGGATGTGATAAGGCCACCGAAGAGGAGGAGCTCAGGTCCCAAGGAACTGGTGAGCCATGTACGAGCTCGGCTCGGGCCGAACATGGGGTCTTGTAAGAGACCGGGTACCGTAGCCGTTGTAGATCCGTTGAGGATCCGTTCCGAAGAGGAAGTCCATGCTACATGGGCCAACAAGAAGAGCAAAGGGAAGATGTACCCCGAGGGAAAAGGCAAGGGTAGAATGGAAGAATAAAGACCTCCATTACCCGTTTTACTATTACTTTGTAATAGTGTTTGTATGTTTTTATTATGTTGTACTAGTTATGTATTGTGTATGTTTGTGCTAGTTTTACTATGTGAGATGTCTTAGTCGACATTCTAGCTTTGGCAAGTTGTAGACTTGCTTAGCTTTATTTGTTGTCAAGTTTGTAATCCTTCTCATTATTAATTAAATAAGAGGATTGCTTGTGTTAAAAGAAGTTATGAACGCTTGTTTCTTCCATCCATCTTGTAAAGGCAATTTGGTTTGAATTATCCTAAACATTGCACCTGTAAAAGGGGGTATTTGTGGGAAGGGAGAAAGGCTTCTTTTTTTGTTTTTTGTGGAAAAGGGAATGTTTTCCCCTTCTGTTTTGCTTTTGTAATTTTGTGTAGGTGATTGTTTTTTGTGTGTGGGGATGGTTGTATCCTTCTTGTATAAGAAAGGATTGTCTACGTATCCACCTGAAGAGGTGAAATCAAACCATGCTTGTAGTTCGGATGTCTTGTTTGTTTTGTTTGGGTGTTGTGGTTGTATCCTTCTTGTGTAAGAAAGGATTGCCTACGTATCCACCTGAAGAGGTCAAATCAAACCATGCTCGTAGTTCGGGTGTTTTATTTATTTATTTTTTTTTTTTGGTGAAATGTGAATTAACATTAATAATCATAAGCAATTACATCTCCATACATGACCTTTAGCCATCAATACAATTAGCCAAGCAACCCAAGTTGGTCTAACCAACTCTGACACTTAACTTGACTCTTACTAATCTCCAACTTTTGTAACCTTGTGGACGCGGGCCCAGGGGGCGCTTGGGAAGGAAGAGAACAAGCGTTTGCATTTGTGGAGTCGCCACCAATTTTTATGGGAAATTGGAACCGTTCGAATACCTCGTGTCATGTCAAGACACAAAGTAGAGACATGAACACCAAGAACTCGTTACCCTTAGCATTCTATGTCTAGAATGACTCTCGTGGGTGCCAATGAACACGGATGTTCACGAGAGATCCGGTAAGGGGTGAGGGTACGTATTAGGAAGCTCTTTTGATCGAACACCTAATCCCGCCCGCCTCGATAGCGGCCTCTACTAATGATTAGGGAAGTTATTCATACTCGATATATCGTCGATTATATGCATGCAATGCAACATCCAGGTTTTGATCCTAGCATGTGAAGATTAGACTAAGTCGGTGAACAACTAATTTAACATGCAATTAGGTGGAAGTAGGAATTAAGGTTCAATTACATGTGAAAACATACAAATGATACAAAGTACAATGATAAATACAATAAAGGAAAATTACAATAATTACATCGGGTTTAGTGATTTATGTCGAAAATACTTCTAAAACGGATAATTTAAGAAAAAGAATAAAGGAATGAATTAGCGAACAAATTATTAGGCGATAATACGGTTAATAGTTAATTATACGTAAAGTAATTAATTAGGTCAAGGCAGAACGGAAGTTCAGAGGCAGAAATCAACCTGGAACAGGCGCAGAGATCGCCCTTTGGAAGAGGCGCGGCCGATTCTTTGCGTCTGCGTCTGTTCCAAAGGTGAGTTCCCGTCATGAAACTACAAATCGTTAATTTTAATTGGTGATTTTAAGGATGGATTACGATACTTAACTCGGATAAAAGTGATTTAATACATTAATTACATGTGATGAATGAGTCATAAAAGCAATAAAACACGAATGAAACGAATGCGAACAAATTAATTACATGAATGAAAGATTGATTAATGACATGAGTGAACTAAATAGGTTAAACATAACGAATTAATGGAGAACTAATGACGAATATGACAATAGACAGATGCAAAATATACCAAAGATCGAATTCCAGAAACTCAATATGAATGAATCGAATCTCTACAACCCGGATTGATTTTAATGACGAAAAACCCACAAATATTGGATTATAAGGGATTTAAGTCGGAATTAATGATGAATTATATGCGTTAATGAATGATAAATAATGTACATGTGACATTATTACGCTACTACGTCAAAGATTGAAGAACAAACGAAAACAAATAAAAGAAAACGAATTTACAGAGGACGAAGGAAGAAGAAAGGAAGCAGGAACTGCGGCAGCCTCACGAAGAGGCGCAGCAGGTACAGTGCTCCTTCAAAGAGGCGCAGCAGTTGCTGCGTCTTTTCTCGACGGTCATCTTCTGATAGTTCGTAAGAAGGGTTTTAAACGTGGTTTTAGAAATCGGTTTTAATAAGTATTTTCGACATAAATCTTACATTAGTGATACAAAAGATAAAGAACAATAAATAAAGGAGGATTTACACCCTCGGACTTACATGTTTGACGAAATGAGATGAACTAAGTTTATGCTTTAGTGATGCTCGACTCAAATGTAACAAAAGTGCCCTCGTAAGAGGAAAACGATTAAGATTAATTAAGTTGATTAATTGTGGAGTTGGTCAAATTGGTCGGTCATGCAAACGAGGCTGGTACTCAGAAGGATCCGAGCTTACGTGGTCGAATGTTCAAGCACGTAGACGCCAAAAAGTAAGAACGTGGTCTAGAATGCAAAGGGAGAAGAGAAGGGCGGACACTCGCGTGATAAATATGAGGAGCGAAGGCTCCTATTTATACTAATCACGTGAAGGAATAGGGTTTTCGGAGAAACTTTGGAACTGAATCTCGAAAGGATACGAAAAATACGCAGAAAAGGACCTGGGAAGAGGCACAGCAGTCACTGCGTCCCTTGGAAGAGGCGCATCACCTGCTGCGTCTGTTCCCAGGTGGTTTCCTCCTGCGGAAGAAAGATTTCCGTGTTTAATTTATGGAATAACGGATTAAATCTATTTTCCTTAATATTTTGTATGAATATTACGGGAAATTCTTTGCCAAAGATTAAAAGATTGTCAAATATTTATAAAATATGGAATAGAAATATCCGGAACATTCCAGAACATTCTGACTCGGGATTTAACGGTTATCAGAAAATGAAGACGGTTTTAGGCCCGAACTCCAAATGTACTCTAATTACTGTCAAAACGACCGTATCGGCGCGTAGATGACAACTAAGAGGTAGACATCAGTGTTTGAGCAATCACTTGACGATAAACTTACGAACTGTCACAAATCGTTCCGCGTACCAAACATGCGGCCCAATCATCACCGAGTGGTTTGCGGGAGGTGCAGAAATGAGGTATCTACAGAGCCCCCACTTTGACTGAGGCTTGGACAAGGCGAAAGTCAAAGTATAGCCATAGGTCAATCGAAGATTACAACCTGACGACTATGGCGACGCAAGGCGGCTCAAGGGGTCTGAACCAAGGACCTGTCGTCGGGAACATTTTAGAGTCTGTCGACTATCGGGGAGGGTCGTTTAAAGTCCATTAGACTACGTAAGGAAGCTGGCCAGCCATAAGAAGAGACCATACCTGAGACTTCTTCTCGAGATGCTTCTGGAGATGCATAGGAGCTAAGGGTAAGCGTAAGAGCTAAGGGTAAGACCTAAAAGATATATAAGGATTATGCTAGGGTGTGGGGCCCTAAAGGAAAGCATCAATGGGAAGGAGGCCCGAATATAAGTTCAACTAAGGGGTAACTAAGGCTCGAGTGTAAGAACTCTAAGAAAAGATGATCCTAAAGGATCTGATCCTAAAGGGAAAAGGTGATCCTAAAGGAATATGATCCTAAAGGGTATAAGTATATGAAATCTAGGGAGTTTGGGAACCTAAAGAGCTAGGTGTGTGAACCTGGGTATATGAACCTAAAAGGACGGCTGGTATGGGAACTTCTGGAGAACGACACCTTTATCGCACTCCGCGGGGAAACAAGAAATATTGTGAGTAGCAGGACACAGGCGGGAACTGCTGGGAGAAATCTGCTTGGGTTGTCTTCAAACAAACTTCAGAAGGACTTGAGGAGGATGATTGTATGTCGCGAACTCTTGTTGGGAAACCTTATCAGGAACTTATCTCCATGTCTCGAGAGGGATTGTCTATCCGCTTACTCTCGCTGGGGGAATATAATGAAGGCGTGTCGAAACACCTGTCAAAGAATACCTGCTCGTTGTGACAAGCAAAGTCTTGGGGGCGATAAATAATGTAAAATAGTCTGCAGCTGGCTTAGAAATGCGGGTCTGAGCGAAGAATAATCGTTAAACGGACCAAAAAGATAAAATGGCATTGGGGAAGAGGCGCACCAAAGATGGGCCCACAAATAACGAACTCATAACGAATTTTTGAAAATTCGTATGGAGGGAAGCTAAGGAAGAGGCGCAGCAAGAGCTGTGTCTCTTGGAAGAGGCGCAGCACCTGCTGCGTCTGTTCCTGAGTGTGTCTTTTCTGCGTAAAAACGCGATGAAACAGGGGATTTCATTTCATTATTTCGAAACATAAATTATCAATTTCTCTCTCAAATCTTAACCATTTCTGCCAAAATTTGATCCAAAAACTTGCATTCGCTATGACTAATCGAGGTATGTATATCATTCTTGCATTAATCTTCTATAATGGACGAATTGGATCGACAAAATTTAGGGTTTTCAACCCTAAAATGTCGAAAATTTGGGGCTTTTCCCCCAAATGATTTTGCCTTGTAAAATTGACATTGGAAGTGGATAATTGGTAGTATAAGGATCATAACCATGTATTTATTTCGAATTTTCATTGAGTTTTGAGCATTTGAGTGAAATTGAGACGGTTTCACAGCTAAACCGTAAATTGCTTCGAAAATGGCCTTAAGATTGCCTATTTGTGATGAAACTTGATATTTGGAATCCTTGGATGATGGGTAAACTTCCTACCATCTCGTAATTTTGGTTTGTGACGGCTTTTTCAGGACACTTTCTAGGGCATAATCGCCGTTATAACGAAATGCTGCCGAAAATTCGACTCGAACCCATGAGTAGGCTTCAACTTAGGCTTGCCTTGACCCAAATTACCACATGAGTGATTGGGTTTGTGGGAATATGGCCAAAGATGGCGAGAAAAGGGCGATTTCAGGGATTCCGAAAGCTCGAAAATCCCTAATCAAGGCTTGTCGTCACTTGACGCGGCCTAAAATTACTTTAACGTTGTAGGTGACGAGGCTTCTGTTTATGGGAGAGCTCCCATGGAGATAGACACTGCTGTTGACACTTCTCGTGCTATCGAGGAGGCTTTGGAGGAGGCTTTCACCGCTGCGGTGATGGCTGCTGAGGACGAGGTCCAGGAGGAGGAGGCTGCTGAGGAGGAGGAGGCCCCGAGGCGGGCCAATGTTGGGCGAGGCGGTCATTAGCTGAGGGGAGCACCTACGTGGGCCGAGACCTGGGACAGCAGGCACTTGCTTTGGGCTGCGGAGGGTCACCTGTCCTATAGGACGGTGAAGAGCTTGGTAATCTTGAATTCATTACTCATCGCTTATCTTCTTTCATTTCATTTGCTCACATCTTTTTCAATTTCATTCGAGCTAAAGATAGCTTTTGTTTCAAATCACAATAGGAATCCGGGAACATCAGATCGTTCTCGGGCTACACGACGGCGATGGAGTGTTATGAGAGGCTGTCGGCGGAGGAGCGCGCCATGATCGAGCGGGGAGCATTCGGCGCCCTGGTGCTGGCTTGGAGGGATATCGCGAAGAGGAAGCTGCGGGCTAACCTTAGCCTGGTCCGCGCTTTCTTGGACCGATTCTGGGACACGACTTCCACTTTTCACATGCCTTTTGGTGAGGTGGGAGTCACGTTGGAGGACTACGGCATGATTTCTGGTCTGCCGGGTGGGACTGAGGTGGTGGAGTGGTCGGAGACTGCCATGAGGGTGGACTCGGCCGAGGCTAGGAGGTTGATCGGCTGGAACTTAGCGCCGAAGGCTGTTACAGTGCCTGGTTTGGTGCCTAGTTCTTATTTCCGAGACTACTTTGCGGGAAAGACCCCGGCGCGGGTGGTGATTGACGGGATAGAGACGGCTCCTCCTCCCTGTACAGCTGAGCAGAGGGCCCGTTTGTGGCTTTGGTGGTTTCTGTCTTCGATCTACCTCGGAGACAAGGGAGAGAGGCTGTCGACGAAACTTCTTCCCTTTCTTTCTGACCTGAGCTCCCTAGGACGTTGGGACTGGGTCACTGCTGGTTTTGCGATCCTCATCCGCTTCATGAGGGCCATGGTTCGTCCGGAGCTGATGGAGAAGGGGACTTCTCCTGGTGCTGGCGGCCCTGGACTACTGTTGGAGGTATGAACCTTTATCTAGACTAAAATCAATTCCTTTCCTTATCGAATTACGAAAGATCATTATTGACTATCTTGCTTCACAGGCGTGGGTGTACTCCTACTTTCCGAGCCTCTCGCCCAAGAGGACGGAGCCGCTGGAGAAGGCCTATCCTGTCGTGAGGGATTGGGTGATGTGTCACATGAAGAGCAAGCGTTCCTCTCACGGTGTCTACTGGCGGGACGTGAACGCTCTTCAGCTGGACAGCGTGAGCATCTCACTTATATTCGTTTTGCTTCTTTATTACTTTTTAACCGATCATAAGAATGATTCCTTGTTTTCTTTCCCCAGTGGGTGCCCAGGCCTTGGGCGGAGTACACTGGCGCGCCTCCTTTTGTGGCTGAGGTCCTTTGACCTAGGAGCTCGAGCCGGCTGCTGTTGAGGACGTTGATGGGTCCTGTGTGGTACTTGGGTGAGCGCTTGGCTCGTCAGTGCTCTCGGGATGTCTTGACGATTCCCATCAATCCTCCTAGGACGATGTTCAGGGAGCCTTCAGAGGCTGAGAGGGAGGCTGACTTGGCTGGTGTTGGTGGCGATGCCCTTCTGCTTCCTGGCGAGGACTACTCGGCGTTCCTCTATGGGAGGTTGGCGTACTGGCCGGTTGTGGTGAGCATTTTACTCTCCTTTATTTGTTGATTTTTGAGAATACGATGAAAGATCATCGATTAATGAGAAACATTTGATTTTGCAGAAGGTTGAGGCGGTGGGCATCGAGCCCCCAAAGTACCCCGAGACCCTCGAGTACACTGACGCGACCGGGAGGACGACGCTCTCTGAGCTGCGTGACTTTGACGTGGCTGTGACGGATGCTGGCCTGGACGATTGGCGGCATCTGATTCGGAGGGTGAGCCTCTAATTTGCATGATTTTTCTGTAAGAATACATTTGATTGAACTTATCCAATTATTGAGAACTTCTTTTTGAAAATGCAGGTTGTGCCGTCTCGATTTGTGGCGTTATGGAGGGTAGCCAATCAGCTGCGAGCTACTGCCATCGAGGCACTTGTCGGCGTTCGAGGTCGTCAGGTATGAACCTTTCGTCTATTTCTTTTTTCTAATTTTGATTTTCCAACTTTTCTTATAATTGCTTGAAATGATTGACATGAGCCAATTTTGTTGCTTGCAAAGGGAGCGTGAGCTGAAGCGAGAGCTGGCCCAGTCTCGGGAGGAGACAGCTCGCTTGTTCAGGGAGCTCGAGGTTCGTGACGCCGAGGTTGCTGCTCTCGAGGCGAGAGTTGCGGAGTTAGTGTAAGAAATCTATATCTCATTATACTCTACATATTCATATATGTAACATTTAATTTAGTCATAAAATTAAATACAAATCTTATGCATGCAAACATAAGTGAATATAGAGAAGAAATCGTTTTCTCACCATATGATTTTCGGATTAAAAGGGCACCAACAAGATCTCCTTCTTCTTAGTTCTTGAGCATTCCAAATAATGGATGAACAAAGATTCAAGTATAGAATCTCTCCCAAAAGTGAATACCCAAGGAAAACTCATAATAACTAATATTATTTTGATCTAGTAATATTATTAATCATACTTAAATTTGACACAAAAAGGTTATTTTTTGCTCTTGAAATTTCGGTTCAAGAGAGAGCTTTTGTGAGGTTTTATTTCTCTATAAATGTCATAAGATGTAGAGAGAATGGTAATTTCTTACTCTAGAAATTCTATTGTGTAGAATGAATGAATGAATCATAGAGAATACACCTTCTCTCTTTCTTTTGTTTTGGCCGAAAAAGAGGCCCTTGGGTAAGTTGCCCAATGTCTTTTAATTTTGCTCTTCTCAAAAGCTTAGGGTTGCATGGCTAGTAGTTAGCTTTCATGATTGTGTTTTCCACTTAAAACAATTAACACAATTTTTCCACTAACTCCCTCTAATATTTCGGCATACTTAAAATAAAATGGGTAATCCATTTTATTTTGTCATTTGTCAATTTTGTCACATGTAACATGTTACATGACATGTCACAATGTAATATATTTTTAACATATTAAAAATCAACATACTCATAAAATATGTCATTTACAAAATTGACTAATAATTCGTAATTACTTGTACCAAAACGGTTTATCAAATTATAAATTACAACGTCTTGTATTTATAATAAATTATTTATTCAATTTCTATTTCAATTGTTTAGTAAACAATAATTTTATCTAAGTAATAAAACAATTCAATTACTTAGACCGTATCTAATATAATCGAATTACAATAAGACACGTTAATTCTACTCACAAAATCATCCGTCAATATTTAAGCAATTTAATTAACTCGTATCGGCATACGATTAATTAAATAATCAATTAAGAGTATTTCCCTATAGGTATGACCTAAGGGGATCAACTGATCACCACCGTCGCACAACAGTAATGTCAAACTCTAGTCAGCCAATCATTACCGATATGTGTGGACCAACATCAAAAATTATTACATCCCACATGTATTCTAAAATGAGATTTAAACATGTGATCATCATGATCGACAGTTGTGATCGCATTATTGTCGGAGGACACATATTCCAACAATCTCCCACTTGTCCTCGACAAGTGTGCGTCATCAATTCTCTTATCCCATTACTATCTCCCTCTCAATGCAAGGTGTCTTTCAGGTCGTACTTGCAAGTGATCATATCGAGAGTGGTTTCCTCGATCTGGAGAATAACTGATTGACCGGATATATTTACCATAGATACCTTCCGAGCGTGGCCACGCATTTTCAGTTCATTACTCCTCGAGTGGCCCTGAGATATTGTTATAACCCTGACAAGGGGTGGACAATTCCTATTGCACTTATTCCCTTCGACTAGCCACAGCCATAATAACCCAAAATATGCCCATTTGACCCCATTTACGAAGGTCGTAGTAACACAAATCAAAGTTAATCTGAAACTGTGCCATCTTAGGCGAACAGTCTTTAGTCAAAAGAATCGACTCATTAGAATACTATAGTAGCTCTCGCCACGACCAGGCTATATAAATTTGCCAGAACTCTATAAGCGGTCATAAGGCGCGACAAAGTGTTCCTAACAGTCTGCCTATGTGATCGACTAGTCATCTCACATGACTCTATGGCACTTGAACTTGCCATCAATCGCATCACACTATAGTCACTTCGAGTCGTCACCTCATACAAGTGACTATGGGCGAATACCATGTTAATCCGGGTTCAGTTTAACGGGGTTCAATATTGTCTCTACAACCCGTTTGGATGTAACAAAGTATATAAAGAAGTCTTCAGATTTAAAAACTTGAACGATAAATGTGATTATCATATGAGTAGTCAATACTTGATTACTACTTCATATTCTATAATCCAGTTTGATCTTGAATGTAGTTGTTCATCTCAATTCAATTGAAATGACATGACTCATCATGTTAAGCCTATGAGAAGGCTTTGGTTAGTAGGTTTTATCAACTTCTTGTACCTTACTCAATCTTACTACATACTCGTTTTCCGTTGTAATGTATACATTTGCATTACGAAACTTTCTGAGTACGTGTCGAGATCCAATCAAGACATAGGCCCTCTAGCCTTAGAATAGCTCCCACTATTTTCACAGTGTGCGGGACCCATCCCTCTCGCACATCTCATGATTGCAAGTGTACTCAATTTCCGTTGTGAGCATCCTCATTGTTCTTTATTGCTTAGAACGATTCTAACAAATCCATTTCTTAAATAACATGGCCACTATGGTATCTTAACCATCCTAATGTGTTTTGATTATGGTTTTGCGGAAACCATGCGCAATCTCAATTGTCAATTGTCATTTGTGTAACACCCTTACACAAAATTGCTTCAAAAACACTTTGCGTTACATCCTTAATGCTTCTGCAAGCATTTAAGGGTAATTTTTATGGCTTACTTGGTAATTATTACTTAAATTCGATTTGAAACAATTCATCATACTCAAAATATATGAAGTGTTATAAATCATTTCCTATTTAATTGATTCGGCAGCGGAAGCAAATGGAATCAATCAAATATGTTCAACTTGATTGAACTAGTCATGAATCTTATCAACATAAGACTTCTTATTTGATGCTAATATCATGTGGATTTATCTCCATAAATCTGGATATTAAAGATGTACTATATTTCTCCAAGTGTTAAATCATTCCCAATGATCAATATGTCAAACACATATAAGACTAATTAAAATTTCCGTAACTCCCACTAAACTCCATGTATAAACACAACTTCCCAACCTATTGAGAAAAGTTTTATAATATGATCAAAACATTGATTCCAACTCATTAATGTCCTACTCAAGACCCTCTCTTAAGTTTCACATTATCTTAGGATTGCAAGAATCTACAAAACTTAAGACATGTATTGAATACATTCCTTCTAATTGAAGAAGTGGGTTTTAGATTCACTTGCTATATGTATATCATCATAATGAAACACAATCCCTAAGAAGATCCAAATAGACTTAAGCATTTCAACTAGTGCAAAACCCTTTGCTATCAATCAAGCTTTGATATCTAATAATTCACTTGGAATTAATTTCGGATTTTCATGGCTCTAAGCCTTGTATTGAGTTGTGACTTAAACACTCTCATGTAAGTCATATGTTCACTACTTCCAGAAGTAATCAACTTGAATCAAAGTGACTTAAACACTCTCATGTAAGTCATATGTTCACTACTTTCCAGAAGTAGTCAACTTGAATCAAACAATTTCTTTGTAAGTTGCTAGCTCTTTACTTTCTAAAAGTAATACTAATTCATCGTCTTCAACAAGTGATGACTTTAACCTCCTAGGTTTTGAAGAAACTACGTCTTACACAAAACGTCTCATGTAGCCAAGAAAGACCAGTTTCTTGCGACATAACATTCTTTGTGGCTCTTGAATAATTTCTCCCACTCTGTCTTCTAGAAATAAACTTGTATTCTAGAAAGACAGCTTCACGAGCCACAATCCCGTTGTACTCGTGATTATAGTAAGGAAAAATGAGCATTTGTTTCTTTTGAAAACTTACATACATGGTACCCTACCATTTCATATCTCATATGATTCGTTTTAGATTTAGTGGAAAAATAATTTAGACAAAATGATAAACTCCCCAAAAGGATCAAGTAACTCAAAGTAACTTGATTGAAGTCCAAACCATATCAAATAGCGTTTGATTTCTTTATCCAACCACACATTATCCCATAATGTGTGCTAGGAGAGATTAATTTGTGATACTTATATCACATTTCCTTTGGCTTATATCAAAGTCTTAACTTTGATAATCACATCACGACTAAATCGTGATTCTTTGAACTCTCTGAACTTCTTCAAAGATTTCTCTATTTACCTTATTAGGTGAACACATTAGTGTCAACTTAAATCGTTGGTAAAATAAAATGATCAACCTATTTTGGATCAACGATTTACAACCTCGATCTCCTTTTCAACCAAAAGGCACGAGACATCTTGCTTTGAATACAAGATACGCATATACCATAAGATTAACAATCTAATGGTTTCAAGAGTACTCGATAACTCTTTGCGTTCATCATTCCAGAATTTAAGGTTTAATCTTGTGATACCAATTTGAGTCTTGCATCATCTTCATGATGTATTATTCTAATTTGGTTTAGAATATAATCACCTTGATAATGGGCTAGCCATACATCAAATCATGGTGTATAGGGTCACAAAAGTGAAACCTCTTTTGTATCTTAACAAGTTTATATTCTTATTTAGAGTACTAGATTGATTACACAATGACTCTATCTCTCAATATCATTGTTGCTAGTCGTCATATTCTAATCATCCTATGTATCAAGTACAATGATGAAAACCACCACCGGTTTCTAATATTGACGAAGTAGTACTAGCAAAATTTATGTCAATCAAATAAACATTTAAAGAAGAAGGTCCCATTAGATGTCCCACAACTAACTTGTTGATCCTTCAATAATTTGGGGTAGTTTCCTTTCTAGCGTCCAACAATTAAGACAATGGAAACTTTATCGGTCGGGATTGATAGGTTTAGTATTGTTATTCTCAATAACGTTACTTTTAACATTACCTTGTATCAATTCCATTCTAATTTTACTTCTTTAAAACCTTATCCTTTTCTTAACGGTTTAAGAGAATGCTCTCATTCATTTCAATGAGTCTTTGCTTTGAGAAG
Source organism: Silene latifolia (assembly GCF_048544455.1). Classification (NCBI taxonomy): domain Eukaryota; kingdom Viridiplantae; phylum Streptophyta; class Magnoliopsida; order Caryophyllales; family Caryophyllaceae; genus Silene; species Silene latifolia. The sequence continues at coordinate 103,603,193 of NC_133529.1, read as the reverse complement.
CAAAATTATATTCATGAAGACTACTCTTCATTCGTTTGTTTAGTCTTAAAACTTTCATTGAAGTGGTTGCGGTATTTTGGTCTATTACGATTTTCAACAAATCTAGTCACCAAAATGATTTAACGTTTCAAAATACTTAACTCAATTAAGCACATGAGAAACTATTCATTGTAAGTAGATATGTTAGTCGAAAATCAAAAGCCCTTTTGATTACGAATAACTTTCATCTATACTCTTCACAAGAGATCCTTACAATGGATAAGCCGAGGTTTTTAGAAGAAAAATTCAAATTTTGTCTTTAGTTACGATGTTTTAATGGAGATTTGAACTAAAAATCGAAATGATATCGTATAATTTGAGGTAAAGAAATAGAACAATACGATAACGGAATAATGAAAACAACACATTCATCGTTATAATAATACTTGTAAACAAGTATAGCATTTACATAGTGACCTCTACCCAACTATGATAAATGATTCCAAGATCCAAATTCATAATAACTTGGGCACGGTGTGGCCGATGAATCCCTTATCAATATAACTCGGTGGATTAACTCTTTAATCGATTCTACTTTTAGAACTCTTGGTCGATAAAATTACATTAACATTTATCTTTAGCCCAAAACACATCCGACAAGGGCACGGTGTGGCCGATGAAACCCTTATCAATACTTTTGTTGAGTTCAACCCAAATTTCGAATAAATGTGTCCATGATCCAAACCCACATTAACTTGGGCACGGTGTGGCCGATGAAACCCTCATCAACATGAATTCGGTGGATAGACATTTATCACCCACTTCCCCTACGTAACAAGGTTTATACCCCGGTGTGGCCGAGTGCCGCACTCCCTCACAAAATAGGTTTTCATGGTTTCTACTTTTTGGTAAGGCTAAGTCTCAATTGTTTATTTTTTTAGCGAGAGGTCATGTCAATTTATTATCTATCACGTTTTAAGTGAACTAAAGCGGTGAACTACGATAATTGTAATTGACACGGTCGATAAACTCGATTAAAAGATAATGCATGTTTTAGTTATGGCGATTTAGCGATGCAAATTCCTTAAAATGTAAAAAACCCTAATGAGAGAAAAAACCCTAATGAGATGTTAATGCACATTAATTTCGATCTTTGATCTGATTTTCAAGCTAATGGCTAGGAAATCAGTGCATTTGAAACAGCGTGAGATGACTTTACGAGGACGAAGTATTCATGTAGCTGCACAGGCATCATCGCCTGTTGAAGAGATAGAGGAAACCAATGATAGCACAAACCCTAATGAACATCAAGCAGGCCCGGATGGTGAGAATGCAGTGAAAACGAAGAATATTAATGAAATAACAGGAATTCCTGAATTGGAAGTAGAAACTGAGGATGAAGAAGAGGAAGTGGAAAAAATAGAGGATGAGGAGGAAATAGTACAAGTAACAGAAGAACAGAGTACTGAAATCCCAGAGGAGGATCCAAAAACAGAGCATGAGGATTTGATGCAGATTGAACAAGAGGATGTAGAGGAGGAGATTGAATATTGGAATCAGGCAGTTGTATGCTATATACTAGGAGCAAATCCTCCATGGGAGGTGATTGAAGGCTTTATTAGGAGAATTTGGACCAAGTTCAATATTGACAAAATCTCGTTTATGCCAAATGGTGTGTTTCTGGTTAGATTCAAATCAGTTGAAATGAAGGACAAGGTTTTAAACTCGGGATATTATATGTTTGATAATAAGCCTATGATTGTGAAATCTTGGACGAGGGATTTAGAGATGAGAAAGGAGGAGGTAAGTTCGGTTCCTGCGTGGATTCGGATGCATAACCTACCTCTGAAATTTTGGGGAAAGGGGCTACCTAAAATAACATCGTTGGTAGGAAAGTACATCAAGAGTGATGTAGCTACTGAGGAAAAAACAAGGTTAGGTTATGCAAGAGTGATGGCAGTTCTTATGGTGGATCAAGATTTGCCTGAAAAGGTAAAATTCAAAGATGAAAATGGTAATGTGATTCAAATTGAGGTAGAATATGAATGGAGGCCAGTTAAATGCAAAAAGTGTATGGGAATGGGACATTTGGAGGTAGATTGCAGGAGGAATGATCAAAAAAAGGGGCAGAAAGTTCAGATGGTTTGGAGGCCTGTGGTGAAGAAAACTGCTGGACCTACCCCTGCTAATCCTCCTGGGAGTATACAAGTTCCAATTCAGAATACAGAAGCTAGGAATGTTACTCCAATTAAAAGATTAGTCCAAATGCAGAGACAGGATTACAGTGGAGGTGGATACAGTTCTGATTCATTTAAAGCACACTCATACAAAGAGGTGGTCTCATCTCCTCCTAGAAGAAGTGGTGGTGCAAATGGTAACGGTCCTCAACCAAAAATTTTAAATGGATAAGATAGGATTCTGGAATGTGAGAGGTATGAATAGAGTAGGAAAACAAAAAGCTATAAATTTTTTCTTACAGAATAAAGATATTAGATTGTTTGGTCTTTTAGAAACAAAAATAAAGAGTAGGGCTCTGAAGAAAGTTGTAAATAACTTCAATAATTGGTGCATATCAACTAATAATGGACATCACAATGGTGGGAGAATCTGGATTTTGTGGCAACCTCAAGCTGTTAAGGTACAGTTTATAGAGTATAATGCACAATTCATTCATATGAGAGTTGAATCAGTTGAGACTAGAAGCATTTTCTACATGACTATGGTCTATGCTTTCAACTCTATTCATGATAGGTCTCCTTTATGGGATCATCTAAGAAGAATTGCTAGTCAAGTCAGTGGTCCTTGGGCTATTGCTGGTGACTTTAACTGTGTGTTATCTGTTGGAGAAAGGGTTGGAGGTAACACTCCATCAGGTGAGATGGAACCTTTCAGGCACTGTGTAGCAGATTGTGGAGTCATTGACATTGATGCTACAGGGTCTCTTTTTACCTGGAATAACAAACAAAAACCTGAGGAGAGGATATATAGTAGGATTGATAGGTTCCTGGTTAATAAGGACTGGTGTGATCACCTCCCTGATCTTTATGCCCATTTCTTGCCTGAGGGACTAATGGATCATACTCCTTGTATTATTAGTAGCTCTAAAAATTCCCAAAGAAAACGCTGCTTTAAGTATTTCAACATGTGGGGAGATGCAAAGGAGTTTCTGCACACTGTAAGGAGTAACTGGGATAAAAATCTGATGGGTACTAGCATGTTCAGGCTAGTTAAAAATCTGAAACAGTTGAAACCAACTTTGAAAAGTTTGAATAAAGAGGGGTATGCTGATATTGAACATTCAACTAGCAGGCTTCAGAAACAGGTTCATGATTTGCAGGAACAACTTGGAAGGAACCCCACTGATACTCAGTTGCTTACTGCTGAATTTGAGGCCTCTCAGGAATTAAAAACTTTAAGTAGTGCCAGGGAGAGCTTCTTAGCACAAAAGGCAAAACAGTTCTGGATGAAAGAAGGGGATACTAATAGTGCCTATTTCCATGGCATCCTCAAAAAAAGAAGGAATGGAAATAGGGTGATCTTTATAGAGGACATGAAGGGAAAGATGTGTGATAGTCCAGAACTAGTTCAGACAGCATTCCTGGATTACTATATGCATCTTCTTGGGACAAACCAGACTACAACTAAAATACACAGGAAGATCATTGACCAAGGCCAAAGATGCAGGGATGAACACAGTCCTATTCTCCTGAGACCTGTAACTGGGGAGGAAATTAGAGCTGCTGTATTCAGTATTCCTGATAACAAATCACCAGGACCTGATGGATACACAAGCAAGTTCTTTAAAGATGCTTGGAATGAGATTGGAGGGGAGGTGATTAATGCTGTCCAGGATTTTTTCAGAACCAGACAGTTGCTGAAGCAAGTGAATGCAACAAATGTGACTTTGATCCCCAAATGTGACAGGCCCCAAACTGTGTATCAATTTCGACCTATAGCCTGCTGCAATGTAGTTTATAAGGTTATCTCCAAGCTACTATGTGCAAGATTAGCTGAAGTGTTGCCTCAAATCATTGATCCTAATCAGGGAGCATTTATACAAAATAGAAGCATCCAGGAGAACATCCTTATATGCCAAGATCTAATCAGATGCTATGAAAAGCCTAATACATCTCCTAGATGTCTATTTAAAATAGATCTCCAAAAAGCTTATGATATTGTGGAGTGGTCCTTTGTTGAAAAACTCCTTGAAGAACTACGATTTCCAGTGGAGTTCCAGGAAATGTTGATGCAATGCATAACAACAGCATCCTTTTCCTTATCCCTCAATGGAGAAATGTTTGGATATTTCCATGGCAAGAGAGGGCTCAGGCAGGGAGACCCCCTCTCCCCTCTTATCTTCACACTATGCATGGAATATCTGACAAGAACCATTAAGTATGCTGCTGCTAAATTTGAGTTCAAGTTTCATCCTATGTGCAAGCAAATACAACTGGCCAACTTGATGTTTGCAGATGATGTGCTCCTATTCTGCCATGGGGATGCCAAGTCTATTATGCTGCTTCTTCAATCCTATTCTACCTTTTCTAAAGCAACTGGACTAAAGATAAGTGCTGCAAAATCCAATGCATATTTGAGAGGGGTGCCTGATCAACTCAAACAAGATATCCTGAGTGTGTCTGGTTTTGTAGAGGGTAAGCTTCCTTTTAAATATCTTGGCATGCCTATTCAAACCACTAGATTTCAAAGACAAGACTGTGAGTGCTTAGTTGAGAAAATCTGTAGTAGAATTCATGGTTATGGAGCAAAGAAATTCTCATATGCTGGGAGGCTTGTCTTGGTGAAAGCAGTGTTGTCTACCTTACACTCTTATTGGGCTTCTTTGTTTGTCCTACCAAAGGGAATCATTGCAAAAGTGGAGGCTGTTTGCAGAAATTTCTTATGGGATAATAGTGCTGAATATCATAGGGTGCCACCGTGGTGGCATGGGAAACAGTGTGCGGCCTAAGTCCGAGGGTGGTTTAGGGCTCAAAAACCTGGAAATGATGAATAAGGCTCGATAGGCAAGTTGGTCAACTGGATTCTTTGAGGATAAAGACACCATATGGGTCAAATGGGTGAAGCACAATCATCCGAAAGGAGTGAATCGGTGGCGGTACCGAAAGCACATGCTAATACAAAGGCTGGTTTGGAGGAGAGTTTGCGGGGTTAAGCGGGATTTGGTTGCGGATATATCAATGGGACATGGGACATACAAGGGGTAGGTTTCACTCTCTTAGTTGTTGTTATCAATGGCTCATGGGATCCCGTCCTAAGGTGAGCTGGGATGGGGTGATATGGAATGGATGGGTAATCCCAAAACATCAATTCATGGGATGGCTCTATGCACATGGAGCTTTCAAAACCAAAGCTAAACTGATCAGGTATGGGGTGGATATTGATGATCGTTGCTGGTTATGTGGACATGCATCAGAGGATTTGGATCACTTATTTTTTGGGTGTGACTACGGTCTCGAAGTAGTTCAACACCGCAAGAAAACCGGTTTACGATTTTGATTGTCGTGTTACGGACCTTGTGTACGAGGATACTCGGCACCAAGTCACAGAGAGGAGTGAAAGCAGGAATGGTTTTGGGAGCTATATATCATGTATGGCACCATAGAAATAAATGCAGGAATGAGGGGATTCTACTGAGACCACAGAAGGTTGCTGCAAACATTCTCGAGGACATGAAGTTGAAAGTCAATGGTAAAGACAGGAGAAAGTTTTCCATACTAGAAATAGATTGGCTTAAGGATGTTGGATTAATGTAATTGGATTTAGTTGATATGTACCCTTTGAACTCTTATCTTTGATATATATAAATACAACTCACATTTCACAAAAAAAAAAAAAAGATTTAGCGATGCATGCAACATATAAATAAAATGCAAAGCATAAATTAAATCCTAGTATGGCCTTCCTAAAATAGAAAATCTAATTAACTATTACATATTCGGAAACCAACTCCATTGGTCCCTTGAACTTCGGTTTTTGGCACGCCTCTCGAGGTAACACCGTCTTTATGTATCGTCTTCCTTGAGTGACACCGTCTTTAAGAAACTCCGAAATAAATAAATTACATAACAAATTACATAATTTCCTATTATACATTTGTAATTAAAATAAAATAAATCTATTAAATTACAAAACGGTGATACGAGATCACAATAAATTACAACCGAATCGATATTCTCATACATTTCGGGTAATACCAATTACAAAAAACTAAGGCCATACTAAGTAAAAAAATACATAATTCAAAACTTACATAAAATAAAATTATGACAATCATAAATAAAATGCAGCATTATAATATGTATGATCATGCCCAATTTTATGCTAAATCGCCTTTAAGGAGCCAATATCGTATATTATACGGTTTTTACGGATTTGCGTGATTCAACCTTTTAAAATCACAATAAATTACATAAAATCATATTTATGTACAAGTTAATTACCCTAACCAACTTAGGACTCAAAATTAGTCTCCACTAACATATTGACTATAATTAACTTATATTTCTTAAAATTGTTCATTAGTGGACTCAAAAATACAATAAAATGCTATAAACTTCAAATAAATCACAAAAATTTCAAATAAATTCAAAATTTGAAATTTAAACTCATCAATATTCTGGAAAAATACCATGACATTCATAATGTTCAAAAACTTAGGTTAAAAAAAATTTGAAATTTATCGAGAAAAACAATGTTGCGGTTTATCGGATTTATCAAATATAATCATAAAACATGAGAAAAATTATATTTATCAACTTTTCAATTTTATATCTGAAATGGGTAATAAAATGCAACATGTGACGTTTTTCCTTAGTCATGAAGTATGTTTTAGCAATTATTCACTAATTAAGTCACTATTTATGTTATTTTTCATCAAAAATTCATAAATCATGCATAAAGACTTCATTATATCCAATTATTTTACACACATCTTTTAAAATTCCATGTGACAACATAATAAATTTATATGACCAGATTCGAAATATTTCACATATTAACCTATTTTTCATTTAAATTCGATTTTTATCATGAAAAATCCATATTTCGAGCATAAAAACTCCAAAAAATCTGAAAATTTACAGGTCATCTAAAAATAATATATATGAAAACATATCCAAAATCCACTGGAAAATTCGAAGTTTAGCTAATTTTAGTCCGAAAATGACATTTTTATCATAAAATCATATTTTTAATGCCATTATAATATAAAATGAACAATAAAATCCATAAATTAACCAAAATATCTTAAATACATTTTAGGATCAGAAACTTTAACATGAAAAAATGATTTCGTGATATATCATAATAAACACAAATTTATAAGTTTTATATGTTAATCGTATAACTCGGAAAAACTATAACTGATTTGCATGCAAACAACCTAAGGCTCTTGATACCGCTTGTTAGAAATCTATATCTCATTATACTCTACATATTCTTATATGTAACATATAATTTAGTCATAAAATTAAATACAAATCTTATGCATGCAAACATAAGTGAATATAGAGAAGAAATCGTTTTCTCACCATATGATTTTCGGATTAAAAGGGCACCAACAAGATCTCCTTCTTGTTAGTTCTTGAGCATTCCAAATAATGGATGAACAAAGATTCAAGTATAGAATCTCTCCCAAAAGTGAATACCCAAGGAAAACTCATAATAACTAATATTATTTTGATCTAGTAATAATATTAATCATACTTAAATTTGACACAAAAAGGTTATTTTTTGCACTTGAAATTTCGGTTCAAGAGAGAGCTTTTGTGAGGTTTTATTTCTCTATAAATGTCATAAGATGTAGAGAGAATGGTAATTTCTTACTCTAGAAATTCTATTGTGTAGAATGAATGAATGAATTATAGAGAATACACCTTCTCTCTTTCTTTTGTTTTGGCCGAAAAAGAGGCCCTTGGGTAGGTTGCCCAATGCCTTTTAATTTTGCTATTCTCAAAAGCTTAGGGTTGCATGGCTAGTAGTTAGCTTTCATGATTGTGTTTTCCACTTAAAACAATTAACACAATTTTTCCACTAACTCCCTCTAATATTTCGGCATACTTAAAATAAAATGGGTAGTCCATTTTATTTTGTCATTTGTCAATTTTGTCACATGTAACATGTTACATGACATGTCACAATGTAATATATTTTTAACATATTAAAAATCAACATACTCATAAAATATGTCATTTACAAAATTGACTAATAATTCGTAATTACTTGTACCAAAACGGTTTATCAAATTATAAATTACAACGTCTTGTATTTATAATAAATTATTCATTCAATTTCTATTTCAATTGTTTCGTAAACAATAATTTTATCTAACTAATAAAACAATTCAATTACTTAGACTGTATCTAATATAATCGAATTACAATAAGACACGTTAATTTTACTCACAAAATCATCCGTCAATATTTAAGCAATTTAATTAACTCGTATCGGCATACGATTAATTAAATAATCAATTAAGAGTATTTCCCTATAGGTATGACCTAAGGGGATCAACTGATCACCACCGTCGCACGACAGTAATGTCAAACTCTAGTCAGCCAATCATTACCGATATGTGTGGACCAGTTGACTGTAAAATTATTACATCCCACATGTATTCTAAAATGAGATTTAAACATGTGATCATCATGATCGACAGTTGTGATTGCATTATTGTCGGAGGACACATATTCCAACCGTTAGAGGGCAACCAGCAGTAGTTTTGTTTTGTTGTTGTTTGTTTGTTAGCTGTATCTTGCACCTTTGTACATTTTAGGACCTACATTTTGGACATTTTGGATTTTGCTTAGGGCTCGAGCCCCCAGTTTGTTGTACATATCCCTTTTTTTGGTTGTATATGATGGCCTGAGTGCCTTTGTCTTTGGTTGCGTTATCCATACTGCGAGTTAGCTTTGAACAGGTTTGGTAGATGACGGTTTATGTCGTCATGCTGCCGAAATTTACATAGAAATCACATAGAACATACATTTGTATATACGGCTTAAATTAGTGCAGAACGAATGACTCAAAGGTGCAAAAAAGTGCAAAAGAGTGCCAAAAATGTATAAAATTTGCCGGAAATTACCTGACGGTAGGGAGGGTTACCCCCAAAAAAATGAAAAAAAAAATAGAGATCTATAAGTTAGAAATGTAATGTAGGACGGGAGTGAAATGATTAAAAAAAGGAATAAATAAAAGAAATATATATAAGTTTTGAAATAAATTACATTAAAAATTATTTCCTAAAATGAAAATATACAAGTCTGCTAAAATGACGAAAATGCTGATATTGCCTCGAAATGCGTGCCCGCGGATTTAGGAAACACGAACTATTGTAATTTTGACGTATTTACCAAAATAATAACCCGTAGGAATAGGAAATTATTTGCTAAGGAATTTAGGAAAGATCCAACGCAGAAAATCACGAAAACGTTCTTTGAGGAAGAGGCGCGGCAGGCTGCGTCCCTTTGAAGAGGCGCGGCAGTCTTTTTTGTTCCACACAGCGTATCCGTCCTGGCATATTTTAGGAAACAGATTTTAGTATAAATAGAGACGTCGATAGAGGTTTTATTCACACAATTCTTCCGTCTTTTCTTCGTCTTATTACATAAAATCCTCAATATAATCACTCATCATGAATACTTTAGAGATTCGTCTAAAAGAGTGGACCAACGAGTTTTCCAACATGGAGAAGCATGACATGGACGGTTATAATCTTGGATCTTTGTTGAGTTTGAAGTTTATCAGGGTTGTCAAACCATTCCTAGATGCGTTCCTTGATTATTGGGACCCGAATTATCATGTTTTTGCTTTCCCCGGAGGCGACATTTGCCCATTTCCTGAAGAAATTGCTGCGATCGGTGGATGGGACCCAGAACACTTGCCTGCTATTCCTTCTACTTCGCAATGGTATAAGAACAAATTTAGAGACTTGCTCGGGTTGACAAGAATTGAGGTGGACCGTTTAGTGACCTCGAAAGGAGTGCGAATGTTGGACTTTATTGACCGATTCATCAACAGAGCCGACCCCACCATTTCTTATGTTGCTAGGCGAAGGGCATTCGGATTTTGCTTGTTGCATGTATATGTCCTTCAAGGGCATGTTGATGAAGACTTGAGAGGTGATCCCCGTCTCCTGGGCCTAGTTGAGCAAATGGAGCTGCGCAGGAGCCCAGCCTGTTTATGTTTAGGAGAGATCCTATTGGGTTTGGATAACAGGAAAGCCAATCGCGACCTACCGTATTTGGGAAGTCCCATTATTTTGTAGGTAAAAGAACGCTTTTCTCTTTTCTTTTTTTTTTCTTTTTTTTTTCTCTTTTTTTTGTTTCTTTTTTTTGTTTTTCTTTTGTTTCTAATACCTGCTTTTGGTAGGTCTGGCTTATGGAGCGTCTTCGATTGATCGAGCCCCCAGTTCATGTTCCTTCTTATCATGCTCGTTCGATTACAATGAGGACCAGGCTTTACATGGTGGACTTCACTCGGGTCTGCAATTATTGGGAGAATAAATTGAAGAGTGATGATGGCCCCTTGATTAGGTGGGTTGTACCATGGTGGCATCTCAAATCTGTCACTGGAGTATCTTCCTTGGATCCTATTCGATCTGTGCGCATTCCTGGCTTGGAATTCATGGTATGCATCTTCCCGGAGAGGCTGATGAGACAGGTTGGACTAAAGCAGACAATCTCGAAGCTTGACACTGTCCCGTAGACTGTCGTGGCGCTTATTACTGAGAGTCGAGGGGAGTGGGCCATTAAATGGGCTCAAAGGAACGTATGGTTCTTGAACTCTTCTGTTAGTGCCTTATGGGTGTCGGATTCCTACCTGCGGTGGAGGAAGGCTACTACTTCGGAGGAGCGCGAGAGATTGAGGAAGCGCGAGCCTGTTGACTACAAGGTGCGCGAGGTGGAAAAGGAGAAAGAGAAGCATCTGACTGAGGGAGAGGAAGAAGCCGGGTTTCGAGTTGTTCATCCTTCGAAGAAACCGGAGACCTCCCCTGCCGTGGACAAAGTGATTGACAAGAAAGGGAAGGCTAGACCTCGAGAAAGACCGTTGGTGATTAGGTCCGAAGTGGCGCAAGAGCGTCCGGCTCGAGGTCGTGACAAGAAATATGACAAGAATGACAAGGGCAAAGGGAAGATGGAGGAATAGCCCAAGCCTTTATTATTATTTATTATTATTATTATTGTAATAAGAAGGTGGGGTTTTTTAGAATCCTAGCCTATTTTTATTTGGCATTATTATTATGTAACGTATTACTATTATTAGAAAATGCATGAAATAAAAGAGGTTAATTGGTTATGAAACCGTTGTGATTTTCTATTTATTATTCTTGTCGAATTCCAAATGCAATTGCAAATATGTCCTTCTATTTACATTTTGAAATTAATGGGTTGTATCCTGTGAAGGATTGCCTACGTATTCATTAAAAAATGAAATCAAACCCTTGCGCGTAGTTCGAGTAAATGTAAAAGAATAATTGTTCTAAGCAAGAGCTTGTAATGAACTTTGAAGATAAGCATGAGCTTTTACTTACTCTTAAGGTGCAATTTAGTTTATTTGATGATATGAGGATGACACGTTTGTCAAAATGCAAGAGCAGAGTGACATTAGCTTATTTCAGCTTGGCCAGGGGCCGTTTATTTAGTGCCACAAGAGCGACACGTGAGGTTGCGCGAGGCGCGTTTTTGTTCCTATTCTAGGCATAATACCGCTTTAGTTGGTCAAGGTTTGTCGGGTTGGCAAATTCATTCCCATCTAGGTCTGTGATTCTAACCGCACCCCCTGGAAGTATGGACTTGACTAGAAATGGCCCAGCCCAATTAGGTTTGAATTTTCCCCGTGGATCGACAGGTAAAAGAGCTCTAACCGACTTGAGCACTAAGTCTCCTTCCTTGATGTTCCTTGGCTTGCCCCTTTTGTTGAAGGCTCGTTTGATACATGCTTGATAGGTTTGGACATTATGTAAGGCGCGTAGCCTACGTTCATCCAGGAGGATGAGTTCTTCATATCTATCCCTCTTCCAATCAGCTTCCGGGATTTGACTTTCGAGTAAGATACGCAAAGATGGTATTTCTAACTCGACTGGCTGTACAGCTTCCATGCCGTAGGTCAAATAGAAAGGGGTGGCCCCAGTGAGCGTCCTAAGAGATGTGCGATATCCCCACAAAGCAAAGGGTATTTTGCTTGGCCAATCTCGATAGTTGTCAATCATTTTTTTGAGAATTGTGACAACGTTCTTGTTTGCCGCCTCTACCGCGCCATTAGTCTGTGGTCTATATGGCGAAGAGTGGTGATGCCAAATTTTGTACTTGGCTAGCAATTGCTCAGTCTCAGCTTGGAAATGTGATCCATTATCACTAATGATCTCATGTGGGCAACCGTATCGACAGATGATGTTGTTTTGTATGAACTTTGCCACGTTTTTAGCTGTGAGACTAGTGCAGGAAGCCGCTTCTACCCATTTGGTGCAAAAGTCAATTGCCACTAGGATGAAACAGTGACCTCCTGTTCCGGCTGGGGTTATCTTCCCGATTATATCAATTCCCCAGGTAGAAAATGGCCAAGGAGATGTCATCGTATAAAGTAATGAAGGAGGGACATGTTGTAAATTCCCGAAGATTTGGCAGTTGTGGAAATGTCTTACATATTTGATGCAATCGGATTCCATTGTGGTCCAATAATACCCCAAACGCGTGATCTTCTTTGCCATCATGAGCCCACTCATGTGAGGACCGCATTCTCCATCATGAACTTCTTCCATCACTTTCCGCGCCTGTGAATGATCAAGGCAACGTAGGATTACACCAAGAGGTGTTCTTTTGTATAACTCTCCTTGCATGAGAACGTATTGGGAAGCTAGTAGGCGTATAGCACGTTGTCCCCTTTTGTCCATATCCGGTGGATAGGTACCGTTGAGCTTGAAATTTAGGATTGCTTGGAACCATGGTTCCTCCGTGGTTTCCTCTTCATCGGTGATTTGGTGGACATAAGCTGGCTCTGATCGTCATTCGATGCATAAAGGCATTTCCACCATGTCATCTGGCATATTTATCAAAGATGCAAGTTTTGCAAGAGCATCTGCAAATTGATTTTCTTGCCGAGGTAGGTGTAGATAGGTCACGTGGTCAAAGAATTGGGCAACTTGGTCTATTCTGGCTTGATAAGGTGCTAGGCTTTCGCTTCGGATTTTCCAAGATCCCGTAACTTGATTGATGATAAGGGATGAATCCCCATTTACTCGGAGGTTTTTAATGCCTAAGCTAACTGCCGCTTGTAGTCTAATGAGACAAGCTTCGTATTCTGCAGCATTATTTGTCACCTCGAAGTCGAGTTTGACAGAGATTGGTGTATGCTCGCCTTCAGGGGAAATGAGCAACACTCCTATTCCAAATCCTCTTAAGTTTGATGCTCCATCAAAGTAAAGGTCCCAGGAGTCTACATCGGTTTGGAGTATATCCTCGTCTGGAAATGACCAAGTATCTATTGTTTGTGCATCATTGATGGGATTTTCTGCAAAGAATTCGGCAACGGCGCGCCCTTTTATAACTTTTAGAGGCACGTATTTGAGATCGAACTCTGAGAGCACCAAAGTCCATCTTGCTAGGCGTCCGTTGAGGACGGGTTTCTCGAAGAGGTATTTGACTGGATCCATTTTGGAGTATATCTTGACGGAGTAGCTAAGCATGTAGTGACGTAGCTTCTTCGTTGCCCACACAAGAGCGAGGCATGTCTTTTCGAGTTGTGAGTATTTGCACTCGTACTCCAAGAACTTCTTACTAAGGTAGTAAATAGCCCTTTCTTCCTTTCCTACGATTTGAGCTAGCATGGCGCCCATGGCTGTTTTGGTTACTGTGAGATATAAACCAAGAGGTTGATCTCGTTGAGGTGGCATGAGCACTGGTGGTTTAGCTAATATCTCCTTGATTCGGTCAAATGCCTTCTGACAGTCATCATCCCACATGGTGTGATCTGTTTTCTTGAGCTTCTTGAAGATAGGTTCACAAATCATGGTGAGTTTCAATATGAATCGACTTATATATTGTACTTTTCCCAGGAATCCTCTGACTTCTTTTTCCGTTTCAGGTTGCGGCATTTCGATCAGAGCTTTGATCTTGGAAGGGTCTATTTCTATACCTCTTTGGCTAACGACGTATCTTAGGAGTTTGCCAGATGTCACTCCGAATGTGCACTTCTGAGGATTGAGCCTCATGTTGTACTTTCGTAGCCTTGAGAAGAATTTGCGAAGGTTCGCAATATGCCCCTCTCTATCCTTGGACTTGACAATCATGTCATCTACGTATACCTCAACTTCTTTGTGCATCATGTCATGCAGGAGTGTGGTTGCGGTGCGTTGATATGTAGCTCCGGCGTTGATTAACCCAAACGGCATGACCGTATAGCAATAGGTTCCCCATTGAGTGACAAAGGCGGTCTTATGCATGTCTTCTATGGCCATCTTGATTTGGTTATAACCCGCGTACCCATCCATGAAGGATAGTAACGCGTGATCTGCGGTATTGTCCACCAATATGTCGATATGTGGTAGAGGAAAGTCATCTTTAGGACTTGCTTTGTTGAAGTCTCTAAAATCAACACAAACACGGATTCTCCCATCCTTTTTGGGTACATGTACTATGTTGGCTACCCAGTTAGAGTACTCGGAAACTTTGATGAACCCGGCTTTGAATTGCTTATCGACTTCTTCTTTAATCTTGAGAGCCCATTCTATTCTCATTCGACGAAGCTTCTGTTTCACGGGCTTGAAACCTGGCTTAATTGGGATTCTATGTTCGGCGATATCCCTGTCGATCCCTGGCATATCTTTGTAGGACCAAACGAAAACGTCTTTGAACTCGTGTAGGAGGTCTATGAAACTGGCCCTTTCGGTGGGGCTCAGGGTAGTCCCTATCCTAAGTTCTTAGGGTTCTAGTTCGGTTCCTACATTGATGGGTTCGGTGTTCTCTATTACTGGTCCCCCATCCCCCTCTTGTAGTATTACTTTGGCTATGTAAGGAGGTATCTCAATTAAGTCTGGGTCTGGGTCATCCTCAGTATCATCGTAAACAGAATTGCACTCAAGATAACACAAAGAGTAAGCAGAACCTGATTTATTCATATTAAAGTTTGAGAAAAGTTGAAACAAAGAAGCCATCTGATCTATGGTCAGCGGCGGCAAAGGGACAGTTGTTGGGACATTTCCCGAACTACTGTTACTATTTAAGGCTAAGCTAGGAGAAACAAAGGGAATGGGGGTGACGACAGGAGGAGACTCCTTAGTGACTTCTCTAGACTTCTACCCTGACTCCGACTCTGACTCTGACTCGAATTCATCGTCTTATGGTTCTCCTTTGAACATCTCTCCTTCTCCAGTGGCGAGCTTGAAGAGTATTCCTTGATTGTTGGTCCACAAAATTGATTTTCTCCACCCTTTCTGCTGGTTCGCGTTTGTTTCTGTGATTAACGCGGTAGGGTTGAAGTGATCGTCTTGAAGTATCATGGTAATGATCTCATCCTGCGCGGCTCTAACGAATCAATCTTCTCCAAAGAGTAGACTAACAGCTTGTTCGTCTAAGCAAGGTGCTTGACGGGCTTTGACGGTAGGAACCGTTTCTGGAGGAATGAAGTAGCAATCGTGAAAGATCTCGATTCCGGCTAGCTTCCTTCCGAGGTAGTGCCAAGGTTCGGGAAATCCGTGAAAGAGTTCTTGACTTCCTTCCCTAACAAAGTATCCATTTAGGGTAGGGAAATATGGTTGCATTTGGACTCCTATGTGCTTACGGCTTTGAACTTGAGCGACCATTTCGAGAACTTCCTCTTTAGTGGGTTTGTATCCTAGTCCAAGTGGTATTCTCTTTGAGTTGCCTTCCTTGTAGGGTGCGAAGGTGTTTCTTCGGGTAGGGTTCAAAGGCATTCCAGGGAAGTATCCCTGGGATTTGAGTATGTGGTTGACCACGAAGTTGCAGTAGGGATCGTAGTATAGGGGTGCCAACTCACTTTCTATGACACTTATGCTTTGAAAACCCCCAAGTTCATATACTGGATCCGTAAGGACTTGATTATTTGACTTCTTTTCGATTATTGCCTTGATGGGTGACGAAGTGATCGTCACCACTTTGCCATTTAATGGGATTTTGATCTTTTGGTGAAGGGTGGATGTTACTGCTTTAGAAGCGTGAATCCAAGGTCTTCCCAGAAGTATGTTGAAGGAAGCTTCGATGTCCACTATTTGGAAGTTAACCTTTCGCTCAATTGGCCCTGTGGCTATGGTTAGGTTAACGAGTCCTACTACCTTTCGTCGTGTACCATCATATGCGCGAACACCTTGATTGGTAGGGGTCCAATCCGACTCCTTCATGCCTAGTTTGTATGCCGTTTTCAAGGGTATGACGTTGACCGCGGAGCCATCATCCACCAAGGTCATTGGCACATTCTTCTTTAAGCAAACGACAGTGATGTAAAGAGCCAAGTTATGACTAGCGCCAAAGGGTGGCAAATCTTCGTCTGAGAAAGTAATAGGATTACTTAGCTTCGGTGATTCTTGGAAGACCAAGTTGACTACATCGTCGGGTGTGGAGTTATGTGCTACATTTAGTTTGGCCAAAGCTTGCAGTAAAGGTTGACGATGTGGGAATGGGCTTGCTACTAGTTGCCAGACTGAAAGATCAGCCTTTGTCTTCTGTAATTGCTTGAGCAAATGATCGGTGGAGTCATCTTCGTTATCATTTGGTGTGACAACGTTGGTTGGACCGTTTTGAGTAGTATTTTGATATGGACGCCCCGAATGAGTTAGGTGGTCCACATCTTGGTCTTCACCATTTTGGACTATTTCCTTGACTAGGGAGTGTTCAATGAGATACTCGTCTTCATCATCATCGGCCCATACTCCATTGACTGTAGCTAGTTCCCTCATTCTCATGATCTCGTCTTCTAATTGTGTGATTTTGTCGACTAGTTTATCAACCACGGCGACTATTTCTTGCATGGTAGCATTTTGAGAAAAGATTAGTGGCGCATGTTCTTTAGGTGTCGCATTGGGGTCATGTAAAGTTGTCACCACATTTTCCAATTCCCAAACTTGCCTATCCACACTCCTTGCCCATGCGATGAAGTCGACAATGGTAGGGGAAATGGTAGAGTAGAACCCTTCATTCTCGATTGCGTGGATTTCATCTTCAACTGGAGAAATGAGGTGCGAACAATCTAAGGTAGATTCTTCACTTATGATCACTAGAATTCCAAGAGGATTTTGAGTGTTGTTGGGTTTACCTCCCGACGGTATTGGTAGTCGACCATCCTCAATCATGTCTTGAAGCACATTTTTCAATTTGTAGCATTTTTCTGTGTCATGCCCCTTACCCCTATGATATTCACAGTACGAGTTCTTGTCCCAGAATTTGGATTACCAGAGATGGGAAATAGGGGAAGGGTTTACACGAATTATACCTATTTATATTTATATATGTATGAGTGTTGTGATTTGGTAAGGTTAGAAGCCCTTTTCCAACTGGTCAATCCTAATACATTATTATATTGTATTATGTAATTTTATTTATTACTACTATAAGGTAGCCAATATAATATACGGAGTATAATATAAAAATACAATAACATTACCAAATTTTATATATGCTAGTGTATTTCCGTCTTATTTGATTATGAACTTATAATTACCTTATTATTTCCATATAAACCCAACCTAAAATACGGGGTATTACATTCTTCCCCCTTAAAATGAATTTCGTCCCGAAGTTCACCCAGGAATACCACAAAATTCTCTGTAAACACCCTTACAACTGAGTACCATTCCAACTTATGATCATTGCAACACAATTAACCATTTATTATTATTATTATCAAGCTATATCAACTTATCAAAATGCATCATAAAATAAAGTCAAAACACGGAAGTATATCTCAAAGTAAACTCAAAACATGAGGTGTCACATTCTACCTCCCTAAAAATAAACTTCGTCCCGAAGTTTCGGAACTACTATTACTTATTAAACTACTGACAACTTAAATACTTATATAAATTATAAGACTCTAATCCTCTCAATAAAACTAGTTACCCTTCTCTTCATTCCCTTGCACTGTACTAGATGTACCAAAAGTCTTTCCACCATTACTCTGAGTGCCCCCATTGCCTTGCCTATTGTTGTAGCTCCTCTGGGTACTCCATTATCCTGGATACCTATTGCTCCCAAAACTTGGTGCGGGAGTTCGATAACCCTCTTGGTTCCAATTTTCATTACTTCCCCTAGGTGCACTCCTGCATTCAAAAGCTCTATGCCCCATTTTATTACAATTAAAACATCTCCATCCTCGAAGTGGAATCTGACCTGAGCCTCCTTCTCCACTTCGTGTTTCACTTCCACTATAACTAAACCCTCCGGGTGAAAAATGTTTAGATTGAGTATTGTTTTTCTTACTACCCCCAACTACCTCACTTGATGACTCAGCCTTTCTCTTCTCACTCTTTTCCTTCTTCTCCTCCTTCTCCCTCCTCTCTTCCTTTAACATATCTGCAATCCTCTCTGCGTGCCCAGCTCGTTGATAAACATCATCCATGGTACTTCGCCGACCAGCTGCAAGCCTCTTCTTAATAGTCGTTGTTAATCCTTTTTCAAATCACTGAGTGCCAACATCTCATCACTAAAATTCAAATCAGCTACATATTCTGACAATTCCATATACCTGTTATAATAAGTCTCTACTGTCATCTCCTCAGTCATCTTGAAAGAATCAAATTCAGCTCTCATCTTACTCCTAATATGTTCCGGTACAAATACACTCCTCATAGTCTCCTTGAAACCCTTCCAAGTGATAAAAGGTTCATCACTCTCCCTCCAAGCTTCCCTTAAGACTTCCTTACTACGATTCCACCACAAACCCGCTTTTCCTCTCAAATAGTAAGCAGCTTGATCTACTTGCAACTCTGCAGGACATCCTAGCAACTCAAAAAGGTTGTCAAACTCTCTATGCCAATCCCCAAGTAAAGATGGTTCCCCTAATCCGTCATATTTCGTCGGGTTGTGCCTCGCGATACTAGCACTCATCTTTGCTGGATCCTGAACCGACCCCTTAGCTTTCAAAGTGCATGAGTCAAAGCCTCATTCATGGATATCAAACGGTCAATCTCCTCTTGGGACATGGTAGAGGGTGTAGGTGTAGATCTCTTTGGAGACATGGTTCTATAAAAGCAAAACAAGATAACATAAGTTTCTACCCGAGGAAAGATGGCTTAACATTTTAAATATTCTATACTTAAAAAGATAAGGTGTGGTCAATTATATACTTTCTTACCCCTATTTAGGTCCTCCTAACATTATTCCCACCTCTCAATTATCATAGGTTAAGAATTGATAACACATTTATATTAAACTTTTGGTAAAACTTGCGTTTTCAGAAATCAAAGTCAAGCTGTAACTTCCAAAAATCACTATTAAATAACCGTTATATTCCACGTTGAGCTTTTATACTTACTAGAAAATATAAGGAGTTTTCAAACCATGAGAAAAAGTATTAAGCCCAAATCTCGAATAATCATTTTATAAGGATTTTTACAACCCAATGGGTCGAAACGGAAACTGGTCAGCAATTTGTCAAAAACTTGGGTCAACTTGTAAAACTCACTATTAATTGTCAAAAATTTACCTTGCAACTTGTCTTATCAATTTGAAAACTTATTTGAATTATTTAAACAGTGGAGTTGGAATTAGGTAAAAATCTTAAGTACAAATTAAATGAGAAATTTTACAAAATCGTTTGTCGAAAACTTAACTGTACAGGAATATCCCGACTATTGTCCACTAAATTATTTATTTCTCCCAAACCGTAAAACTTTTAAACATGAGACCAACGGCATTGGTAAGCTAACTCACTGTGTTATCACTCATAAAAATTTCAACCCTGGACGATAAACGAAGGTCAAATGACAACTAGATCAAATAGGGGTAAAATATGACGGAATAATAGTTTAGCTCTAGGTCCCTTTTTACTAGGTCACAAGCCCTCATTAATACCCTCCTACTCCTATATCAACACAACTTGGTCAATAAACTTTCACACACGACTAGTATCTAATCTAAAGCATTCATATCACAAGCTTAATCATTTCATAATATATTTTAAATAACATGGCTTTGGGATTCACACAACCGCATATCACTAAACATGATTCTACTATCTCACAACGTCCAACCACATAACCAATATCAATTTATAATTACTTTCATGCTCATGATCAAAATATTTCAACATC
Organism: Silene latifolia; assembly: GCF_048544455.1. NCBI lineage: Eukaryota > Viridiplantae > Streptophyta > Magnoliopsida > Caryophyllales > Caryophyllaceae > Silene > Silene latifolia. The sequence continues at coordinate 103,582,939 of NC_133529.1, read as the reverse complement.
AAATCCTCATTTCACCCATCCCACTCTCCTAAAAAAATCAAGGTTACGTCCCGTAACCTCAGTCATCAGTGAAAAAAATATTCAAACAAGGCAACCAAACTCCTACGACAAAATAAACAATATTCATTTTAAATTACCCCACTCTGTAATATCTCGCAAGGGAACCGGTTCAAAACTGAAAGGGCCAGAAGTTTGGTGTGAGGGGGCCCCTAACTCATCCCAAGTCTTAAGTGGGCTCCTAACAGTTTCTATCCGGGTTCATTTTATTAGACACATCCTATGTTCATTATTATGTTCATTGGTTAGGCCTGAGGATCGTTTTGCTCTGATACCACTTTGTAACACCCTCATTTATTCGGGAGCCTTTAGCTAGACATTTCCAAATAAATAGGACTGTTACCATCTCGGTTTCCCGAGGTAGTAGATAACAAAGTCCAACTCACCAAAGTACTTTAAATAAAAACTTTAATGATTACATATGTTTTACAAATTAACCAACTAAACTTAATATAAAATAAATACAATTCACAGCGGAAATAAATAAAGTGATGAACTAATCCAAGTGATTTAGACAGCAACTATGGTCCAAGTCAAGTTCACGTCCCAAATGCTCCCAAGTCAGCTAATCTTTAGTACCTGTCAAATCTGCTCCCCATAAAACGGTTCACCGCAGGTGTTCACGAACACACAGTCAACCGCGAGGTTGAGTAGGAATAAACTAAACAACAATAATTAATCAATATAAAACACAACCAACCGATCTCCAGTCATTATCAACTCATCCAACCACACCGTATCTATCTCAACGATTTCACTAGCAGTAGCACAACCCCCTTAACACCGTGCCATGCTCAACTCAACTGGCAGTGGTACTCTCATACCATGCTCAACTGGCAGTAGTACCCTCCGTACTATGCACATCTGGCAATAACAATTCTCTTGTTATGCACAACTGGCAGTAGCGTCTCCCCCGCTATGCACAACTCATCAAAATACTCGTATGACTTATCAATAACAATCGCAACAGTATAAATAATAGTGACATCCATCTCAACATTTAATACTCTTAACGACAATTCTTTATTAAACTTATCTCAGATATGACTCCGTCATATAAGAACATAACACAAGGTTGAGTAGGATATTCCTACCTGAGACGGTCGCAAATCCAATTAGCAAAGTACAAGTAACCACCGATCCTTTACCAAGTCTGAAACTACATATTAGATATATGCCACGTTCAATTAAAATCAGTTCTATTTATAAGATAATCTACTTAAGGGATCGCTTCAATAATAATCTCACTAAACAACAAACAATTTTAATAAACTTAATCTCACTAACTCAGACCATACGTATTAGACTATTAGCTAAGGTCGTACGTATTTAATTAATAGGTATAAACTCATGATGGAATTATCACCAAGAAGACCATGGGTACTTTAACTATTGTCATTCACGACAACCTGACCAACCGATGCGCTACACCACACAAAACCACGACAGCCTACACCACGTAACCCGACAACCATGAAAATCCATAACCATCCCGACTCCTTACCTCGGGCAACAAGCTCCACCCTCATCACACTACCTCAGCTCGGCCATAACTCACGACACAAGCAGGCTATAGTGTCCCGGTGCAACGACTTCGAAACGACTCGAAACTAGTATCCAATCACTCCTTATACTCAACTTAAGACATGGTGTAAGACTCGGAATTCAACTGGCTCCCTAGCAAGTGAAAAGGAACGCTAGTTAAATGGCGTCGTAACGGCTGTAAAACAGAGCACAACAACCAACTCTGTCCAACCACTACACTAGCCTTTCAACTAACTTAACCCATCATAAAACCTACCCTGAGACACGCCCCAACAATCTCCCTGCCGGCCAACACAAGACTCCTATGATCCGACTCCTCGACGAACCCAAACCGTGCTCCAGAACAGGGCTATACAAACACGGCTTACAACTCATTATTTAGCAAGCTAAAACCTTATTTTATGCCTCGTAATCATATAAACAAGTCCTGAAAGTTTCAGAATCAACAAAGCTATAACGAAGGCATACAACTATCTTAACGTTGCCAAAAATCAACTCGAAACATAATACACGCTATTTCTACTTTCCAGCCGCCTCCTTGACACCTAAACAGCCCAAAAATTCGCCATCTAAGACACCCGATACGACTCTAATTAATATTTACGTACCGACCTAGGAACTCATCTCAAACCCGACATTTAAACGACTTACTAACAACTAATTAATGTATTAACGAAGACGGACTGTTACCTTGGATACTAATGGGAGACTGGAGGCGATATCTATGGTGAAGACTCGGTGGCAATGACAAGCATGACGACGGATCGCGTTCTTGTTCTCAGCCGTCTCTCTTCTTTTGTTTTCTTATTGAAGATGGGAAATAGGGGAAGGGTTTACACGAATTATACCTATTTATATTTATATATGTATGAGTGTTGTGATTTGGTAAGGTTAGAAGCCCTTTTCCATCTGGTCAATCCTAATACATTATTATATTGTATTATGTAATTTTATTTATTACTACTATAAGGTAGCCAATATAATATACAGAGTATAATATAAAAATACAATAACATTACCAAATTTTATATATGCTAGTGTATTTCCGTCTTATTTGATTATGAACTTATAATTACCTTATTATTTCCATATAAACCCAACCTAAAATACGGGGTATTACATGACTAACCTCGTTTTGATCATTCACTCTATTGAAACCTTAAGTGAGACTCACTTGATTAATCCTAAACTTGGCTGTCTTAGTGTCTTAGTATCTTACACTTTCTTCTGTTTTACTTTTGTGCAATGGCATATACATATGAGAAGGATGCCTCTGAGAATAAACCTCCTCAAGAATTTGGCCTTTGGATATCACATAAAATTAAGGTGTGCATTTGTTCATCATTTGGTCACATCTCTGTGAACTCACAAGAAAGAGGCTTGTTTTAAATATATAATGGGTATTAAGAGAGTAAATGGAGCAGTTTGAGAAATTGTGTTTCCAGTGCCATTTTACTATGTTGCAATGTTTTGCACTGTCTTTATGACTGGAATTGGTTTGTTGTATTACTCCATTTTTTTTACTCAACTAAGGTATGAGTATGACATACATGCTTTTTGACAGGATTATCTCAACCAGAAAATGTGGACAATAAATCTCAAATATATTGGTAGCATAATCCAGTTGACTGGTGACCATTTTTGCAACATACATGATTCATGTTATTCCCGCCAATGCATCAGATAATGTCCACTGTACCCTGCTTGCACACATTGCAATTCATGGTACAATGGCAGGAAATACAGGATTCTCAGTGGGGCGAGCTGATGGTAGACATGCTTACATTATTCGATTTCAGGTAACCCATCTTTCCTTAATTCTGCTTTCTAATGTTTAATGCACATACATTGCTTTTTCATGCATGTGCATGGTTGTTTAATTTAGGAGACGGGTATATTAAAGTTTAGGATGGGAGAGGGTTTAGAGTTTGATTAGGCGGATAATTCGAACGGACGCAAGACCAAAAGACACCCTAGAGGGGCAGAGTCAACCCTTTTTAGGGGGACAAGATAAAACTAAGGAATGCACATATATTGTTTTTTCATACATGTACAAGGTTGTTTTATGCACATATATTGCTTTTTTATGCATGTATAAGGTTGTTTAAATTTAGGGGACGAATATCTTAAAAAATTTCAATCTTTGATATAGTCATTACCGTTTCTACATTGCACATATTTACATTTTACTTATTTCGAGAGCCAATTAGCTCAAATGGCAGAGCATTGTGAAATGCACAAGATGTGGGTTCGACTCCCATATTGACTATAAAAACTAGTGTTTATTTTACATTTAGATTGCCAGAGACCGGACCTTGTAAATTGTAATCTTATTTTAAGTAAGGCACGCATGCATGGTTATAATTTCTACATATAAGCTCGCCTTTGAACTTCTGAGTTCTGATCACTATAAAACCTATTACACTTGCACGTGCGAGTCTAATTATGGCCTACTTGACTTTGCCCAAGCATGACTATAGCCCGCTTAATCTTAATTGTCAATCATGGGATTTGTTATTCAATAGGTTATACGGGATTCGAACCCATACCTTTGTGCGAAATTGCACATCGCTCTACCATTGAGCTAATAGCCTTTAAAATACGATAAACAAAGCTGAAATGAGGGGTATACATAACATAATTGTTCCAAAGCGATAAATCAATACATATTATAGAATTTAGAAGAGAGCCAAAAACAAACACGCGATATATATCCAAGACACAAATCTCAACATCTAACAACTAAAATTGCATGTGAAGATGAAACAGAATGTTGGAAATTGCTTAGTTTTATTTGCTGCACAAGCTTGAAATTGCACATATGTTACTATTTACACCAGACCAATGGGTGGTATACTAGTATCTAATACTCATAAGTCATAAGCTTGTTAGATGGTCAGACGATAATCATTACTAAGAACATTTAACTGGTAATATCTTTGAGAAATGTATTAAAGGCAAATATATGTGCTCTATGTTAGAAATCTATATCTCATTACTTTACATATTCATATATGTTACATTTAATTTAGTCATAAAATTAAATCTAGATCTTATGCATGCAAACATAAATAAGATAAGAGAAGAAATCATTGTTCTTACTATATGATTTCGGTTTTATGGGCACCAACAAGATCTCCTTCTTGTTAGTTCTTGAGCTTTCCAATAATGGATGAACAAGATTCAAGTTTAGAATCTCTCCCAAAAGCATATACCCAAGGAACACCCTTAAAACCAATATTATTATGATCTAGTAATAATATTAATCATACTTAAATTTGACACAAAAATGTTATTTTTGCTCTTGAAATTTCGGTTCAAGAGGGAGTAATGTGAGAGTTTATTTTTGCTCTTGAGCATCATGTCAAAAACTAGAGAGAACAACTATTTTAGACTAGAATGAATAATAAATTAAAGAAGAAAAAAAACTCTCTCCTTTTCTTATGGGTGGCCGAAAAAGATGGCCTTGGGTAGCATGCCCAATGCCTTTAATTTTTGCTCTTCTCAAAAGATAGGTTTGCATAGCTACTAGTTAGATATAATCATTGTGTTTTCCACTTAAGATAAAAACACAATATATATCTTACACTCCTTCCATTATTTCGGCACATTCAACATAAAATGGATGGTCCATTTTATTTTGTCATTTGTCAATTGTAACATATGTGACATGTTACTTGACATATGAAATTGTAATGTATTTTTAACATATTAAAAATCAACATACTCATAAAATATGTCATATACAAAATCGACTAGTAATTCGTAATTACTTGTACCAAAATGGTTTAGCAATTATAAATCACAACATCTTGTATTTATAATAAATCATTCATTCAATCTTAATTCAATATCAATTGTTTCGTAAACAATAATTTTATCCAAGTAATAAAACAATTCGATTACTTAGACCGTATCTCATTTAATCAAATTACAATAAGACACGTAAACTTAACTCACAAATCACCCGTCAATTTTAAGCAATTTAATTAACTCGTATCGGCATACGATTAATTAAATAATCAATTAAGAGTATTTCCCTATAGGTATGACCTAAGGGGATCAACTGATCACCACCGTCGCACGACAGTAATGTCAAACTCTAGTCAGCCAATCATTACCTATATGTGTGGACCAGTTGACTGAAAAAAATTACATCCCATATGTATTCTTAAAATGAGATTTAAACATATGATCATTATGATCAACAGTTGTGATCGCATTATTGTCGGAGGACACATATTCCAACAATCTCCCACTTGTCCTCGACAAGTGTGCGTCACCAATTCTCTTGTCCTATTACTATCTCCCACTCAATGCAAATTGTCTTTTGGGTCGTATTTGCAAGTGATCATATCAAGAGTTGTTCCCTCGATCTGGAGAATAACTGATTGACCGGACTTATCTACCATAGATACCTTCCGAGCGTGGCCACGCATTTCCAGTTCATTACTCCTCGAGTGGCCCTGAGATATTGTTTTAACCCTGACAAAGGGGTGGACAATTCCTATCGCACTTATTCCCTTCGACTAGCCATAGCCATCATAACCCAAAATATGCCCATTTGACCCCATTTACGAAGGTCGTAGTAACACAAATCAAAGTTAATCTGAAACTATGCCATCTTAGGCGAACAGTCTTTAGTCAAAAGAATCGACTCATTAGAATACTATAGCAGCTCTCGCCACGACCAGGCTATATAAATTTGCCAGAACTCTATAAGCGGTCATAAGGCCCGACAAAGTGTTCCTAATACCGCTATGTGATCGACTAGTCATCTCACATGACTCTATGGCACTTGAAATTGCCATCAATCGCATCACACTCTAGTCACTTCGAGACGTCACCTCATACAAGTGACTATGGGCGAATACCATGTTAATCCGGGTTCACTTCAACGGGGTTCAATATTGTCTCCACAACCCGTTTGGATGTAACAAAGTATAAAAGGAGTTTTTAGATTTAAAAACTCGAACGACAAATGTGATTATCATACGAGTAATCAATACTTGATTACTACTTCATATTCTATAATCCAATTTAGATCTTGTATGTAGTTGTTCATCTCAATCCAATTGAAATGACATGACTCATCATGTTAAGCCTATGAATAGGCATTGTAAGTAGGTCTTAGCAACTCCCTGCTCAACCTTGCTACATACTTGTTTTCCTTTCGTAATGTATACATTTGCATTACAAAACTTTCTGAGTACGTGTCTAGATCCAATCTAGACATAGGCTTTCTTACCTTAAAATAGCTCCCACTGTTTTCACAGTGTGCGGGACTCATCCCTCTTGCACATCCCATGATTGCAAGTGTACTCAATTTCTGTTGTAAATATTTCTCATTGTTCTTTATTGCCTAGAACGATTCTAGAAAATCTATTTCTTAAATAACATAGCCACAATGGTATCTTAACCATCCTAATGTGTTTTGATTATGGTTTTGTCGGAAACCATGCGCAATCTCAATTGTCAATTGTCATTTGTGTAACACCCTTACACAAAATTGCATCAAAAACACTTTGCATTACATCCTTAATGCTTCTGCAAGCAATTAAGGGTAATCTTTATGGCTTACTTGGTAACTATTACTTAAATTCGATTTGAAACAATTCATCATACTCAAAGTATATGAAGTGTTATACATCATTTCCTATTTAATTGATTCGGCAGCGGAATCAAATGGAATCAATCAAATATGTTCAACTTGATTGAACTAGTCATGAATCTTATCAACATAAGACTTTTAATTTGACGCTAATATCATGTGGATTTATCTCCATAAATCTGGATATTAAAGATGTACTATATTTCTCCAAGTCTTAAATCATTCCCAATGATCAATATGTCATCCACATATTAGACTAATTAAAAATTACCGTAATTCCCACTAAACTCCATGTATAAACACAACTTCTCGACTTAACGGGAAAATTTTTATACCATGGTCAAATCATTGATTCCAACTCATTGATGTCCTACTTAAGACAATCTCTTAAGTTGCACATTATCTTAGGATTGTAAGAATCTATAAAACTCATGACATGTATTGAATACATTCCTTCTAATTTAAGAAGTGGGTTTTAGATTTACTCGTTATATGTATATCATCATAATGAAATACAATCCTTAAGAAGATCCGAATAGTGCAAAATACTTTGCAACTAATCAAACTTTGATATCTCTCTTAGATATCCAACAATTCCACTCGGAATTTATTTTGGATTATCATGGCTCTAAGCCTTGTATTGAGTTGTGATTTAAACACTCTCATGTAAGTCATATGTTAATTACTTTCCAGAAATAATTAACTTGAATCAAACAATTTCTTTGTAAGTTGTAAGCTCTTTACTTTCTTAAAAGTAACACTAATTCATCATCTTCAACAAGTGATGAGTTTAACCTCCTAGGTTTTGAAGAAACAACGTTTTACACAAAACGTCTCATGTAGCCAAGAAAGACCAGTTTCTTTCGACATAACATTCTTTGTGGCTCTTTGAATGATTTCTCCCACTCTGTCCTTCTAGAAATAAACTTGTATTCTAGAAAGACAGCTTCACGAGCCACAAACCTGTTGTACTCGTGATTATAGTAAGGAAAAATGAGCATTTGTTTCTTTGTGAAAGCTTACAAGCATGGTACCTTACCAATTCATATCTCATATGAATCGTTTTAGATTTAGTGGAAAAATAATTTAGACAAAACGATAAAATCCCCAAAAGGATCAGGTAACTCAAAGTAACTTGATTAAAGTTCAAGCCATATCGAATAACGTTTGATTTCTTATCCAACCACACATTATCCCATGATGCGTGCTTAGAGAGATTAATTTGTGATACTATATCACATTTCATTTGGCTTATATCAAAGTCTTCACTTTGATAATCCCATCATGACTAAATCGTGATTATTTGAACTCTTTGAACTTCTTCACAGATTTCTCTATTTACTTTATTAAGTGAACACATTAGCGTCAACTTAAATCGTCGGTAAAAGAAAATGATCAACCTATTTTGGATCAATGATTTACAACCTCGATCTCCTTTTCAACCAAAAGGTGCGAGATATCTTGCTTTGAATACAAGATACGCATATACCATAAGATCGAATGGTTTCAAGAGTACTCAATAACTCTTTGCGTTCATCATTCCATAATTTAAGGTTTAATCTTGGGTTACCAATTTGAGTCTTGCATCATCTACATGATATATCATTCTAGTTTGGTTTAGAATATAATCACCTTGATAATGGGCTAGTCATACATCAAATCATGGTGTATAGGGTCACAAAAGTGAAACCTCTTTTGTATCTTAACAAGTTTATATTCTTATTTAGAGTTTATATACTTAATAGTCACAATTAAGTACAACTCTAAACCCTAAACTAGATTGAGTACACAATGACTCTATCTCTCGACATTATTTGATGCTAGTCGTCATATTCTAATCATCATATGTATCGCATACAATGATGAAAACCACCATCGGTTTCTAATATTGACGAAATGGTACTAGCAAAACTTATGTTAATTGAATAAACATTTAAAGAAGAAAGTCCCATTAGATGTCCCACAACTAACTTGTTGATTCTTCAATAATTTGGGGTAGTTTCTTTTCTAGTGTCCAACATTTAAGACAATGGAAACTTTATCTGTCGGGATTGATAGGTTTAGTATTGTTATTCTCAATAACGTTACTTTTAACATTGTCTTGTATCAATTCCATTCTAATTTTACTTCTTAGAACCTTATCCTTTTCTTAACGGTTTAAGAGAATGCTCCCACTCATTTCAATGAGTCTTTGCTATGACAAGCAAAATTGAAATTCATGAAGACTACTCTTCAATCGTTCATTTAGTCTTAAAACTTTTATTGAAATGGTTGCGGTATTTTGGTCAATTTTGATTTCCAACAAATCTAGTTACCAAAATGATTTAACGTTTCAAAGTACTTAACTTAATTAAGCATATGAGAAACAATTGTAAGTAGATATGTTAGTCAAGAATCAAAAACCCTTTTGATCACAATTAACTTCCATCTATACTCTTCACAAGAGATCCTTACAATGGATAATTCGAGGTTTTAGAAGAAAATTCATATTTGTCTTTAGTTACGATGTTTTAATGGAGATTTGAATCAAAAATCGAAATGATATCGTATATGAATTGTGGTAAAGAAATAGAACAATATGATGACGGAATAGTGGAAAAACTTAACATTTATCGTTTTATTAATACTTGTAAATAACAAGTAAAGCATTTACATAGTGACCTCTACCCAACTATGATAAATGATTCCAAGATCCAAATTCATATTAACTTGGGCACGGTGTGGCCGATGAATCCCTTATCAATATAACTCGGTGGATTAACTCTTTAATCGATTCTACTTTTAGAACTCTTGGTCGATAAAATTACATTAATATTTATCTTTAGCCCGGAACACATGCGACTACGGTCACGAATACTTCCGTTGAGCTCAATCCAAATTTCGAATAAATGTATTCATGATCCAAACCCACATTAACTTGGGCACGGTGTGGCCGATGAAACCCTCATCAACATGAATTCGGTGGGTAGACATTTATCACCCACTTCCCCTACGTAACAAGGTTTGTACCCCGGTATGGCCGAGTGCACTCCCTCACGAAATAGGTTTTCATGGTTTCTACTTTTTGGTAAGGCTAAGTCTCAATTGTTTATTTTAGCGAGAGGTCATGGCAATTTATTATCTATCACGTTTTAAGTGAACTAAAGCGATGAACTACGATAATTGTAATTGACACGGTCGATTAACTCGATTAAATGAAAATGCATGTTTTAGTTATGGCGATTTAGCGATGCATGCAACATATAAATAAAATGCAAAGCATAAATAAATTCCTAGTATGGCCTTCCTAGAATAGTCAATCTAATAAACTATTACAAATTCGGAAACCAACTCCTTTGGTCCCTTGAACTTCGGTCTTGGCATGCATTTCATGGCAACAATTTCTTTAATGGATCGCCTTCTCGAGTGGCACCGTCTTCAAGGAACTCCGGGAAATTACAAAGTAATAAATAAAAATTGTAAATGAATTACATAATTTCCTATTATACATTTGTAATTAAAATTTAAATCTATTAAATTACAAAATGGTGATACGAGATCACAATAAATTACAACCGAATCGATATTCCCATACATTTCGGGTAATACCAATTAAAACTAAGGCCATACTAAGTAAAATTACATAATCTAAAAATTACATAAAATTAAAATATGACAATCATAAATAAAATGCAGCATTATGATATGTATGAACATGCCCAATTTTATGCTAAATCGCCTTTAAAGAGCCAATATCGTATATTAATCGGTTTTTACGGATTTGCGTGATTTAACCTTTTAAGATCACAATAATTACATAAAATCATATTTATGTACTAGTTAATTACCCTAACCATCTTAGGACTCAAAATTAGTCTCCACTAAAATATTGACAATAATTAACTTATATTTCTTAATATTGTTCATAAAAGGACTTAAAATTACAATATAATGCCATAAACTTCAAATAAATCATAAAAATTTCAAATAAATTCAAAATTTGAAATTTTAAAATCATGAACATTCTGAAAAAATACCATGACACTCATAATGTTCAAAAACTTAGGTTAAAAATTTCGAAATTTATCGAGGAAAACAATGTTGCGGTTTATCGGTTTTAACAATTATAACCATAAAATATGAGAAAAATTAATTTTATTTAATTTTAACTTTTAGTTCTGAAATAGGTGATAAAATGCAACATGTGACATTTTCCATTAGTCATGAAGTATGTTTTAGCAATTTTTACTAATTAAAGTCACTATTTATGTGATTTTTCATCAAAAATTCATAAATCATGCATAAAGACTTCATTATAGCCAATTTTTTTACACACATCTTGTAAAATTTCATGTGACAACATAATAAATTTCTATGATCAGATTCGAAATATAACTCATATTAACCTATTTTTCCATTTAAATTTGATTTTATCTTGAAAAATCCATATTTCGAGCATAATAACTCATAAAATTATGAAAATATACAGGTCATCAAAATATAATATATTTGAAAACATATCCAAAAACCACTGGAAAAATCGAAGTTTAGCTAATTTTAGTCCAAAAATGACATTTTTATCATAAAATCACATTTTAATGTCATTATTATATAAAATAAACAATAAAAATCCATAAATTAACCAAAATATCCTAAATACATTTTAGGACCAGAAACTTTAACATGCATAATTGATTTCGTGATATATCATAATAAACACAAATTTATAAGTTTTATTTGCTAATCGTATAACTCGGAAAAACTATAACCGATTTGCATGCAAACAACCTAAGGCTCATGATACCGCTTGTTAGAAATCTATATCTCATTACTTTACATATTCATATATGTTACATTTAATTTAGTCATAAAATTAAATCTAGATCTTATGCATGCAAACATAAATAAGATAAGAGAAGAATTCATTGTTCTTACTATATGATTTCGGTTTTATGGGCACCAACAAGATCTCCTTCTTGTTAGTTCTTGAGCTTTCCAATAGTGGATGAACAAGATTCAAGTTTAGAATCTCTCCCAAAAGCATATACCCAAGGAACACCCTTAAAACCAATATTATTATGATCTAGTAATAATATTAATCATACTTAAATTTGACACAAAAATGTTATTTTTGCTCTTGAAATTTCGGTTCAAGAGGGAGTAATGTGAGAGTTTATTTTTGCTCTTGAGCATCATGTCAAAAACTAGAGAGAACAACTATTTTAGACTAGAATGAATAATAAATTAAAGAAGAGAAAAAACTCTCTCCTTTTCTTATGGGTGGCCGAAAAAGATGGCCTTGGGTAGCATGCCCAATGCCTTTTATTTTTGCTCTTCTCAAAAGCTAGGTTTGCATGGCTACTAGTTAGATATAATCATTGTGTTTTCCACTTAAGATAAAAACACAATATATATCTTACACTCCCTCCATTATTTCGGCACATTCAACATAAAATGGATGGTCCATTTTATTTTGTCATTTGTCAATTGTAACATATGTGACATGTTACTTGACATATGAAATTGTAATGTATTTTTAACATATTAAAAATCAACATACTCATAAAATATGCCATATACAAAATCGACTAGTAATTCGTAATTACTTGTACCAAAATGGTTTATCAATTATAAATCACAACATCTTGTATTTATAATAAATCATTCATTCAATCTTAATTCAATATCAATTGTTTCGTAAACAATAATTTTATCCAAGTAATAAAACAATTCGATTACTTAGACCGTATCTCATTTAATCAAATTACAATAAGACACGTAAACTTAACTCACAAATCATCCGTCAATTTTAAGCAATTTAATTAACTCGTATTGGCATACGATTAATTAAATAATCAATTAAGAGTATTTCCCTATAGGTATGACCTAAGGGGATCAACTGATCACCACCGTCGCACGACAGTAATGTCAAACTCTAGTCAGCCAATCATTACCTATATGTGTGGACCAGTTGACTGTAAAAAATTACATCCTACATGTATTCTTAAAGTGAGATTTAAACATGTGATCATTATGATCAACAGTTGTGATCGCATTATTGTCGGAGGACACATACTCGACACTCTACATGTATAAACAGGGAGCAAAACAATCAAACCAAGTGATACAACGTATTAGATTGAATGAGAATCAAAATTGAAGTGTGAACCTAGCAGATTAAAATTCCACTAACAGTCCTAAACGATTGCATGTTATTCTAGTTCCTTCGCCTCAAATGGTTACACTTTTCTTTATTGTGAAGTGTGAACCTAGCAGATTATAAGTAGTAATAACGTGATCAACTCTAACAGTAAAAGAAGTTGCATAATAGTCCATCATATAAAGCAGACAAAATTGAATGAGAATCCATGATACTAAATTGATGAAATCAAATACAACCTTGTAATGCGATACTGAATCAATTAGCAGAATACATTATGGATGACTATAAGACCCAATTAACTGATAGGAAATTAATGAAAATTTAGTTTCTACCACATAGCCAGGTATTCAACAAGAATACAGTTATAATAATAATGCAACACAAAATTAGGGTTAAGATTCTAAATAAAGAAATCAAATTTAGCAAGGAACGCAAGAGATTATATTGATAGATCAATGGTTAAGTACGTAAAATGAAGTAATTAATAGGAATACAACCCTAATCAACTAATTTGAATCATAAAAATCATAAAAACTGAGGAACAAGAAAGAAATTGGGAAATTGAGGAATTACCTAAATTGTAATTTGCTCGTAATCAGAAAAATCGATGATGAAATCAACAAGAACGAAGAAGGAAGCAAATTGAAGTCGGATGTACGGAGTATTTTGGTCAAAATCACAGACTCACAGTACTCAAAATCAACAAGAATGAAGAAGGAAGCATGAATAGAAAAGAGGGTGTGATGAAGGAGAAGAGAGAAAGTCAAACGAAAAGAGAAAAAAAGCAAACCATGTCATAATGATAGTAAAATGCGAAATCTCAGCCCTTCCAGAGGTTCAAAGTATATTTAATCTCGGCCCTTGAAGAGGTTCTCACGGTTCTCATTATCTTGTAAGGGTTCTTATAAGAAGGGTTCTTATAAGGCCTTCATACCTTATAAGGCCTTAAGTCTTTATAAGAGCCCTTGGATGAAGGGATTGAAGGGATGAGATGAGGAGAGAGGGCGTGTTTTTTAGAGCAAAAAAAAAAAGAAAATGCTGATTGTGTGAGAGGGGGACCACTTTCACTGTTTATGTACTGCCTCCATATCAAATCCCGCGGACAATAGCAATAAACAAAGCCTCCTATATCATTTTGCATGCTTCCCTCCTCTTTTCACCATTCAAAACCTCTCAACAAGCAAAACCCATAAAAATCATCCAAAAAACCTGAATAATTCTGCAAATCCATTATAAATCATCAAAAGGAGAAAAGAAATTCCATTCCAGCTGTTTAACTACATCATCTTTCCATATAAAATTCATTCGCTTTGTTGAAAATAAATAATTTGTCATTGTTCATCACAAAAACACGATCAAAATGACAGTCAGTGTTCGTGAAAACGATTATATGCAGATTGAAGTTGCCGTCGATGGTGAGTTCCGAATGTTCATTATTGTAGGTTGTAGTTATATAATTTGTGTTCATTATTCTTAATACTGTTGTACTTTCATGGTGTTCATCAGATTTGTGCTTTCATTTTGATAGCTTGTTGTTGATCGCAAAAAATGATGGAAATTTAAAAGCTTGATCAAGTACGAATTATAACTTCAGTGGGTTTTAGTATAACTCTGACCCAAATATGTATAACTTCAATAATACAGGGTACACATGCAGTTCTTATATTCATCTTGTTATAACTCCAGGTTTTTGTAAAACTCTTTGACAATTTCTAACTTCGGGTAACACAAGAATTCAAACCCTAAATTGTGCGTACAAATCTTACTAAAGAACCAATTTTGATATAGTTATACAGGCTGTGTCTAGAGTTATACATTGTATCATTAAAGTTATTCATACTGTGTATAGAGTTATACATTGTATGATTACAGTTATACACGTTTTGTACAGGAGTTATACAACACATCACTGCAGTTATCCATATATAGGTAAGAGTTATACAAGTTATATATTGTATGACTAGAGTTATACAGTATCTACCTAGAGTTATACAGAGTGTAACTATAGTTATACATGATATGGTAAGAGTTATACATTATATACCCAAAGTTATACAGTCTGTGCCCAGAGTTATACAGTCTGTGCATAGAGTTATACAGTATATAATGTATAACTCGTAAAATATAATGTATAACTCTTAGCATATACAGACTGTGTTTGGAGTTATACATTATATGCTAAGAGTTATACATTGTGTAGCTAGAGTTATACATCACATGACTAGAGTTATACAGACTGTTCATAGAGTTATACATCGCATGACTAGAGTTATACAGACTGTTCATAGAGTTATACATTAAATGCATAGAGTTATACGAGCCGTGTCTAGAGTTATACATTGTATGATTAGAGTTATACAGGCTGTGTCTAGAGTTATACATTGTATGATTAGAGTTATACGAGCTGTGTCTAGAGTTATACATTGTATGATTAGAGTTATACAGGCTGTTTCTAGAGTTATACATTGTATGATTAGAGTTATACAGGCTGTGTCTAGAGTTATACATTGTACGGTTAGAGTTATACACATTTTGTCTGGAGTTATACATTGTATGATTAGAGTTATACATTAAATGCCTGATTATACATTACTGTGCCCGAGTTATACATGTTATTTGCATGTGTTTTTCTCCGTCATTGTTTTTTCTGTAATTATTATTCGCTTAGTTTTTCTGTGTTTGTTAGTAAAACAAATTAAATAAAATAAAACAAAGAAGATGATGAAGAGGATAGTAAAACAAACCCACATTTAACATACATGAACTTAATTAATAGATATAGATACATAAACTTAATGCATTGCTAAAAATACAGTTCTTAGATGTTCATATAGGGATGAATTCTTTTCTATGATATTCATCCTCTCCTCCTTTGCTATTTGGAGGTTTCGTTCCGCAGATGCAATATCTTCTAATAGCTGCATTATCTGCTGCTCTGACAAGCCATTTTCTTTGGCGTCCTTGAGTGCGATCTAAGCATCCTCAAGGTAGGTCTTATACCTCCTCTCGATGTCCAGCAACCGGCGTATGAAACTCTTGTTGTACTCGGTCATAATACATGTATTACGAATGGCATCATTCATTGTTGTTGAAGGAAGTTTGGAGTTTATTATTAGGTTTTAACGATTTAGGGTTTGGAGTTTAGGGTGGAGATAGGGATATAATGAACTGGTTTTTTAGATAGTGGAATGAATTTATAATTAGTAATGTGTCCTTTGAGTTGTTTTTTAATTAATATGTTTAGGGTTTGATGCTTAAATTAATACGAATTTTGTTTAGGAAGTTGTGCCATATCCCTGCTTGAAATCTTATAACCCTTCGCATTCCATATATTGTGCCGTTTCATTAAATGTATAACTCTTAGAATATAAAGTATGCCTAGAGTTATGCATTATATGCCTAGAGTTATACATTGTGTAGCTAGAGTTATACATCGTATGACTAGAGTTATACATTGTGACTAGAGTTATACATTGAATGACTAGAATTATAAATACTGTGACTAGAGTTATACATTATTTGACTACAGTTATACATTCTGTGCCCAGAGTTATACAGTGTGACTAGGGTTATACATTAAATGACTAGAGTTATACATTGTATGACTAGAGTTATACAAACTGTGACTAGAGTTACACATTGTATGACTAGAGTTATACAAATTGTGACTAGAGTTATACATTATATGACTAGAGTTATACAAACTGTGACTAGAGTTATACATTGTATGACTAGAGTTATACGTTATCTGACTACAGTTATACATTCTGTGCCCAGAGTTATACAGTGTGACTAGGGGTATACATTAAATGACTAGAGTTATACATTGTATGACTAGAGTTATACAAACTGTGACTAGAGTTATACATTGTATGACTAAAGTTATACATTATACACCCAAAGTTATACAGTCTGTGCCCAGAGTTATACCGTATGTGCATAGAGTTATACAGTATATGCGTAGAGTTATGTATTTCTTAATCATTTCATGGATGATTGATTCTGCTCGAGATGGTCGCAAGGCGTGAAATCGAGTATTGTAAGCATTTGGCAATGAGTTTACACCTTGTGTAGGGCAACAATTTTTTGAAATCGACGAGGCAGTGACATTCTATAAAGTTTATGCATTGGCGACCGGGTTTGATGTTCGGAAGTACTCGACGAAAAACGGTGAAATCAGTCAAAGTTCTTTGGTTTGCAACAGAGAGGGATTCACATATGTCCCAAAAGGAGAGGCGAAATTAAAAAAATGAGACCGGGATTAGGGAAGAAGGAATGCAATGGGGAAAAAGAACTGCGAACCAGAGGAAATATACAGTCAAGAGGGTAGGGTGTAAAGCACATGTCAGGCTATTTATGAAGAATGGAGTACTAGTAATTGACCGATTCCACATGGGGCATAATCACGAGCTTGTATCGAGTGAGGATCGTCAGTTTCAAAAGATGTCGCGGAACATAGAAGATTTTCACAAGTACTTGATAATGTACAACTCAAGGGTTAGTTTACTATTAAACAAACATCCACTAATTAAATGGCAAACTTCTAAAGTTATTCACCGAGATGATAGAGTTATGTAAACCTAAAAGTTATAAATAATAAGAAGTTATAAGAATAGCTGAAAGATTTATAGTTGAGGAATTCTTGGTTATTAATCAGCACTGATAAGGATTTGTTGTCCACTGCAGTTGAGGATAGGAGCAACTAGGACGTACAACATGTGTAAGGAGTTCGTAAACGGGTTCGAGAACATTGGTGCATCCTTAACTGATTTTAAGAACTTCCACCGAGATGTGAAGTGCTTCATCCATAAACGGGACGGTCAATTGTTCATTGACCGGTTCAAGAATATGGCACAAAATAGGCAGGGGTTTTATTTTGATTATGAAGTTGACAAGGATAACAGCCTTCGAAGCGCAATATGGGCTGACAGAACCGCTAGAAGGAACTACTCCGTTTTTGGAGATGCAGTGTCGTACGACCCAACATACTCAACAAACAAGTACGATATGATTTTCACGCCATTCACTGGCATAGATCACCATAAGCGATCAGTGACATTCTGTGGGGCATTGATTGCCCATGAAGACCATGAATCCTTCCAGTGGGTTTTCAACAGGTTTTTGAATGCTATGGGAGGAAAGGAACCCAAGTACATTATCACAGATCAGTGTCCGGGCATTATTAAGGCCGTACCCCTTGCCTTCAAGACTACACGCCACCGATTTTGCATGTGGCATATAATGAACAAGGTGCCATCAAAGGTCGGGGTGACAAGGGAGGATTATAAGGAGTTCGTTCAGAAATTGAAAAACATTATATGGGAGGACAACATAGAAGCAGACGACTTTGACGCTAGGTGGGCAGAAATAATGGAAGCGCATGGTCTTGTGAACGAAGAGTGGTTTACAGAAGCGTACGATAAAAGGAGCCAATGGGTGATGGCACATTGCAGGGACTTGAACATGGGTGGTGTAATGAGGACAACCCGGGATCGAGAGCATTAATAGTTTTTTTAAAAGTTCGAGCAGAAGTCAGGTACGTTAGTGGAGTTTTGGATGCGTTTTGAAAGCGCTATGGACCATCAACGGCATACGCAGAAGAGACTTGACCATGAAAACCGACACTCAACACCGGCAATGGGGACGCATTTACCCACAGAGGAATATGCGTCGGATGTTTATACCCGTGAGGTTTTCAAGGAATTCCAACTAGAGGTCATTTGCTCAATCGATACATGTAAGAGTGTCGGCTATGCTGAAGTCGATGGAGTTGAAGTGACTATCGTAAAGGATTCAATCAGACAGAAAAGTTTCAACGTAGAGTACAACCCAGGTAACAACATTTTGGCATCAACTTTATGTAGTAGTTGACTGAAGTTGCTAGATATAGTGCCAAAGTTACATTGTCGAACATAGAAGTTATACAATTGTTCGAACTCAAAGCTGATTATCTATTGTATAAAATCGACAACAGATTTGAATAACTTAAGTTTTCTGAATGTATAACTTTTCTTATTATATGCATAACTCTACTTGCAGAATGTATAACTCTTGTTGCCATATGTATAACTCTACTTTCAGAATAACATTAGAAATTCAATTTTTCAATGAACTGTTGTCATTTGTAGTATAACTCTGATTACATTTTGAATAACTTTAGCTTTCAGAATGTATAACTCTTGTTGCCATATGTATAACTCTGCGTGATAATGTTTAACTCTTATTATTATATGTATAAGACTACTAACGGCATAATTTAATTGGATTACGGGGACACAGGCTACAAAGGTAAATTGTATGATGTTTGAAAGGATGGGATTTCTGTGCCGACATATAGTATGGATTTTGTCGGCTAACGGCATGAAGACAATTCCAGTTGATTACGTTTCTACAAGATGGAAAAAGGATGCATTGCAATTCAGATTATCAGAATGTGATGGTGAACAAATGGAAACAAATAGTAGCGCTGATGCAAAAGAAGTTGCGATGGTGAAGTTGTGGTCGAAGTTCATTCTACCATTGGTTTACTTAAGTGGCGCGAGTGAGACCAAGTTGTGAACTTAAGCTCGTTAATTAGAGAGTTCAAGGAGAAACTTTTACCGTACAAGAAGGATTTAACAAAGCAACAGAATTTGAGCAAATCCTTGGTTGCCCCGCCAATGTGAGGTAAAAATACTTCCACCAAAACAATCGAAAAACAAAGGCGGCGGTAAAAGAATGGTGTCAGCTAAGGCTAAAGCCATTGCCTTGGCTTCTAAGCCAAAGCGCATGTGTAATAATGTAAACAAATGGCACACCATGATAAACGGAACGCCCTAAACCCATTCTCTCGAGCATCCACCGTCTTCACCAAATCGAAGGAGTAGAAGAAGAAGAAGAAAGAGGAAGAAGAAGAAGAAGAAGAAGAAGAAGAAGAAGAAGAAGAAGAAGAAGAAGAAGAAGAAGAAGAAGAAGAAGAAGAAGAAGAAGAAGAAGAAGAAGAAGAAGAAGAAGAAGAAGAAGAAGAAGAAGAAGAAGAAGAAGAAGAAGAAGAAGAAGAAGAAGAAGAAGAAGAAGAAGAAGAAGAAGAAGAAGAAGAATAGAGAAACTTAACATGTTGTAGTAGTAGGTAGTAGGAAAATACCCCCGTCTCAACAAATTATTTACAATCTTTTTTTCTTTAAAAGGTAAAAAATCTGGTGAGACGGAACGGGTATTTAATAGCTAGCTTTTGTCTATTTTGAAGGGGGATTGCACCTTCCAGATTGTATAACTTCAGTAATATGGTGTGTGAAATTTGAAGCTATGTTGTACAACTCTTTTACATTATTTTGATGACTTCTGTTCATGGCAACATATCCAATATTTAAAAGTGGCTTTAAGAAGGAATTATAATTTCAGTGGCTTTAAGTACAACTCTTACCCATATATGGATAAATGTACTTCACAGAGTGTATAACTCTTGTTCAAAATTTGTATAACTCTTGTTAGTTTTTGCAAAACTCATAACTGTCTAATAAAATTTGCCTTTAAATAACTGCAGTCATATGTTGTATAACTCTTGTACACAGTTTGTATAACTCTTGATGTTTTTTGTATAACTCTTAGCTGTCTAATAAATTTTGCCTTTTATCATAACTGCAGTCATGTGTTGTATAACTCATGCACATAATTTGTATAACTTTACTTCACAGAGTGTATAACTCTAACACTTATCTGTAAAACTTGGATTTTAATTATGACTGACCAAGATGATATAGTAACAATTTATTCCAACAAGTTGTCTAAGTTGTTAAGGAGTTTCTTGACAACATTCTAGAGTTGCAAAAAAAGAGAATACAGAATCAAAGGGATACATTCTATTTTTTCGCAGGTTTTTATCTCCTCTCCGCGCTGCTTTCCGTCTGTTTTCTACTTGCTTCAGGATCTGTAATTTCTCGCCAATGAAACCATTGACCTTGGTCAGAACTCCTTCCCTGATGATGTTCATGTCAGCTAGGAGAAGCGTCGCTGCCAACTGGATCACCAAATATCGACGGTTCACCTTCCTCTCGAGATCAACGTGACCAAACCTATCACCCTCGTACATTAACATGTGCATCATGCAGAACAAGCCAGACTCGGTGTCGTTTATCGTTTGCTGATGTCGGGCAAACTGGATCTGACGGAACTGGAACGACGGTATGTCTTTCGCTCTGTCCTTCTCGTCATCCCTAGCCTCCATGTAGTCGCTCATGAGGCTCGCCTGGCAGAGACAAGAACGTCAAAAAGTGAGATTTGTGAAAGCGGTGAGAACACTTTTTAGTTGAACATAATTACAATTTAATTCCACTTACAATAACGTGACATGCTTTGCATATCTCCGATTGCCGCGGACTTGAATAGTACTTACTGTCCAGGAGATCAATCGTCCTAGAATTAAAGTTGATACACACACATGCATAATGCGCTTCAATCTTAATGGGTACGAATATTAAATCAGCCTTCAAGCTGAAATCTTTGCCACAGTCGGTTCGGAAGACGTCCCACGTATTGTACAACCTCTCGGTGTCCGGTGTTTGTTGGACAGGGTTTCGTACAAGGCTCAAGATTATTTCCTGTTCAAGTAGCAGTATATGTGTGAGGATACCAGTGGAGTTATAGGGGTTGTGCATTGGAGTTTCACAGTAACTCTTACAGCATAATGAAGAATGCCTAAGTATATACTGGTTGTTAATAACTTCTCAAAACAAAATGTTTAACTCCAGGGAGGGTATGTATAACTTTAGACTTACTTTCCACTGTGAAAGTTTTAAAGAGGGTATGTGCAACTCTTATAACATATTAAAGGATTGATTAGGACCATACCATATGACGGATACCGAAGAAAGACGAACGAAAAATCGCGCAATCCTCTGCCTCCAATCGATTAAGCAACAAGGACCAACACTCAATCACTTTTTCATCCATTGGCGTCTCAGGGAGCATAGACAACATTTGCAACCTAATAATTGTTCCGTGCTTAGGCCGTAACTCACAAGTGGTTCACCGTAGTTCGGACAGCAGTGTTAATCGAGCTATGACGTATACTAAATGGGAAGGTAATCGCTATTAAAATGACTGCATAACTTCACCGATGAAACGTATAATCTGCTTTAGGAATGTGTAACTCCATTAACGATATATATAACTTCAGTGATGAAACATATAACTGCATGTATTACTCTAGGTATAACTCCAGTCCTCTAATGTATAACTCCAAAGTATAAATTGTACAACTCTGAGCATATACTGTAATACTCTACGCAAAAAACGGTAGAATTCCAATATGGAAATGTGTCTATATTGATATAGCTTAATATGATAAAACATTAGGATTTTAGACAGCTTACTCATTTGGATATTTGTAGTCATCAAGGAAA
The DNA here is from genome assembly GCF_048544455.1 of Silene latifolia. NCBI lineage: Eukaryota > Viridiplantae > Streptophyta > Magnoliopsida > Caryophyllales > Caryophyllaceae > Silene > Silene latifolia. The sequence goes on along the minus strand of NC_133529.1, from coordinate 103,560,204 downwards.
ACGTAATCAGCCACTTGTTTGCGATACACCAGGATATCCCTAGTTAATGCCTTGTTCATCTTCAGCATCTTGGCGACCACGGTAAGGTTGGCGTCTGGTTCCCCGCAATATTTGGTGCAACCAAGGCCATCGCCCTTACCCCGGGAGCGGCTATTAACTGTTGAGAGGGCCCGACTCGACGGCGTCGGCCCAGGGCTACTTTGGAAGGTGGAGTCTGGAAGGTTGAACTGACCTTAGAGCAAGGTCGTTTAGCAGAACTGTTCTCTCCGGCGTTTCCAACACCTCTCTTCCTTCTACTTGTGTTGCCAGCTGTCCTCTGTTTATCACGCACCTCCTCCAATTCACGGTCTTTAAGCTCCTTAAAAGCTGATACGCTGGATAACACATCTTCCCTGTCCAAGTTAATGTCACTGAGGACAAGGGTTGCAGCAATTTCCGCTCGCATGAGGTCATTGCTTTCCTCAGTCCCTAGGGTACAGTCGAATGGCTCTCCACGGTACAAAGAACATATGAACCATGACGTACGGACCACGGTCATTGGCGTATGTCCCGCTCCCCGCCAGCTTGAATTTAATGTTGACAAAAGGGAACCCTTCAACTTTCTTGCCTTTGTCGAGCCCTTTGTAGGCCATATACTTTCCCATTGCATCAGCCTGGCGGAAGTTAGGCAAGGCGTTTAAAAGGGGAAGACGTATTAACAAAACAAATGGAGCTGGTAATTAATCTAGTCACCAGTTTTATAAGTCTTACAATGTCTACGCGCAATCCCTCCGTATGGTAATTTCAGAAGATCGTCCTCGTAAGAACGATTATCAAGATACTCGATCTGCTCGGAGAGGAAATTTATGCAAATGCAAGAGTAATGATCTTCATCGCCAAGTTACTTACGGACGAAAACCTACAAACATGCACCAAAAATCTAAGAGTTTTAAAACATAATTAGCAGATTAGAGGCATACATATTGTGCGTAGTTGGAGTTATACATTCTATGGTTAGAGTTATACATTATATGTGTAGAGTTGTACATTCAATTTCCAGAGTTATACAGTATATTCTTGCATTGTACATTATGTGCGATGAAGCGAGATGCCTGGAGTTATACATTATACTGTATATGCTTACAGTTGTACTTTATGTGCAGTGAGTTATACATTCTATGGTTAAAGTTATACATTATATGCCTAGAGTTATGGAGTGAAGTTAGCCACTCATCAAAACTCTAAGCATATACTGTATAACTCTAGACAAATAATGTATAACTTCAGCCCTAGAACGTATAACTCTAGTAATTCTGAAGCTAAAGTTATATACTGTATAACTCTTGCCATAGGATGTATAACTCTAGCCATAAAATCTATAACTGTAAGCATATACAGTGTAGTGTATAACTCCAGGTATTACTCTAGGTAAAACTCCATGCCTAACTCTAAAGCATATATTGTACAACTCTAAGCATATACTGTTAAACTCTAGGAAAATAATGTATAATTCCAGTATGTAAATGTCTCTATATTGATATCTGAGCTCACCATATCGGAGTCCAGTTGGAATGGACTAGAACACGACTCTTGCCACATGTCCCACGAGTAACAAAAGCCTTCAGAATGATCAACAACCAAGTTTTTCTTCCTGCCTTGCCAAATTGCAATTGCTAAGGCCTATAAAAATGATAGACGGGGGTTGGCAGCTTGTATCACAAGTTACGTACAGTTTGTCACAAAATAACTTGCGAAGTTCGAGCACACTTACAGCGTGACCTAGGCCAAAGAAACAGCGCGAACTTGAAAAACAGTTTGCGGTGTTCGCGTGCGTAAGGCCGATTGAGTAGTGTGACCAAGGCGATCGATGACATTTCCCAGAATCTGTTTCCCGGGCATCAACGACTGGAGATCAATACGCGTTATGCAGTTTGGACAGGGATATGTGACCAATTGTTCCCTACAAAGGATTAGCAAAATTGAGACACGCAGCAAGGGAATGCATTCATGGCCTGTTTGTCCAGTCGTATTGAAATATAGGTAAAACTTATCTTTTACTTACGATTTATTATGGTCGTGGAATTCATCAAAGACATAATCCATTACATCCTTCCTCACCCCGAACACCGTCCCGAAACGTTCCTTGTTAAATCGCAACCACTTTGTGAGCATACGTCTTTGGTCGTTTCGGTGCCCAATCCCGAGAACAACCTAGGTTCTCAGGTACAATGTCCATACACGGAAGGGGGGTAGTTGAATGCAGTAAGAAAGGATGGTGGATCATGTCACATCGCGGCACATAAATAGGGGGTGGGAGTGGTGCAACCGGCTCAACCCTAGCACCAGCGGCGATTTCAACTACCAAACCTTCTTTGGCAAAGACCGATCGTTCGCTCCTCAACCCCGGTAAATGCCTCATTCACCTCTGCCGTGCTCATGAAAGTCGAGAGGATTTCATTTCCAAAGACATTCAATTGAAGGATTCCCTGGGTGATCTCCGCACCCTCGACAACATCTACGTTTACACCCCCATTGTTAGAATGTTGTTCAACATTCTCAATTACATCCTTTTTCAAAGTGGCCTGAATGAAAAATAACAAAATTAAACGCCAAACGTATAACTCGCCATAAAATGTATAATCGTAAGTATAGAATGTATAACTCGCCATATAATGTATAATCGTAAGCATATACACTATAATGTATAACTCTCTTCGTATAACTCTAGATATACCTCCAGCTATCTAATGTATAACTCAAAGCATATATTGTATAACTCTAGTCATATACTTTGTATAATCGTAGTCATATACTTGGTTAAGAGTTGTACCAACCGGCCGTTGCGTGGCACTACGATTCTGAGGCCTCAACATAAGTTTCAACAAGGTTATACTATATCAACTTAGAGTTATACACGACCAATAAACAAAAAAACAACGATTGTATAAAAAGTATTTATCGCAAATTAACAAACTTACCTCGCCACCAGGACCACTCCCGTACTCTGGAAGTCCACATGCAGCTTCCTTCATTTCAGCAGTAGAAAACAGACACTCCATCAATTCTTGTGTGTCCAAACCCAATTCTGGGACCGTAGATTTTTCCATCGCCTTATCTGACGGTTGATTGTCTGACAATCTTTCAACATTTTCTTGCAATCCCTCCCCATGAACTTGCTCATACACCTCATCACCTACCACGGTCCGAGATTCAGCATTCTCTGACCGTCCGTCAGCTTGGCCTACAATGTCTGCTGCTCTTTCATGGTCAGTGTCTGACAATCTTCCAACATTTTCAGCATTTTCATTCAATCCGTCCCCATGAACGTGCTCATGCCCCTCATCACCTGCCCAGAGGCGAGCCTCATCGTCCTTTGACGGTCCGATAGTTTCGTCAATTTCCTCCTCGGTGTAACTCGCCTCCAACAACAGTTCTCTGACAGTTGGGACGGGGGTGCACACAACTTGATCCTCTAACCCTGGGCTAGCAGGTGACAACGGCTTAGAAACGACTGTATCACCTCCCACTTCCTCCATAATCTTTGACCATGAAACTGCAACTGATTTCGTTGGCGTGTCGGCTTTGACGGACTCTCGACGCGGCTCAACACGGGGGTTACCACCCCTGCCACCCTCATCATTGGCGAGACTAGACAGAAATTCACTTATTTGACGCGTAGATGCATCGATTCCGTCAGATTTTTTGGGAGGCTCAGTAACTACCTCTCCAAATGCAGGAGCGTTACCCACAGAAACCTTCACCTTTCGCAACAACTGCCTTGGTCAAATGACGTACTTTTGAATCTTTTCACCCTCAAAGAATTCTTGAGAGGCCTGACTAGGATTTAGGCCCGTCGGATCACTAGTTACAGCTTTGATCCGTGCGGTTGCATCTGCGTACCATGAATAGAACACAATAGCGTTTCTTTGCATTTGTAGATAAAGCTCGTGAGTACCCCCGCATCCAAGAAGTACAGATAAGTTAGTTATATTATAATATATGGGTACGTTCAAATTGAAAATGCAGAATCCATCTCAAAATATATAATAGTTTGCACTTACATCGATGACCCTAGCTTTCAATTCCCGGTCATCCTCGACACTGCTTTGTAGTTCTATCTCAATGAACTTCTTCTCGAGAAGTTGGGCGGAGAGAGGGGGTGGGGGCCTGATAGCAACATAGTTTGGGTTCACGCGGGTCGCCGAGGTCGCTCATCGTCCACACTCCTTCCATAAGAGGGGTCTTGAAGGCACCTCGGATACCTGGTCTTAGACAAGGTTAAAGTACCCAATCCCCCTTGACCCACCTCAAATTTTACCCTCTCTACAAGCGAAGTTTCATCCCAATGTTTAATCAAAGGTAGATCATGATTACAAGGCTTACCCTTGTAATCATATCGCAAAGTAGTTTATCATGAGGAAGGGGATACACCTGTTCAACAATGTTACCCCCTTTTTCAATCGACCCCGCTTTCACCGTCATGTCCAAAATATAAGAGCACCAGTCAAAATGCGGGATGGCTTTAGGATCGTCTCTGACCCTTAACAGCTTCCAATCTATCCCGTTGTTTGGGGTGGGTGCGAGAAATGAAGACATACTGAAAAAAAACAAATAGCCGGCAAAATTGATCGTCCGCCTCCTCGTACTCCAGAAGTTGCTTGTGAACTTTCCCTAAGGGTATTGCACTATTCCCTTTGGCCACCCCGTCACGCTTGCCGCCATTTGTCCTTGACTCCTTATTCTCGGGATCGTTGGACCCTTCTCGCGAGCTCACGGGCACCAAAGGGAGAGGATTGGGTCCGAAAGGTAACAAGAAACAGTCATGCACGTTATGCTTACTGATCATAAACTCCTTCTTCCGCGAAGCCCTGAACACATATGACCCGTCGAGAGAAGGACTCCAAGAACAGCAGTGAACGTGTGCAAGTGGGAAGTCACTAATCTTGAGTTCCAAAAGGCCACCAAACCCAATTTTCTTAACAATGACACCGATCCTCATTAAGCTTTTCAATGAGAGAGACAAGTCTTTGAGGTCGACACGAAACCGTGATTTCATGCACCCTCTTTACCCTTGGCTTGGCCTCAACCATCTGGGGAAAAGCAAGGACAACACACAAAATTAGACATACTATAGTTGCAATTAGAGATATTTGGAACAAAGAAATAGACATACTGTGAATTAAAGTAATACAATAGATAGTCAGAGTTATACAAAATATAAGTAAAGTTATACATTCTGATAATAGAGTTAATCAGAAAATATCAAGAGTTATACATTCTGACAGCAAAAGTTATTCAAAATGTAATCAGAGTTATACAACAAATGACAACAGTTATAAAAGGGTCAAACTTTGAACCTGGGAATCAGCTCCCTTCTCAGTACTTGGTGCATCATCCATCTGTAGCTGACAAACAAAAAGGGATTCAGATTAACAGTACAGTTATACATATAATAACAAAAGTGGACAATCTGAAACTAAAATTATCTAATGTGTAACTCTAGGCATATACTGTATAACTCTAGGCATATATTGTATAACTCCAGGAATAAAATGTACAACTCTAAGCAAATATTGTATAACTCCAGTTATACATTATGACAGCAAGAGTTATTCAACATGTAATCAGTGTTATACAACAAATGACTGCAATAGAAAGTATAACTGTGGCCATGTAATGTATAACTCTAGCCATAGAATGTCTAACTCTGGCCATACATTGTATAACTCCAGTTATACATTATGACAGCAGAAGTTATTCAACATGTAATCAGAGTTATACAACAAATGACTGCGATAAAATGTATAACTCTAGCAATAGAAAGTATAACTCTGGCCATGTAATGTATAACTCTAGTCATAGAATGTATAACTCTGGCCATACAATGTATAACTGTAAGCATATACAGTATAATGAATAACTCCAGGAATAACTCCAGGTATAAGTCCAGGCATCTAATGTATAACTCCAAAGTATAAATTGTATAACTCTAGCTATATATTGTATATATCCGGATATAAATTGTATAATCAGAGGCATATATTGTATAACTCTATGTATGGAAACTAATTAGAAGTATAGTCATACATATAACAATTAGAGTTTGACATTATGAAGAAGGAGTTGGTCACGAATCGAAGAGCTATACATCTAGAACCCAGAGTTATACATCTAGGAACCAGAGTTATACATATTGCATACTAAAGTTATACATCTATTAACCAGAGTTTTACATTAATTAACCAGAGTTATACATATTGAGTACTAAAGTTATACATCTAGTAAGCAGAGTTAGACATCTAGTAACGTATAAATCAAAATCAAAACTTTTAACCTGGATATCAACTCCCGTGTCAATACTTTCTACAACATCCATCTCAGAGATGACAAACAATTGGGATTAGAGTTATACAGATATTTAATTGAAGTTACAAATCATTCTATAAGAGTTATACCAACAAGACGAGATTTTTTACCTTCGATTCAGATTTCTTGGAAGATTTCTTGGCATTTTTCTTGGCAAAACCATTGTTAATTATCAAATGACCTCGAATTTGATCTCGCACAACCATAATTAACAATTGAACAAATAAACATCAAAAACCCATAATTGAAGATTGAAAAATCAAATGAACTCTTTTTATGATAGTTTAACAAAGGCAATAATTAACAAAAAAACAAACTACAAATCACTAAATAAGGAATGGAGAAAATACCTTATAAAAAAATGGAGACAAAGTAGTTTGCACGCGAGTTGGTATTAATTTGTAGTGATGAAAATGGCGTTTGTTAGGATGGAGTTAATTGGTAGTGATGAAAATGGAGTTATCAGAATTGTGAAGAAAGAAAAGGAAGACGAAATGACAGGAAATAGAGGGAAAAATACCCGCAAGTTGTTTTGAATTGTCTAGGAAATGAGGAGGGAAATGATCATGGACTGATGGACAAACAGTGTAGCATGCATGGGTTAGTGGGTAAGAGGAGAGAGGTAAATCAAAAATATTAGTTTAATGGGGTTTAGTGGGGTTTGATCAAAATCTTGGCCATTGGTTTGATTGATCCAACCGTCCACATTAGGACTTATGGACTTATTATATCTAAGGACCTTAGTTGATCTCTTCTCTCTCTCTCTCTCTCTCTCTATATATATATATATATATATATATATATATATATATATATATATATATATATATATATATATATATATATATATATATATAATTAGGATCAAATGAATCCACTTTACTTAGATGAGTCCATAAGTCCTAATCTTAGCCATTAGATTATAACAAAATCAAGGGCTAAGATTGAATCTGAAAATAAAAAGCATATATAAAAGATGACAAACCCTAATTATTCTCATTTAACTTCCTCCAACTCCTCTCTCTACCTCCCTTTCTCTCTCTTCCTTCCTTTCTCTTTCCGTCCCATCTCACCAACCCCACAAAACCCGTCGTTGAACTTTTCCGTCCACCACAACATCATGCCTCACCACAACCACCGACGACAACAACGCTGAAGCACCACCCGACACTGCCACGCCGTAAACGCCTCGACACCACCCGTCACTGCCACGCCGCCTCTCTCCCTTTTCATATCTTTTTTTATTTTTTTATTTTTTTTCAGATCTGAAAAAGTTTGATGTTGTTGGTGGTTGGAGATGCGGTGCGTATTGGCCTTTCTCGCCGCCTGCCACGCCGCCTCTCTCCTTCTCCCTTTTTTTGCAGATCTGAGATACTTGGTGGTGGTGGTTGGAGATGCGGTGGGTAATGATGTTTCTCGCCGCCTCTCCTTCCCCTTTCTTTTTTTTTTTTATTTTTTTTTCAAATTTGAGTGGTGGCGGTGGTGCTGTGGTAGTTGGGAGTGGTCAGTCGTGTGGTGGTGGTTCTACCGCATAAACTCTCCTTTGTCTTTTTCTTTCAGATTAGGCGGTGTCCTTGTTAGCGACAAGCGCTCCGTGGTTCGTGTTTTTTTTTTTCCGGATCTAAAGAAAGGTGTTGTTGGTGGTGGGTCGTGCGGTTGGTGGCGACAAGGGTGGTGATGGCCCTGTAGAAGCGCGCGGTGGTGCGTGTTTCTTATCCGCATCTAAATAAAGGTGTTGTTGGTGGTGGGTCGTGTGACTGGTGGTGTGACAGTTAAAGTGACAAAGGCGGTGGTTGTTAACGGCGGGGTGTTTAACGATATGGACTGAAATGACATGAATAAGGACTAAACTTATGTAAATTCAAATTATTATATCCAAAATCACCCTATTTAGTATAAAATTTCACCGTCAAGGGTTAAAGTTTCATTCCTAAAAGAATAACATTTCATGAACAAGGACTAAAGTTAATCCATTAAAATTACAAATGGCCAAAAAAAATAAAGTTTCAATTTTTAGCATTAAAGTTTCATTCGTATAAGATTAAAGTTACAATTATAAATTTATGAAATTAAATAAATATTAGTCATTAAAGTTTCACTTTAAAACATTAAAGTTTCACTCGTATATACTATTAAAGTTACCGTCAAAAATTAGTTAAATTAAATAAATACAAGTCTCAGTTACATTATTTCATAAAATCAAAATTTTTTATTAAAAAATGGGCTAAAAAAAATAAAGTTACATTTTTTTGCATTAAAGTTTCAGTCGTAGAACATTAAAGTTATATTCAAAAATTAGTTAAATTAAGTAAATACAAGTCCCAATTACTTTATTTCATAAAATCAAATTTTTATATTAAAAAATGGGCTAAAAAATTAAAGTTACATTTTTTTGCATTAAAGTTTCAGACGTAGAACATTAAAGTTATATTCAAAAATAAAAAAATTTAAAATTTTATATATAAAATGTATATAAAGTGATTTTAAAAAATTAAAGTTACATATGTAAAGAATTAAAGTTACATTCACAGATTAAAGTTTCACTTTTAAAACATTAAAGTTTCAATTTAGAAATTGCTTAAAAGTTTCAAATCTCAACCATCAATCTTAGAAGATCAATGGCTTAGATTAGGACTTAGGGACTCACCATTTTAGGTGGACTCATTTGAACTTGACTCTATGAGGAAGGATCAACTAAGGTCCTTAGATATAATAAGTCCATAAGTCTTATTGTGAGCCATTGGATGGAGGGAGATGGATGGCCAAGATCAACCTCCAAAAGTGTGTTTATGTACTAATATCACTCATTCTCTCCTCCTTCACTAATCTTTCTAATTAATCACTAATTCACTATAACTTCTTTTCCTCTCATCCACTTTTCTCACATATCACACAACTCATCTTCTCTCTAAAACCCCAAAAAATAAAAACCCAAAAAATCCAAATAAATAAAAAACCCAAAACCCAAATAAATAAATAAAACCCAAAAAATCCAATTAAATCAAAAAACCCAAAAAATCCAATTAAATCAAAAAACCCAAATAAATCATTCATTCTTCTCTTCCTCATTCACCACCACCCACCACTATCCCACCCGACACCATCTCACCACCCACCACCGCCGCCACCACACCGCCGCCACCGCACCGCCGCCACCTTTTTTTTTTTTTTTTTTTTTTTTTTTCACCTCGGTTTTTTTTTTTTTTTTTTTTTTTTTTTTTCGTTTGGTGCTTATTTTCATGTTTTGTGTTGTTTTTTCCATTCATTTTTTGTTGTTGTCTTTTATTTTCTTTTATTTTGTTACTTCTCGTTTTTTATTCATTTTCTCAAATCTCTTCTTGTTATACTTTTTTTTTAAGATTTCGGGTTTTAAATCTCGTTTTTTTTTTATGAGATACTTTTTTTTCATCTAAGATCTACTAAAATATTTTTCATAAAATTTGTTGTTTTAATCTTAGCCATATAAAAATTCTTATAATTTGTTGTTTTAATCTTAGCCATATAAAAATTCTTATAATTTGTTGGACTAAAGTTATACAAAAATGAACCAAAGTTATACAAAAATGAACCAAAGTTATACAAAAATGAACCAAAGTTATACAAAAATGAACCAAAGTTATACAAAAATGGACTAAAGTTATACAAATATGGATTAAAGTTATACAAATATGGGCTAAAGTTATACAAATAAGGCCTAAAGTTATACAAAAATGAACCAAAGTTATACAAAAATGGACTAAAGTTATACAAAAAATTGGACAAAGTTATACAAAAATGAACCAAAGTTATACAAAAATGAACCAAAGTTATACAAAAATCGACCAGAGTTATACAAAAATGCACCAAAGTTATACAAAAATTGGACTAAAGTTACACAAAAAATTGGACTAAAGTTATACAAAAATGAACCAAAGTTATACAAAAATGAACCAAAGTTATACAAAAATGGACTAACTTTAGTCAATTTTTGTATAACTTTGGTTCATTTTTGTATAACTGTGGTTCATTTTTGTATAACTTTGGTTCATTTTTGTATAACTTTAGTCCAAATTTTTGTATAACTTTAGTCCAATTTTTGTATAACTTTGGTGCATTTTTGTATAACTCTGGTCGATTTTTGTATAACTTTGGTTCATTTTTGTATAACTTTGGTTCATTTTTGTATAACTTTTGTCCAAATTTTTGTATAACTTTAGTCTATTTTTGTATAACTTTGGTTCATTTTTGTATAACTTTGGTTCATTTTTGTATAACTCTGGTCGATTTTTGTATAACTTTGGTCCATATTTGTATAACTTTGGTTCATTTTTGTATAACTTTAGTCCAATTTTTTGTATAACTTTAGTCCATTTTTGTATAACTTTGGTTCATTTTTGTATAATTTTGGTTCATTTTTGTATAACTTTAGTCCATTGTTGTATAACTTCAGTCCTTTTTTGTATAACTTTAGTCCATATTTGTATAACTTTAGTCCATTTTTGTATAACTTTGGTCCATTTTTGTATAACTTTGGTTCATTTTTGTATAACTTTGGTTCATTTTTGTATAACTTTAGTCCAATTTTTTGTATAACTTTAGTCTTTTTTTGTATAACTTTGGTCATAAAATGTATAACTTTAGTCATAAAATGTATAACTTTAGTCATAAAATGTATAACTTTAGTCGTAAATAGTAAAAAAATCAAACAATAAATATGAAAAAAAAAATAATAACAAAAACCAAAAAAACTCATAATAACAAAAACAAAAAACCAAATAACAATAATAAAACTAAAAAACCAACAACCCAACCAAACCCGAAATCTGAAATAAACCAAATAACAATAAAAAAAAACCAAATTTAAATTTCGTGTGTATAACTCCAATGCACGCAGTGTATAACTTTAATAGACAAGATGTATAACTTTAGTCCAAAAAATCAAATAACAATAACAAAAAAAACCAAATAACAATAACAATAATAACAAAAACAAAACAAAAAACCAAATAACAATAAAAAAACAACACCCACGTAAAAAATAACATAAAACCAAACGAAAATTAAAAAAAAAATGAAAAAAAAGAACGAAAAAAAGGAGAAAGGAAGAGCGGGGAGGGAGAAAGGAAAAAGGAGAAAGGACAAAACCAAATAAAAAAATCAAAGTAAATCTAAAAAACAAAAAAAAAGACAAAAAAAGTGAGAAAACAAAGACAAAGAATAACGACATCACCACACCACCTTCTTCCTTTTTCCTTTCTCGCACAACCACCGCCACTCCCACCATGACTGACCCACTCACCTCACCTTTCTCCCCAAACCGCAACAACCACCACCACCACGAGCAACAACCAGCAATGACAACGACCGACGAGCAATGGAGGAAAGGCGGGATTTTCAAATTTTGAACTTTGAAAATAGGCGGGCGTTTTTTTGTTTAGATCTGAAGAAAAAAAAGGAGGGTTGTTGCGGTGTTGTTGTTGGCAGGTGTGGGCGGGTGTGGTGATGGTAAGGAGGGTTGTTGGTGTTGTTGTGGTTATTGTTGTTGTCGTCGAGTTGTTGCGGTGGTAGAGGGAGGAGGGAGTCGTGGAGTTGTTGTTGTTGTTGTTGTCGTGGTGTTGTTGGTTGATGGAGGGAGGGAGGTGGGAAGGGAGGTCGGATGGTGGGATGGTGGGGTGGTGCGAGAAGGGAGGTCGGCTGGTGTTGTTGTTGTGGTTGCAGTGGTGTTGTGGGTGGGTGTTGCCGGCATGGTTGGCAGTGGGAGAGGAGGGTGGCGAGGAGAGTGGGATGCGTGGTGGTGGTGGAGGAGAAGAGGGAGGCCTACCGGTGTTGTTGCTTTTGTTTGTTTGTTTTTTTTTTGGTTTTTTTTTTGTTGTTTTTTTTTTTGTTGATTTGGTTTTTTTTTTTTTTTTTGAGAGAATGAGAGAAATATGAGAGAGAATGAGTGTATGAGAGAAGTGTGAATGAATGAATAATGAGGAAGTGGGTAGGGAGATTAGAATGTTGATAGAGTTGTACAAAATTAGGTAGAGTTATACACAATTAGGGAAGGGGATTAGGGAGGGAGAATTGTGACCCTTCAATGAGATGTAATCTCATCCCTCCATCCCTTCCATCCAAAGGCCCTTATAAGGACTTAGGGACTCAATGGATGTAAGGACCTTAGAAGAACCACTATATATATATATATATATATATATATATATATATATATATATATATATATATATATATATATATATATATATATATATATATATATAGAGAGAGAGAGAGAGAGAGAGTTAGGTTCTTGTGAGTTTTGTTTCTTATGGTGAGTCGTGAGTTTGTGCTTTGAAATCTCAGCACTAGATTATATTAGAGATGAATGGCCAAGATCTAATCTTACCTGTCATATAAACAACTGTCATTTACTTATTTTCTCTTTTTTTTTTACTTTAATTTTTTTATCTTTTTTTTCCTCGTGTTATTATGTTATTATCGTGCTTTTCTTTTTTACGACTTTGATTTTTTTTTTCTCTTATGTTTTTCTCTAATTTTCTCATTATGTTACCTTTTTTTCTTTTTCTTTTTGTACAAATTTTTTTTTTACTTTAATTTTTTTTACTCTTATTTTTTTTACCTCGTTTTATTATGCTGTTATTGTGTGTTTTTTTTTACTTTGATTTTTTTTACGACTTTGATTTTTTTTCTCTTTTTTTTTTTTACCACGTGTTATTGTGCTGTTATTGTTACTCCGCTGTTATTGTGATGTTATTCTGCTGTCACTTTGATTGTTTTTACGACTTTGATTTTTTTTCTTCTTTTTACCACGTGTTATTGTGCTGTTATTGTTACTCCGCTGTTATTGTGATGTTATTCTGCTGTCACTTTGATTTTTTTTTTCTTTTTTTTTTACCACGTGTTATTGTGCTGTTATTCTACTGTTATTCTGCTGTTATTGTGATATTATTCCGGTGTCACTTTGATTTTTTTTTACTACTTTGATTTTTTTACTCTTTTTTTTAACGCATGTTATTGTGCTGTTATTCTGATGTTATTTTGATGTTATTCCGGTGTCACTTTGATTTTTTTTACTACTTTGATTTTTTTACTTTTTTTTACCACGTGTTATTGTGTTGTTTTTCTGGTGATATTGTTATTTTGGTGTTATTGTGATGTTATTCCATTGTTACTTTGATTTTTTTTACTCTTTTTTTACCACATGTTATTGTGCCGTTATTCTGGTGTTATTGTTATTCTGGTGTTATTGTGGTGTTACTCTACTGTTATTGTAGTGTTATTGTGGTATTATTCTATTATTAATGCAGTGTTATTGTGGTAATATGTTATTATTAATGCAATTTTCTATCTAACAGAGGCCAAAATTTCATCCCTTATGTTACTCAATAGATAACATGTCAGGATTTGATTACATACATAATGAAAAACCGTCCTGAAAATTAAAACTTCTGTTGAACCCAATTCACTACTTGGATTGAAAGAGTTTACTACGGAGTATATGTTACTTCACAATCAAAGACGTGCAACTGTATTACGAGGCAATTCAATTTAGTCTTCAAGGGAGCTCTTTTGGTTCAAGAGAAGCAATCTCCTGCATGACTTGGGCCTTGTCTGAATCAAATTGTTCATCCTCTGCAATATCATCCGAGTTTCTCAGAGAACAGGCAAGCGAGATGACATAGGAAAGAGCCAACAATAATGTTTTTTTTTAGACAAAAAAAAAGAAAAAAAGAGCCAACAATAATGTTGATTGTTGAGCTACTGATTCCAGACGTGACCAATTAATTATATGCAATAGTAAAAGCTACTGATTCCAAAAACTTACCTTTGTCAGTCTTCAGATCTCCTAGCAATCGAAGAAGCTTGCTCTTATTCGCAACTAGGATGTTTGATATGTCCGCTGGCTTATTTTGATTCGCAGCAAACAACTGTTTATAGATTTAAAATACACGAATTAAAAACAAGATAGGGACACTAATCTGAAGTTCAAACCATATTTTTGACTAAACCTCACCTTAAAAACGTGAAAAGCTTCTATCTGAATGGTCTTGCTTGAGCAAACCACCGCGAACCTGACATTCGAGCAGCGGCATTAGACCGCCAATCTTCTTGTATCAGCATCCTTCACGACCGGCCACCACCTCCGTTCAATCTCCGAGCAACCCATAATTCAGCCGCTAAACCATATTGCTCAGCCGATTTTGCATAATTTGCACCACCAATTCAAAAATACAAATTAGTTGAGCAATAATTGATAAACGTGAATAGGAATAGAGGAATTGAAGGTTAATTGTAGAAATTGAGAAGAATTTATTGCTGCTACTCTATTTTTCCCCAAATTTTAGGGTTCGTCTGACGCATTTTTTGGCTGGAAGGGAAGAAAAACGAGGACGAGGACAATTTTTGTTTATTAATAATGCCATGCTTGTTTGATTTTTCTATTTGATATTAGTCATTGGTTTCCTTGATCCAATGGCTGAGATTTCAAACTCACAACTCACCGTAAGAACCAAACTCACGAGATCCCGCATATATATATATATATATATATATATATATATATATATATATATATATATATATATATATATATATATATATATAGAAAAGGGATCCTATAAGTCCACCTTATTTAGGTGAGTCCTTGAGTCCTCATCCAAGCCCTTAGATCTAAATAATGGATGGCTAGGATTAGATTAAAATAAAGGGTTGTGATATAAATACCACAAAACCCTAATTTCTCATTTCATTCCCTCACAACACAAATTTTCCACTTCTCTCTCTTCCTCTCATCTCTCTCTAAACTCACTGCCGCCTCCACCATTCCACTACCGCCACCACCACATGCCGCCGCCACCCCAGCCGCAGCAAAACCAACGACCCCTTTCTCCTTTCTCCTAGACCACTCCCCCACCACGGTTTCCTCCACGTTGCCGCCTCCCTCCTCTTTTTTTTTTTTCAGATCTGAGAAGCCACACCACCACCCCCTTCTCCCTCACGCCGACACCGCCAATATTTCGTCTGAAATTCCGCCTTTCTTGTTTTTTTGGTGAGATTATTTTCAGATCTGGAATTTTTTTGGGTGGTGGGTATTGTTGTTGCTATTATTGTTGTTGGTGGTTGTGGTTTTTGAATGTAATGATACGGTGGTGGTGTTTTTTTTTTCCTTTTCAGATTTGCTTTTTTTTTTTTTGGGTTGTTGTTGGTGGTGGTAAGAGGTGGACCGTGGTGGTAGTGGTGGGTCGTGGGTGTGCCGCGGCAATGGCTCAGATCTGTTTTTTTTTTTTTTTTTTTTTGGTTGTTGGAGGTGGTGGTAAGAGGGTAGTGATGTAGGTGATGGATGTGGTGCTGTAGTGGTGACGGGATGGATGATGGTGGTGGTATTGTCGGTGGTTGACTAAAGTTACACGCTTGACGGACTAGAGTTACACACTTGACGGACTAGAGTTACACTCGTAACAAACTGAAGTTACACTCTAAACGAACTGAAATTACACTCGTAACAGACTGAAATTACACTCGTAATGAACTGAAGTTACACTCGTAATGAAGTGAAGTTACACTCAAAATGGACTCAAAGATTACATTAAACTTAGTGTTAAAATTATATAAATTCAACCTATAATAAAAATTACATAAATTTAAATTTTAACATAAAAATGACTCTTAAAATACTACGATTACACTCTTAAAGCAAAGAAAGTTACACTAGTAAAATAAAGAAAGTTACACTCAAAAGTGTTGAAATTACATAAAAAAAAAAGAAAGTTACATTTATAAAATGTTGAAATTACATAAATCGTTAAAATTACATAAATTCAAATTTATATATTCAAAATATTAAAAAGATAGCCATAAATTCAAAATTTTGTATAAAAAAATAGCCATAAATTCAAATTTTATATAAAAAATAGCCTTAAATGATTAAAGTTACACTTATAAAGATCAAGTTACATCCAAAAATGAGTGGCAAGATTGACTTTAGACTAACCAAATTTGTGACTTATAAGAACTCCTCTATATATATATATATATATATATATATATATATATATATATATATATATATATATATATATATATATATATATATATATATATATATATATATATATATATATATATATATATATATATATATATATATATATATATATATATATTGCTTATGGTGAGTTTGTCTTCACACTCTTATTGAAGTGTTATTCTTAAGTTCATTTTCTCATTATGTTACCCTTTTTACTTTTTCTTTTTGTACCACTTGTTTTTCTGGTGTTACTCCGATTTTTTTTACTTTAATTTTTTTTACTCTTTTTTACCTCGTGTTATTATGCTGTTATTGTGCCTTATTTTTTACTTTGATTTTTTTTTTTTACGACTGAGATTTTTTTTTCTTTTTTTTTTTAACCACGTGTTACTGTGATGTTATTGTGCTGTTATTGTTATTTTGGTGTTATTGTGATGTTGTTACGGTGTCACTTAGATTTTTTATAGTACTTTGATTTTTTTACTCTTTTTTTTACCACATGTTATTGTGCTGTTATTTTGGCGTGATTGTTATTCTGGTTTTATTGTGATGTTATTCCGTTGTCACTTTGATTTTTTTTACTACTTTGATTTTTTTACTATTTTTTAACCACGTGTTATTGTGCTGTTATTCTGATGGTATTGTTATTCTGGTGTTATTGTGATGTTATTCCGATGTCACTTCGATTTTTTTTACTATTTTGATTTTTTTACTCTTCTTTTTTTCCCGTGTTATTGTGCTGTTATTGTAATGTTATTGTGTTGTTACTCCGGTGTTATTGTGTTGTTATTATGGTATTATTGTTGTGTTATTGTGTTGTTACTCCGGTGTTATTGTGGTGTTATTGTGCTATTACTACGGTGTAGTTGTGGTGTTATTGTGTTGTTACTCCGATGTTATTTTAGAAGAACGAGGTTATAGCATGTAATTGGATTAAAAACAATACAAAACATGTTAATGTCAAATGTTGACCCATCTACACGAGTTCATACTACACTTACTCTCATCTCACTCCCTCTGCCAACCCACCATTAACACACCCCATCAAACACCATCGACCAATTCACTCATATTGACAATAGAAATATGGGAAGCACTATCTCACTACCACCACTGTTCCATCATCAATCAATCACCTTAGGTCAAATGTTGACCCATCTACACGAGTTCCTACCATCGTTGCTCCGTCATCAATCACCTTATGCACCACCACACTTCTCAATTTCATGCAACCCTCTTTTCGGAAGCACTATCTCACTACCACCGCTCGCAATATGGGAAGATATGCCATGACAAATATTGACAATACAATATCCATTCCAAGTCCTAAACCATAAAATATTGTATGCCATTTCAAGGAGACAATTGACAAGGAATCAAAATATTATGCCTTGGTCATGGAAAGTCCCTGGTGTAAGAACCAGTAACATTGGTATACCTAATGTCAGCTTGCAAAACCAAAAATACACCAGAAGATGAAATATAAATCCCGTACGCCACCACCGGAGCTCCGGTAAGCCACCCCTGGTCGTACGATGACATCAACAACGTTTTTCTTTCTTTTACCCTCTCCTCTAACCTCGATCTGATGTCCCTCAACCGAGCACTATCGAACCCCCCGACGGTATAGTCTGAATCGCCGGCATAAAGCTTCTACCTGTGACGGACCTGAGTATGGTTAATTTTTTTTTAAAAAAGGCACACACACAAGAAAAACAAGAGGTGCAACAATGGCATCCGAGTTGACTCAGCAACAACATGCACAA
Source organism: Silene latifolia (assembly GCF_048544455.1). Taxonomy (NCBI): domain Eukaryota; kingdom Viridiplantae; phylum Streptophyta; class Magnoliopsida; order Caryophyllales; family Caryophyllaceae; genus Silene; species Silene latifolia. The sequence continues at coordinate 103,542,087 of NC_133529.1, read as the reverse complement.
ATGGCGGCGATTCTAGGCCCCGACAAGTCAGTTCGAGACCTTAATCTCACACTTAATGTCAATCAACAATGACCGGCGATCTGAAGCCGAGTTACTCTACAACCTCTGTAAACAACACTAACCTGACTCGCTCTCCCTCAAACTCGCTCACCTCCTTCAATCCTCACCTCACCCAGAGGCTCGCGCCATGGCAGTCCTCCTCCTTCACAAGCTGCTCACTCGCGACGACTCGTTCATCTACCCTAAACTCGCTGCTTCCAATCGCAAGCTCCCATCGTTTTAATTGCTCTTTTTCATCGAATCAATTGCGATTCTTCATTTATCGATCGACGCCTTGATTTTGTTGAATTGAATGAATTCGAGGAAAAAAAATCGAAGATGTTTTGATTATTTTAACACTGATTTGAAGGAGTTCACATTTGAGAATCAATTACACAGCCAATTTGAAAATTAGGGGAATGTTAAAGAAAAGATGAAGATTTTTTTGGAGAGAGAAGGTTAAAATAGCAAATGACGAAAGTTGAAGATGAATTTTTGTCGTATTGGGTTGACTTTGTTTTATTTTTAGATTAAATCTTAGCCATGGAATTTTCCTTATCTAGTGGCCCAGATTTGTGAGCACAAACTCACGAGATCCCGCCTCTCTCTCTCTCTCTCTCTCTATATATATATATATATATATATATATATATATATATATATATAATGTCAAATAAGTCAAAATTTAAAAACTAAGTCTCTGAAGTCTATTCTAAGCCATTAGATCTTATAAGATTGATGGTCTAGATTTAAAGCAAAATCACACTCACCTACTAGTAATTAATGCTAAATTAATTTCTTTTTTTCATACATTCAATTCCCAATTCATCCATTAATTACATTCTCTCTCACATTAACTCATTTTATTATACCATTTTCAATTCAAATATAAAAATAATGGTTTTAAGATCTGAATTTTTATTCCCGCGTAAAATAGAAGCGGTTTCTTAAAAAGTTTCAGAAATCTTCATTCTGACTCCGATTAAGGCGAAACAAAAGCCTAAATTTATTATTTTTTGATAGCCCATTAATGGTAGTATTTTAGTATACCATTGCTCTTTCGAAAATTTCATTAATGCTCGATAAATTGGAAGTTACACCATATTCGCTTGAAGTTCTAAATAACCGCTTGAAGTTACACCCAATTTACACTATATCTACTTGAAGTTAATTAATTAATTTGCATTTACATTATATCTACTTGAAGTTAATTAATTAATTTGCTCATATTCTTGAATTTACACATTATCAATTGAAGTTATTATATTTATTTAAAGTTGCACTATATTAGATTAAAGTTAATCCATATTTACTTAAAATAACATTATATTGATTAAATTACAACATATCTACTTGAAATTATACCATCTTTACTTGAATTTACACCATATTAGATTAAAGTTACATCATATCTAATTCAAGTTAAACAATATTTGATTAAAGTTACAACATATCTACTTAAAATTACACTATTTTTTATTAAAGTTACACCATATTTACTTAAAGTTACACTATTTCTAATTAAAGTTACATCATATATGATTAAAGTTGCACTATTTCTAATTAAAATTACACAATTTCTGATTAAAGTTACACATTTTAAACACTAAAGTTACACATTATACATTTAAAGTTACATACTTTAAACATTAAAGTTACACAAGACTAATTTAAAGTTACACACTTTTAACATTAAAGTTACAAATTTTTAACATTAAAGTTATACAAGACTAATTTAAAGTTACACACTTTTAAAATTAAAGTTACACACTTTTAACATTAAAATTACACAATACTAATTTAAAGTTTCACACTTAAAAGATTAAAGTTACACACTTTAAACATTAAAATTACACAATAGTAGTTTAAAGTTACACACTTTAAACATTAAAATTACAACCTTTAAACATTAAAGTTAAAGGATACTAATTTAAAGTTAAACGCTTTTAAACAAAGTAACAAAAATAAAAATTAAAATTACACAATGCTAATTTAAAGTTACACCATGTTAATTTAAAATTACACAATACTAAGTTAAAAATTTGTGGTCTTGTTTTTGTGTATCCACTAAACTTCACCGGACGCCTTTCCCTTCCGTCGGTCCTTCCCTTTTCGGTACTGCCTTTCGCCTGTGACGAAAAACCAATGTCTTTTCCGGCAACCACCTGCTCAACCAACAATTTGAACCAAATACACCATTAAAATAATACAAATACATCATTAGACTAATAAAGTATACTATTAGACTAACACTCATACAATGTAAGGTGAAAAGAAAATTAATGGTGCAATCATCATCGACATTGTCATAGCAGTACCAAAAATGTAATTTAACACTCCCAAGTCAGCACATCTAGGAATTTAGCAGAGCTTGACTATAAAAACTATTACCAACTGAATTAAAATTATTTAACTAAATTGATTAATAGAACATAACAAATTAGCGAAACTGAATACCATGGCTAATACGCGGAAATGAAATCTCAACCCTTTATTATATCATAAATCAGCATTAATTTTTTTCATGTTTCAGTTCTAAATGCTAGATCTAGAAAAATCGAAAAAAATATCAATAAACTAATTATACCTGCGGCGATGTCGGAAAAATTGAAATTAAATATCAACTCTGGTGCTAGTCGGTAGTCGTTATGGTGCTAGTAGGATGTTAGATTTTGATGATTTGTTGTATTTTGTTGTAAATCTGGGTAGAAAAGAGAGGTTTTTTTTTTTTTTTTTGTGCTTGAGAGAGGCTAAGCCCCATTAAAAAATTAAGTTCTAGCTATTACACGGGGAATGGCTACCCCAAAAATATCATCCCGGAGGATGGGTCGTAATTCTACTATCGGAGAGTCGAGATGCGTCGGGATTGTGCTTGAATTAATTCCTTTGTTTGCTAACATATCAGCCGCCTTATTGCCTTCACGATACACATGCTTCAACTTCGCGTTCCAGCTAGCGTCGTTAATTAAATCCTTGCATCGCTTGACTATAAACTTCAAATTATTGCTTACCAGTTGGTTATCGTTCACAAGATTCACGCATGTAACATTGTCCATGTTGATGAGGATTTTCGAGAACTGCATCCTCTTTGCTATTTCCAACCCGGCAAGTAGCGCTAACAATTCCGCCTTCATTGAGGTGCAAATTCCGCACGAGAAGTAGTAGGCTGACACAAAATTACCCGTCTCATCCCGGAAAATTCCGCCACCACCTGCTTGCCCCGGATTACCCTTTGATGCCCCGTCTGTATTTAGCAATATCCATCCGTGTGGTGGAGGATTCCACCGAATGAAAACTTCCTCATATGATGGTCTATGAGGGGGAATAAGCAGGTCGAAATTATCAAAAGCATGTTTAGTATTTTCGAATTGTTGAAGTAAGAACTCTCCTGGTTGTGACGGATTCTCATTGTCGCGGCCAAATACCACGTTGTTGCGCCATCTCCATAACCACCAGCAGGTAACAGCGAAATGAATGGGCCAATCGGAAATAGAAACATCGACATCGTTGCTCGCACACTTCGTAAGCCATTCGTTAAAGGGGGTGTTGTAGAAGGATATATTAGTCGAGTTAATTCCAAGAATATGCCAAACATTTCTTGAGACATAACATGAACGGAGAATTTGTCAATTAAGAGAGAGATTGTATGGAGATGGAATGAAAAAGAGTGGAGTAATTGAAATATTGAGAATGAATGACAGATTAATGGGAAATGAAACGATATTGGAAATTGGGGAAAATTAATGCAAGTGGTTGGTTGTGTTATATGTTTTTTTTTGTTTTAATCTCAGTCGTCAATTATGTATCATTTAAGGGTTTAGATGAGGACTTATGGACTCATCTAAATTAGAAGGACTTAGTTGAACCTGATTCTATATATATATATATATATATATATATATATATATATATATATATATATATGAACCTGATTCTATATATATATAGAGGTGGGATCCGGTGAGTCCACCTAAATATTTGAGTCCATAAAACAATATCACGCACTATACAAAACAATATCATGAAATTTTTTTTTTCGAAATAAAAAAAAAATTTCGAAATTTTTTTTTTCAAATTTTTTTTTTTCGGTTTTTTTTTTCGAAATTTTTTTTTTCCGAAAATTTTTTTTCACAATTTTTTTTTCATGTAAACTGTGATATTGTTTAGTAGAACGTGTGATATTGTTTAGTATAACTTGTGATATTATATTACAAAACAATATCACGAATTTTTTTTTTTCAAATTTTTTTTTTCGAATTTTTTTTTTTCGAAATTTTTTTTAAACATTTTTTTTTTTCGTGAAAGCTGTGATATTGTTTAGTATAACGTGTGATATTGTTTAGCATAACGTGTGATATTGTATTACAGAACAATATCACGATTTTTTTTTCAATTTTTTTTTTCAAAAAGTTTTTTTCCAGCTGTGATATTGTTTAGTATAACGTGTGATACTATAAGCTTTGATATTATTTAATATAACGTGTGATATTATATCATGGACTCACGGACTCAAAAAGATATGGTGGACTCATGTGATCCTAATTATATATATATATATATATATATATATATATATATATATATGCAAGATCCGGTGAGTCCACCTATATTTTTGAGTCCCATGAGTCCATTTATGTATCACACATTGTACACAAGAATATCACTTGTTTCCCTTCAAAAAAAAAAGAATATCACTTGTTAATTTTTGAACCAAACAATAACAAGGACTACAAATTTAGATATGTGGACCAGAAGGGCGGCAAAATTGTCCCTTTAGAGATTTAATACTCTTGCATTCCAAGGGTCTCATACTCTGATTATTCTAGTTCAACCAATTGCTAAATGCTAAGTACAGTGGGGGTAAGCTTGTTTCATAATTAGATTGAACTATTTGGGATAGGAACTGCATTGCTCTCGATCTCAATAGACCCTGCATTAGCGAAATATTAAAAAAGGTTTGAAAAATGTTTGAGACAAGATGATATCTCTGTTTCGTGGTGCAACATTTGTATGTTTCCCTATCAGAGTATGTAATTTCGAGTTGTAGGAGATTAGTTACTCAGACTGGAACTTAATGATTGCCATACGCATTTAATATGTCCAGCTGTCCGGATTTAGTGAAATTAATAAGAAGTGCTAAGATTAGCTAATGCTAAGGGAAGTTCAGGTTGGTCTAATATTTTGACTCTGTTATGCAATAAACGCCTACTTTTTCTCATGGATGGTGTATTTATGAAGATAAATGTTGCTTTCTAATAAACTTATGTCTTTAAGTACTCTTACCAACAGCACATTTCATTTCAAGAACTCCTCGGAATACTTTTTGGAGAACTGTTCTACATACAAACTATATGAATTAATGGCATAAAACCGCTAATGAATAATGTGTAAATGGGGATTCCCATTTCTAAGCCTCTTAACACACACAACAAATCCCTCTTTTCTCAATTAAACATATTGAAACTTGTTTCTATGGACTCAAAACGAGCGCAACCAACTAACCAACCACTGATACATTTCGCTACAATGGGTGGCACAAATAATGGCGGATTAAAATGGTGGACAAGATGACTGGCAATGAAGATGGTGAAAGGCGGAGTGAAAGGCAGAGTTAGGTTCAGTGATGTGATATTGTATAGTATAACCCGTGATATTGTTTAGTACAACCAGTGGTATTCTTTATTGTACGGTGTGATATTGTTTTGTATAACTTGTGATACTCTTTTAATGGACTCACAGACTCAGATCCAATATCAAAGATTATACTAAACAATATCACACCTTAGACTTTAAAAAAAAAAAATTATTTATAAAAATAAATTATTTCTAAAAAAAAAAATTATTCATAAAAAAAATCTTGATATTTTTGTGTAGAGCGTGTGATACATAAGTAGACTCATAAGACTAAAAAAGATAGGGTGGACTCATGTGATCCTAATTATATATATATATATATATATATATATATATATATATATATATATATATATATATATATATATTCAAGATCCGGTGAGAACGCCCATTCAGTGAGAACGGTGAGAACACTCATTGACCATAAGATTAAAAGAAATCAACGCCCACCCATCTCTCAATTACCCAAACATAAATCAACAAATCAAACACCCCAAGTCCCGTCATTCCTCTCCCCTCACCTCAGCCACCACCCTAATTGCCGGCAAGCCACCACTACAACCGCCAGTCGGCGGTGAACAACACCACAAAACGGCGGCGAACACTACTTCCTCCATCTCCACTCATATCCCTGTCTCTTTCTCACTAATCACGTTTTTACGCTCCGTCGCCATTCTCACAGTCGCTCCGCTGCAACTTATTCCATGAACGCTCGTCGTCTGCCGTGTCGATATCTCTCAGCTTCACTCTTCCATCAACGTCGTCTTTATCTCACTCTCTCTTCTTGCTGCTTTTCCTCTTCGATCGATTCTTACTCGTACTTGGTAAAGTCCAACAGATTTTAAAAAGATTGAATTATAAGAAATTCGAATTATATTGGATGGATTCTCGCTACATTGTTATAAAATGCATTGTCGCATTATTATGGGATGTCGAATATGTTGCATTAATGCAACTTATCCAACACAAAGAAGGTTATAAGTATCTAAGTGTTACATGTATTGATGGTAACATGTAACATTAGGTGGAAATGAATGTGGATTCATGTTTGTTTCACAATTACGTGAAAACATATGAATTATTATTAATTCATTTGTTGTGATAACATGAAGTGACATTATGGTATTAAGTTATAACGCCACTTTCACATGCTATATAAAGGATGTAATTCCTTTGGAAAATATATCTCACAACATATATCAAACAGGTGACTTAGCTTGGTAGAAAATAGCAAGTCGGGTTTGAGGGTGAGAGGCAGTACAACGGGTGTTTTTATACAATAATTTAGGAGGTTACTCTAGGGGTTATATTAGTGGGCATTGACTAATATTGCTGGAGGGCTAGAGATAGTTGTCTTATATTATTGTGAGTTTCGGATTGGTATTAAGTTGGGACGGTTACGTTGTACTGGTACTATATTATTATAGTGGATTCTAGTTGATTTGGGTAGTGGGTTTTACTTCCGGTTTGGAAGGTTTTGCCCTGGGTTTGACCCTAAATACTGTCTCATCTTATTATTGCTTACATTTACTTACTTTTACGGTTTTTTTGTCGATTGGTTACTTCCGTTGCGCGTGGGAGATTGGCGCTAATTTCCCAACAGTGGTATCAGAGCCACTAGGCTCGGTCTGGTGGCTGGTTTAATTGGCAAGGATGTTAAATATGGGGTCTCAATTTGCAGTACCAAAATTTGATGGTAAAAGTAGTTTTACCCTTTGGCAAAGAAGGATGAAGGATCTCCTGGTAAATCTTGGCTTAGCTAGAGCCTTGAAAGGAGATGATGGTAAGCCTAAGAAGATGAGTGATGACAACTGGGAAGAGGTTTGCACCAAGTGTGCAAGTACTATTAGGTTGTGCATCTCGGATTCAGTCATCAATTGTGTTCTTGATGATGACTCTCCATCGGTGATATGGGAAAAGTTGGCGAAGCTCTACATGGCGAAGAGTTTGACCAACAAGTTGTTTTTGAAGCGACAGTTATATCGGTTGAGGATGGAGGAGGATGAAAATTTATTTGGACATGTGAATTTGTTCAATGGACTGTTAGACGAGTTGAAGAAGATCGAAGTAAAGCTTGAGGAGAAAGATAAGGCGTTATTACTCCTCAATTCTCTCCCGGACACATATGAGACTTATGTGGATACTATTCTGTGTGGGAAAGACAGCATCACAATGGAGCAAGCACAGACAGTTTTATTGTCCTTTGATGCGAGGAAGAAGGACAAGGATGGGATACGGAGCGACAGTACGGGTACAGTTGCAGTTGCTCGGGATGGGAGAGGTCGATCGTTTAACAGGGAGGATGGATCGAAGCATGGCAGGTCTCGGTCCAGGAACGCTTCTAGGAATAATGATGTGAAGTGTTTCAAGTGTGTTGACCTTGGGCATATTAGGCGGTTTTGTCCTAAGAAATGCGAGAATGAAGAAAACAAGGGCGACACCAACTTGGTTGTCGGCGAAGGAAGTAGTGGTTATTTTCTTACCGATGGTAGTGACATATTTGCGGTCATGGATGTGAACGACGTGTATTCCAAGGAAGAATGGATATTAGATTCTGGTTGTGTCAACCATGTTTGCACCCGAAAAGATAGTTTTGATGAGCTTCAAGAAGGCGTGGCTGGGAAATTGAGTTTGGCTGATAACTCAACGGTTGATGTCTTGGGTATTGGAGTGGTGAAAATCAAAATGTCAAATGGGGTGGTGCACACTTTGGATAAGGTTGCTTATGTTCCAAAGTTGCGGCAGAATTTAATTTCACTTAGTCAACTAGACTCCGAAGGTTATGGGTGTAAAGCTCATGAGGGAGTAATGAAAGTGAATAAGGGTTCTATGGTCCTCATTAAGGGGGAGCTACGTCGTGGTTTATATCGTATGGATGCATATGTAGTAAAAACCTCACAGGATGGCTGGAAACGGAAAAGTCGTGCACGTGTTTCGTTTGCGGAAGAGGCGGCGAAGGTAGATTGTTTTCAGGTTACAGACGGGCGCAAAGGTAAAATTCCTACTGGTAGAAAGGTGGAGAGCAAGAGGTTTCTCTCCGGAGTCAAGTAACGTCATTGGCTGGGTTTAGGCTGTACACGGTGCATTGGCCGTGATAATGAGTTAAGGTGAGGACCAGATACTAACTCGGGTGTGCAGCTGGTAATTTCATAAGGCCAATGGTTAATTCCTCGGTGGTGATCTCTTTTGTTGGAGGGGGAGATTTGTTACGTTAATGCAACTTATCCAACACAAATAAGGTTATAATTATCTAAGTGTTACATGTATTGATGGTAACATGTAACATTAGGTGGAAATGAATGTGGATTCATGTTTGTTTCACAATTACGTGAAAACATATGAATTATTATTAATTCATTTGTTGTGATAACGTGAAGTGACATTATGGTATTAAGTTATAACGTCACTTTCACATGCTATATAAAGGATGCAATTCCTTTGGAAAATATATCTCACAACATATATCAAACAAGGTGACTTAGCTTGGTAGAAAATAGCAAGTCGGGTTTGAGGGTGAGAGGCAGTACAACGGGTGTTTTTATACAATAATTTAGGAGGTTACTCTAGGGGTTATATTAGTGGGCATTGATTAATATTACTAGAGGGTTAGAGATTGTTGTCTTATATTATTGTGGGTTTCGAATTGGTATTAATTCAAGACGGTTACGTTGTACTGGTACTATATTATTATAGTGGATTCTAGTCGATTTGGCTAGTAGGTTTTATTTCCGGTTTGGAAGGTTTTGCCCTGGGTTTGACCCTAAATACCCGTCTCATCTTATTATTGCTTACATTTATTTACTTTTATGGTTCACTTGTCGATTGGTTGCTTCCGTTGCGCGTAGGAGATTAGCGCTAATTTCCCAACAGAATACGGTATAACCATAAGTTCATAGCTTGCTTTTCATATGTGCAGCACTTTGCCTCCTCTAACTTTTACTTTTAGGCTTTAAATGGATAAGCTTTGGAAAGATACCACCAGTAATTAGTATGTATGCATTTGCTTTTGATTATGTGTGTGCTGCATTTTTTTTATTTGATTTAATTACAATCATGTGATTGTATTACGGTTTCGAAAAGCGTGTGGTGAGTAAACGAGAACGGGTTGGGAAAATTTGATTTAAAAATTGCATTCGGAAACATTAAAAATACTATTAAATATGTTAATTTTAAGATCAGATACATAAAAAAGTGTCTATAGAATTCAGGTAAGAAATGTACCTAAGATAGAAAAAAGTGTATCTACATTGTAAAAAAGTGTATATAGAATTCAGGTAAAAAGTGTATCTAGGATAAAAAAAAGTGTATCTACATTCTTAAAAAATGTATATAGAATTCAGCTAAAATGTATACCTCTGATAGTCAAAAGTGTATCTGAGATTTGGTTAAAAAAAAGTGTACCTAATTTATATATTCTAATGTATCTAGTGCGTTGTCACCGTTCTCACCGAGTGGTCGTTCTCACCGGATCCTAAATATATATATATATATATATATATATATATATATATATATATATATATATATATATATATATATATATATATATATATATATATATATATATATATATGTAGAAATAGGATCTCGTGCGAAATGAGAGTTCGGTGCGAACTTACGAACTGACTTTAAACACCTCACATATCACGCGCTAATGTTTATGCAATAACCTGTAAGGCTGTTGTAATACCCGTAATTTGATAACACTAAAACTTGGGAGAGACGGTCTCTCACTAAGTTATTGAGAGACCAATCTTTCGTACCCTTTTATTTGTATTTCGTACCCTTCTTATTGTTGATCGTAACATAGAAATTTCGTACCTATTTACATAATAAATGTACCCATTTTATTATTAATCATGATTTGTACCTATTTTATTACCTTTAGTACCACTTTTTCTTAAACTTGTACAATGGTCTCTCAATAAAGCTTATTAAGAGACCGTCTCTCAGAAGACCTACTCATTTGATAATTATTTATATTAATAATTTACGCATTTTAAATAACTAACTATAATAAGCTCATAATTTATAAGCATGTATATGATGGAATAATATATATTATAATGGAATAATATATAATATCATGGAATAATAAGTGAGTCGGAAAGTAATTAGGTAATAATACTAATATTACTAATATTACTAATTATACTATACTAATATTACTAATTAAATTATTAATTGTATTTTCTAATAATTAAAGTAATTAGGTAATAAGTTTCCTAATTAGTTTACTATACATCTAAACCTAGACTATATATATATAAAGAAATCTGAAAATAATTCATAAAAAGAAGGAAGAGATCAAAAAGAAAGAAGGAGAAATCGTCTTGCATAATCGTGTTAAGGTAAGAATTACAAACCGTCTTAAAATTAATTGTATACGTTAAATAGCTTGTATACCGTGACCATTAGGACCACCGTACACCACCGTGTACTCAACCTCCGGGTGCACCGACTTCGACCCTAGCAAGATTGGACCACATAGACTTGGCCTGACCCCACCGTGACCTCTGACGACCAACCTAGGGTGGTGTTTGGGGGTGGTTAACGCGGGTATGTGGTAGTTGTAGCTGTTAATTGGAAACGCAAATTAAACCCTTAAAAAGTGACCACCGTGACCTGGGTTAGGGTTGGTTGGGTGTGGGTGGTGTATTCGACCATGAGGGAGGTGTTGTGGTGGTTTTACGTGGTGGCTAGTGACGGTGGTGGCGGTAAAGGCGGTAAACAGGGGATCGCGCGTGACCGTCTTAAGACGAACTTCGTGACTTCGTTTGTTGACCAATCAGGGAGAGGGGACTACCCCTGGAGCCTACGTGGTACATTGGTGTCAACGGTGGTGGCCAGAGGTGGTATTGGTGGTTGTGGAGACCGTGGGTGTTGGTTTAATACACGGTGGTTGGGATTGTTGTTACGGGTTTTGCGGTCTGACTCATGGCTATGCAGGGGGTTGCACCACCGTGGGTTTTGCTTGGGCTTGACCAGGGGTTGAGGACGCGGCTGTTGGACCCACCGTGGGTTATAGCAGGCCACTGTGGTGGTCAGTGGTGGTGTTTGTATTATTGTTGCGGGTTTTCGTGTTTTGAGTGTGTTTAATGCTTGTGTTTAATAGAGTTGCGTGGGGTGGTTAGGGCGGTCTGGTGAGGCCGTGTGGGATGGATATTAGTGGCGGCAGTGGTTTGGTTGGGTAGGGGGCAGAGGGAGCTTCCGGTAGGGGTGTTTGGTGGAAAGGTTGGTGCCGGGTTTGTGTGGTTGTGGTGGTTGTCGTGTGTGGGGGGTGCGTTTTGTGTGTGGGTGTACTGTCATTACACTTGTGAATTTAGACACTATTATATTACTGCGTATGTTGTGGCATGTGGGTTTTATTGGGTGTTTGTAAGGGATGACACGGGTGTACATGGTTTAGCTTTAAGACGGGTTTTAAATACTAAATTACGGGATAACATAATTATTAAAGTTAATGAATAAATATAAGAGTTGATAATGAATTATTAATAAAGTATAAATAATTAATATTGAATAATTTGCTATTGTTTAGGTGACGGATTTGTGAGGCGGGTTTACTGAAGAATATTTTAGTTGATTGCGTAAATTGGAATATTGCTAAAAAGGTAGGATAATCTACTCAACTATATTTGGTTTGCGTGTTTAATATGTGAATGTATTGAAAGGATGATTGGTGTATGATTGCTTATTTAATTAAGCTAATTGAGTGATTAACTTTGTTAATTGATTGGAGTTGTGTATATTTTATACGATTATATTGTGGAATGCTTTATGAGAGTTGGACTGCCCAGGCTTAGTCTCCGTGGATAACGTGAGTGGTTGTTGGACCGCCCCATGCTTAGTCTCTCGGTGGATAACGTGTGTGAATAATTGGAAGGCCTCGGGCTTAGTCTCCGTGGATAACGTGGATAGTTGATGTCGAGATGTGACATGTGAACAGTTGAGATTGGAATTTTGACAAGCTTGTGAGAGATTGGTTGTTTTAATGTATTTTATCCTACTCAACCTCGTGGTTGACAAAATGGTGTATTCGTGACCACATGATGAACCATAATGGGGAGCAGATTTGGATGTACTAAAGATTAGGGCGACTTGGGGAGCATTGGGACGTGAGCTCGACTTGGACCATAGTTGTTGTCTAGATCACTTAGTTGACTTATACAATTTTATTTATGTATATTCCGCTGCGTAGTATATTGTAATGTTAAGGTTTAAATTTAATCAATTGGAAATGTAATAAAACCATTATTTCAGTTAAAGTTATTAAAGAACTTTGGTTTGTTTTAATTTGTATCATTTACCTCGGGCAACCGAGATGGTAACAGTCCTATTTATCGGGAATGTCTTGCTAAAGGCTCCTAAATAAATGGGGGTGTTACAAAGTGGTTTCAGAGCAAAACAATCCTCAGGCCTAACCAATGAATTTAATAATGAATGTAGGACGTGTCTAATAATAAAATGAACCCGGGTAGAAACTGTTAGGAGCCCTTTTGGCTTAGGATGAGAAGGTACCCTCACTCCGAACCCCGGCCCTTCCAGTTTTGAACCGGTTACCTTGAGAGATATTGAAGAGTTAGGTAAATTTAAAATGAATGTTATTTATTGTATTAGGAGTTATTGTTGCCTTGGATGGGTGTTGTTTTCGTTGATGACCGAGGTTATGGGACGTAACCTTAATTTAAAAAGAGAGTGGGATGGATGAAATAAGGATTTGATATTGAATTGTTTTGATCATGAGCATGAAAGTAATTGTCGAATTTGTATTGATTATTTGATTGGATGATTATAGTAGTATCATGTCTAGCGATATGCGGTTATGTGAAGCCCGAAACCATGCTATTTACAATATTATTGAATGATTTAATTTGTAATATGAATTCTTTAGAATAGATAATAGTTGTGTGTGAAAGTTTATTGACCAAATTGTGTTGATATAGAAGTAGGAGGGTGTTAATAAGGGCTTGTGACCTAGTAAAAAGGAACCTAGAGCTGAACTTTATTTCGTCAAATTTTACCCATATTTGATTTAGTTTCCATTTCACCTCCGTTTATCATACAAGGTTGATATTTTTATGAGTGATAACCCAGTGAGTTAGCTTAGCAATGCCGTTTGTCTCATGTTTAAAAGTTTTATGGGTTGGGAGAAATAAATATTTTAGTGGACAGTGGTCGGAATATTCCTGTACAGTTAAGTTTTCGACAAACGATTTTGTAAAATCTCTCATTTACTTTGTACTTAAGATTTTTACCTAATTCCAACTCCATTGTTTAAAAGACTCAAATATGTTTTCAAATTGATAAGCCACGTTGCAAGGTGAATTTTTGACAATTAATAGTGATTTTTACAGGTTGACCTAAAACTTTGACTTTTTGCTGATGAGTTTTTGTTTCGACCCACTGAATTGTAAAAATATTTATAAATTAATTATTCGAGATTTGGACTTAATTATTTTTCTTATGTTTTAAAAATTCTTTATATTCTCTGGAAAATATAAAAAAAACTCAACGTGGAATGTAATGGTTAATTAATGGTGAATTTTGAAAGTTACAGCTTGACTTTGATTCCCGAAAATGAGAGTCTTTCCAAAAGATTAATATAAATGTCTTATAAGTCCTTAACCTGTGGTAGCTGAGGGGTAGGAGTGATCATAGGAAGATCTAATAAAGGGTTATAAAAAGGATAGAATTGACCGCACCTTATTTTTGTAAGTGTAGAATATTTAAAATATTAAGCTATCTTTACTCGGGTAGGAACTTATGTTGTCTTGTTTTACTTTTATAGAACCATGCCTCCAAAGAGATCTACACCTACACCCTCTACCATGTCCCAAGAGGAGATTAACCGTTTGATATCTATGAATGAGGCTTTGACCGCGGCACTGAAGGCTAAGGGGTCGGTTCAGGATCCAGCAAAGATGAGCGCTAGTATCGCAAGGCACAACCCGACGAAGTATGACGGATTAGGTGAACCATCCTTACTAGGAGATTGGCATAGGGAGTTTGATAACCTTTTTGAGTTGCTAGGATGTCCTGCGGAGATGCAAGTAGATCAAGCTGCTTACTATTTGAGGGGAAAAGCGGGTTTGTGGTGGAATCGTAGTAAGGAGGTCTTAAGGGAAGCTTGGAGGGAGAGTGATGAACCTTATATCACTTGGAAGGGTTTCAAGGAGAATATGAGAGCTGTATTCGTACCAGAACATATTAGGAGTAAGATGAGAGCTGAATTTGATTCTTTCAAGATGACTGAGGAGATGACAGTAGAGACTTATTATAACCGGTTTATGGAATTGTCAGAATATGTAGCTGATTTGAATTTTAGTGATGAGATGTTGGCACTCAGGTTTGAAAAAGGGTTAACGACCACTATTAAGAAGAGGCTTGCAGCTGGTCAACCAAGTACCATGGATGATGTTTATCAGCGAGCTGGGCACGCGGAGAGGATTGCAGATATGTTAAGGGAAGAGAGGAGGGAGAAGGAGGAAAAGAAGGAAAAGTGATAAGAGAAAGGTCTCTTCTAGTGAGAATGTTGGGAGTAAGAAACAAAGTTTTAACCAATATCACCCTTACTTTGCTAATAGTGCACCAATGGGAGGAGTGAGTCGTGGAAGTGATGTTCGGTCGGTGGCTAGTAGATATTTTGTTGGTAGTTGTTTCAGGTGTGGTAAATTGGGCCATAAGATCATAGATTGTAGAGTAAATTTGGGCAAGCAAGGAGGTGGCAATGGAAATGGAGGATATGGAAATGGGAATCAAAGAAACTATCAAACTCCAATACAAAGTATAGGCAGCAATAGAAATGCAGGGCAATGGAGTAACCAGAGAAGTTTTAACAGTAGACAAGGCAATGGAGGTGATCAGAGTAATGGTGGGAAGACATTTGGGACGGCTAGTACAGTACAAGGGAATGGGGAGAAGGGTAACTAGTATTTATTTGAGAGAATTAGAGTCTTATTATTTATATAAGTATTAGGTTGTTAGCAGTTTTAATAAAGTAGTAGTAGTTCCGAAACTTCGGGACGAAGTTTATTTTTAGGGGGGTAGAATGTGACACCTCCTGTTTTGAGTTAATTTTGTGATACATTTTCGTGTTTTAAGTTTATTTGCGATATATTTTGATAAATATGATATGGTTTGATAATGATAAAGTAATTTATTTGTGTTGCAATGATAATGAGATGAAATGGCAGTCAGGTGTGTTGATGGTTCTTGAGGCTATTGTATCATTTTTTTTAGTGAACTTCGGGACGAAGTTCGTTTTAAGGAGGGAAGACTGTAATACCCGTAATTTGATAATTATTTATATTAATAATTTACGCATTTGAAATAACTAACTATAATAAGCTCATAATTTATAAGCATGTATATGATGGAATAATATATATTATAATGGAATAATATATAATATCATGGAATAATAAGTGAGTCGGAAAGTAATTAGGTAATAATACTAATATTACTAATATTACTAATTATACTATACTAATATTACTAATTAAATTATTAATTGTATTTTCTAATAATTAAAGTAATTAGGTAATAAGTTTCCTAATTAGTTTACTATACATCTAAACCTAGACTATATATATATATATAAAGAAATCTGAAAATAATTCATAAAAAGAAGGAAGAGATCAAAAAGAAAGAAGGAGAAATCGTCTTGCATAATCGTGTTAAGGTAAGAATTACAAACCGTCTTAAAATTAATTGTATACGTTAAATAGCTTGTATACCGTGACCATTAGGACCACCGTACACCACCGTGTACTCAACCTCCGGGTGCACCGACTTCGACCCTAGCAAGATTGGACCACATAGACTTGGCCTGACCCCACCGTGACCTCTGACGACCAACCTAGGGTGGTGTTTGGGGGTGGTTAACGCGGGTATGTGGTAGTTGTAGCTGTTAATTGGAAACGCAAATTACACCCTTAAAAAGTGACCACCGTGACCTGGGTTAGGGTTGGTTGGGTGTGGGTGGTGTATTCGACCATGAGGGAGGTGTTGTGGTGATTTTACGTGGTGGCTAGTGACGGTGGTGGCGGTAAAGGCGGTAAACAGGGGATCACGTGTGACCGTCTTAAGACGAACTTCGTGACTTCGTTTGTTGACCAATCAGGGAGAGGGGACTACCCCTGGAGCCTACGTGGTACATTGGTGTCAACGGTGGTGGCCAGAGGTGGTATTGGTGGTTGTGGAGACCGTGGGTGTTGGTTTAATACACGGTGGTTGGGATTGTTGTTACGGGTTTTGCGGTCTGACTCATGGCTATGCAGGGGGTTGCACCACCGTGGGTTTTGCTTGGGCTTGACCAGGGGTTGAGGACGCGGCTGTTGGACCCACCGTGGGTTATAGCAGGCCACTGTGGTGGTCAGTGGTGGTGTTTGTATTATTGTTGCGGGTTTTCGTGTTTTGAGTGTGTTTAATGCTTGTGTTTAATAGAGTTGCGTGGGGTGGTTAAGGCGGTCTGGTGAGGCCGTGTGGGATGGATATTAGTGGCGGCAGTGGTTTGGTTGGGTAGGGGGGCAGAGGGAGCTTCCGGTAGGGGTGTTTGGTGGAAAGGTTGGTGCCGGGTTTGTGTGGTTGTGGTTGTTGTCGTGTGTGTGGGGGGTGCGTTTTGTGTGTGGGTGTACTGTCATTACACTTGTGAATTTAGACACTAGTATATTACTGCGTATGTTGTGGCATGTGGGTTTTATTGGGTGTTTGTACTGGGATGACACGGGTGTACATGGTTTAGCTTTAAGACGGGTTTTAAATACTAAATTACGGGATAACATAATTATTAAAGTTAATGAATAAATATAAGAGTTGATAATGAATTATTAATAAAGTATAAATAATTAATATTGAATAATTTGCTATTGTTTAGGTGACGGATTTGTGAGGCGGGTTTACTGAAGAATATTTTAGTTGATTGCGTAAATTGGAATATTGCTAAAAAGGTAGGATAATCTACTCAACTATATTTGGTTTGCGTGTTTAATACGTGAATGTATTGAAAGGATGATTGGTGTATGATTGCTTATTTAATTAAGCTAATTGAGTGATTAACTTTGTTAATTGATTGGAGTTGTGTATATTTTATACGATTATATTGTGGAATGCTTTATGAGAGTTGGACTGCCCCAGGCTTAGTCTCTGGTGGATAACGTGAGTGGTTGTTGGACTGCCCCATGCTTAGTCTCTGGTGGATAACGTGTGTGAATAATTGGAAGGCCCCAGGCTTAGTCTCTGGTGGATAACGTGGATAGTTGATGTCGAGATGTGACATGTGAACAGTTGAGATTGGAATTTTGACAGTTGTGAGAGATTGGTTGTTTTAATGTATTTTATCCTACTCAACCTCGTGGTTGACAGTGTATTCGTGAACACCTGTGATGAACCATAATGGGAGCAAGCGGATTTGATGGTACTAAAAAGATTAGCTGACTTGGGAGCATTGGGACGTGAGCTCGACTTGGACCGTAGTTGCTGTCTAGATCACTTAGTTGACTTATACAATTTTATTTATGTATATTCCGCTGCGTAGTATATTGTAATGTTAAGGTTTAAATTTAATCAATTGGAAATGTAATAAAACCATTATTTCAGTTAAAGTTATTAAAGAACTTTGGTTTGTTTTAATTTGTATCATTTACCTCGGGCAACCGAGATGGTAACAGTCCTATTTATCGGGAATGTCTTGCTAAAGACTCCTAAATAAATGGGGGTGTTACAGCTGTAATCAATTTAAAAGTCTTCACGCACATGCTCTCTCTGACACACAGTGACTATAGCACTCAACTAATCTTCTCAATCCCTTTCTCTCTCATTCCTACCTACAACCTCCGTTCGCCTGTGCGGGACTTTTTGTTCCAGTCGGAAACCTCTGACAACGCCGACGCCACTACTCCACACTCTCCATCTTTCTCTTCTCTGTCTTCTCTTTGGCAACTGTAAAAGTGTTGCCGTGTGCCGACAGCACGGACAACATCTCCGGCGTTAAAATACGGTGACCACGCATCGGTCTTTTGATGTCGACGGCATATCTTTTCTTCTTGTTGAACGTAGTCATGCCTCGCTCCTTCCAACTAGATCTAGTCGTCCTCCACCGTTTTTCTTCTTGTTGAAATGACGGTCAGATTTGTTGAGTGAGTTAAATTTGATTGGGTTTGACGCATTTTTTATGCTAGGAATTAGTTGGCGGCGGCGAAAGGGTGAGGTGCGGTGGTACGCCAAAAATAGTGAGGTGTGAGTTGCGGGTCTGGGTCGAGCTTTGAATCTGGGTCAGTCATGGAGCGGTGGGTTTGGGGTCGAGGTTCGTTTTATTTGGGTTTGTCGTGGCTCCCTGGTCGTTAAATGGTGGGGCTTGAGTGTGATGTGTTGGCGGTGGTCAAGAGGTGAAGGTGATGTGGTGGCCGAGGGGTGCCTGCTGAGATGGTTGGGCTGGTGGTTGTGTGATATTTGTCAATGTCGCTGATGGTGGTTGTATGGTGTTGAGCGGCATAGTGGTGGTGGTTATGGTGGGCTTGTTGGATCATGGTGAAGCGGTGGATACACTAAATATCAGCCCGGATACACATGGTATTACTACCGGATACACAAATCGATTTGTGTATCCAGTAGTAATACCATGTGTATGTGAGATATTTCATAGAGTTTGTATTCAACTCAATTCATACACAAATGTTTAGATGCTAAATTGCTTAATTCGTATATCTAGCAGTAATGATTCTTTGCTTGTTAGTGCTATTGAAGTTGCTTAGGTTTCACTTAACTACTCGTGCTAGTGTACTTACATAAGAAAATGTTGGACACTGTTTTCATAATAAATTTGGTCAACTATTACTATCGCCATAAGTTTTGCTTTGCATTATAATTCATTTTTAGGAAGCCCGATTTACAATGACAATTCTAATGGGTGAAATGTATGAATTAAGCAATTTAGCGACTATAGGAATTGCATATGGTAAAAGGTGTTAAATGTGTTTGAGATAAGTTTTTTGTAACATTTGGTAATAATAATTAACGTTTTGATTGACTTGCGAGAGATGTGTATCTAGCCATCTAAAGAGGTGTATCTAGTATGTCATAGATGTGTATTCAGTTTACCAAACATGTGTATCTAAGTAGATAAAAGAGTGTATCTAGCCTCAAAACAATCTAGGAGCTACTGAAATTTTGTTGCTCAAAACCATGGCAAAATAGGAAGTGCCTATGTTTGTTTTTGAGCTCGGAGCGTGAGCAAAATAATGATTTTTATTATAGACAATTGATCATAAGACCATAAAATCGATACTTGTTTGTACATATTGTTAAGCTAAACAATATGTACAATTGTCCGCGGTATATATAGTCTTTTAAGTTGCTAGATACACTCCTTTAAGTTTCTAGATACATACATTTAACTAGATAGATACACTCCTTTAATTTGCTAGATACATACCTCTAGTTAGCTAGATACACTCCTTTAAGTTGCTAGATACACTCTTTTAAGGTGCTAGATATACTCCCTTAAGTTGCTAGATACATATCTCTAATTAGCTAGATACACATCTTTAGTTAGATACATACATTTAATTAGATAGATACAGTTCTTTAATTTGCTAGATACATATCTCTACTTAGCTAGATACACTCATTTAAGTTGCTAGATACACTCTTTTAAGGTGATAGATACACTCCATTAAGTTGCTAGATACATATTTCTAATTAGCTAGATACACACCCTTTAGTATCAAGTCATATCTCTCATTAACTAGATACACAATTTTACTGGATGCAAACATGGTTATTGATTTTTGTACAACAAAACCTTAATTTATTAATTTCACTACAATAAAATGATAGACCATGTAAAACCTCATACAGAAATGGCTGTCATGAACTTGAAAAAACATAATGAAGTTACCATAAATCAAAACCTCGTATGACAATGCTTCATCAAAAAATTTAATCACATGACAAAACTCATATATCCAACATAACCTGACCCAACTTAAGCATACTAAAGATCGATTCGTGACTCGATTGCTAGCTGTACTAGACATACCATATCATATTAAGAATCAAATTAAGATTGAATCAAATTAAGAATCAAATGTACCCAGCTTCATCTCTAACATTTACCACTGCCGACAAACCAAGTTTACATAGGTTACTTCTCCGACCACCATACCACGCCAGCGCATCCCTGACCACACCAACCACCGGCCACCAAAAACCAACCGCGGCAACAGGTCGATTTCGAACCCGACTACATGCTGCTCCTTCTTCTTCGTGCTCCACCTCGATAAACCATTATCAACAACTTAACCACTACATCATCTCAATCCACCACCAACTCCGAATAGTACCTTCGACCACCATCGAGCCTCTTCCATTGAAGCTCCAATACCTACAATAATTCAATCAACCCAGATCGCCAACCATCACTCCGGACCCCAGAACCACCTGGTACAACACCAGCGGCAATTCGGAGGCAACCAAGTCAAGCACCACACTGAACCCGAGCCGAATCAACTCAAATCTGGGTCATTTTGAATCGAGCCCTATGAGTTTAATGTATCTCAGGCGAACATCACCGCCGTACTGGCCCAACTCCACCGTGCTTACGAGCCCAGAACCACTGTGTTCGTCAGAGATATGCCAGTCTTGTGTCGGCGTCATTGTGCTCGTCATCCTCGGCAGTAGCAGGTCGAGGGTGGAAAGAGGAAGAGAAGAAAAGAGGCCGATATAATGTCCGTCGATGGCTTAGTTGACGGAGATTCCGCCGGGAGAAATGGCGTTTGTTGGTGGTTGCTGGTTATGGTAGTTGCCGGCGACAGCTGGCGGTGGTGGAAGGTTATGGTTTGTGCTAGGTTTGTAGAAAATATGGTGGAGTTATAAATGTTGGGTCGTAGGTGAGTTATAAGAGATTGGGCCTTCTAAGTGGATAATAAAAGTCAGCCTTTTTGTAAGTAGTTCGTAAGTTCAAGATCATCTTTAGTTACATGACACCTTCGACTTCCTATATATATATATATATATATATATATATATATATATATATATATATATATATATATATATATACATACTAACTACCCATATATGTATATATATATATATAGAGAGGTGGGATCCTATGAAACGACCATTCAAATCGGTGAGAACTTGAACGTCTTTATACATTAGAATATATATAAAAGGTTCACTTTTTTTTTTTTTTTTTTTTTTTTTTTTTTTTTTTTTTTTTTACCAAATCTCATATACACTTTTAACTAAAGAGACACTTTTTTACAAAAATTCTATATACGCATTTTAAGAATGTAGATACACTTTTTTTTTTTTTTTTTTTTTTTTTACCAAATTTCATATACACTTTTAACTAAAGTAGGTACACTTTTACCAAAATTCTATATACGCATTTTAAGAATGTAGATACTTTTTTTTTTTTTTTTTTTTTTTTACCCAAGCTCA
The DNA here is from genome assembly GCF_048544455.1 of Silene latifolia. Classification (NCBI taxonomy): domain Eukaryota; kingdom Viridiplantae; phylum Streptophyta; class Magnoliopsida; order Caryophyllales; family Caryophyllaceae; genus Silene; species Silene latifolia. The sequence continues at coordinate 103,519,965 of NC_133529.1, read as the reverse complement.
TATACACTTTTAACTAAAGTAGGTACACTTTTTACCAAAATTCTATATACGCATTTTAAGAATGTAGAAACACCTTTTTTTTTTTTTTTTTTTTTTTACCGAATTCTTTATGTTTGATACACTTTTTTTTTTTAACAAAAATCTCAGGTACACTAAAACTTATCGTAGATACATCTTTTTTCATAATTCTAGATACACTTTTTGACATTGTAGATACACTTTTTTTTTTTTTTTTCTTTTAATTCTATACACACTTTTTGATATTATAGATACATTTTTTGACAATGTAGATACGATTTTTTACATAAATTTTGGATACACTTAATAAAAATGTATATACCCACTATCGACGACGACGCAAACATTAACGTTACTCTCTTATCACGTTTCTCCATCCGTTGATGTGAAACTAATCACAAAATCGCCGCCATTCTCACCTTTTCCGTGCCACCGCCGCTCCACACTTCTTCGTCGTCGACATATCCCTCCTTTCTCCAGCACACTTTTCGTTTTCCTCCGCTCCTCCCTCCATTTTTATTTTCGATCGTCGACCTGATGATGACGCAACTTCGACAAGAAAAAGTTCCTAATTGAACCAATCACGAAAAATCAATCTAGCAATTGAATCGAGACAACCAAGGCTTGTCGCCACCGCACCAAATTAGAATTAAAACTAACAACTAAACATAAATGAGTATAACAGGTAACAAACTCAACGAAATTGAGGCGTAAAAACTTAAAATTAGAATCCATATCTGGGCTTCGTAAAATCGGCAATTTTGGAGGTTTGTGATACTCCATGATCTCGCTGAGTCGTGTTTAATCATTTATATTCGCCGGCGTTTACGATGGTCGTCATGGACAAGAACAATCGAAGAGGAGACTCCACACCTGGGCTTTTCATACCGGGAAATTGGGGACTCGTGATGCTCATTGGACTCGTCGGAGTTGCTTCGGTGGTGGTCTCTCCGCCACCTCTTGAAGACTCATCGGAAAGTTAATGAATAAATTCATCAAGATCAAAGCTCTGAGCATCGAAGTCGGCGTCGCTAATTACATCGTAATTACAATCAGATTGATTGATAGACTCTCAATTACACAAATTAAATCACCATTAGGAGCTTCAGAAATTGACGACATTGAAATAAACATTTTTTGGCTGGCATTAATGGTTAACACTTTGGCGATTAAAATGGAATTGACAATTGAATCAAAGGCTACTTACAAAATCGAAAGACATTCGATTACGGAAACTAAGCCGAACAAATTGCGGTTAAATGAGCGTCGTTAAATCGTTGTCATCATTCAATTAACATGAATTTTGACAAAAAAATGAATTGGTGCGATTAAATTGGGGGAAATTGAATTGGGGAAAAATTGGGTAGGGAGATTGAAGTGCGCGAAAAAATGATAGGACAGAGAGAGAAATTTGGACAAAATAGTGGGTTATACAAAATTGCGTGCATTAGTCAGCGTTGAATATTTTTATAATCCAAATAATTGTAGGTCGTTCTCACCGTTCTCACCGAGTGATCGTTCTCACCGGATCCTAAATCTCTATATATATATATATATATATATATATATATATATATATATATATATATATATATATATATATATAGAGGAAGGATCAAGTGAGTCCAACCAAAAGCATTGAGTCCCTAAGTCCTCTTTATGGCCATTGAAAAGATGAGATGAGGGGCTGAGATTGAAGGGAAAAAAGGAAGGGATTAGTGCAAAAAGATGGGATTAATGCTAATGTAAGACACACTCTCTCTCTACCTCACTAATCCACCTAATTAAAAATTAATTCACTATATATCAATTATTTTCATATCCACTTCTCTCTCATCTCACAAATATCCTTCCTCTCATCTCTCCAAAAACCCAAATAATTCAAAACCCAAAAAAATAAAAAATCTCACCCAAAAAATTCAAAACCCAAATAATTCAAAACTCAATTATTTCCCCCACCATTTCCGCTACCCGACCACCACGGCCACCACTCAACCACCAGCCACACCCCACGTCTTCTCAAACACCACCATCAACAAGAACCACCAGATCCGCCTGCCGACATCCCCTCCTCACCTGCCACCACCCGACAACATCATCACCACCAACCGACAATCCTTCTCACCACCACAACCCACCCAAAAACACGACCCACACACGACCCACACCACTCACCACGCACCAACACCACTCCACGGCACCAACCCGACAACACCAACACCACTCCTCGGCACCACCATCGACACCTTCATTACCACCACAACACACCACCACCACCACCTTCAACATCCCAGCCGACCCACCATTGTCGACAACCACACCCAGATCTGCAACTGTCCTTTGTCTGCCGTCGATTAACCACGCACCAGCCGTCGTCTGATTGGCCGTGCCGCTTCTCTCCTCCCTCGTTTGGAGGATGGTAGTTGTGGTGGTGGTGTGTTGGTGGAGGGAGGTCGAGTAAACGGGTTTTAAATTTTGTTTTATTTATTTTTTTGGTTTTTTGTGCTGATCTCGCATTTGGTTAGTAGTTCAGTGCTCTTCAATTGCTTTTTCTAAAAAACAAAGGCCCACTGTCTTATGCTTTTACGAAACTCACACCATAAGGTCATGTTCAGACCTTTTTTGATTGGTTGTTTATGTACTGACTTAATGATATATTTTGTGGGCAAGATTTTCAAATTTATCGTCTTGTTTTATAATTTTTCAAATCTCGTCTTATAAAAAATCGTCTTGTTATATATTTTTTTTAGAATTACTTTTCCGATCTTGTTTTGTTTGGTTCCTTTTTCATCTTTCATTTTTTGTTGGGCTTTTTTTAGTACTTTTCATTTTTTTTTTTAATTTACACTATTATGAAAGTGTAAATGTGGTGTTTTCATATCTGATTTTTTAAAGTTACACTATATGTCCTCACATTTACATTCTTATTTCTTTAAATTTACACTTGTATTTCTTTACATTTACACTTGTATTACTTTACATTTACACTCATTTTTCAGATTTACACTCGTATTTCTTTACATTTACACTCGTATTTCTTTACATTTACACTCATATTTTACATTTACACTCATATTTCTTTACATTTACACTCGTATTTCTTTACATTTACACTCATATTTTACATTTACACTCATATTTCTTTACATTTACACTTGTATATCTTTACCACCCTTTTTAATTTCGTTTTCTAATCATTTTTCCATGGTTTGTTGAGTAGATCTAATAAATATATAGTAGATTTTTGAAAAAAAAATCGTATTATCATGATTTTTATTCTTAGATCTAATAAATATATTTATTATACTCATATTTTTTTACATTTACACTCGTATTTCTTTACATTTACACTCGTATTTCTTTACATTTACACTCACATTCTTTACATTTACACTTGTATTTGTTTACATTTACACTCACATTTCTTTACATTTACACTTGTATATCTGTACATTTACACTCGTTAAAATTATATAGATTTGCACTCATATTTTGTCTGGATATGAGTTGGTGGTGGAGGACGACGGCGGTGGTGTTTTTTGGTAGTTGGACTAAAGTTTTACTCTTAAAGGACAAAAGTTACACTTATAAAGGACCAAAGGCACACTCAAAGGACTAAAGTTACACTCTAAAACTTTCAAATTTACACTTAAAATACTACATTTACACTCATAAAACACCACATTTACACTCGTAAAACTTCACATTTACACTTGTAAAATGTTAAAATTATATAAATTCAAAATTTCCGTCACAAAAAATCAAATTTAAACTCTTAAAAATGTTACATTTACACTAGTTTAACATCACATTTACACTTGTAAAATGTTAAAATTATATAAATTCAAAATTTCCGTCACAAAAAAAATCAAATTTACACTCTTAAAATGTTATATTTACACTCGTAAAACCTCACATTTACACTTGTAAAATGTTAAAATTATATAAATTCAAAATTTCCGTCACAAAAAATCAAATTTACACTCTTAAAAATGTTACATTTACACTCGTAAAACTTCACATTTACACTTGTAAAATGTTAAAATTCTATAAATTCAAAATTTCCGTCACAAAAAATCAAATTTACACTCTTAAAAATGTTACATTTACACTCGTAAAACTTCACATTTACACTTGTAAAATGTTAAAATTCTATAAATTCAAACTTTCCGTCACAAAAAATCAAATTTACACTCTTAAAATGTTACATTTACACTCGTAAAACCTCACATTTACACTTGTAAAATGTTAAAATTATATAAATTCAAAATTTCCGTCACAAAAAATCAAATTTACACTTTTAAAATGTTACATTTACACTCGTAAAACCTCACATTTACACTTGTAAAATGTTAAAATTATATTTCCGTCACATTTACACTTGTAAAACTCATACAACATTACATTTACACTTCTGAAATCTAAAACTCAAAACTGATTAATTAGGGGCTAGAGAGAGAAAGAAAAATTAATTAGTGTGTAGAAATTTGATTAGTGGTAATTTTTTTTTGGTAATTTTCAATCTCAACCATCCATCTCAATCCAACCATCCACATTTTTTTCCTTTTCTTTTTAATGGCCTTTAATCAAATTCATCTCAACCTTCCATTTAGTCCATCCAATGGCCCTTAGATGGACTTATGGACTCAATGGAAGTGGTGGACTCATTAGATCTTACCTATATATATATATATATATATATATATATATATATATATATATATATATATATATATATATATATATACCCTCCACCCTACCTTATCCACCCACCATTATCCATTTGTAATCTCACAAAATCCACCACACATTTTAAGAGAGAAAAGAGGAGATGAGAGGAAGAGAAAATAAAAGGAGAATTCCGTCCCTCCGCCTCGAGTTCGTAAGGTAAGACCGTCTCACTAGCTTATATAATATTTTATTAGACCTGCCTTGACCTTGACCCACCCTAGTCAGTCGTTGAGCACCCATATAGCCACCGTTGACCGTCCCAACTCGGGTTTGACCGAGTGTATACATGGTTTGTTGTTGTTGTTGTGCGACCGTCTTAAGACGGATTTTTACCCCACCTTTTGTGACTATCTTGGGCTGACCTTGGGTGGGTTTTGTCGAGGGTTTAGTGGAGGTTATAGAGGTGGTAATGGGTGGTGGAATGGGTGGCGTTTGGGTGGTGTAAAACGGGTCCAAAAGGAGGCATACCCGTTGGGTTGTTTTGTTGTTGTTGTTGTTGTTGTTGTTGTTGTTGTTGTTGTTGTTGTTGTTGTTGTTGTTGTTGTTGTTGTTGTTGTTGTTGTTGTTGTTGTTGTTGTTGTTGTTGTTGTTGTTGTTGTTGTTGTTGTTGTTGTTGTTGTTGTTGTTGTTGTTGTTGTTGTTGTTGTTGTTGTTGTTGTTGTTGTTGTTGTTGTTGTTGTTGTTGTTGTTGTTGTTGTTGTTGTTGTTGTTGTTGTTGTTGTTGTTGTTGTTGTTGTTGTTGTTGTTGTTGTTGTTGTTGTTGTTGTTGTTGTTGTTGTTGTTGTTAATGTCGGCTCATGTAGTGGCTGCCGGTGGTTGTGGGTTGGTGGTAGGGTCCACCGTGGTCAAGGGGGAGGCCACGGTGGTGGTGGCGGTTTTTGGGTGGTACTTTGTGTGTGTATATGCGTCGGTCGTGTGTTGGTGTTGTGTTTGTGTTGCCGTGAGTAGGAGTAGGCTATGGTGGCCATAGGCTGGCCGTGGACCACCATGGCCGGTGGTGGTGGTCCACGGTGGTAGCGGGACATGGTGGTTGTCGGGGCTAGGAGTCAGTACGGGTATGAGTCGGGTTTTTAAATAGCTTAAGACGAGTTTTATTTAATTAATTAATTTGTCTTTAATTTAATTAGATTAGTTAGTAATTAAATATATTTTATTATATTTAGGTGATGTTTTTTGTGGAAGATTATTATTAGCCGGATTGCTTACAGAGTTTGCTAAAAGGTAGGTTAATCTCACTCAGTTTTAATATATGTTTATAAGTTCAGATGAGTCGTATTTTAGTGGTCAGTGCATTATAACATGATATTGGTTAAGATGATTGGATGAGTCGGTAATTGGCATATTGTGTGGCATCTTGCATTATTGTACTTGTCATGTATATTGGATAATATGACGGTTGTGACTGTTGGTTGTTGTTGAGGAGACGGAAGGCGGTTGGAAGACCGTCTTCCGCTTGGGTCGCCTCTTGGAGTTTCCCACTCCAAGAGAGATGTGCACATTAATGACTTGTGTACGGAGGGACTCGTGTGGTTGAGACACGACGTCTGGCAGGGGATCCGGTTGACTTCCGGACCCGGTACGCGTTTATGGTTGTTGGTATGTATGGGCGTGTCCCGGTACCAGTGTGGTTGTCGGTGTATGTCTGGGCGTGTCCCGGTACCAGTGTGGTTGTCGATATGTCTGGGCGTGTCTCGGTACCATAATGGTGGTTATTTGATAGTATATCATTCATATCATAGTCATGTTGCATATTGATACACTCGAGTCGTGTCACACTTTATTTATTGAAACTGACATTTGTGGGTCTGTGTAATTGTCACCTATTTCCGGGGTGGCCTGTGTCGATCCATATGATATTTCTGATCATATGGGGAGCAGGTTGAGTACAGGTTTTGCTTGTTGACGTGATCGGATTTGGACCGCGCCTTGGACTCGGAGCCGAGTAGTGTAGCATGGATGACATAGTTATAGACGAGTTGTATTTCATTTATTAATTTGCTTACATTTATGTAATCACTAAACTTGTTATTTATTTAATGAAGTTTCTTAATTGTAATTCCGATTTCACTGCCTCGGGAAAACAAGACAGTAACATTTCCAAATTACCTTGGCCGGGTAAGAAGAGGGTGTTACAACGATGGCAAAGATGACTTGTTCACCATCAATCATTCTATTATTAATATCTTTCAAATTTCATTTATTTTTAGGGTTGCATAATCTAACACAGTTCTTATGAGAACCGTTGTCATTATATTATTAATACTCCTTATCTCTTAATTTCCATTTAATATTAGAGTTGTTTATAAACTCATTACTAAAGTATGAAAATGTTTATTTTGATTGTTTAGTTTTTGGATTGAATATTTATATGTTATTGTAATTAATGTAACCTAAATCATTATTATTGTTAATTCATTTGTCTGTTCGCAACTTATTTAAAATTTATGTTAATAAGCATTTGCATGTAATTAAGAGTAGAACTATATATTAAAACGAGTATATCATACAATTGCAAAAAAAAAAAAACAGTACAACAAGAAAAAAAAGGAAACACAATAAAAAAAACCCCACAAAAACAAACAGCTTGCTATTAAACATCCTAACAGGAGTTTGACTAGGGGTGGGTAATCAGGATAAACTTGATTATAAATCAAACTTACTACATCGGCATCAAGACGGTGATCAAAATGAGGCACTTCTTCGTCTTCCCATGATTTCGGTGCAGTAATAATACTATAAGGAAAAACCCTTCTCAGCAGATGAGCGTCCTCAGCAGTGGCAACCCATAAGTAAGTCCCAACGTGTACATAACGATCCTTAGGATCGTCGGCATAAAAGTCTCATTTGCCCCTTTGATGGTCACGTGATGTATACCTTGCAGCGAGTTGTTTTGCTTGGCGAAAATTGTCAAGACCATCCCCTCGAAACTCGATCAGAGCATATCCAAGAAACCTATGACTCGAAATTCAAGACGGGTGGATTGCCCTAACATTTGAAAATCCATTCTCAATAAGGATGTCCCTCAACAGGGTAAGGCTCTTAGAAGCTGTCTTCCCAGCAGCATCGCGTTTGACTGGGAGATTGTGAATTATGCACGTAATCAGATTGATATAGCGGGTTACCGATTGAGGAGGTGCGACTGCAGATGATAAAGACGACGACATTTTAATTATGATATGTATGCATATGTATATTATTTAAAAAGTGAAGTAGATAGGTTAGTAATAATAAAGTGATTCTTATTATTACTGCAAATGTGATGCTATTTATAGTATAAAGCTACAATTAGTTAGATTAATTTCATCCATACGTTACATTCAAACTTGTATTAATTGTGCATGCATGCATGAGGTGAATAATTGTCAAACAGCCAATAATAATAGGGCATGCATTGGTAAAATCAAAAACTTTTCAGTTTTCACAGTGGATCTTTATTTACAACGGTTTTAAGAAAAACCGTAATTTATTGGTGTAATATGACAACGGCTTTAAAATAACCATGGTTGATATATGTAATATGATAACGGCTTCACAAAGAACCGTTATCATTTTGTGTTATACATATGGTCAAACAATCAATACTGCAACTTTGAATGAGAAAAAGTAAAAATTACAGGTCATTCATTAGTCAAATCACAAACACTGGAAAATCACAAATAATTAAATTGATAATATGATGATTAATGACATTGTTTAATAAATTTAGTTTAAAACGGGTTTTGTCTAACCGTTGTGTTTTTACTAATTGGAAAACGGTTTTTTGGATAACCGTCGTTAGATTATATGTTTAACACGGTACAGTGAACCAATTCTTATTTAACTTGTACCGTTTTCACTTTCCAATTCTTATCTTATTATACCAGTTCCAATTCTTATTATCTTATTATATATATAGGGTCGAGATCCGATGAGAACCACTAATATAATGAGAACTGTGAGAACTACTCACACAGCCCGTAGATCTTAGAAAAATAAATGGCTGATATCATACCACGATTTTCGTCCATACCCTCAGTCATTTAACCATTTTGATTTCTCTCTCCAATATCTTTCTATCTGTCGATCACCTTCTTTCTCAAATTAAAGACAAGCTTCAATATTTTGTTGCTTCCTTCATCAATGGAGACGCAAATTTAACGCATCTTTCACCAATGCTGCAAATTCAATGAGGTTTGTTTAACTTCTTCATTAATTTCCCAGAAATTCGACTTTATTTACTCTAAATTTGTTAATTCGTCAACAAATCAAGGTTGACGAATTGTTGATTCGAGTAGCATATAATTGGAGTACATAATTTAAATTGTTGACTTATGTTTGTAAAGTTAGGGTTTATGTTCATGAAATTGGTAAATTAGGGGTTGGGGAAAATTGAGAAATTACCTCAATTTGTTAAAATCGTGAAATTAGGAACTCAATTTCGTGAATTAGGTAGTCTGGATCTGTTTGTAGTGTTGATTGATTAAGAGAACTTAATACTTCATTTCCCTTTGTCGATCCCATTATATCGAATGAGAAATAATTTTGGGGTTGAGATGTGTGTTGTTGTTAGTCAGATATTGGTTTTGAGTATAAGCTATATTTGCATGACCTGCAAGTTTCTAAATTAATTTTGCTTACCATTGGTATGCATATGAAGTATAACAATCAATTTTGGAAGTAACGTACCATATAGTAGCAAATGGGTAAGTTCGTCAAGGTTTCCGTGAAGGCACAGTCTTGACACTAGCTTTTGTTCTGGTCACCATGACAGAGGAAGTTACTTTTCATTTGAATACAAACAAACAGCAGATGAGATGGTTTATTTGAATATTGCTTAATTTAGTATTTTAGTTGTTGATGATTGTTTATATTGATTTTGAGTTCGTAATTTAGTTGCGATCAGATGATTTACGCGGTGATTTGAATCCAAAAAGCGCGTCTTGCAAATGTTACTTCTTCACTGATTTGCAAGGATTAAGTCTTAAAAAGATGAAATTTGGCGCTGATCATAGGTTAAGTGATGTTCTTCGTCGTCGATTTCTCAGACTAGGTCTACTTTTGTTTTCCGTATGTCGCGTTGATTTTAGTTTGAAGAAATAAAGAGGAATTATCTAATTTTGTGTTAAATTTGCTTCGTGTGATTTGCCTATTTCAGTGCGATTACATGGGATAATAAAGAATTCAACGAGCAATCTGATTGATCGACGAAGCTATGCAGGTTTGGAAACATGTATGTATTGTCAATTTGTGATACTTTAAAGCATATTGATAAAATGTTACCTCCTTAGTAAACTTGATACGATAAAGAAAACGTGCATGAATTACATTTGCCTATTTGTTGAGCTTTAGTGAAAGAGATTAGAGTATTCTTTGCCTTGCTGTAAACAAAATTGTACAGGGAAAATGAGATGGAACAACTAAAATTATATGATGAGTTATTTCTAGTAGATCTCTGCGAGACGTCTAATTCGATTAGATGTTCATTGAATGTACTCATATGATATAGTTGCATGATGAACAAGTGGTAGGTAAATTTTTAGGATTAAAATATGAAGCTTGTTTATGAATTCTTCAGAATACACCTTATTATGCCAGTTTGACGCATCAAGCAATAGACTTTATCCTAGGTATATAACTGTTGTTTGTTTGTATTCAAATGAACCATCTCATCTCCTGTTGAAGGACTAAAAGAAAAAGGTATAGTGATGAAGTTACTTCTTATATTTTGGATGTCCTCTTATACCTTTAATTGGACACTCCAGAGCCATGATAAGAATGATTGAGGTCCATTGAGAAAATCAAAAGTAGTTCTCTCAAACTTGTTCCTTCGTATAGAGGTTAACGAATTTATTAGTTTATAATATCTTTGGTGTAGTCATTACCGTTAACATTACGAATATATACATTTTACTTATTCGAAAGTCAATTAGCTCAAATGGTAGAGCATTGTGCTATGCACAAAATGTGGGTTCGACTCCCATATTGGCTATGAAATACCCTTCTTTCTTTTACTTTAAGATTGAAAAATTATATGTAATTGGTAATCCTATTTCAAGTATGGCATGTATGGTAATAATTTTGATACATATGCTAGTCTTTCAAATGCTTGTCTTGAACTTCTGATCATTGCGAAGCTAATTAAGCTATTACACTCGCTGATCATCCCCTTTGTTGCTTCTCGGTTGATTCTGATCATGGCATGCACGTCATTGACCAAATATGATTATTACCTCCTTAATAATAATTGTATTGTATTGCTCGCATCATGAGTTCATGACACGTTCCCATCATGAGATTTTGCGATTTAATAGGCTATATGGGACTCGAACCCATACCTTTGTGCAAAATTTGCACATTACTCTACCATTGAGCTAATAGCCTTTAAAATACGTTAAACAAATACGAGTATGAAATAATGAGCATATCATAACACCAATTGCTCCAAAGAGTTAAAATACAAAACCACCCGCTAGAATAACTAGGCAAGTGCCATATTAGTTTGAAAAGGACATTAGACCGTCATATATATACTACTATTAAAAGCTCATATATCGACACTATTTACTAGCACATAAAACCTTATTTCATGCACATATAACCTTATTTCATGCCCATATAATACACTTATTTCATGCATGTACACAGTTGTTTGATGCACATATATTGCTACTTCATGCATTGATAAGTTTATTGCACCCCAAACCCTAACCATTATTACTGGGACAAACGATAGGGGAATAGTGTCCTAAACTTTAGGACGGGAAAGGGTTTAGGGTTGGATTAGGCGGATCACTACGCGGACCCCCCTAATCCAACCCTAATCACTTCCTCTTATTTTCATTCGAACGGCGACAAGACCAAAACATAACCCTAAAAGGGAAGAGTGAATCCTTTTTAGGGGACGAGATTAAAACTAGGGGAATAGTGTACTAAAATTTAGGACGGGAAAGGGTTTAACTTAAAATTAATGTCCTTAACAAACAATAATTAGTATCATAATATAACCAATTGACGCAGATGCAAAAGTTTTTAATGCACATAGAACCTTATTTCATGCACATAAAACCTTATTTCATGCACATAGAACCCGATTTCATGCATGTACGCTGTTGTTTAATGCACATATAGTGCTTTTTCATGCATCTACCAGGCTGCTACTTCATGCATTGATAAGTCTATTGCACCCCATACCCTAACCATTATTATTGGGACAAACAATAGAGGAATAGTGTCCTAAAATTTAGGACGGGAAAGGGTTTAGGGTTGGATTAGACAGGTCCGCGGGTCCGCGAATCCTAAACCCTTTCCCTTATTTTCATTCGAACGGCGGCAAAACCAAAAGACAACCCTAAAGGGCAAGAGTCGCTTAATCCAACCCTAAACCCTTTCCCTTATGATGGAAACGACTTTAACTCAAAATTAATGTCCTTAACCAACAGTATTTAGTGTCATAATATAACCAACTGACGCAACTGAAGAACCTTTTAATGCACATAGAACCTTATTTTATGCACATAAATTCTTATTTCATGCATGTACGCTTTTGAGGGAAAAGGGTTAGGGTAGGATTAGCGAACTCGCGGTACCCTTTTCCGGAGAAGTCATTCGAAAGGCGATTAAAGAGGAAAAAGACGAAACGACGCACATTTTTACATATTTCATGCATGTACAAGGTTGTTTAATGCACATATATCGCTTTTTCATGCGTCTACAAGGCTACTTCGTGCATTGATAAGGCTATTCCACCCTACACCCTTGCAATTATTTTTGAGAAGGGATAAAAAAAACTATGCAAATATTCATACTCGGATTACTTTGCTCAAGTCATTCTTGCTTGCATTTGTTGATTTTGGTGGAAAATCATCTTTACCAGACCCAACTCCTTTTACTGGTGGTGTTTTTTCTTCACTGCAACAGTGTTTCGCCCAAAATCTGTCAATGATTTGAGTGATATTTTCAAAGAGTTAAAAGACAAACGCAAACTGTATGTTGTACAAATCCCATGTTGAATAGCTGAAAACATAGAGCGTATACTAAACTAAATCTGCATTGTTTACACAGGAAATGTAAACAATTTCAGCAGCAAGTCGATAAAATCTAGCTTAATTTATAACCCGAAATGTATATATTTTCAGCAGCAAGTCGACAAAATCCAGCTTAATTAACGACAAAACATCGATTCCAACGAAAAAACACAATAAACGACAATTTGAATAAGAAAAAAGAACTTGCTATTAATAATTGAATTTTCAGACTATAAACTGTAGAAAATTGGTAATCAAAACTTCAACGATTTTCGAGCATAAAACTCATCAGCAACAACTAACCGTGAACAAAAATTTATAAAATAAATAATAAAAAAATAGATCGTAATGTGAAAAGGAGTTCTATACCAGAAACAGTAGTAGGTGATTTCAGTTGGACTCACTTTTTTGCGCTGCTACCTGCAAATTTCATAAAGTACAATTCACAAATAATCGAAGCTTGATGAAAATTTATATGATCGACGAACCAAAATGAAGCATTTTCGTAGGTTCGATTATTGCTTAATTGGGACTGAAACTTAAATTTCATATATGTTGGAACAATAAAACTATGAAACATAAAATTTGCCATATAAAAACAATGAAGTAGCTAAAGTAGGTTACACTGTGAGACACCAATATGAGAAACTTAGCACAACGTTGCACACTAGCACATAGAAACCAAGTCGAAAACAATGGAAAACATAACATAGAGCCTAATATACTACTCTTAAGTTAGAACAGTAGGAATGGCAATGCCAACTGTAACTGCAAATGCAAAAACGAGAATAATTTATCAAGCATTCATTCTTGTTTTTCAATCCTTTGACGTGCTTATAACGTTCATATGAGAATCCTAAGAAAACACAGCCTAAATGAATAAAACACCAAAGCACGTACAAAGTAAAAGGTAGGGATGAACTAATGTGCTATCCATATACCCTCGATCTTACTGGAGAACAAGTTGTACACCTAAATTAACAAAAACCTTCTACATGCCCTGAGTCCTAAATTTTGGTTAATCACTTTTATATTTACATTAATAAAGAATTGAAAAACAAATTTCCACTATGAAGTTTACATACTCCTTAGGTTCGATAATTGCTTAATTAGGACTGAAACTTAAATTCTACATATGTTGAACAATAAGACTATGAACTTACTATTTGCCATATAAAAACCATGAAGTAGCTAAATTAGGGAAACTTCATGAAATTCAGTCCCTAATTTTATGATTTCAACCAATTTAGCTAATTTCTCAATTTCCCCAATCCTAATTTCTCAGTTTCCCTAATCTAATTCACAAAAACCCTAATTTCACAAATATAATTCATCATTACGACTTTAACACAATAATCAAGGCCTAAATTCAACTAATTTAATCGACAAATAAAAAAAATACAAAGAGGAAAAGATATAAACCTTAATTTGGCAAAAATTAATCATCACTATCGAAAGTTTACCTCATCGAAGTACCAGGATCCATTGCTGGAATAAGCGTGGAAGATTTTGATCGTCGAAGAGTTTGATCAGAATGTTTGTGACGATCGAACGTAGAAAAAGCCGGAGCGAGAATGCGTTGAAATATTTGATAGTCGAAGAGAGGGGAAAAATATGAGAGAGAAAAGAAAATTGAAAAAATGGCCGACTCTTAAATTTGGGGGTGCGTCGGTTTTTGACAAAATTAGAATATGTTTAATCAATGTTCATCTCGCCGTCAAATTTCAGTTTGATCTAAGGGTTGTGAGTGGTTCTCATGGTTCTCATTATCTTGATGGTTCTCACAGGATCCCGAATCTATCTACACACACACACACACACACACACACACACACACACACACACACACACACACACACACACACACACACACACACACACATGTATCGTATTACGTATTATTATTATCATTACAACTTACGGAGTATTATTATTATTATTATTATTATTACGGTTTTTCTATCATATGCCCACTAGGCACATGTTAAGAAAACCAAAAATGGAAATAATTAATGCTATTTTCATGGAAAATTGAAATAAATAACCACATTTACCTTTTACCCATAAAAATAGCATTAACTATTTCCATTTTGGTTTTCTTAACATAAGCCTAGTCATGATAGAAAAACCCTTATTATTATTATTATTATTATTATTATTATTATTGATGGGGCATATTCTGCACCGCTGACCAAGTCAACATATTGAGCAAGGTCAAAGATATCCACAGCAAGTCAACGGCTTAGGCAACCTAGCCGATGCAGCCCATCGGCCTGTCAGCCTGGGTCTCGGCATGGCAACTTGCCAGCCGGGGCACATACCCGCGTACTCACATCCAAGACCCCTCGGCGGTGAGTCAACAGGGCCCGCCGGCCTGCCATAGGTCCCTCGACCGAGGGGTAGATCAGTCTTTCCACCTGCTAGCCACTTGGCCACTTGGCCACTACGTGACAAAAGGTGAAAGTCTATAAATACTCCTCAACCTTCATTGAGGAAAGTATCCACATCTTAACCTAAGAAACACTATTCATCTGGTATAATCTTCCTTATCTCTCTACAATATACATTTAGCCAAGGAACAACTTATCCCCTAAGTTACTGACTTGAGCGTCGGAGTGAGTACGCTTGGCACAAAGCCAAGCCCTCAGTTCGTTCATTGTTGCAGGAGAGGCCGAGAGGAACAATAAAGACAAGAAGGATTCAAACAAGGACATCATTCTACAAGCAACGGGTGGTAACGAATATCTGCTCTGGAATTACACCCGGAACAATTGGCGCCGTCTGTGGGGAGCACGATACTAGAAGCTAGTCACATTCATTCCCAAAAAAAAAAAAAAAAAAAACAAAAACCCACCCAAAAAGCTAAGAAGATGTCGAAACAACAAGACGCAGTCGTGACCGACGAAACCGCATTCTACCAAGATGATACCTTCAACAATTCTGGAGTCGTGCAGCCCTCCACCGGCGGAGTAATCCAACCGGAGTTCGGGATGCCAATAATACCGGACACACCGCTGCCAGCCAACCAGGTCACCATCATGGGACATGTGGTTGACATAGCAAAACTGAAAATGGTCCTGGACCTAATTAGTAATACGCCTGCTCACACTGTCACGCCGACAAGAGCGGCGGAAACCGTCCAGGAGACCAGGGCCCAAAATGTGACTCCGAGAAATTTGAACGGAGCACTAGGAGAAGCCGACCCGGCCAAGTCGCCGGGGAGCCCAAAGTGGGCGTGGTAGACCTAAGTCCTTCCCGCGCTCATGGGAGGACAGCGTCCCCGCAGCACGAACGAGGCTTACCCCAAAGGAGCCAGAGGAGTCCGACTCAGCAGAGTTGGAGAAGAAGTCCGAGTCGAAGAAGGAGTCCTTCCCGCTACGAGGAGAGGAGCCGGATTAGGAATGCGAGGAGCCGATCGCGCGTGTCGTTCGACACGTGGTCGATGACCCCTCAACGCCTACGTCCTAGAAGTCCAGGTGCCAACTAAGCTCAAGTTGCCACCCCTATCATACAAAGGAGATAGTGATCCGGTAGACCACGCCGAGGCTTTCGAGTCTTACATGTCGGTATGGGAGCAGCCCGATGAGGTCTGTGCCGAGTTTTCCCAACAACTTTGCATGGGATGGCTCAAAGTTGGTACAAAGGGCTTCCTGACGGCTCGGTATACTATTACGCCGACCTAAGAGACGCCTTTCTAGCCCAAGACTCTTACAACAAGAGAAGGGTCGTGGAGACATCGGACCTCCTAACTATCAAACAGAACAGGGGGCGAGTCTCTACGAAGCTATGTGAAGAGGTTCGATGGAAAGGTCCAGCAGATTCGAGAAATTAATCCCGAACTCGGCGGCCTTTGCGGCGATGAAGGGCCTCCCAAGGGGAGACTTAAAAAATGAGCTCATCAAGTGCGGAGGCCCGAGCTTGGATGCCGCCAGAAGATGGGTGACCAAGCAATCAAGGTAGAAGACTATCACAAAACCTGGGTAGGCCCCAGCGAGGCCGAGCACTCAGACAAGAAGAGCCACCGGGAGGACAACCCGGATGAAAGACGCCGTGACCACAACGGGTCACGGTCCGATGAAAGACGCCGTGACAACAACGGGTCAAGGTCCGATGAAAGACGCCGTGAGAATAATAGGTCACGGTCGGACAAATCTGCCAGAAAAACGGGACTCGACGGGCGCCGGTGGAGTTCGAGAACGTACCACCGGAGGCGGTATAATGATAAAACCCCTCTCGTCGTATCGCCGCCGAGGTCTTCGCCCGAGCAAGAACGAGGGCCGGAAGTGGAAAGATCCCCCAAGCCAAAAAGTGACGGTGACACGAGCCAAGATCTTGTGAGTACCACGGCCACACCGCCATTTGACCAACGATCAGGCATCCGAAGAATGCCATTGAAGAGCCGATCCGGAAGGGGCCTCGGCAAGTACGTTGCCAAAGGCCAAAAGACTCGACGCCGATAGTTCAGGTAAGAAATCCGTCTTCGAACGGATAGGAGTGATCCATGTTGTCATCGGGGGCAACGAGAACGGAGGGTCCGCTCATGGGCACAAACGGCACCTGAACGAGCTATATCAGGCCATCAACTTTGTGCCCAACACAGCGGTCCCTGCTTCCAACACCCCCGATATAATCATTGGAAGGAAGGACTACGAAGGAGTCATCGCTCCTCACAGCGACCCACTTGTAGTCAATTTGGACATATCCCACCACCTGGTCAAGAGGTGCCTGATTGACACAGGCGCGTACACGAACGTCATGTTCAGGGAGTGCTTCCTCAGCCTCGGCCTGAAAGTCAAGGACTTGAGCCCCTGCACCAACCCACTATACAGCTTCTCTGGGGCCGGCTGGTACCACTGGGATCAATCGACTCCGGTGACGTTCGGCGAAAAGAAAGCGGCTAAGAATGTCCTAGCTGAGTTCGTGGTCATCGACGGCTCGTCCGCCTACAACGTTCTCATAGGCCGAGTCACCCTGAGCGAGGCTGACGCAGTAATGTCCATCCGGGCCCTAACACTGATGTATGTCTCGGACCGGGGGGAAGCGCATAAGCTCGTTTCCAAAGACGAGAATGACGAGGTGGTCAACGTCCAGATAACTGCCAGAGGATGCAACATGCAATCCCTCAAAGTAGCAAAGAAATCAGAGAAAGGGAAAAGTCTATCCTTACAACAGGAGGGCGACCTCATGGATGTAACTAGCGGCTGACTAGGACGGTCTGCCTTTGATAGGCCATTAGGACGCTGGTAATCTCGGGAATACTCTATGTAGCGGCGGAGGTGTCCAAAACAGCTGTGGGCACCCCGACGCATGTTTTAATTTTACCTAATGAAAAATCGTCCAAGTCTTCCATCAAAATGCTCATTTTCCCCCTAGTAACTAGGAAGCAGCGGACGCCGGCTCACACTGTCATACCGACAAGAGCGGTAGTCTTTATCGATGCGATCTTGCTCACATCTTTGTCATACCGACAAGAGCGGTAGTCTTTATCGATGCAGAGATGTCGGCTCACACTGTCATACCGACAAGAGCGGCAGTCTCCATCAAGAAGTGGGCGCCGTCGCAGTCACCCCAAGTAGTAGACGCCACGGCAGTCACCCCGAGAGGTTTGACGCCGTCGCAGTCACTCCAAGTGGTAGACGCCACGGCAGACTCCGTGAAGAAATAGGCGCCGTCGCAGTCACCCCAAGTAGTAGAGCCACGGCAGTCACCCCGAGAGGTTTGACGCCGTCGCAGTCACTCCAAGTGGTAGACGCCACGGCAGACTCCATGAAGAAATAGGCGTCGTCGCAGTCACCCCAAGTAGTAGACGCCACGGCAGTCACCCCAAGAGGTTTGACGCCGTCGCAGTCACTCCAAGTGGTAGACGCCACGGCAGTCTCCATCAAGAAGTGGGCGTCGTCGCAGTCACCCCAAGTAGTAGACGCCACGGCGGTCACCCCAAGAGGTTTGACGCCGTCGCAGTCACTCCAAGTGGTAGACGCCCGGCAGTCTCCATCAAGAAGCGGGCGCCGTCGCAGTCACCCCAAGTAGTAAACGCCACGGCAGTCACCCCAAGAGGTTTGACGCCGTCGCAGTCACTCCAAGTGGTAGACGCCACGGCAGTCAATAACAAGAAGCGGATGCTGGCTCACACTGTCACACACCGACAAGAGCGGCAATCACCACCAGGAAGCAGACACCTCGATGGTAACGACCAGCGCAGTGATACTAAATAAAGCGTTCAAAATGCCTCAGAAGCGTTAACACAATTGAGATACGCACTCTAGACCGCCTCGGTCAAGCCGAGGCGGAAACAAAAGAGACTCAATTAACAACGTAGGGAGGACAACCCAGACGAAGACAAAGACGCTAAAGTACAGTTGAGACGCTCAAATAATAGCGCAAGAAAAAGAAGTGAGGTAAAAACCTCGGCCAAGTCGGAGGCAGAAGAAACGAGCTCTTATTAAATATGTTCAACAAATTACAAGAAATACAAACGACGGCCGTCCCCATAAGGGTCAGCCAAAAGACAACCTACCAAAGTTGCACAAAATGCGAGAGACGAAAGGCAAAAGGGTACAGATATCATCTCCCTATGTCTGTTCTTGCTCGCCATCGGCCAGATAGCAAAGACCTTCCTCGAGGGGCAACCCAGCAGTTCCCTTAGCAGCCTCAGCTTCAGCAGCCTCAGCCTTAGCCTCGGCAGCCTCAGCTGCCCTTGCCCACTCGGCTTCCTCCTTGGCCGCCTTAGCCTTCTCAGCAAGAGCTGCTGCCTCCTCGGCCGCCTCTTGCTCTATCTTCACCCTCACCGCCTCCTTGGCCTTCTCCTCCACGGCCTTCTCCTTAGCTTCGAGCTTGTCGTCAAACAGCTCGTCGAATTTGCTCCACGGAAAGGAACCTTCAAGAGGGAAAAGCTCCTCAATTACTTCCCTGGCAGCGTCTTCGGCCAGATCCCGGAATTCGGAGCACATGTCAGGGAGCATTTTGGTTTGGAGCATCTCAATGTCGTCCTCCTTTTGCCTTATGATGGCCTCCTTGCTCCGAATCACCTTCCCCTGGATCTGAAACCGTTCCCTGAATTCATTCCTCTGCTGGAAATAGAGGTCGGCGTGCCTCTGAACAAGGTCACACTTCGCCAGCAGCTTTTCAATTTCGGCCGCAGCAGTCTCGGCCTTGGCTCTCTCAGCAAGGACCTCCTTTTCAGCGTCCTCCCTGAGCTTTCTCTCAGCCAAGAGCGCCTTCTCGGCCTCCCCCCTAAGCCTCTGCTCATTGAGAAGATCCAGCTTCGCCTTCGCGGCCACCTTCTTAGTGGCATTAAGCTCAAAAGCGGATTGAGCCACGACCTTCTCCTGCTCCATGATACGAGCACCGGTCAACTCGTTCCACCTCGCCAGTCTCTTGATCAACCTCGCGCTTTCCGCTACAAGCTGAGAGGGGGAAGCCTTCTGGGATAAAGAGTCAATGGCGACGTTATGATCACCACTGCGGTCGGAAAGGGAAACCTTCGGGATGAAGAGTCAATGGCGACGTTATGATCACCACTGCGCGGTTTCTCCTCCACTTGCTGCTCAACAAGAGCGGCGGCCGACAGCGGCTGATCTACAAAATTTAAAGTAAGCATCAGTATCAACATACATAGACATGCCGGAGAGCCTGTCACCGGCAGCGCCTAACGAACCGGCTAAGTCTGAGCCACAGGATAGATCAATACCGTGCTTGGCCTTCTTGGCCGAAGGGCGCATTTCCTCGTCAGCAGCAGAAGCAACGGCAACGGCAAAGGTTGTCTGCTTTCTTTTACGGACAAGGGGAGACCCCTCCTCCTCATCGGAGTCATCCCCATTGGAGATGTAAACGATCTCCACCGTCTCCTTCTGAACAGGGGGGATGGAAGGCGGAGCCGATGTCGACGCCATCACCGCCGAAGGCTTTGTTTTTCGCGTGTGGCGCGGCATGTTGCTTACAACCTTCGCCTGGGCCTCCACCACATTCAAACTTTTCAGCTGCTGGTCCATAAGATCATTCGGCGACGTCCTACGGTCATGGATCAGAGCCTTGGGATGCAAGTTAGCAACGATTTTGTCTTTGTGCAGCCCCATTCTCCGGAGGATATCCTCAGACAAATCCGGTCCAAAGTAGTCTGCGAAAGAAATAAAAGCAAGAATTAAGTAGAAGAAATAAATCGAAGTTCGAAAAACAGGAACATTAAGAGCGGTGATGGGCCTCATACCGACCCCACTCACCCCGTGCCGGGCCTATGGATGAGGCCGACATGGCAGAGCGGCTCATCCGAAGAATGATCTGCGTTGGGGAATCCATTTTTCGGCACCCCACCCTTGTCCGCCTCAAAAGCCTCATCGCCACTTCTCATCCTCTTTAAGAAGGACCTTGCGGCATCCATCTTGAGCTTCTTCCTACCGACCCATCCGTCATGCTCCGCCTTAGTCTCACACCGCAAATTCACTTGGTCTTTGAAAGGAGAGGGGCAGCGGATAGTCATCCCAAGACCTTAACATACACCCACCGATCTCTCCGGTCTTTGCAAGAAGTAAGTTTGTCAACAGAGACATAACCTTTCTCCGTGTGCACACCGTACCAACCGACGCCGAGAAATTGACGTGGAGATAATGAAGCCGGCGGAATAAATTCACCGTCGGGGCCTCCCCCTTGAAGAGACAAAGCCACACAAAGCCGACTATCGTCCTCATGGCCAACGGATGCAGTTGGGCCACAGCGACGTTCATAGCTTTAATGATGGCCATGACGTACTCATTCAGCGAAACCGGAGCCGTACTCCAAGTGTCGCATGTATACGCCCCGTATGGCCGGCGGAGGGGGCAACAGACGGCCTGACCCTCCTCAGGGATAACAATCTTGTATCCCCTGCCAAAGAAGAAATGGCCCTCGAAAAATTTCTCACCGGAACAACTGGCCAGCTTATGGGTCCAAGCTCGGTCAACGCGTACCTTACAGACGTCACCGTGATCCATAACGTACTGCCTCCCCTCTTTGGGACGAGCCTTTTCAGCATCATCACCAAAATCGTCTGCGTCATCATCGACATCGGAGTCATCCTCTCATTCCTCCAAAATCCGAGGATCGACTTCAGGAGAAGGAGACCTAGGGCCCCCAGGCCTTATCAGGAGGGCGTCCAACTGCTCCCCCTCATCAAGACGCGACGGGGAACCCCCCGGCGCCGGTTTACTAGGCCCTAGATCGCGAAGACATGTTTACAATAAAAACTTACAAAGTTAAGAAGTTGGAAAGTTTGTTTGTTTACCTTGAAGAAAAACACTCGCCGGAGTAACAACTCTGAGAAATAGAAGACAAAGAAGCCTTTGAAAGTTTAGAGAGGAGAAAATTTTGGAGAATGAAATTGGTGGCCAATTTCACGGAATAACTGCCCTATTTATAGGGAAAAGCCCATGAAGCGTCAACCAATCAGCGTGCAGACACGTGTCGGACATGCAACCACGGGATGTCAATCGTTGCAACAGTCGAACGTCAATCAATGCAACAGTGACCAAGCGTCTTCAACACGCCCATTCGTATCTCTCCGCCTATCCACCTTCCTCAACAAATTCCCAAGCATCTGTTCTCCGCCGGCCACATGATCAACCAAGCTAAGTAGCGCCGGCGGGGCAATCAAAAACAACTTGCTCTCTCAACCCCTGGTCTCGGCCAACGTCACTTTCTTTTCCACATCGGATGCCCTTTACGCATCCATGTGGAGGGGGGATATGGTACGGCCTAAGAAAGACCAGTAGCCGAGGTAAAAGAAGCCGCCCGCAGAAGCCGTCTGAAAATTTTTACAAATTACTTGCGCAGAATATACGCTCAAACGTACATCGGAGCCCATACCACGGCATAGACTACGCTGGGGCAAATTGATGGGGCATAATCTGCCCCGCCGACCAAGTCAACATATTGAACAAAGTTCAAAGATATCCACAAGAAGTCAACGGCTTAGGCAACCTAGCCGATCGACCCATCGGCTGTCGGCTGGTCTCGGATGGCAACTTGCCGGGGGGCACATACCCGCGCTCACATCCAAGACCCCTCGGCGGTGAGTCAACAGGGCCCGCCGGCCTGCCATAGGTCCCTCGACCGAGGGGTAGATCAGTCTTTCCACCTGCTAGCCACTTGGCCACTTGGCCACTACGTGACAAAAGGTGAAAGTCTATAAATACTCCTCAACCTTCATTGAGGAAAGTATCTACATCTTAACCTAAGAAACACTATTCATCTGGTATAATCTTCCTTATCTCTCTACAATATACATTTAGCCAAGGAACAACTTATCCCCTAAGTTACTGACTTGAGCGTCGGAGTGAGTACGCTTGGCACAAAGCCAAGCCCTCAGTTCGTTCATTGTTGCAGGAGAGGCCGAGAGGAACGATAAAGACAAGAAGGATTCAAACAAGGACATCATTCTACAAGCAACGGGTGGTAACGAATATCTGCTCTGGAATTACACCCGGAACAATTATTATTATTATTATTATTATTATTATTATTATTATTATTATTATTATTATTATTATTATTATTATTATTATTATTATTATTATGTGTAACTCGTATAAACAATATAATATAAAATATGTAATTATGAAATACAGGGTATTACAGTCGTCGCCGTCATTAATAATAGAATGAGAAGTTGAGTCAATCTAAAATGCCTTTATTTACTTGTTTCCCTCCACTTTTTGGCCCCCTTTTTGTTTCTCCCTCCAAAACTCTTTCTTTCCTCTTTATTAACCACAATTATTTTTTTTTCATTCACCCTTCTTTCTTTCTCTCTCTCTTATTACTCAAGTTATGTCAAGTGGTACCTCTTCTTCTTCCTCTATTTCAACAGGGACATGTAATTGCTCAGTTCCAGTAGTATTGCGGACTTCTTGGACTTTGCAAAATCCGGGAAGAAAGTTTCTTAGTTGCAAATTCTATAATCCCGAGACTAAAATGCGTGGATGCAATTACTTCAAGCGGGTTGATGAACCAATGACTGAGTGGCAGAGGAAGGTTATAAACAGGTTAGTGAATGTGAAAAAGGGCATGGATATCGAGATTACTCAAGTGAGAAGTATACTACATCAACTTGAAGAAGCGAAGCGGGGAAATGGCAGTGAAATATTGGTGGCAAAAAAAAGAATCCAAGAAGTTAACCATGGATATCGTAGAACTAAAAAAAATAATGAGGCATGGCTTAAGTTATTGGTCAAATTTTTTCTTCTAATTGTTATTTATCTAGTTTATGATGTATGGTGTTAGTTTGTACTCTTTATGTGTAAACTTGTAATCCTTTAAATTAATGGAAATAAACAAGATTTTCTGAGAAACATATTGTAATTAGCTGGCATATATCAAACTGTTGTTGTAAACTTTTTCTGCTATTGCAGCGGGTTAGGGAAAAATCGTACCAAATGATGCTTTATTTCTTGGCGGTAAAATCAAACAAAATGAAATATTAAATACAACGGTTATACCTAAATTGTTGTTCAGGATGTATTCAGTTATAACGGTTCAAGCCATTGTTATCTATATAAAAATTATGCTTTATTTCTTGGCGGTAAAATCAAACAAAATGAAAAGCTTTAAGACAACGGTTATTTCTATCACATTGTAGATAATACTAATCAATTACAGTTTCAAACAAAACCGTTGTCTGATTGTAAACAAAATACAACGGTTTTTCTTATACCGTATTTATTACTTTCCATTAAACAAGGTCTTACAAGTGTTGTATTATTCACACTATACTCTGAGCTTCCCATCCCCCACATAATACCCTCAAACACTGAGCTTCCCCTCAACCACCAGCCTACTCCATCACCGTCGCCGTCATCATCGTCATCGACATTGTCGCCACCAAATCAACCCGGATTCTCCTCTTTAAAGAAGTAATAAACCCTCCACTCTAGATATTTGTTTGTTGTTATAAGTATGCATTGTTATTATTTGTTTATTAATTTCTGCTTTACATATGGTCGAAAAGCGGAAAAGAAATGATGAAAATGCGTCAGGCGACGACTCAGGTGATGAAAATAATTTGCAACTCACTGCGAGTCGGATGCGCCACAGGGTTTCCCTAGAAGCAATAAATTCAAAGATACCTAATCCATTACAATGGGGTAAAGATACGGGGTTGCCTTATGGTGAGAATGTCGGGTATTTTGCGAGTTGGATTAGTTGTTATGTAAGACAATATGTGCCTCTCGGTACGCCGCATATCAGTGAACCGAATAAAGTACGGAACAACATGCTAATAAATAGAATAAAGGTATGTATATACAATAATAAATGCTTTAGCTGAAATTACGTTACTACTTGATATGTATATTAGCCGAAAAAAACCAACTATGCTCATCATATATACAGTTAGCTTACGTTGTCCCCGAAAGTATGATAAGTACCTTAAAAAAAAGACAGGGGAAGCCCTCAGATCTTGGAAGTTAAAGATTGTTGAGAACCACTTGCACAACAAGGAAACCGGGGAGAAGAACAAGAAACCATCAATAAAGAAGTATTCGTATGTCAGTCAGGACCATTGGGATAGCTATATCGCTTAGAGGCAGTTTGACAAGTTTAAGGTAACTTAATAACTAAAGAAGTATACTTAGTTTAGTATTTGGTCATGCTTACGTTTCTCGATACAATTTATTTGATGAAGGCTATGAGTAAGAGGAACATGGCGAACATTTCAAAGAAAAAGATCGTTTTTTACGGCTCTCGAGGTGGTTATAGATTGATTAAGATAAAATTTGTAAGTACATAATTCTTATAGTATTAGACTATTAGGTGTTTTATTCGGATGTTATATATGTTCATAGTAATCATACATATTTTGAGAGGATATCAATGTGATGAATGAATTGAAGGCAAAGGTTGGAAAATTCAGTCGTCACGGCGCTTGGGTGGAAGATCATACACTCACACTCCTAAGAATGGAAAGAAAGAAACTGAATATTATAAGGACATCAAAGAGAAAATTGTAAGTTTGACTTAATATGTCACTCCTACCACTGGTGGTCGGAGTTATATAATTGTGAGTTTAAATAAAATTTAGTTGCTTAATGATTTTTTGTGTATGTAGAGAATCTGTGAGAAGGAGGTAGAGGAAGGAAAATGGAAGCCTCAAGGACGTGATGACATTCTTGCTAGGGCAATCGGCAAAGCAGAGCATCCAGGTCGTGTGAGAGGGGTATCGACGCATGTTGGTATCACTAAGTATTTTGGGAAAACTCCTCGAAGGATGATGAGTCGTGATGATTCCAAGAAGGTAATCATATAAATACTGTATTTGATTCAACATAATTTATAACTATATATGCTGACATTAATTTCTACTACACAGCTACAGAAAATGGCCAGGTTGATGCTGAGAATGGTGGAAACTGGGAAAAAGCCATTAGAATAAGAGTTGGATATGGTTCAAGAAGTCATAAAGGAAGCAGAGGAGGAGGAGGAGGAGGAAAAAGAGGTAATAATATTTATGTCTTATATACAATGTGTGATATGATTTGGAAAATCAGTACGTGTTATATGGACAAGTGTTAATGTACTAAAGGAAGCCGAGGAGGACATGGCAAGGGAGAAGGAAATGGCAAAGGAAACTGAGGTGGGAGCCGAGGATCGATATCAGCCAGTTGAAGAGGAAGAGGAAGCCAGGAAGGCCGTGACATAGGATGAGGTGGAGGTAGTTGATGATCAGACGTTCTTCTCATCACCGAAAAAGGTAATAGCTGCTAGTTTATAATTATTCATACGGGGATGTAGCGAATTACCCTCATAACTTATGTACTATGTGCAAATCATCCTCTTAAGTTTCACTTGTAGCAAATTAGCCCCATAAGTTTCCAAA
This sequence comes from Silene latifolia, assembly GCF_048544455.1. NCBI lineage: Eukaryota > Viridiplantae > Streptophyta > Magnoliopsida > Caryophyllales > Caryophyllaceae > Silene > Silene latifolia. The sequence goes on along the minus strand of NC_133529.1, from coordinate 103,493,373 downwards.
AATGTGCAACTAAGCACAAATCAAGTTTTCTACCATTTTTTTAAACTAAAACCTATTATTTTATATTACAAAAACCATTTAAATATATCTAATAAAAATTAAATACAATATTTACATATTTAACGAAAAATAAGAACCAAATTTAATATAAACAAAAATTTGATCATGTGACTTTTGATTGTAACTTGACTAAAAAGTCTCATATTATGAATATTTTTTTCACCAAAAAAAAAAAATTGAACATGCTTTCTAATTAAGTAGGAATCCTAGGATTAATCTTTAATCAATAATTTTAACTTTCAATAATATTAAAATATTTATTATGTAAATTTCATTCTTAAAAATAAGATATGTGGTTAATTGCACATTGAGAGAAACTTATGGGACTGATTTGCTACATTTATAAGTTAAGGGGCTTAATTGAACATAACATCAAACTTATGGGGTTGATTTGCTATATTTCCCATTATCTCATATCATACACGTTTTTTACTTATGAAATTTATTAAAGGCAGTGCATGTATGTGTACTAATTGATTAAAGCTGTCGTGAAGGGCGATTGCAAGGTGGCTTGTCGTCTATTCTATTTACAGGGGAAACAGAAAGTTGTTGTTGCCAGAGGATACGTGTTTGCTTACGACTGGCTTCAACAAGTTAAGGTTCATTGTATACCCCTTCGTGACAAATGCAGGAAAGTGGAAGTGTCCCAATTATATAAAGACGAGTATGGGGAAGTAAAAGTACCATTTCCTAATGAGGAGGTCACTTATTTGAAAGAAGCCCTAAGTTCCTATGTGCAATGGCCTGACAACCTCATCAATGTTGTCATCCCCGTGGTAGCTATATGCAGACGTTAATAATTACTTGTTCTTTAAATATATTAGGGTACGAATATTAACATATCGTAAGTACTTTAATCTTTACATTTGTAGAAGTTAAGCAAAGCCATAGCGGCAGCTAAAGCTATTACTACTACGTCAACAGACAAAGTCACCAAAAGGACTACGTCTTCCCTAAAAACAAAACCACACGACATACAATATAAGTCATCTACTTTTGTTGCAGTCAAGCCTGCTTATATATGATTCTTATTATGAATTGTGTGCATATAAGCAAAAAATGAAAACTACTTCGTTGAAGGCTTTGCACAACCTGGCTGTAAAGAAGTCACCTAGAGGGGATGTAGTCATGATTAACATTGAAGAGGAAATTATGGGCGCATCAGCTGATATAGTCGTACTGGACTCGAAGCAACTGATGGAATTTGTCGACCTTGAACCGTTTATAACCGCCACAAAAGGGCATTTATAACCGCCACCATAAGAGATTTTTCTACTAGTGTTTGAATCATTAGAGAGAATGTAACATTGATGGTTGGAAGAGGGTCCATCATGAGTATATTTCCTCTTTGAGTGCTATATGAATCACTCAATCCCATTAGGAACTTAATGAGTTTTTGATGTTGCTCATGCCTACTCACCTCATCACTAGCACCACAATTACACCCACATGTACATGGTGGCACAGACCAGATGCTACGCAATTCTTCCCATGTCTTTCTGGGTTTGGTGTAATAGGTGGAAATGAAGTCAGAACCTTGTGAAATACTCCCTCCGTACCACACCAAAGGTAACGTAGGGAAAATTGGAGTATTTAAGAAAAAGTGGAAAAAGTAAGGGTAAAGAGGGAAAAAATAGGTGGGGTATGTAATTGTGAGTTTAATTGTGGGTTGGTAGGTGGGGTATGTAAGGGCATTAGCAATAGAGGTTCATCAAGAGGTTTGTAGGATGACATGTCCAACATTTTAGAGGTTTGTCAACAAACCTTCTATTGTTGGTGATGAGTGTTGAGGTTCATGGATGAAAGGGGTTACAAATTAGTAACCAGGTTTGTGGAGAGAGAATGTGAGAGGAGAAAAAGTATAGTGGGTCATGATATGAACCTTGAAGAGGTTTATTTGTTGTTGGTAGGAGGTTTGTAGATAAATGAGTTTGTAAATTAGCTCATGTGGCATGAGAACAAACCTCTCACTACTACAAATTTAGGCAACTACAACGCCCCTTTAACAACGATTATTCACGAAAATCACAATAGACGTTGTAGAATGTATGGCGCGAATTTTACTAAAATCAATTACAACGGGTATGGTTATAAAAACCGTTGTTATTATTTTTAACAACGGGTCACACATGCAGAACCGTTGTTAATAATTTGGCGCAAAGTTAGTGAAAAGTAATCACAACGGTTATTTTTGAAACCCGTTGTTAAAACTTATTTAACAACGGGTGTTTTTTACAACCGTTGTTAAAACTTTTTTCACAACGGTTGTTGTTTAATAACCGTTGTCAATACCTTCCATACTATAAACCACACAAAACAATCTGCTGCAACCACAAAACACAACCCTTAATACACAAACACAAACACAGAAGACAAACAAACACAAAACACATACACACTCTCTTTCTCTCTTTCTCTATTTCTCTCTTTCTCATCGCCGCTTTATCTTCTCGCCGTCATTGTGATTTCATCGTCTATTACGTTACGTATTTATCGGGTAAATCTCGTAAATCACTTTATTAGTTTCATCGTCATTATTTTCTTTTTCTATTTATTTCTTTTGCATATATGTGTTTTTATCGACCATTATGTTATTTGTTTAAGTATTGTTCGCATAATTAGTTATTAAAACAATGAAGAAGCAAGATGAAGAAGTAAGATAAACATAATTAATATATATATATATATATATATATATTTATAAATACATAAATTAAAAAAAAAAAAAATTACATATGTAAAAATGCAATTCTTATATTTTCATGGAGGATCTTATTGTGCTCTATCGTATCCCATCCTCTCCTCCTTGGCTATTTGGAGGTTAGTTTCGTGATTCTTTATATCGTCATATAGCCGCAATCGCTTCTTTTCCTCCGTCAAGCCATCTTCTTTGGCGTGCTTGATGCGGATCGAGCTTCCGCAAGGTAGCTTCTGAAACTTTCCTCAATATGGAGGAACCGGCGGATGAAGTTGTTGTTGTTCTCGATCATGGTAAGAGTCTTTAGGATGAAATCATTCATTTTCTTAGAGTTTTTTGAGTTTGATTTGAAAGATTAAGTAGAGTTTGTTTTAACAGTTAGAGTTTGGAGATGAATATATGAGATAATGGAAATGTTAGTTGAGATATGCAATGTATTTATACTAAGCAATGTGTGGGTTGAGTTAATTGCTTTTTAATTAATATATATGTTAGGAAGTTGTCTAATCATCATCATCTCTCTCAATAATGCTTATTCAAATCCTATTACTAACCCTTCTCATTCCATATTATCCGCTTCATACGTATATGATGATGTCGGTAATAATGCATGCATTGGAATTCTAACAGTAGTAATTATGCATGCATCTAGTAATATTTAATTTAATTTTTTTATTTTTTAAGAACAAACAACAACGGTTATTTACAAACAACCCGTTGTCTTTAGTTATAACAACGGTTTTGTATATTAAAACCCGTTGTTATAACTTTCCCCCCAAAATTGAGTCACACTTTCCACAACGGGTTTTTATACATAAAACCGTGGTTAATAGTTTTAACAACGGTTTCCTTAAGTAAACCAACCGTTGTTAAAACCTTCTACAACGGACGCTAACAACGTCCGCTTTTTTATATAACAACGGTTTTTGACCGTTGTTATAGCCTGTATCTGTAGTAGTGTCTTAGAGGTTCATCTATTGCTAATGCCCTAATGGTATTTTGTGTAAATATCAAATGGGTATAAGGATAACTTGGTAATGTTGTGGGCCAAATAAGGAATGTTACCTTTGGTGTGGTACGTCCGTTTATAGTAAGTGTTACCTTTGGTCTGGTACGGAGGGAGTATCATTTATTTGAGACTGAACCTGATACAGTTGTGCACCATTAAACTGCTCATATATTTCAATAATTTCTCCCCAAATATCCTTAGCTGACTCATAGTAGATAATGGTAGCAGATATTTCCTCATCCGGGAAGTAACTAATGCATCACATCTACGCCACTGATTATAATCGGGATGCCTCTCTCTAGGTTTGGATATGTCTCCATTTATAAAGCCTATTTTGTTTTTAGCGGACAAGGCTATAATAAGTATAGATCTTTTCCAATATCCAAAGCCAGTCCCTTTGAAGGGTTGGGAAACCAATGACTGCCAAGGATTCTCCGATGAATGGACAAATAGAGGATGGTTATTGTCCGTCATCCAACTAGGTTTGGTATCCTTGTTTTCTTCAGGTTTTGTCATTCATTATAAACGAAAGATGTAATCTTGATAGATAAAAACAACACAAGAAGGTAAAATGTAGAGGAAAAACTAAGTGTAAAAAATATCACCTGTATAATGATATATCCTGCTCTTAATACCATGATAAATTCTGTGTTGTTTTTCCATTGGAATTTGTATTTTGAATAACTGAGTTGAATGAGATGATTTGTATTGAATATAATTTTTTGTGATGATTACAATTTACAACACAAATTCTTGTTTGTGACGGCACATATCCGTCACTCTTGAGTGACGGATACCATTTTACCTCACAAAGTACCCACTTTTTCTCTCTCTGCAACACTATTCATGTGGTCCCCTTTCTCCAATAACCCATTTTGTTACCATTTTATCTCACAAAATATCCGCCACAAATGGTAACCCGTCACAAGGGAGACCAATTGTGATTACAATTGTACGGCTGTCAATTCTATATATACAACGTAAGACCTAGGTCATGCAAGAAAGTAAATAGGCCCAACTTAGGAGCTACGTTGGATCATGTGTCCAATAATTGTTTTCATTCATCGCTCACTTAACACGTCATCCATCCCTGCGTTGTTGTCAGCCAGGCTGGTATCCAACAATATGACTATACTGTATGTCTTTATGAGTCAAATTCTAAGCCAAATGTGGATATGATAAACAAGTAAGACTCTTACATATATAGAAAAGCATTTGTTTGTTTCATATACCTTATACTTCCTCCATTCTACAATAATCTACCTATTTTTTTTAGGGTTATTTCATAACAATAATCCATCCTATTGGTGGTCTGCAATAATCACTCTATCCTATCAATAATCCCAATTAAATCCAACCTAAACACCATGCATTCTAATAACGATCCAACTTGTATTTTTTTAAGTTTTTATTGGATTATTTGATAGTTTTTGGACAACCTAGATGATATTTGTGATGTTTATGTGTAATATTTTTCAAGTGGTCAATCAAGATCTTGATTTATTTGATACATATAAACATAAAAAATATCACCAAATTTGTTCGTTATAAGAAGGTATGGTGCTTAGGTTGGATTTAATTGAGATTATTGATAGGATGGAGTGATTATTGCATACCACCAATAGGATGGATTATTGTTATGAAATAACCCTTTTTTTTATTGGGCCATTTCACAATGATCTACCTATTTCTATTCTTTCTATTTATAGATCTAAAAAATGACCAAAGTATCCTTATTACCCTTCATTATTTACAAAAAATGCCACAATTAACACACCTAACTATTCCCCTAATCTTAATTAACCTAACCTATATTACTAATGACTCCCTCCTTTTTTTTTCTGATTTCCCACGTTATTTCCCCCATATACCCCATTTTCCTCCCTCTCTCTACCCTCATTTATTCAAACCTACCACACTATCTCCCTCTTTCTAGAACTTTCCTTTGAAACCCTAAAAATTCCTACTCTTTTGTTCCGTCGTTTGTCATCCATTCTTATCTCTACCTTCCTTCCTTCTCCGTCCATCTTCTTATTCTTAATGTCTAAAAATAATCCCAAATTTGAGCCTTCCTATCATTCATCACTGGATCATTTGTTATTTGTACCCGGGGTTGGTCATGTTGCCCCGGATACGTACTCTGGTTATGGTTCACTGCTAGATTCCGACATTGATGACGACACGGAGGCTACCTCACCGTTATATCTGGAGTCAAACACCGTTGTTCCTGATTCTATACTCGTGGATCTCACTAAGTCTGGTGAGAAAATGTTGGATGGTGATAAATATGTTCATGCATGTGTCGAAGAGAACGAGATTTCTCCAGAATGTCATAGATTTGCTGATTTGTCACCTAGTTCTGTGAAGTTCAACCGGTTTTGTACCAACTTTTTAGAAAAAAAGAGGAAGAAAGATCAAAAGAGAGGTATGAAGTGTTAGATCATTCTCTTAATCTCGCATTTAATTTATTTTTTCATTAAATTTTGTGTCTTTTATTGTGTGATTGACTTATTCTGTGTAATCTGATGCTGCAGTTGAGGAACTCTATGATTTTGATGCTGATATGCTGAAATCTGTTGACAAGTCTGGTGATTTGTCACCAAAGACGAAGAAATTCAATGCTTTTTATGCGAGATGCTTAGAAAAGATGAATAAAAATTGCTAAAAAGGGAGGTTTTTTTCTAATACCCTTCCTTTAATCGTTTAATTCCTGTTTTCGCCTGATTTAGATGATGTTTTCGCCTGATTTTGATGATTTTTTATGATTTTGATGATGTTTTCGCCTGATTTAGATTTAAGGGGAATTTCTATGTTGTTTTGTTAATTTGCGGGTTAAAATGCCCTTCTGTGTTACTGGGAATTTCTGGTTGACTGCTGTTGCTGGGTTTTGATGTTAGTTTCTGAAATTGTGGGTTAAAATGGCCATCTGTTTTACTGTGACTTTCCGGTTGACTGTTGTTGCTGGGTTTTGATGTTAGTTTGTCAAATTGTGGGTTAAAATGGATATTTGTTTTACTGTGAATTTCTGGTGGACTGTTGTTGCTGGCCTGCTTATTCTGTTTTGAGTATGGGTTAACAAGTTTAGTTTGTTGGCCATTGTGTTAAGTTTTTGAACCATTTCACCATGCTCTGGTTTTCCTTGGATAGTCTGTTTTGTCTGGTGGACTCTGTTTTGTTTGGATAGTCTGTTTTGTATGCTTGCTTTCACCAATTCTACAATAATCTACCCATTTCCTAACATGGGCCAATCCACTATGATCTAGCTGTTGTCTAAGTTGGTGTTAGACTCAACCTCAATGAAGGTCTTCACTTGACTGAGAGGTTGTCTTTGTGTTGGTGTACAATAGTTAATGACAATACTCAAAGAAACCTAAAATAAGTGCTCCATGTTGTTGCTAGTAATGGCACCATTATTTGTAGCCATGTCGAGGTAACTTATTCTTAGGTTTACTGACCCATATTTGCTGCCACCAAGAGGCATTACATGTTGAGTTACTTGTTTTTTTTTTATTTCTGAGTTTCCATGTTATGTCTCCTCTTGATGAGGCATTTATATGTGGTCAGGTTACTCAATGAAGAAAAGTTGCTTGCTGAGAGTAACAATGCATTAATCATAAAAACTTGAAATTTCATTCATAGTCCATTACAAAATGAGTGCTTACATGGTTCATTCATAGTCCATTACAAAATGTCATTCATAGGTTCTTATGTTTGCCTCGATAAACTTTCATGCTTAAGACTTTCTTGATGCTAGTTTATCAATCAAACAACAACCTAACTTGTTCAAAAGGGAACTTGAATGCCTAGGTCCAACATTAATTGATCTAGTTCACCTATTAATCCACTTGTAATTAAAAACTGAATGCATTCTTTCAATAGGTCTTCATCAACTGTTAAATCTCTAGGTAGTGTCCCATTCCTTCTTTGTACAGCCTTGGCCAAGTGTGGTAGTAGGTAGTCATTGTGACCTTTTCTTTTCATAATTTCCACCATACAAGCTTGCAAGCTTAGTGTGACGGTCCGCACACTTCGAACCCTTAGATTTATTCATGCTTTTGTAATTTCATTTCCCTTGTATATTTTTAGTAAATACTTTCTTAGTTTAGCATAGTTAGTATAGCTTTTCTTTCCATAAATAGGTATATCGCTATTCTACACTTTCAATGTTTCCTGCTACCAGGATGTAAATATCAAATTTCCCTCTTTAGGGAGTACTAGTGAATGAAAATCTGCTTCCTACCTTGTGCCTTCGTGTTACTTGTTGTTGCTTTGTTGTGAACGACTCTTTGCCTTCACTTTACTAATAAGCCGTGTTTGTGGGATCGACACTAGGATCCCGACTCACACACCCGAGACCGATTACGAATGCCTAGTGCTTGACGCTCTCGTTGCAATCCTGTCGAGTGTTGCCGAGACCCGAGTATCGTGCTAGTGAGCGATCCTTCACTAGTACGAAGATCCATGTCGCTTGCATCTTGCCTTGAGCCGGGCAAGGGTATGCGCCACGATCTGGCAAAAGTACCGGACCGTGACATTTGGTATTAGAGCCCGGTCTTCGGACGGGTTTCTGCACGCCGCATTTGTTTATCGAGATCGAGAAAATGGGCGAAACAATTGAGGATCGAGTGGATGCCTTAGAGGAATCAATCGACGTCAAGCTCCCCAAACTCGAGGGCGTCGTTATGCGGATGGCCGCGAGCATCGAGGTGTTGCAGAAGACGGTTTGTGAACTCGAGACGAAGGTGGACGAGATGAACACCCGCATCCAAGCGATCAGTGATGTGATTCCTGATGATCGGGAGGAAGATATCAATCATCTCCACTGAAAGGTCGAGATGTTAGAGAACACTTGCGCCACGCTCGTGAAAGTGGTGGCCAATGACGGGAAATCTGTGGGGGGGCCATAAGGTGAAGGCACCTCCACCTCGTACCTACGATGGGGCGAGGGATTCGAAAGCGTTCGATAACTTTATCTTCGATATGGAGCAATACTTCCGAGTAAGTGGGCTCGACGAAGACGCGGAAGTTGTCACGGCAAACATGTATCTAGTCGACGATGCCAAGATGTGGTAGAGGGCTAGGTACAAGGAAATCGATGCGGGCACGATTACGGTTAGGGGTGTTCAGAATAAACCGAACCGTAATAACCGAACCGCAATAACCGAACCGCAAAACCGAAAAACCGTCCATTTTTAAGGTTCGATTAACCGAACCATTTCGACAAAGCGGTTCTTTGAACCGAACCGTTAACTTTATTATGGAAAAGGTTCGGTTACGGTTCACAATTTTAGATAACCGGTTAACCGCGAACCGAACCGTTTCACAAAAAAGTAAGCAAAAAATTAAAATATTATTTAAAAAACTGTTCGTTCGTTTAATTTTCTTAGTGTATCCAAATTTAAAATTTCTTAAATTGATTAATGCTAAAGTTTAGCTTATTAACTTTATTGTTGGGTATAATATATAATGCAATTTAATTAAACTATTAGAAAAAATTCCCAAAAATTAACGAAAACTGAAAAAAAGTAATATAGAACGATTATCGGTTAACCGGTAACCGAACCGCTAATAACCGTTTAAAGTGGTTAACCGAACCGTTTATAACCGTTTCTAACGGTGCGGTTTAGGTTCGGAGTTTTGCCGAACCGAACCGTGTGCGAACCGAATTAAATTAGAGGTTCGGTGAACCGAACCGCGAATGAACACCCCTAATTAAGGTGACATCGTGGGCCGACTTCAAGAAGATCTTAAAGGATCACTTCTACCCCGAGAACACGGAGTTTGTTGCTCAGAAGAAGTTGAAGGAAATCAAGCACACCAAATCAATCCGAGAATATGTGACGGAATTTTCAGCGTGCATGCTCGAGATTACCGAAATGTCCGAGACGGACAGGACATTCGAATTCATTGACGGGTTGAAGAGGTGGGCACAACAGGAGGTCATGAGGCAGAATCCCAAAACTCTGTCTTCGTCCATGTCGGCAGCGGAGCGCCTGCTCGACTTTCACGGGGAGCGAGAGGCACCAAGAGTTGTGGCACCAACAGGGAATACTGGTGCGTCACAGAGTGGGTACAATGGACAAAGGCCACAAAATTGCGCCATTTCATTTGGGAACAGTCGGTTCCGCTCGCAAGGAAGTCAAGCCCAATCGGCGAGTACTACGAACTCACCCTCAAGCTCGTCTTCGAAGGCGGAAAACTCAACTGCTTCCACAACGAAGAAACCGTTCGCGTGTTTTGTGTGCAAGGGTCCTCACAAGATGCCGATTGTCCGAACAAAGCGGAGTTCAATGCCATGTTCAAGAAGATGCCGAAAAGGGCTCAAGAACGTCTTGATGGGGCATTGGCCGACTATCACCAAGAGTATGATGAAGACTCGAGTGATGGTGAAGACCAACCACGGATGGGCTCACTTCAAAGGATTAGCGCGATGGGGAAGTACGAAGATTCCTGCGCCAAGAAATCCAACGGGCTCATGTACGTGGACTTGATGGTGAATGGGAAGCAAGCACGAGCCTTGATCGACTCGGGCGCCTCCCACAACTTTGTTACGAAAGAGGAAGCTGATCGGTTGGGGCTAGTTACGCGGGATGCTAACAGTGCCCTAAAGCGGTCAATGGGAAATTGAGACGCATCCAAGGAGTGGCTAAGAAGGTCGCGGTCCAAGTGGGTAAGTGGGCGGGGAGCTCGACTTCACCACCGTTCATTTGGATGACTTCAAGTTAGTACTCGGGATGCGCTTCTTTCAGAAAGCATTGGTAGTATTGAAACCGAGTGACGGATCGATGCTACTAATGGGGTCTATCGTAGTGAAGACGGTAGACGGCGATGAAGACAAGGGGCAGCATCGAATTTCGGCTATGAGGGTGATACCGACGCCGAAACAAGGGATGCGACCTTGGAGAATGCCTAAAGGTTCGGTGGAGCCGAGAGCGAACAAGACCCAGGCTAACTACGCTGCTAAGTGGCCTGGGGGACGAAAGGAGAGTCTACTACCTCACCGAGGAGTAGACAATGAGGGCCGAGATGCCCAAAGAAGTAGGCCTCGTACCATCAGGGGGCCGCGTCGATATGCTGAATCGACGTCCTGGTTTCATGTCGATCGGCCAGAAGAGATAAGGCCTCGTACCATCAGGGGGCCGCGCCGAAATGCTGATTCGGCGTCCTGGAGATCTCGCATGTCCTTGAATGCAGGTACCGCAGTGAAGATAGATAAGGGGAAGGTCCATGGGAGAAAGTGTTTGGAGAGACCCCGAGAGATGTTTACTCGGACAACGGCAAAGTGGAATTTCCTGGAAGACAAGGAGCGAGGAGTGAACTTGGAGAACATGATGTTCGGCAACTTCTATGTCAAGGAGCTTCAGCCTATCCTTGAAGGGACGATGACGCCAATCATTGTGTGGTCAGAAGCTCGCCCACAAGCCGCAGTGCAGAGAAAGCCAACACAACATGGACAACCAGGGCTCAAGCACGATGTCTCACTGAAGCACCATTCAAGACTATGGCGTTGCCGAGGGCGACAACAAGATTAGGTGGGGGAGAGTGTGACGATCCGCACACTTCGAACCCTTAGATTTATTCATGCTTATGTAATTTCATTTCCCTTGTATATTTTTAGTAAATACTTTCCTAGTTTAGCATAGTTAGTATAGCTTTTCTTTCCATAAATAGGTATATCGCTATTCTACACTTTCAATGTTTCCTGCTACCAGGATGTAACTATCAAATTTCCCTCTTTAGGAAATACTAGTGAATGAAAATCTGCTTCCTACCTTGTGCCTTCGTGTTGCTTGTTGTTGCTTTGTTGTGAACGACTCTTTGCCTTCACTTTACTAACAAGCCGTGTTTATGGGATCGACACTAGGATCCCGACTCACACACCCGAGACCGATTACGAATGCCTAATGCTTGACAAACACTAGTGCTTGACGCTCTCGTTGCAATCCTGTCGAGTGTTGCCGAGACCCGAGTATCGTGCTAGTGAGCGATCCTTCACTAGTACGAATATCTTTGTCGCTTGCATCTTGCCTTGAGCCGGGCAAGGGTGCGCGCCACGATCCGGCAAAATTACTGGACCGTGACACTTAGCCACATATTGTCTAAGGTTTCAAATGTCTCTGCTTCATATGCTTCAGTCATATTCTTGACCAACTCTTCAATTGTTTTAGCTGGAAACTCATCTTGCAAAGATTGTATAGACCTAAAGAAACCTAAGTCTAAGATATTTATATCAGGGGAGTTGGGTGGTTGTTGACTTAACTTGATATTGAAACCATTTGATGTGGCTGCCTCTATGAAATCTTTATCTTTCCCATTGATGTGTGGCTTTGCATTATCTTGTTGAATGCTTATTTCTTTTGATGCAGTTGCTGGCCATTTTTCTTTAATGGCCGGTATCACTAAATTGATCAACATTTCCTTGGTAACTTTCTTTGTGATGGATTCAATGGGTTTTGTGAGTATAGTACCTGCATTTCTATTCTTACTTTTCCTCTTTGCCGGTTCTTGATAAGTAAATGGCCATATGCCAAGCTTTCCATCAAATAGAACCTCGCCATTTTTCTTGTATGTGGGCCTTGAAACAGCAGCCAAGAACATAATCTTGGTTATGTATCTCTTGCTCTTACAACTTCTATATGGAAGTGCTTCATTGCTGCCTATGTAGTATCTGCACTTTGGATTTGTCATATAAAACCACTTTTCATCTATGTGGATAATATGACTCATGTCCTTGAACATGACACACCTTAAGTCTATCAAAGACCAATTTCCCCATTACAAAGTGCAACCTGATAAACTTATTGTCTTGACTTAATGCTAGGTGTATGCTGTTTGTGTGAGACTTTATTAAACCTTCTTTAACCCATCTATGGCAGGTAGAAGGTGAATGCCTTATTGCCTTTCCCAACCTCTTTAAGGTGGTTCTCTTTGACACATCAAGTCCCATAATGGTCTCAATTGGACAAGGTACTCTTTCCTTCCCCTTCTTTCCTTTTATTTTACTCCTTACATTGATGGGTATGTGCTCCATACGCTGCTTTTTTGCTGCTGTCCAAATGCTATATATACTTTTTCTTGTGACATTGAATATGGTGGCTACTTCATTCATCTTACCATGCTCTGGTTTTCCATTTTTGCAGCTCTCAAACAACATACAGACAACTCTATGCTTCTCATCGTCAGTGAGATTTGGTTTCTTCATTGTATTGTGGCTGAAACTTGTGTAATTTTTGTAATTTTGGACTTTGATTTTTTATTTTGGGTTTTTTTATTGGAGAGAATGGCTGTAAAAGTGATGTAATTTGCCTAGTTTACTGATGAATGTAAATTACTGAGTATTTGTAGAATTTGCAAGTTGTAATGATGTGATGTTAATTGGTGGGAAATTTGAAGTTTCATGTTGTTTCTCCCCTTTTTCTAAAAAACCGGGTGGAGTAAGCAAATTGGTGGGAGTTTTGATGTTCATGTACTTTCTATTTCCCCCCCCCCCCTCTAAAAAACCGGGTAACATGTGTGTTTGGTGGGAATATTAAGACTTACCCCACCTCTTAACACATCACATTAACTTGCTAATTATTCACACATGTTGCCTCTAATCTACTCTCCTTGGTTGTTGAGCCAAAAGCAAATGGGTAGATTATTGTAGAATGGAGGAAGTATAAAAAAGGGCTATGCTGGTCAAATTATACAAGACTTTGCGTGACCCCTTCCATTTTGCGTAACTTGGCAAAGATGGTCAAGATTGTCAAACCTTGCGTAGTATTTTTATGACATTTTTACCCTCTCTTTCCTTTACAACTTACATCTTATGCCACTATAGCTATAGATGTCAATATTTCATCCTAAGCAATGACAAATGTCATCATGTAGTATCCTACTTGAGGCCAACAATATATTTCACCTTACTTTGGTATTTCATTTCAATTATTACTTATTTCATCTTATCTTAATAAATACAGAAACATTTCATGCATCCACATTGATCCACGTCACCTTATGCAGTTTTCGTTTTCCTTTTTGTTTTTTCCTATAAAATAAATCGTGGGCCCCATTTGCCATTTAGTTGAATTAAATTCTTTTTTGTTACAGATTTATCATGTTTATAATCTGATAAGTTATAGGCACCCAAAAAAAATCTGATAAGTTAATATGTTTATATAATGATTCTTATTTTTTTAATTTTACAATTTTACAACTTAAAGAATATTAAGTAAATGATATATTATGAAATATCAATACAATGTTCCCAAAAATTGAACAAATTAAAATTGATAGAATAAGGGCTTAAAAATTGATAGCTATAAAAATTTACGGAGTAGTTATATCAATCTTAAATAATTTTTTAAGCATACAATTACCAGATTTACATATTTTCTAATTCTAAAAATAAAAAATTACCATTTGATTCTCATGAAGTATAATTATTACCAAAAAAAATAACCTAATATTTTTTTTATGAATAATGAAAAATAATAAAAAAATCTCAAAAAATTACTTTAAACGCTAGAAGGAAAAAGAATGAATTTCATCAATACCGCTAAAAAAATAAAACTAAAAGAAATAGAATATAAAATATTCATATATTTTGGTTAACATTTTTTAAATGTTAATCATTATATCAATGTTCTTAAAAATATACCCGTGCAATTTTGCACGGGTTGAAAACTAGTTTCAATTATTATATGTTTGCTTTTATGCAAGTTGTCCATTTTTTTTCTAATTACATTTGTTTATCTCACTTAATTATTTGTTCACTTTTTCGACATAATTTGATTATCAATATTGTATACTCTCTATGTTTGGTGTATTTGTTTAGCTTTGAAGCCTTTGATCATTATCCATAATTAATATGAACAAATTTTTTTATCACCTAAAGTCCTAATAATAGGTGTGTGATTTTCTATTAATTGTATTTGCTTCTTATCTTTAGCCCTTTTCGCGTTTAATGGTGATGTCCTTTGGCGTTATTTTATTATTTTGATGGCCTTACTACGGATTCAGGAGTGTAGGTTTGTTTTTACAATAGCATACTCTATTACTCTACTTGGTAATACTATGAGAAACCTTGACAATTGGTAACACTATTATTTTGTTCTGCAACTGAAATGCTTTTGGACTAAAATAAACATATGCATATTCTAAACTATGTATATAGAAATAAACATATGTATATTTATATATCACAATCACATTCAATATATACGTGCGTAGCACGTACCAAATAACTAGTGTTTAAAAAAGTGTGAACACCATTTTTACAATCTTACTCGAAACCGTGATTTGGCCTTCTTTAGTATTCACATTAACAACCACATTACACCTATATGCTTATATCTTGTACTAGTTTACTTGCATTCGTTGCCATCATTTGAATATTTCAATCCAGTTTAGTCAGGCGCTCAATGATGAGCTCCCTTTTCTACCTACATTCTATTGTATTTGGAGCTCATTTAGTAGCATTTTGCAAAGGGTTTTTGGGCATTTTTAATGTTTTTAATCCAATACCAAATGTTACTACATTCAACAAAGAAGTATCAATGAACAATTGAAGGTAATTCGGAGCAAGAAAAGCAGCAAAGGAAGGCCAAGATCAAGCACCAAAGGCACCATGAAGAAGCCTTTCAAGAAGTAAGCAAGAAACGAATTGAAGACAGAGATCAGCAAGGATCTCGCACGGTGCGAATTTCCTGCCCCAATATTTCGCACCGTGCGAGTTTTCTGGGTTTACTTCCGTTTGTATTACGGGTTTCTCTCATCTAAAGCCCGTGGATACTTGGTTGTATTAGACTATACATAGTGTGTTTTCCTCTAGGTTAACACATCTATTGCATTATTGAAGAATTAATTTATAATTTGGAGATTTATCATCTTTTAATTGGGTTTAGATCTAGCATGGAGAACTAATCTCCTCTTCTCAATCCGACTCAAAGGTGTAATCTTTGGTTGTAAGACTCCTTAATCTTTCCTTTTTTTTTGGAAGAAATAAGCTTCTCATTAGAATAAGAAACATTCCTTACAAAGCAAGCCACTAATGATTCCTTATATTTACGAAATCATTTGATCAACTACCTCATCTAATAGGGAATCACTTACATTAGAAAATAATCTAACGGAGACAAAATATTTAATTTGATTAATCAGCTGCTCAACAGACCAAGAGCCGTGATCAAACAGCCTTCTATTTCTCTCCTACCATAGAAGGTACACAGCAGCAGCAATGCAGCATCTGGCCCATTTCTTTCTCCATCCCTTCCCCTTGTACCTAGACAGTTTTATCAGCTCTTGTCTTAAGCACAGGGGTCTTCATGTGAGGCCCAACCAGAGCAATACTCTCTACAGCACCTCATTCGAATAAGGACAAGCAAAGAAGATGTGCTTGCTACTCTCCATATCAGCCAAGCACAACGCACATCTATTAACAATAACCAGACCCCTTCTGTTGAGA
Organism: Silene latifolia; assembly: GCF_048544455.1. Classification (NCBI taxonomy): domain Eukaryota; kingdom Viridiplantae; phylum Streptophyta; class Magnoliopsida; order Caryophyllales; family Caryophyllaceae; genus Silene; species Silene latifolia. Next base: position 103,477,161 of record NC_133529.1, on the reverse strand, counting down.
TTATCCACAGTTGGTAACCCATTCTGAACTGCCATTCTTGTAATAACAGAATGCCTAGGCATCACCACATGATCCATGAGAGGCCTTGCCCATGAAAGGTTAGGATGTCTGCCATGAAACATAGGATAGATTTTATGAAGCATCAACTTACCGGTGGAGCTCCAGTCCCTCAACAAGTTCTGGGCATTAGTAAGTGAGCCAGCCAGAGCAATGAACTCATCTCTAGCATGCAGCAAGGCTTTCCAGATTATTGAACTAGACTTACCAAGGGTCACAGTCCAACAATCAGCCCCCTGAATGAGATATTTGTAACACCAAAGAACCCAAATGGATTGAGTATCTTTGGAGATTTTCCAGAAAATTTTCAGCAGCAACGTTTTGTTCCAACTCAAGATTTCTCGAATGTCAAACCCCCCTTGTTGTCTAGTCCTACAAACCTTACTCCAAGCAAAGAAGATCGGCTTCCTATCAGTTTGATAATTCCACAAAAACTTCCTGCAAAGCCTATCAATCTCCTGAATCGCTCCCTTTGGTAAAATAAAGCTTGCACACCAGAAATTCTCAACACCAAATAAATACAGAGTTTAACAATTGCACCTTGCCAGCATAAGAAAGGAAATTGTTTGCCCAATGAGTAATTTTTCCTTTGATTTTCTCAATAAGAGAGTGATACATTTCTTTGGTCAATCTAGAAGAGTGAAGAGGGATTCCCAAGTATCTAAAAGGAAAAGTCCCCTCTAAATAACTTGTGTCCCTCAGAATTATGTCCTTAACCTCAGAATGCACCCCTCCAAAGTAAATGTTGGTCTTTTATGGGTTAGGTTGCAACCCAGAATAATCAGCAAACAACTTGAGGCAATATTCCACAGCTTTAATTGAAGGATAGTCCCCCCCTAGCAAACACCAGCAGGTCATCAGCGAATATAAGGTGGGTTAGCCCTAACCTGCAGCACTTAGGATGGAAACTGAAGTTATGATACTCCTGCATCCTCCTAAGAATCCTGGATAAAACCTCCATGCATAACACAAAGAGCAGGGGAGACAGAGGGTCTCCCTGCCTGAGCCCTCTCTTTCCCTCAAAATATCCCACAGAAGAGCCATTGATGTTAAGGGAGAACCTGGTAGTTGTGATACAAGTTAAGATCCAGTGACAGAACTGATCAGGGAATCCAAAGAGAGGCAGGATAGTTTGAAGAAACTTCCAGTTAACAGAGTCAAACGCCTTCTTAATGTCAACTTTGATAACACATCTAGGGGAGGAGTTCTGTCTACCATACCCAGCAACCAATTCATGTGCAAGCAAAATATTATCCCCTATAACTTTGTCTCTAACAAAGGCAGATTGCTCCATACCTACTAGGTCAGGCATCACCTCCTTCATTCGTTTAGTAAGAATTTTACTAATGGTTTTGTAAATAGTGGAGCAGCATAAAATTGGTCTGAAGTCTTGAACAGAGGTAGGGTTATCTCCTTTTGGAATAAGGGAGATAATGGTAGCATTCACTTCTTTGAGCAGCTTCCCAGTCCTAAAAAAAATCCTGAATAGCTTTTACAAACTCAACTTTAATGATACTCCAAGCTTGTCTAAAGAACCCAGATGAAAACCCATCATGACCTGGACTCTTAGCAGGTGCTGTGTCCTTTCCCCAGGAGTTTCCTCCTGCGGAAGAAAGATTTTCCGCGTTTCTGTTATGGAATTGCGGTAGATCTCAACTTCCTTATTGTTTAAAATATAATTTCGGGATATATTTTGCCAAAAGATTAAAAGATTAAAATTATGGAATAGAAATATCCGGAATATTCCAGAACATTCCGACTCGGCATTTTAAACGGTTCTTTAGAAAATGAAGACGGTTTTTGACCCGGACTCCAAATGAACTCTAATTACTGTCAAAACGACCGTAATGGCGCGTAGATGACGATCAAGGGGTAGACACAAGTATTTGAGCTATCACTTGACGATAAACTTACGAATTGTCATAAATCGTTCCGTGTACCAAACATGCGGCCCAATCATCACCGGGTGGCTTGCGGGAGGTGCAGAAAGGAGGTATCTACAACCACTCATTTTCGAAAAATTTAAGACTGATAAATCTCTCATTACTTCACAAGATGTTATAGTCAAAGCTTATATATACTTGTCACAACCTTTTCGGAAAGTTTGTCACCCCTTTAGGGCGGAAAAATTCAAATCATTTTATGATAATCCCCCAATAAAATTATAGTCTCACAATACTATTAAACTATGTTTAAGATGAAATCAAAAATTGTTCATATTCTCACTTAGTTCAAAAATTTTCGACCAAATCGATGATGAAATCTTCATTTTTAAGGCGATGTAGCACACTACTAGTGAAGATAGTAGTCTTGTAAAACGATTAAACCAAGATTCACTTATGAAAGATCAAAATCTTGAAGATTAAGATAAACTTTTGAGATGAAATTTTCTAACATCAATAGAAAACAAAGCATCCTTAATCTCCTCTTCAGTGACCTTAGCAATCAAAGGGGCCCTCTTATCCTGAGGTAAGTAGTGTCCCTTCAGAATAATATCCCTATCAAAATCTTTAATCTGTGTTTCAGTGCCAAGCAACCCTTTGTAGTAATCCAGGAAAGCCTCAGAAATACTGTCAAAAGAAGTGCACTCTCTTCCAGCCATATTATTAATCTTACTTATATGACTCCTGCTTCTTTTAGCTGCCATCTTAGCAAAGAAGAAAGATGTATTGGCATCCATCATCTTTACATCAAATATTTTAGCTCTCTGGTAAACCATACTCAGCTCAGCATTTTTCAACTTACAGTACCTTTCAACCAGTTCCACCTCTAACTTCAGCAATGCAGAATTTAAAGGATCTCTCTAGATGCTAGCTTGACATTGCAGAAGATCATTTTTGGCCTCCTTAGCTCTATCAGACACATTGGAGTAGCCTCCCTTATGAAGAGTTTTGAGTTTCCCTTTACCAAACTTCAGATGGCTAACCAATTTATACATAGAACACCCTCGCACCTCCTCCTTCCATGTCTCCCTAACCAGGTTAGTAAAAGCAGGATCCTGACCCCAACAGTTAAGAAAATGAAACTATTTAGGCCTCTGAGTTTCATTATGAGGAACAGTAATTATCAAGGGGGAATGGTCTGACACCTCAGCCTCTAGTGCATCAGCAAAAGCTGAAGGAAACTGTTGATTCCAATCAGAGTTGACCATAGCTCTATCCAATTTCATCCACTTCCTATCCTCCTCCTCCTGCTAGTTAGTCCAAGTAAAGGTACAACCATAAGTATTAAGATCTTCCAGCCCTGATAGATCAATTTCCTCATTAAACTCATCAATAGCATTTAGGTTAGGAGGATTACTACTAATTCTCTCCTCAGTACTTCTAACACAGTTAAAATCTCCCACACATAACCAAGACATAGTGGGAAGACAGTTCTGCATAAAGGACCACAACCCAACCCTTCCCTCCATATAATTAAGTCCATAAACAAAAGAGACCTGGATAAGTGGATTACCAGGAGACTCAATTTGAACATGGACCCATTGATCCTCAATAGAAAGAGGAGTGACCACCAGACTTGCTTTATTCCAAATAACCCATACACGACCATTATCATGATGAGCATAGTTATTGAGAATTGTAAAACACCTAAACCCCATTCTACTAATATAGTTAAACTTGTGATTACGCACCCTAGTTTCCAGGATACCTAGAATATCCAATTTATTCTCCTTGAAACAATCCACTACTTGTGGGAAATAATCTGTATACTTCCCTTAATTTAGAAGGATTATAACGATTTAATAAAGATGATCAATGGTCATAAAATAAAATACATAAACAAAAGTAAAGGATTCAGAAATAACCTTTGGTCCTAGCAAATATGGCCTAAGAACAATATCAAAATTGATATTCGCCTATTAGTTGCACCCAAGACGATATGAGATATGCCCTTTGATTATGCTAGAAATCGATCTAAAATTTTCTGTAAAATTTAGTTGTTTTTGTGTTCTTGTGATGAGAGAGAGGAGGCAAGGTCAAGAAAAAGCATTAGGGTAGAAATAATTCTCTACCTTTATTTTTATACAGACCGAAACTTGAAGTCAATTAGGAAAATAAAAACTCTCCTAAATTTCGTCCAAACTAACCGAAATAAGGAGTAAAATTCTCCTTATTTTTGGTCTTTCCAAAAATATATAAAGTGTGTTAAATTGTCATCTAGTGAGGATCGAACCCATGACCTCTTGGCTTGTGTACCCTCACTATTACCACTATGACACATTCAACTTGTTGATATTAAATACAACTAATTATATTTAATTACGAATTAACAGATTAATTCGTCCAAACTAACCTTATGGATATTTAATTTAAATATAACTTATTATATTTAATTTACGAATTGACAGTTAATTCGTCTCAACTTAATATTATTTAATCTTCATTAAATAATTGTCTCATCAACACATTGACTAACTTTTTAGTCATTTTGGGCATCAATGTGATTATATTTCTACAACCACATTTCTCAAAAACATCCTATAGGTGTGACCTTTAGGGACCAGTTGATCACCGCCATCTGTATGATAATAACGTCAAACTTTCTAGCAAGCCAACCTTTATTAGGTAAACGTTAATCAACTGATTAAATATACGAAGTATACCCTTGTGAACCTGTAAGAGATTTACAAATGTTATCACACTAATTTGTGGAGGACACAAGCTCCAACACTACTTCACGTTATTTAAACGCTTTATTCATACCTCGAATATTCCATACTCCAATCCTCATGGTGAGTGTAAGGGAGGTGGATCCTTGGCCTCACTAACATCCAACTCCTTAAAGTGAACTGTCACCCTATCATCAACTGAGACAGTCAACACAGGTATAATTCTTGTATGTGAGACATCCAATAAACTTTCATTCTGGTAGCACTTATTCACCAGCACCACCTCCTTTGCCTTTGGAACTGGGGCAGTGTCAAGCACTGGTGTTTTTGAGTAACTGGGACCACTGAATCAGCAACAACTGGAACCTGGGTGGGGACCTTATCAGGAACTGACACAGCAGGTGCAGATGCCTGGACTGGTTTTGGCTTGAGGAGCCTGCACTTCTGAACCTCATGCCCCAGCTTCTTACAGTGGGAGCAGTAGTAGGGTAACCACTCATAAACTATCCTCTGCAAAACCTCTCCAAAAGGAGTATGTAGAAGAATATCATCTGGCAACTTCTGAGACACATCCACCTCGATCATAATCAGAGCAAAGGACAACCTCTCCTTGTGTGTAGTGACAGGGTCAGCATACAAGGGGGTACCAATATTGCTAGCAACTTTACTCAAAGCCTTCGCAGACCAAAAGATGGGATCCAACTCAGGTAATCTAACCCAGACCGGTACTCTGGATACAGTATCTAGCTCTTTAGAAATCTGAGGAGACCATCTCTTCAAAACTAAAGAATGATTACCCAAACTCCATGTACTTCCTCTTAGAATAGTACATAAATCACCCTCACTGGGAAAACGAAAGAAAAACCAGCCCTTCTTATATTATAAAACCTCAGGTTTCTGCACATGGTTCCAATTTTTCCCCACAAACTCCCTAACCTGAGTTAGAGAAGGCTTCCCTCCAATTAATTTCCCCACTAACGTGTTTGCCCAATACGCAATCTCATCCATAATATCCTCAGCATCAATAACCACTACACTTTCAGAAGACTCCTTAACCATGTGTAATTCCATACCCACGGGGGACTTCGCAAGACGCTCAGCCCAAGTAGGTTTAGCTACCGGAATCACAGGTATGGTCAAAGCAGTAACAACTGGATTACCAGTTCTAGGTGGTGAAATCCTAGGAACAGCAACCGATTTAGGGTTTCGTGACGATGAAGCAACAAAAGCGTGCGAAATACTATCATTTAGAAGATGTACCTGAGGTGTCACAGGGTTCTCATTAGCGATTAACTCCGATTGAGACCTGTCGCGACGAGGAGGAGCGATCGGTGCGGTGGTTTTTTTAGGACGAGCCATGACCGGAAAAAGGGAAAGAAAATCGCCTTAGAGAGAGCCTCTCATGCCATCCGGTTTTCCTAAAATTAACTTTATCTCCTTAATCTTTCCTTAATTATTATTATTGTTCTTAATCTCTTGTGTTTAATTGCTTAATTTTGAAATCCTTGTTAGATTATGGTAATTAAGTGTGATTTCCTTGTTACTTAATCTTGCCAAGTTCCTTAATTTACATGTAATTGGGTTTATTAAGTGTGATTTCTTTGTAATCCCATATTGCAACAACTTGTTATTAGACTAATGAATGTGATTTCTTCTTGGTTTAGTTAACATTTGAGAGATTAATTTGTGATTGCTCATTAATTATGTTTTCATTGTGAGTAATTGCACCGATTAGATTCCTATTGCTTCATCTTCTTGTTAATTAATCTATGTGTGTGATTTTTACTAGAGGAATTAATAAGTTGGGTCAATTACTAAGTGTGATTTCCTTGTGGTTGACTTCTAATTAAGGAAATTTGGAGAGTTAATCTCACTATTAGGGCAATAATATTAATTAGAAGGATTGATTGAGTGGTTTCATCAACTAAAGTGTCTCACTTTATTAAGTCGGATTAAGTTTTCCATGAACTTGATAAATTTCCATCTTAAAACTTGTTTGATTGATTACTTGTTGTTCACTCTTATTTGAATTTCATTTTGTCTTTGAAAACCAACCAAAACAACCCCCCCCCTTTTTACATACTTGTTGTTAATTTGTCACAATTGTTCTAATTGCTCTCTTGATTTCACCATTGCAAAACCCCCCTTCTCTTGGGTTCGATCCCCTTCTTACTACTTTACTTGTCTTAGAATTAGTTTAAATTAGTATTAAGTGTGGCTTATAAATTGTTAATTTGGTCGTCTTAAATAGCGACATTTTAGGCGTGTCAAATTTTGGCGCCGTTGCCGGGGATTTCCCAATAGAAAAAAAAGGAAAAAGACAAGAAAAACCCGGCTAGGATGAAAACCCGAAAGGGCATCCTAGGCAAAAATGGGAAAGTGGCCGAGGTCGGAGTGAAAACCCGAAAGGGTGCTCCGGGCAAAAAGAAAAAATGAGTGCGGGCCACGAGAGTAGAGGTAAGGAAAAGAGCTAAACCGAAAACCCGAAAGGACGATTTAGGCAAAATGAGAGAATTAGGAAAAAAAAGAAATTGAAAAACTTTGTTGACTCTTTGGAGCCTTGAAATCATGTCACATACATGAATACTTCCATTTGGTGGTGGTGACATAAGTGGTGGAGCTCTAAAAGGCTGGAAGGGTAAGTTAGAAGTGTGCCAAGTCTAAGTAGGGGGTGTTTGAAGCCAATATTTTGATTAGCTTGGTAAACATCGTGAATGGTGAAATGAGTGGATGTGTTGTTGGAGATTCTTATGGTCATGATTAGTTGAAGTGAAAAGAAGAGGTGTTGAGATTGCTTAGGAATGATGGAGGTTGTAGGGTTACCTACTTTGTGTGTTATGAGATGTTGTTAAGCCTAGGTAACCTTGTGTGTGCATTGTTGAAGTGATAAGGGGGAGAAATAAGGAGTATGGTGAATGGTTGTTATGAATTGACGGAGAATGATTGGTGGGCTAGGATCATCTTAGAAGAGGGATGGTATAAGGAGTGCAAGTGAGGGAAGGGAGACTTGCTTTGGAGGTATTTGGCCGGGTCACTTACTTGCTATGATGGTGCCTTGCCGGAAAGTGACCGTGTGTTTTAATGAAGGCGATATAAGGAGGGAGTGTGTGAGAAGTAAGGAGAATTGGGAGCATGCCCATGCGTCTCTTTAGCCTAGCGGTGATGAGCTTTACTCTAGTTTGCTTGGGACGAGAAAAGGGCTAAGTGTGGGGTGTTTAATGAGCTCCCTTTTCTACCTACATTCTATTGCATTTGGAGCTCATTTAGTAGCATTTTTCAAAGGGTTTTTGGGCATTTTTAATGTTTTTAATCCAATACCAAATGTTACTACATTCAACAAAGAAGTATCAATGAAGAATTGAAGGTAATTCGGTGCAAGAAAAGCAGCAAAGAAAGGCCAAGATCAAGCACCAAAGACACCATGAATAAGCCTTTCAAGAAGTAAGCAAGGAACGAATTGAAGACGGAGATCAGCAAGGATCTCGCACGGTGCGAATTTCCTGCCCCAATATTTCGCACCGTGCGAGTTTTCTGGGTTTACTTCCGTTTGTATTACGGGTTTCTCTCATCTTTAGCCCATGGATACTTGGTTGTATTAGACTATATATAGTGTGTTTTCCTCTGGGTTAACACATCTTTTGCATTATTGAAGAATTAATTTGTAAATTGGAGATTTATCATCTTTTAATTGGGTTTAGATCTAGCATGGAGAACTAATCTCCTCTTCTTAATTCGACTCAAAGGTGTAATCTTTGGTTGTAAGACTCCTTAATCTTTTTTTTTTTTTTTTGCTAAAATGTAAGCTTTCATTGATAACCGCAATTACAAGAGTTTTTAACACCATACATCATTTTGTGCTAGTATCAAATGAGTTGCACCTTACATAACCATATTCTATCTTTTGGATTAACTACTCTAGGTTTACACTCATGGAATCTGCTAACAATCATCCTTCTAATCTGCTGTACTACCAGTTCAGGTCTGGTAACACTTCCATGCATACGTGCACCATTTCTTTGCATCCAAACCATGTACCAACACGCCAAAACAGCAGAAGTATACAGCTTCTTACGAATTGCACTCCATCTCTTCCTAGCAATAGCATTCAGAACATTCTTCTGATCAATATCAGACTCCAGCCAGAGACCAGTACCTCGTAGTAGGCTCTTACTGAAGTGACACTCCTCAATCAAGTGTTTATGCGTTTCAGAATCTGACTGGCACAGACAACACAAGTCATCCTGTGAAATCTGAAGATGAGCCAGTTTATCTTTCAGCAGAAGCGCATTATTTGAGATTAGCCAGGCAATAAAAGAATGCTTTGGTAAAGCCATAGAGCACCAGACAGCCTTATGCCAATCAACCTGGACTCTTTTATCTCTTAACCATTCATAACAGCCTTTAACAGTAAACCCTCTTGATCCAATACTCCATTGTCCATCTACAAATCCCTCTTTGATCAGATCCTTGACATTGCAAACTTTCCTCCAATGCCAACTGGAATCTGCAGGAGGACTGTAGTCAAACCAACTGGCACCTTTTAAGTACACATGATAAACCCATTGTACCCATAGTTTATCTGGTTACGCTGCTATCCACCATGCTAGCTTCCCAATAGAAGCCTTATTCCAAATATGACTCTGCTTTATTCCTAATCCACCCTCATTCAGAGGGACACAAACCTTAGCCCAGCCAAGCAGAGGAACTCTAGAGTATTCTGACCTACCTTCCCATAAAAAGGACCTACAGATAGCATCTACTCTAGACATCACACCTTTAGGGAGGACAAACATAGAGGCCCAATAAGTATACATAGAGGTTAGGACAGAATTAACCAATACAAGTCTCCCAGCATAAGACAATCTTTGAGCTCCCAGGCTTCTAATCCTCTCAACAATTTTATCCACTAGCCCAGCACAGTCCTTCTTCTTTAATCTCCCTGCAGTAATGGCTACTCCAAGATATTTAAAAGGCAGTGTGCCTTCTTTAAACCCTGAAATAGCTAGAATTTCTTTCTTCAGCTGAGTCTTGACTCCATTAAAATATGCACAAAACTTTTGTGCATTCATTTACAGTCCAGAAGCAGCTGAGAAAGCAGAATAAGCTCTCAACATAACCATAATAGACTGTGCTTCTCCTTTGCAAAACAATAAAAGATTATCAGCAAACATTAAATGAGTTAACTTCATTTTCTTGCAAAGAGGGTGGAAATGGAATTTCATTTTGTCAGTAGCACAAGATAGAATCCTACTCAAGTACTCCATACACAAAGTGAACACCAATGGTGAGATTGGGTCCCCTTGCCTTAACCCTCTTTTGCCAGGGAAAAGCCAAAGGTCTCACCATTAAGGGAAAGAGAGAATGAAGCACTTGTGATGCATTCCATTAACAGCTTGCTAAATATAGGAGGAAACTTGTATGCATCCAATAACTCCTGAACAAATCTCCAACTTACAGAATCATACGCTTTCATGAGGTCCATCTTAAACATACATCTTGGAGAGCAAGACTGCCTATTATAAAGCCTTACTAAATCCTGACACACCATGATGTTTTCAATTATACTCCTACCTTGGATGAACCCTCCCTGGTTTAGACTGATCAGATCTGGTAAAACCCTAGCCAATCTATTACACATGAGTTTAGACACACACTTGTATATCACATTGCAGCATGCTATTGGCCTGTACTGAGTCACACTTGTTGGCATCTTACACTTGGGTATTAATGTAAGAGTTATGGCATTAATTTGCTTCAGGATTTTACCAGTTCTGAACACATCCAGAACAGCAGCACTAACTTCCTCTCCTATCACACTCCACGAGTCCTTAAAGAAAGCACTTGAAAACCCATCAGGGCTAGGTGCTTTGTGGCCAGGGATAGAGAAAATAGCTTCCTTAATTTTTGTAGCTGTAACTGGTTTTTGCAGGATCTCCCAGTGTCTGGAATCACAAACTGTCCCTTTCCTGACAATATGCACATTCACAGGTGTAGTCTCTTTGGTAGTACCAAGAAGATCCTTGTAAAAGTTTAAGAAAACTTCATGAATACCATGAGGATCATCAAATTCAGCTCCATGAACATCTTTAATCATCAACACTTGATTCCTCATGAACTTACTTTTAATCACTCCATGAAAATATTTTGAATTACAATCTCCATCTTTAATCCAGGCTGCTTTTGCTTTTTTACTTAAAAATTGAGTGCAGGCAGCCTGTAACTCCTTATAGTCTTGTTGAGCTACAATCTCCTTAGCAATCCAATCTGCATTCCCAGGATTCCTCACAATTTGAAGTTGAATGTATTCCAAATTCTTCAAGGCCATGGAAGAGGTGTTTTCAATGTCACAAAAAAACTCTTTATTGAAATTCCTGAGATGCAGCTTAAGCATCTTAAGCATTTTAACAAGCCAAAATATCTTAGTACCCTGGTGATGTACATCCCACCAACTATTCAGAGCATTAATATAATTAGCAGCTTTACCCCACATATTGTAATACTTAAATGGTTTATTATGTGTAGCCAATTGGCTCCTGCATTTTATAACACATGGGGTATGATCAAAGGCTCCTTCTGGAAGAAAATGAGCATACATATCTGCCATAAGGGTACTCCATTCACCATTTATCAGAACCCTATCTAATCTACTGTAAACACGAGTAGCAGGCTCTTGTTTATTATTCCAGGTAAAAAGAGATCCCATTGCTGGACTATCCACCAAACCACACCTAGTCAAACAATGTTGGAACTCATCAATTTCAGTATCACTGCTACTACCACCCACTCTTTCAGAATGAGACAAAACACAGTTAAAATCCCCACAAACTATTCAGGGTTCAGCACTAGTATCAACAAAATTCTCCAACTGCTCCCATAACTCATGTCTACCAATAATATCATTATAAGCATACACCATAGACAACCTAAAGACAGTATTTGTAGCAATTTCAGTAACTCTCATGTTGATACATTGAGCTGAGTAATCACAGAAGTCAACATGAAAAATGGTAGGATCCCAAAGTACCCAAACCCTACCTCCCTTATGCCATCTATTGTTAGTCGACAAACTCCATCCATCCATGAGAATTCCCTTAACACTATTTAGAGACAAGGCCTTAACCTTAGTCTCAAGGAGGCCAAATAAACCTACTTTGTTCATATACATAAACCATTTTATATGCCTTTGCTTTGTAGGATTATTAAGCCCCCTAACATTCCAGAACCCAAGGCTATACATCCCCCACCCCAGGGTGAGAGACACTACCACTTATCCCAATGCCTTCCTTGGGTGTTGCTGAGGTATTCAGAGCTTCTAAGAAGGTATGTTGACCAAAAGTATGCACACTATATGCTCCTTCTGTACTTTCCTGCCTGCTCATTCTCATAATAGGCCTCATAGGAGTAGGACCCATAGTGTATTTCCCAGAATTGAGCCACACCACAGGAGTTTTCAACTGGATTTCAACCTGGGTTCCAGGCTAAGTAACCACAGCAGGGGTTTGAGCAATCTCCTTACCCTTCTGTAGTGGATGTATTACCTTGCTATGCCGCTGTGGTGGCTCAGGTTGCTTACGTTTAGGCCTCCAAACCTTGGTTTGAGTTTTATGAGCTGCTCCTTGGTTAACAGATTTCTTCTTAGTCCTTCTGCAGTCTACAGAATTATGCCCAATACCTTTACACCCAGAGCAAACAACTGGCTTCCACTCAAATTCAACTTCTATTTCAACAATTTCACCATGTTCATCCAAAAACCTAACTTTATCAGGCAAATCTTTCCCAAAAACTACTTCAATCATGGCACGTGCATAACCTATTCTGGTCTTCTCCTCAGTTGCAGGGTCACATTTTATAAACTCCCTTAGAAGAGAAGATATACGTGCAATCCCCTTCCCCCAAAATTTCAAGGGCAACCTATGGAATTTAACCCAAACAGGAACAGACTTCACCTCATGTTTAACCAATTCAAGTTCAGCACTTCAAGGTTTAACTATTAGGGGTTTGTTATCAAACAGGAAGTGACCCTGTTTCATCACAGCCTCATATGCTAACCTTGTCTTAAAACGAACTAGAAAAACACCATTAGGAAGGAACGAGATCTTGTCTACCTGATAGTTCCGCCATAATCGTCTAATGAAACCATCCACAATCTCCCATGGAGGATTAGCCCCTAGGATGAAGCAACAAACAGAGTTCCGCCAGTAGTCCAGTTCTTTCTTAACCTCCTCCGCTGTGAATTGCAGCATCCCAGGCGGCTCCTCCTCAATAACCTCCAGGACAGAAGGAGAAGGCACACTAGCCACCACCTCCTCATCCTCCTCCGCAGCATCTTCCACCAAAGTCTCCAGATTCAACGGAGGGATACCAGTTATTTCTCCCAAGCTCTTCTCTTTCTGAACATCCGCACTTGAAGGACCATGATTTTTGGTAAGAGCAGGGAATTCTTCTGCACTCGTAGATGATAAGAGATCGAACTTATTACTAATTTTAGTATTTTTAGTCGTTTGATTTTGTGAAAAAGATGAAGATTTTGTTTTAGCAGCCGTCATGTTGTAAGAACCCTAAAATTCCGTGCTTGTAATCTTTTTTTCGCTTTTTTTTTTCTCTCTCTCTATCTCTACATCACTTTTATTCTTGATTTACTTAGTTGGTTTAAGACTCCTTAATCTTTCCTTAATTATTATTATTGTTCTTAATCTCTTGTGTTTAATTGCTTAATTTTGGAATCCTTGTTAGATTATGGTAATTAAGTGTGATTTCCTTGTTACTTAATCTTGCCAAGTTCCTTAATTTACATGTTGTTGGGTTTATTAAGTGTGATTTCCTTGTAATCCCATATTGCAACAACTTGTTATTAGACTAATGAATGTGATTTCTTCTTGGTTTAATTAACATTTGAGAGATTTATTTGTGATTGCTCATTAATTGTGTTTTCATTGTGAGTAATTACACCTATTAGATTCCTATTGCTTCATCTTCTTGTTAATTAATCTATGTGTGTGATTTCCACTAGAGGAATTAATAAGTTGGGTCAATTACTAAGTGTGATTTCCTTGTGGTTGACTTCTAATTAAGGGAATTTGGAGAATTAATTTCACTAATAGGCAATAATATTAATTAGAAGGATTGATTGAGTGGTTTCATCAACTAAAGTGCCTCACTTTATTGAGTCGGATTAAGTTTTCCTTAAACTTGATAAATTTCCATCTTAAAACTTGTTTGATTGATTACTTGTTGTTCACTCTTATTTGAATTTCATTTTGTCTTTGAAAACCAACCAAAACAAACCCCCACTTTTTACATACTTGTTGTTAATTTGTCACAATTGTTCTAATTGCTCTCTTGATTTCACCATTGCAAAACCCTCCTTCTCTTGGGTTCGATCCCCTTCTTACTACTTTAATTGTCTTAGAATTAGTTTAAATTAGTATTAAGTGTGGCTTATAAATTATTAATTTGGCCGTCTTAAGTAGCGATATTTTAGGCGTGTCACTCAACAATTCGGAATACTTATTAGTATAATAGTACGTTATCATGCGAGTTAAATCGTTGGTTACACATCATGTTGGATCATCGTGACATGCTTATTTTAACCATTTAAAATTGGTTTATGCACTATTATAACTTGTTTCATGGATTTGATTTTCTTTCATTTTGTTCATTTACATCTATACCTAATAAAGTATTGATCTTATCTTTGACGTCGCAACTTAGACAGTTAGGTAGTATTTTTATTTGTTTTTGATATAAACTTTTTGTTAATGATAAATAAAAAAACAATGGAAGGAGTGACAAAAAAATCGAAGTCTTACACTACGAATAGCGTCGGCCTAATACCCAAGATTGGACGCGAGTCTTCCAATAAGAACATATAAACATAGAAAATCCTTTGGAGAAATTGCAATAAGGATTTAACTAATAGTCCATCTGAAATTCTCAATTAAGAATTGCTCACTTTAGCAAAGAATTGTAGCTATGATGTTAAATTCAACAACGGGCCTGAGCCATATCCAAACAGAGGAGAAAGAGTCCACAACTCAGGCTCAAGAGGGTGAGTATCTCCTAACATATGACTGTCAAACTTACCAAATTACCAATTCAAGAGTTGCCGATAATAACTGGACAATCCCGGGAATCAATATGCTGAATCCAACTACATAGACAAGCAATAATGCAATAGTTTCAGATTTACTACTGTTAAAAACCAATTGTTCTATACTTTCCAACAGTACACATCAGATAGACTATGCTTCAGCACCTTTGGTGCTTCAGCTGGGGTACATTGAGATATGCTAGACCTATCAGCAATCGAACCGACACAGAAAGATCACAACAGACCTAGTCATAACTGTCGCTGATCGCTGCAATAATGTTCAAAATTTTATCCTGACTTCCTGAGATGTAATAGTATTAGAATGTGTGATATGGGACAAGTTTCTTCGTGTTGATTTCTTCATGAGTCCTTTTCTGAACTGCTTTTACTGCAGCCGTTCTTGCAGCATTAGCTGCTCTTTCAGCTGCTGCGACCGCCTTACTAACTTGGTTATTACCGGCTGTTACCACAGTATATGATCGCTGACATGCTTCCCTGGCTTTCTGCATTTACAAATGACATGAATTCAATCAGAATTACGAATTCTTTAACCCCTCCTTCAAGATACCCAAAGCCAGGATTGCGTTTAAGGCATTGGGTTAGCATTATCATATAACACCTGGAAGTCTGGAGCAGAACTGATAAATACCTGGACAACATCTGAAACTTGGCCAGAATACACTTGAAAAGGCAATGTAGACAGTCCAATTCGACTGCTACCATTGTCAAGGATGCCGTTTTGCCAGTAACCAGATTGGACCTCTCCGTTCCTAAAAGTGTAAACACCAAGGCCTTGTCTTCTGCCTTCATGCCATGATCCCTCATATTGGTGGCCGTTGGCATATTTATAGACTCCAAATCCGTGCACTTTGTCAGCAAAATATTCACCAGCATAAACATCTCCATTTCTGCATTAGTACATTTTTCACTCATGAATTATTTGCATTTACTGTATACAGACCGCTTTATGAAGCCTAGACAGAATATGATCACGCGTAATCAGTTTTATCGTTAAAACGTACTGTAACATACTAGATTGCTCATCTTAAACCCCATATCGTCATTTGAAAACAACCTCTCTATGTTTTAAAGCAATAAAGGCGTGACCTTTTGGTTACATTGGCTCTAATAAGCTGATGGTTGGAGTCACAAGATCGGTTTTATACTCTAACAATATCAAAGAGCGAACAAGTGCAAAAAAAAAAAAACGAAAAATGGAAAGAAAATGTACCTGTAATGGTAATGGCCAAAGCCATGCTTGACACCCCATTTGAAGTGACCAACATACATACTCCCATCCTTAGAAGCATAAACTCCACAACCATGACAATTTCCATTTAACCATTCTCCTTCATAAATATCACCAATATAAAACTTGTATACACCAAAACCATGTCTCAAACCATTCCTATATTGCCCTTTATACTTACTCCCTTTTAACCAAGTTTCGACACCGTAACCTTCATACTTCCCGTTAACCCAACTACCCTCATACTTTCCACACTTATAGTAATGATAAACTCCATTTCCTAAACAATTTCCTCTATGTATTTCCCCTTCATATATATCACCATTGTTAAAGTATGTTACCAAATACCCTGAATTCTCAACTTTTTTCCATTTTTGATCACACCCAATTGACCAAACAACATGATTAGTAGAATTTTGGGTTGGTTTGTTGACAGAAAGTTGAATTGGTGAAGGGTGTGGAAGGAAAATTCTTGAGTGATGAAGAGATAAAGTAAGGGAAATGATAACAAGAACAAAAAATGCAAAAACAAAGATGAAATTTATTGAATTTGAGGTGAGAAAGTATAGTGAAAATAGAGAAAGGATAATCAAGAGGGAGAAAGTTTGAATCTTTTGGAATTTGTGTGTATGGTTCAATCTTTGACAAAGTTGAAATGCCAAAACTTTGGGTAGTAATGAAGACGAAGAATAAATTGTTGTGTTTGTGGAATCCATCATACTAGCTCTTTTGAGAAATTAAATGGTGTTACTTTTTTGTTGGTTGGAGACGGGATTCGAACTCTAGTCGCAAGTTATCCACGATATTGATGCAGACGAGATTTGAATGTATGCTAGTAGAGGGAATTTGCACCAACTTTTTTGCCTTCAAATATGACTAATCTTGATGTTGTGATTATGGATAATGATTGAATTTGAAGAAATGTGTTGGTTGGAGATGGGATTCGAACTCTAGTTGCAAGTTATCAACGATATTGATGCCGGCAAGATTCAAACCTGTATGCTAGCTAGTAGCTGAGGAAATTGGACCAACTTTTGTACCTTAAAAAATGACTAATCTTGTATATGCACCCTTTATGTTGTGACTATGAATAATGATTGAGTTTGAAGAATTTTGTTGGTTTTAGTATTGGATGATGAAGAATGATGGATTTTTCAAAGTAAGTGGTGCCTTTTATTACATTTATTTATTTATTAGCAAGTAGGAGCAAAAGAAAGAGGGATTGGGTGACTTGGACAAAAAAAGGACAAAATGTTGAAAAAGACACGATAACAAGTTATCCAATAAATCTGGTCTAATCTTGTATTGTCATGGCTTATGATGCAAGTGTACTGTGTACAGCCCCCTTCTTAGCTCAAGACGTGGAGCAACTATCATGCAGTCCACTTCTTCTATTCTACTAGCATATTTTTAATCAATTGAATCATAAGTTTCCATCTTAAGAATATTTTACATTATTTGATCCATCACATGCATGAAAATTATGCTCTCTGTGTAAAATTTGAATTTAGTATTTGTCAACAGTGGTGGATCTAAGGGGTTAGCAGGGGCGGTCACCCTCGTTGACGGCCGAAAATTTTAAAGTTTTTTATTAAAATTTCACAACTTCTTTAGTGTTCCCCTCACACCATTAGCAGTTCGCCCCTGCTGAGATATTTCGTTTCCGTTGGGGTTAATTTCTGGCTCCGTCACTGCTTGTCAACATGTATTTGATAGTTAATATAGCTCTCCTTCTATAGTTAAGTTGAAATTGATAAATATAGCAAAATATGAATTGAATTTGGGTCTCATCACTTTGAATTTCGTTTGTCGGATTCAAGTTTGTCGACCTAGCTAAATTTGTTATAGTTATATTTGTCCATTTGAATTATGAGTCAAAATTACTTGTTTCATATTTTTAGGCTCGTCCCTCTCATAGTCACACAGTACAATTTTATTAGTCTGGGTTTACTTAGATTACAAAAATTATTACTAGGGTGATGGAGATCAAAACACGAAAATTAAATGAACAAAATGTGGTGGTTACCCACATTCGAGGAAATGTTTACTCACCTAATCAATAGGGTAATGCATTACCATTTAAATACCACTCTATGGGACTGATAATTTTCCTACAACTCACCTATTTTCACCTTTTACCATCACTATTTAGCCATCATATATTCATATATACGAAGTATATTGGAAATGGATCCTCTCCATTTCCTCTCACAATCTATTTAAATAATAATTACCCCTTCACTCTCATTTCCCCTTTATTTTTATGCGTAAATTTAGAACCATTAAATGTTGCCAAAATACGATCCGAACCATTCATAAGAACTTGCCTACCCATTTCTTTTTAGGAAATGGAGAGAAATTGGGCTCATATACATTTGGTTGACTTTTACTGAATACTATTTAAAATGGTGCTTAACAATATAAAAAAAATTATCATTTTGGTTAGCCTTTAAAACTTTTTTTATAGGGTTTGCATAAAATTAAATAGTTCTTCTCTAAAACGAGAGACAAACACTCAATAAGAATGACATGTTTTCCTTAAAAAAAGAAAAAAAGAAAAACGCCAATAAAAATGATGCAGCTTATGAACGTGAGAGCATCCACATTGAAGAGGAGGCCATTCCTTTAATACTTCTGGCTTTCGCTTCCTCTTCTTTAATTTTTCTAATTTTTTCATTGGGTAAAATATTTTCTCTTATTTTTTGCCACATTTTCCAATTTCTCATCCTCTTCCTTTTTTCTCCACATCAAAGAGGATGTTGTGTTCCTCTCCTTTCCACCTTTAAAGTAGGACCCATCACACTTTTTCTCTCTTATATGGCACAAGGGCCAAAACAAGGACATACTCCATAAATAGAGGATGTCTTCCTCTTCCTCTTTAAAGAGGACACTAAGAGGATGTATCCACATTGAAGAGGACATCCTCTTAGATGAGAGAGAGTCCTAAGAGGATGGTGAATCCTCTTCAATGTGGGTACTCTGATGGCCAATAATGTGTTATAATAGTATTCGTAGTTGGTTGAATATTTGTTTCGGAAAATGCACGCAGTACCCTTGAGTAGGGATGGCAGTGGGTCGGGGACCCGACCCAGACCCTGAGGGTCGGACCCTAATGGGTCGGGTATGGGTCTCATTTTTTCAGACCCAATGGGTATGGGTCGGGTATGGATCTTAAGAAAATATTTCGGGTCTGGGTCCGGGTCTAAGTTATGAGACCCATACCCGACCCTTAGACCCTTTATTAAAGAAAAAAAATCAAAATTACAACTTTTCTCAATTCATACTTGTGCAGATCAGAAACTCAACTAAAGTCTCTTTCTCTTCCCTCATCCCATAAAGTGATAAAACCCAACCAAACTCTTCCGACAATACCACCACTCCACCGACGACATGAAAACCATCACCACAAAGACGATCGCGACTCGGTAACCACCTCTCTAATAGCCGTGATGAATCGACAACCACCATTAACTAATGGCATTAATAAACTCATAATGTTAAAGTAATATGAATTTTTTTTTAATATTATAGACCCCATACCGTTAATCTTATTATTAAAGTGGTAAAACTCGGACCACGGGTAGATTCTGACCCTACCCTTACCCATAGGGTCCGGGTATGGGTCCTCAAATTTTAGACCCTTGCGGGTCTGGGTCGGGTACGGGTCCAAAGGGATAATCTCGGGTCGGGTCCGGGTCTAGGCGGACCCTACCCAGACCCTACCCATTGCCATCCCTACCCTTGAGGTTTGATATTTTGTCCGAAATACTCAATATTTTGATCCGGAAAATTTTAAGAGGCAATAACTCGTGGTTACGAGCTCAGAAAGTAACGAATTTTTTTTTTAAATTGATCATCTTTCCGAGAACTACGACTTGAAAAAAAATTGTCGAGATTGGATTTCGTGACCAAGAGATATGGTCACTCAAAGTTTGTTCGGTCAAAAAAACTTTGACATACAATAACTTCAAGCCACGAAATCCAAATACAACATTTTTTTTTGTTTTCTGAAATCGTAGTTCTCGAAAAGATGATCGATTTGAAAAAAAAATTATTAGTTTTTGAACTCATAAACACGAGTTATAGCCTCTTAAAGTTTTCCGTATCAAAAAATTGGATATTTCGGACAAAATACCAAACTTCAAGAATACGGCTTGCATTTTCCATATTTTTTTCCTTACTGGACATAAATTAGGCACGTCATTGCCAATAACATGTACTCTGTATGTTCCTTATCTAAGGTGAGATTTCTCAATCCTATATGAACATTACTTTGATAAATCAATCTGTCTCAGGTAGATGGATATTATCCGTCTAAAGTTGTAAATGGATAGTGGCCCTTTCACAAATTATAAATAGAAGGGCAAGTGGAGTAATCATTTCTCATCCATTTGTATTATCCACTCTCATTTTTTGAGAGGAACTATATCCATCTACGATTTTAGATGGATAGTGTCTGCTAAAATGAGAATTTGTGTTGTTAAATACGAGTAATTTCTAAAGCAGACAATTAACATGAAAAAGATTTAACTTTTACTCTCTCATTAATTGTTCCCCCTAATTTAAACAAGCCCCACATGGTAGCAGTTGCTGGATCAACAAAACGTTGTACACCACAATACCACAGCACACCAAATTGATCAATTGCATCACAAGATTGACAAGATGCCTATTCGATTCTCTGTACGGATGTCGTTTAATGTTTTCAGAGTGGGTCAAAGCAATGACGTGGAAACTTGTTGTCAGCTGACGTGTCAAGATTTAGCTCTTTAATGAGGTCAAGCCAACACCTTTGTTTTTGAAGAAAAACAAATTCCACAAAATATCATTATAGAGGGCATATATCCGTTTATAACTAAAAACGGGTCAAATACAATACCATATTTCTAATAGGACAAGCAATAAGTGGGGTGGTGGGGGCAAAAAATGTCACCACTTTCAAGCTATTTGACCCGTCTTTAGCTATAAACGGATATATCCGTCTATAGCACGACCAACTGCACAAATTCATTGTCCGTCTAAAATCGTAGACGGATAGTGTCTCTCTCACAAAATGAAAGTGGATAATGCAAGTGGGTGGAAAATGGATACCCTCACTTGCCCTTCCACTTGCATTTTGTGAAAGACACTATCCGTTCTGACTTTTTACACGGATCGTGTTCGTCTACAATGAAACGAATTGTTGAAGAAAATTGATATGATAGATTACTTCTCTGGTTCTCCGGCTTTCCGACTGGTGAGGAAGCTTTCTCTGATTAGGGGCATCATGAAAAAATGGTGCATTGAAAAGAAAGCTACGTGGTTTGCAGAGTGGGAGAATTTTGATTCACGTCTACAATCTGCGATGGACATTTCCATCAACACGGGTGATGATTCAGTTTATTCGGCTGTCAACGACGAAATGATTGAATTTTCAAAAGTCGCGGCCCTTTATTGGAAGCAACGTGCGAAATTGAAATGGACGGTTGAAGGTGATACTTGTACTAAGTATTTCTTTAATTGGGCCAAAGGTCGTGCGAGGAGTAACTTTATTACCGGCATCAAGGATTCGTCAGGTGTATGGTCTTATGATAGTACGGTTGTGGCTGATATGTTCAATTCGCACTTTAAAGGCCTGTTTAATCCTCCTTCTATATGTGAAGGTGTCAAGACAAGATATTCAATCGAATCGCATGTAATTTTTCAAAGGGTTACTTCAAAAGTTTAAAGACGATATTGACTTTCTAATGAAGGCATTTACTTCAAAGGACGTTAGAAGGGCGGTTTTTCAACTTGGGTCTCTTAAGTCTCCGGGCCCTGATGGGATCCCAGCACTTTTCTTTCAGAAATGTTGGCATACTGTCAAAAAAGATGTCATTGAGGCTGTGTTGGCGGTCTTAAATAATGGTAACGTACTAAAGGAGCTTAATCGAACTTTTATTGCTTTAATTCCAAAATGTGATAACCCGGAGCGCGTTGAAGACTTCCGACCTATTAGTCTTTGTAATGTGATTATGAAGATTATTACTAAATGTATTACTAATAGGCTTACACGGGTCATGAGGTATCTTGTGGGTGATTTTCAGAATGCTTTCATTTCCGGAAGACATATTAGTGACAACATCCTTATTGCTCATGAGGCGCTCCTAAACATTAATAAGCATTCAAAGGGAAAATGTGGTAGGTTTGCTTTTAAAGCAGATATGAGTAAGGCTTATGACCGTGTCCGGTGGGATTTTCTGCTTGCTACGCTGAAGTGTTACGGTTTCCCCTTACGTCTGATTTCTCTTATTATGCAATGTGTTTCAACGGTTTCTTATGAAGTTCTCTTTAATGGTGCTCCTTTATCGCAATTCCAGCCTAAATGTGGTCTCAGGCAAGGGGACCCTTTGTCTCCCTTTCTTTTCATTCTTTGTATGGAAGTTCTTTCGCAAAACATTATTGCCGCAGAGCGGGATGGTCTACTTTCTGGAATTTCTTTAGGCCGTAACTCCATTTCTATTTCACATCTTTTCTATGTTGATGACTCGGTTTTCTTCCTCAAAGATAAAGAGGACGCTTTTATTCGACTTAAAGGGATTTTAGATGATTATTGTGCTGCTTCGGGACAGATTATTAATACCATGAAATCGGGAATCGTTTTTAGCCCAAGTACTACTATGTTCTCGGCATCTACTGGTATGTCGGCTCTTGGTATTACGCATCATAATGGTATAGGGAAGTACTTAGGAATTTCGGGTGATGTTGGGGCTTCGAAATCTGTTATTTTTAACAATTTGATTGATATGGTGAAGCGTAGGTTGTCTTCCTGGAATGACATTTTTTTATCTGCTGCTGGTAGGTTAACGTTGATTAATTCAGTATTATCCTCCCTTTCAAATTTTATCCTATCGGTATTTAAAATACCGGTAAGTGTGACTAACAAAATCAACTCTTTGTTGTCACATTTTTGGGGGGCTGGTACTAAATCAACGAAGACCATTCACTGGTGTAGTAGGAATCTTCCGAGTTTGCCCAAGTCGGAAGGGGGATTAGGAATTCGTAATGTCAGGTGTATGAACCAAGCTTTGTTGGGTAAATTAGCATGGAAAATTATTACTTGCAGAAATTCTTTGCTTAATCGGGTTTTTTTTCTTTAAAGTGTTTCGTAACGATGATCTAGCTTATCCCGAATCTCTTAAATCTAGGTCAAATGCTTCTTGGGGTTGTAAGAGCACCTTTCATGGTTTGGAGCTTGTTCTCCCGAACCTTGGTTGGAAATTTGGTCAGGACTCTACTCTTAACATTTGGTCTTCTAAGTGGATTGATGGTCAGGCGCCATCCAGAATTACTAGTTTTGGCTTCCATCATCCTCCATCGTTGAACGGATTAGTGGTTAAGGATCTTTTTCTCGCGTCTCATGTTTGGAATTCTGATCTTATTTATGAAATTTTTGAGGAGGAATGGGCCGTCAAAATTTGTGCTATGCCAATTTGTGATTCCTTTACGCATGATCAAGTTTACTGGATTCATTCTACGACGGGAGAATATTCTGTTAAAAGTGGGTATGTCTTTGCTCTTAGGGAGTATTTGAATATTTTTGCGTCCATTAAGGATCGGAGTAGAATTGGTTCCTCTTCTAAAGCTTTCTGTAAACGGAAGCTATGGCAGCTTCCTGGGCCTCAGTCTTGGAAAATTTTTGTTTGGAAAGTTCTTTCCGGAACACTACCTCTTGGTGAAGAGTTCGCTAGAAGAAATATTCTTATGGATTATAACTGTCCATTATGTAAAGATTCAAATTCTGTCGAGTCACTTAATCACCTTTTTAGAGATTGTGTTGTGGTGAAGAGATTATGGGCTTCTTCTCCGTTAGGCATTAATGCGGAGCATGTGACTTTTGTTAACTTTGTTGATTGGCTTATCAACTGGTTCTCTTACTTCTCTTCACTCGATGATTCTTCAACACCAACTACTTTATTCCTCTCAGTTTTATGGAGTATCTGGTATCCCAGAAATAACATTATTTTTAGGGGCGACGCCTTCTCCGTTGATCACTTCTTCCAACTACAATCTAGCTCCGCACATTCTGCTCTTTTGGCTCTCAGTCATCTTAACTCTCCTTTCTTGTTTGGCCACTCGGGGGAGGATGATGATCTTTGTATGCTTAGGGAGAATATTCGAAATAGCATCCCACTTCATTTGGTGGGTAACGGCTCTAATTGTGAGGTTATCCGTGCTAAGGTGGATGGGAGTTGGGTTCTTTCTCTTCATGCTTCGTGTGGTTGGGTGATTTATGGGAGTAATGGTGTCTGTCTAACTAAATCGGCGCATGGTTTCTTAGCGGAAACGGCTTTACAAGCAGAAGCTATTGGAATTCGTGACCTTCTTAAATGGACCATTAGTTCTAATTATTTGCATCTTGACGTTTCATTTGATTGTTTGCAAATTCTGCTTCAGATTGCTGGGGTTGAGCGTCCTCATCACAAGACCCTTGGTATCGTTAAAGATATCAATCATTTGCTTGCATCTTTTCACTGTATTTGTTTTAGTTTTATTCTTCGTAGTTTAAATAAGGTTGCCCATAACCTTGCTAGAAGTATTATGGGTTTGTAGTACTTATTCATTTTACAGCTGCTAAAAAAAAAAAAGGTAATAAAAATTCAAATTGGAAAAAAAAATCGCTATGATATAGCCTTGGGAATTATTATTGCATAATCATGATGTTAGCAACAATTCTTACTGAAGACGAGCATATCCATTACAAGCTGAAAACGGGTCAAGTAATACCCAAGTGGGTAGATAAGACAAAAGCGTAATGCCTAGGAAGAAGCATTATGCTTTTGTTTTATCTACCCATTTGGGTAAACTTGACCCGTTTTCAGCTTGTGACGAATATACTCGTCTTTAATGAGAATTTGTCTGATGTTAGTTGTCCAAGGTTTTGAAGTTTTTTTTTTTTTGTCACATGAGGTGCAATGCAGTACAAAATAAGGGAGGACGGGATTCGAACCCATGACCTATTACCACAACACCTTCATCCAAATTTATGGAAATGTAGTAGACATGTAGTATTGTCAATATATACGAGTAATACTCAAGGGCTAGGGCTTAAACCATTTGCTTTAACCAAGTTTGATTTTGATGGCAATAACTTTCACATCATAAATTAACATTAGGTTTACCAACAGAAGGCCAAATAAAAAAATTCTCTCTCTAGAAATCGAGAGCTTTTCTCCCAAGAAAAAGGGGAGCTTTTTCACTATCTTCCTTCTTCCTCTTCCAATCATTGGGTAAAATCCAAACTTTTTCTGAAAAGTCTATCCTACCATTAATCATTCCCCTTGCTAATTTTTCTAGGGTTTTTTCTTGTGGAATCTCTGATTAATGATTGCAAAAGGGGGCATTTCATTGGTTTTTTTGGGGAAAAATCTTCTAGCTTCTTGCTTTTTCTGGGAATCATCCCCAATTCGATTTGCATTCCTTAATCATTCCTCTATCACCAATTTAATTGGGCCTTTAATTTTGGGTGGCTCGAGTAAATCTCTGCAACTCCCTCTCAACTGTCAATCAGCTGGGATTGTAGAGAAACGCTTTGTTTCCTGGGAACCATTACTACCTATAAATGGTACGATGAGTTTCCTCTCACATTCATCCTCTTCTTCTGAAATCACTAATCATAAAACATATATTCAATCACTGCTTCTCAAATACCTTCAACATTCTCAATCAACAAAAATAGATTTCGAAAATCAATTTGGGCGTTTTGGAAACCCCTCTGAGAATATCAATGGAGATGTGCATCAGAACATCTACAATCACCAAAATTATCATCAGACACATCCAAATACGGATTTCCAACCTCTGAACCCACAACACATTAATCTCTGGCGTTTCCCTAGGTCTGGGGGGGTGGTGAATGTTGATCCCTCGCACC
Source organism: Silene latifolia (assembly GCF_048544455.1). Classification (NCBI taxonomy): domain Eukaryota; kingdom Viridiplantae; phylum Streptophyta; class Magnoliopsida; order Caryophyllales; family Caryophyllaceae; genus Silene; species Silene latifolia. The sequence continues at coordinate 103,451,261 of NC_133529.1, read as the reverse complement.
TTGGGAAGTCCAGGGAGTTCTGGGGAAAGTGCATTCTGGGTTTTCTCGTTGATTACCGGCTCTTTGAAGCAGAGTTGGTAAATGATGTCATCAGGAAGAAATGGAGAACTAAAGGACGAGTAAAAGCTTATAAAATGGGAGAGATTTATGTTCTCTTTTGTGAGGACGATGAAGACAGGGAGGGGCTCTTGACAAGGAGTACTGCAACTATTGAGGGAGCCATAATGGTGTTTGCCCGCTGGTATGCTGACACTGTCCCAAGAACTGTTAGATTCCCCTATGCTGAAGTTTGGGTTCGCGTTTGCGGACTTCCTTTTGAGTACCTTACTATGGAGGTAGCTAGCATAGCGGGTAAGCTTCTGAGTCATAGCTTCTTTGTTGAACCTTTTGACGTAATTCCTGAGAACGACTATCTTAGACTTAAGGTGGGTATCAAATTGAATGAGCCCCTAATGCCTGGGTTTTTCCTGGCAATGGAGGGGAGGTACCTGCTCTGGGTTCAATTTCGTTACGAGGAAATTTTTAAATACTGTATTAAATGCGGGAAGGTGGGGCACAAAGGGTCCCAATGCAGAGAGAGTGTGGCTACCATTGTTTCAAATGTAAATGGTATGCTAGATAGAGTGGAGCATAAAGGTTTTGTAGTTTTTCAGTCTCATAGTAACCATATTATGTTTAATCTTGATTTAAGGGCTACCCCTCCCACTACTAGGTTCATTAATTCCAGAATTCGTCTGAGAAATGGTGTGGATAGGAGTAATAGACAGGGTAGGGAGTCTCCTGAACGTGTCATTGATTTCGATCTAGGAATCACTCCTGGTGGTAGGGTTCTACCAGGAATGATTTTCTTTGTTACGGCTTGACCTTTTCTTTGGGCCTGTTATCTTTCAAGTGGGGAATGTGGATGCAGGAACTCATGAGCAGGCTCAGGAACAGGCACAAGATCAAGTGATTGGGCAGTTGGGAGATACTGCAATGACTGAAGCTCAGGAGGGGGTTTTTGTTGCTGAGGCTACGGATGAGGCAAATGCTATGGCACAACCAGATTTGGCTATGAATGAAGCTCCTCAGGATGATAACTTAAATCAAGTGGAAGAACTTACTGGTCATGAGGAGCCTGGTGGAGTTGGAAACCCTTCCCAAACTGGGTTTAATTCTGGTTTAGGGGGATGGCTTGATGAAGATCACAATCAGAATCAAAATGTAGCTGAAGAATACCATAGTGCGGAGGATGAGTTTGATAATCAGGGGGATGTGCATATGGCTCATCTGGATCAACTACATCAAATGCAACAAAATGATCCTTACCTGATTTATGCTGGACAGGGTTCTTTAAGTGGTGCTCTTGACAGGGATCTACGCATTCAAGAAGAGATTCTCAACAGGGTGGAGGGAGACATTGAATGGGCAAGAATGGATGATGACCACAGAGGTTATAACCAAACCTTTGACCCCCCTCCTGGTGGTCTGCCTATACGATATCACCAACCTGATGGCACTGTTATTCAAGTTGCTACCACGGACCAGACTGAGCATCAGATTGTGGCAGTTGCTAACCATGTGGCTGCCCAGGAAGCTTCTGCTGCTGCTGCTACCCAACCTGATCAAATGGTTGAGGTTAATGGAACCCCTGCTGGTGGGCTTTCTGATGCTGAACATGTTGAGGCTGACAACCCTGCTAATGTGCCTCTTACTGCTACAACCACGGATGCTTTCAATCAAGCAGATCAATTCCTCAATGATGTTATCTATATAAGTGATTCTGAAGCTGCAACTGCCAGTCCTATACCTGAGGATTCATCTTCTAAAAGCTTTCTCAATTGGGACATAGCAACTCAGGATTCATCTGGGTATAGTCATGCTATCAACTTGATTTCTGAAGAAACTAATAACAATGTCTCTAAAGCTGACCTTGGTCCAACGAAGGGATCAACAAGTAAGGTGAATACTGAACTAGTCCTCACTGTGGGTTATGATGGTGTGTTCAAGACTGATGGGCCTCTTGATTTCCCGCAACTCAAGCCCCCTAGTTGTGCCCTATCCTCCACAGCAATCACCAACAAGGGCAAAGAGCTGGAGTTGGGATCCTCGTCTCTTTTACCTTTGAAGGATCTTCTACAGAAATCTGAACTTAAGTCTGCTGAACCAAATGCTGCTGCTGTTATTGGTGCACCTAATGGATTTTCAGGTGACAATTTCTTCACTATTCCTTCTGTTGGGAATAAAGCTCTCTTAATTTCAAACATTAAAATTCATGGCTCGTCTGATGGATGTATGGGCTTGGCTGATCTATATTGCCACTCTGAAATGAGCTCTAGCCTAAAGACTGCTGTCAGATTGGCTAAGAAACGCAAGTGTTGCACTGAAGTTGCTGATGATCTTGTGCATTCTGATTATGTGAGTTCCTTGGGAAGGGCAAAGGATTTTCTGGGGCATCTAGCCAAGAAGAGCTGCGTGAAGAATGGGACTGGACATGAAGGTAAGGCTACGGCTATTCACGGCAAGATGGCTAGCTTTTGCATAAAAATTACTGATGATGAGGAAATGATGGATTCGGACTCTTCTGTGAATTTTGATGGCGGCTTTGCGGAGGTTGGGCCTTCACAACCTCCTCTCTCGCCATGAATGGACTGATTTGGAATTGTAGGGGTCTAAATAATGCGCTCGCCCCTACAATTTCTAAAATTAGAGCGCTTACTAGTAGTAGTTATTATGATTTTCTTTTCCTTATCGAAACTAAGTGTAATGTAAATAATGTTAGTCCTTTATTTCGCCCTTTTGGTTTTGTCATGACCGCCGGCATTGATGCAAATGGTGTAGCGGGTGGGCTATGGGTTGGATGGAAGAAGGAAGCTAAAATGAGTCTTGTGGAGACATGTAATAATTTTATGGTATTCCTAGTGGAGAAAATGAATGGGCGTTTATGGTATCTTGTGTTGTTCTATGGAGCATCAAAATTCGAGTTAAGGGAGTTGGTCTTTGAGACTTTAGAAGCCTACTTACACAAGCTTAATCATCCATATCTCATTGTGGGTGATTTTAACCAAGTGGACTATAAGTGTGATAAATTAAGTGCTTGCAATTCTCACATACGAGGCGCTTGTTCTTTCAATAATTGGAAGCTACGGAATGAGTTTATTGATATCCCTTTCAAGGGGCCTCGATTTACTTGGTGCAACAATAGAAAAGGAAACCACAGAGTTTATGAACGACTAGACAAAGCACTAGGTTCTAAGGAGTGGTTTACTCTGTTTTCTGAAACGGGTATTAAGCATCATCCGATTTAGATCTCGGATCATGCACCTATTGAGCTTGATCTTCACCTTACCAAGTCCGCTGGCAGTAAGCCCTATAAGTTGGATGCCTGGACTTTGGATTATCCAGAATGCATTCAAATTATTAAGGACGTTTGGACTATACCTGATCTTGGATCTCCTGCATTCCGAGTTGCTCGGAAACTTGCAAGGGTTCGGCAGCATGTCAAGAAGTGGGCTTTAGATAAAAGGAATGGCTGGTCTGACAAATGAGATGAATTTGATAAACGGTTGGAACAGAGCATGGAACTTGCTACTTCGGGGGGTGGAGAGGAAGAATATGAACTCGTGAATACGGAGGTTAGAGAGTTTGCAAGGGCGGTGGCAATTTCTTTCGAAGCGAGAGAGCGAAATTGAAATGGTTGGTTGATGGTGACACCTGTACTAAGTATTTCTTTAACTGGGTCAAGGGGCGCGCGGGCAGAAATTATATTCTTGGCATTAAAAAATCTGTTGGAAATTGGACTTATGATCATGAAGAGATTAGCAACTGCTTCCAAGACACTTTTATCAAGCTTTTTTCTAGACCGCACCAAGATCAGCAAGTTCAGGGAAGCACTCCTTCATCCTTCGATCAAATACTAAGAAACCTTAACAAAAGGGTAACGAATGATGATGCGGACTCTTTGGCTAAGCCCTTTACTGCTAAGGAGGTCCGGCAGGCTGTTTTCCAAATGGGGCCGATGAAGTCTCCCGGCCCGATGGTATTCCTAGTCTTCTACCAATGTTGCTGGCATCTTGTGAAAAAGGATTGTACAAAGGCTATTCTTTCAATCCTCAACTCTGGTGCTGTTTTGAAGGAAATGAATCGTACCTTCATTGCCTTGATTCCCAAATGTGATAGTCCTGAAGCTGTCAAGGACTACAGGCCAATCAGTCTTTGTAATGTATTTATGAGGATTATTACGAAATGCATTACAAACCGCATGCAGAAAGTCATGGGATATTTAGTAGGGGACCATCAAAATGCTTTTCTGGCTGGAAGAAGTATAAGTGACAATATATTGCTGGTTCATGAAGCGATTCATAAGGTTAACACTCATAAGCACGGAAAATTTGGTAAAGTCGCTTTCAAGGCTGATATGAGCAAAGCTTTTGATCGGGTTAGGTGGGATTTCCTTCAGGCTGTTTTGCTTACGTTTGGCTTCCCTCCAAGGTTGGTTAACCTGATCATGAATTGTGTCTCGACGGTGAGCTATGAAATTTTATTGAATGGGGCTCCCTTTCAAGCCGCAATGTGGCCTCCGGCAAGGCGATCCTCTATCGCCATATCTTTTCATCCTTTGTATGGAAGTATTACCCTGCAATATCGGGAGTGCCCAAAGGGAGGGCAAACTCCAGGGTATTCGCCTGTGCCGTGGAGTGACTCCTTTAACGCATCTTTTCTTTGCAGATGACTCGGTTTTCTTCTTTCACAACAAAGGTATGGCGGTACGCCATCTCAAACGCCTCCTTGTAAATTACTGTGAGGCTTCGGGTCAAGTCATTAATGAAGACAAGTCGGGAATCATTTTCAGCCCAAATACCACCCTTCGGAAGGTAAGATTTTGTCTAAAAACGCTCAATATCAAGCACAACAAAGGATTTGGGAAGTACCTTGGCCTTCCAACTGAATTTCAGCAATCAAAAAAGGAGATCTTCATGGGCCTTGTGGAATCTGTAATGAAACGCATATCTTCGTGGAATGGATCTTTCTTTCTCCAGCTGGGAGACTTACCTTAATCTCCTCCGTCCTATCCAATCTCTCCATTTTCTTTCTATCGGCATTTAAAATTCCGGTAAGTGTGACCAAGAAGATTAATGCTCTCTTGTCACAATTTTGGTGGGCTGGAAGTAAAACAAGTAAGTGCCTCCACTGGTGTAGTAGGAATTTCACTAGTCTACCGAAGTGTGAAGGGGGCCTCGGTATTAGGAATGTGGGCTGTCTCAATCAAGCATTATTGGCAAAACATGCGTGGCGACTCGTGTCAAATGAGACATCGCTTTTCTGCTCAGTTTTCCGAGAAAAGATTATGGGACCATTAGGATTTGAAAATCACTCATGGATTTGCAGTAAAAAATCTTTTTCTTAGGGAGCTCGGAGCATCACCCATGGTTTAAAACTTATTAAGGAACACATTGGCTGGAAACCCGGTATTGACTCTAATCTAAATGTGTGGGATAAGAAGTGGGTAAATGGACGAACACCGGAGCCTAAGGATTGCCTTCTTGAGGAAGGCTTTATTTTCTTAAAAGATCTTCGTGTTAAGGATATCTGCATCAATAATGGAGGGTGGAATGAAGACTTAATCAACTTACTTTTTGCGGAAGAAAGTGTGAAACACATTTTGGCTATCCCCCTTCATTCTTCACAGCCACGGGATGAGCTTTTTTGGCCCTTCACTAGCAGTGGCATTTACACTGTTAAGAGCGGATATGGTATTCTTTTCCGAGATTATTTCAATGAACATGGATCTAGAAAGGACAAAGCTCGGATCCATGCGAACTGGAAGCTCTTCTGCAGGAAGAAATTATGGAATCTGCCGGGACCTCAGACATGGAAAATCCTTCTCTGGAAAATTATTGCTAGTTCCCTACCGATTGGTAGCGAGTTTGTTAAAAGGGATATGACCCGGGCTTCCTCTTGTGCCCTGTGTAACAATGCAAGTGATTCCGTGGAAACCCTTGATCATCTCTTCCGTGACTGTCCTCTTAGCTCAAGAATCTGGGCCGGATCGGGGTTGGGTATGCCGCGTCATCTCCCTAATATTGATGTTCGCGACTGGATTGTTAACTGGATTCTTTACCTGTCCAAGCTTGAGGATGGGCTTAATCCAGTTTTGCACTTTCTTGTGATCTTGGTTAGTCTCTGGACTTTACGGAATGATATCCGGTTTAGGGGCCAACCCTTTAACCCGGGTGTCTTTTACGCCAAGACTCGTCATTTTTTTAAAGAAGTTCTTCAAGCCAACGATAAAATTAATAATGATCCTCTGCATCCGCCTGGTTTCGAGACTGGTGTCCCGGTTCCTTCCTCGGACGATGATTTCGACTATCAACTGCTCCGTGCGGGACGACCTTTTTATTGTATTGGAAGTTCCTCGTCTTGTGCTATGGTACGTATCTACGTTGACGCCAGCTGGAAGAACTCGTGTCTTGCAGGCTTTGGATGGATTGCTTTTGGACCAGATGGTGAAATCAGTTACGAAGGCTTTCTTCGAGGCCGGGCTGAATCTCCTCTTCAAGCTGAAGCTCTAGGATTAAAGGAGGCCATGTCTTGGGCACGTCAGGCAGGAGTTCTGCACATTGAAATTTCCTCGGATTGCCTTTCGCTTTTGACGCAATGGATGGGAAAACAGACCAAGCATCACCATATCAGGAACATCTTGCAGGATATTACTCTTCTTTCATTTGCTTTTCATTGTTTGTGTTTTAGTTATGTTCGCAGGGATTGTAACTTTAGAGCTCATGCCTTGGCACAACAGGCTATGGGCTTGCACTAGAACCTTTCTTTCCAATTTTCCAAAAAAAAAAAAAAAAAAAAAAAAAAAACTTTCACATCATAAATGTCGCTAGTAATTATAGTGCGATAGTTTTTATTTGCTTTTCATTGTTTGTGTTTTAGTTATGTTCGCAGGGATTGTAACTTTAGAGCTCATGCCTTGGCACAACAGGCTATGGGCTTGCACTAGGAACCTTTCTTTCCAGCTGCCAAAAAAAAAAAAAAAAAAAAAAAAAAAAAAAAAACTTTCACATCATAAATGTCGCTAGTAATTATAGTGCGATAGTTTTTATTTTTATTTTTTTTGAAAAAAAATGTTTGTCCAAGCCTAATTTGAACCAAAATCAACCCTAGCCTATGACTCAAAAATCAAGGCAATGGATAACTTTGTTAAACGCATTGTTCATTAGATAAATAATGATCTAAATAAGCAATTTATTGTTAGCGTGTAAACTTATGAAATTATGCAGTGCCCTTGTTCAACATGACTTGTATCCCTATGAAGTTTCTCTAGTCACATTTTGAGACATCGTCGATAGAGATCTCGAGAGGATATCATAATAAAACAAGATTTAAGACCATGCAAAGGACATTTCAGCAAAGTAGCGTATGTCATCAATGAAGTATTTGCGTAGTAGAAGTTTAGACTCTGTTCGTCAAGACATAGGATAGAATCCCATTCTTTTGGAACAAGAGCAATGCAAAATAGCAGAAGTATATCCTTGGAAGCCAAGTGATGAATACCAATTTTCATATCAATATCAGACAAAGAAATGGAGATACACAAAAGAAACATGAGGGCAAGAAATAGGGTCCTACAAATTTCCTACTAGAATCAAAATCAAGACAGGATAACTACTACATCATAATTTCATCACTCGAATTCACGACAAAGGTATAGCATACAAACACTCTGGAATAAGCAGAGCTAAAATTGTGAATTATAATGACAGGTCAAGTGCAGTATTGGCAACTGCTATTTTACGATGGTAAACTTACGGCGAACATACCATTACCCTGCAGAAGGATTTCTTGGCGGCAGCTAAAAATTCTTCTAGTCTTGGCTCTCTCAAAAGTTAAATATTGTATAAACCTTCATCACATGTTATCAGGCCTAGCTGCATATTGATCCAGAAGTGCAGATCTTGACTTCTAATCATGGCTTGTGGAGCTTAAAACCAAACACTCTTGGAGTATAGTTCTGACTTGGCTTCTGAGGCTTTAGATGTGGGTACGTCATCAAGAAGAGGTGAGGAAATGTTGTCCCAAAATAAGCACCATCAACGTCTAAAAACCGTCAAAGATAACATAGAAAAGCATGGACTAATGAAAACATGTTTATGGTTCTAGTAATTGTAAATCCACAAGATTAGCTATTGTTAGTGATGAAATAGTGCATTCTGTGATTCATGCATTAGAACAACAGCAAATAGTTTCTCAAGTCTGGGCACAATCAAAAGGACTTGAATAAGCGAGAACACAACAAGATGGCATGTTTATGACTCCGGGAGTTGTAAACCCTCAATACCTTGTCTAGTTAATGACAGTCTCATGTTAACATAAGTGAGATCAACCCATATAGCTTTAAACCTCGTCTAAATACCACTAACTCAAAAGAGTAACTATTTCATTCACAAACTCTCATATGAGAACTTGTGAATGCACAAGGACTAGCTGTTTTTGATGACTAAGCATAGTAAGCAATAAATATCCAGGATTAATAAAAAGAAAAAGAACCAGTAGATTCTCACTTTCAACAATATCAAAAAGCAAGAAATATAAGCCATGTACAATGCAGAAGAACAAATTGATGAATAATGCAGAAGAACACAGGACAGATGGGAATATGCACATAACACATTTGAAAAGCCTTTGGGTAAAAAGGTTCTGGGAATATAAAGGATACTGCCTTGATATTTGGATCGGGGATAGTATATATCTTCGCATTTAGGGCAGTAGATCTTCACAGTGCTTGATCGTGGAAGATCAGATTGACCAACAGGGAGGCAGGGTTGTCCACAGCAATAAACCCTGGGACATCTCCCAAAATCATAACTTTTGTATTTCTCGAGCTGTATACACACCCAAAAAGCACTGTTAGTAGTACTTCAGCATCCTTGCTATACCATATCGCAACTTAGAAATAATTCTCACCATTGCGGCCATGCCTTTACTGGTCAATACGTATCGAGCATGAATTAAACCATACAGCATTTCAGCTGCAGATTCAACAAGTTCATTCTGTTCCTCAGTAAACATATCACCTGTACAGCAGCAACATATAGTATTCTTTAGTTGAGGAAAACCCAATGAAAATCTCTTGCAATGAAAAGAAATACAGATTACATGTTAATCAATTTGTTAGCTATAGAACATACACATCCTCATCATAAAAAGAAACAAGCAAAACATCAACTAGTTCATAGAACCCATTTTCACATGCACTCCCTCCATGCCATTTAACTGTCCCCATTTAACTTTCATAGTCAACCTATATCAACTATAACCAAAATCTTTTCATTCCACTACCTAAAAAATTCTTCTAATAATGTTGTGAAAATGGGTTCTATGAAAAATCACTAGACAGAAGTTACATTGAATCACTACATACATCTGGAGGAAGGAATATATTATCATAGTTGACAACGTTTAACCACCAAAGTCAAATGATGACAATATCAACGAGATGGAGAAACATCGAAACAGTGTCTCAAAGAAATCATTGTATGCTAAAAACAATCACATTATGCAATATTAATACATCATCAACATACCTAACCAATGCATCTTAAGTAACTAAGAAAAAATAGTTCTCATTATGACAGAGAGAAGCAACTTACCATGTGAGGATTCCACATCCAATATCAAATCCAGGGCATACTCATAATAAGGAACTTGACTACTTAAACCACAAAGGTTGAAATCATCTTGAATGTAATCATCATCAACTTCACAAAAAAACTCATTCCCCCGCAAGTTGCAAAACCATGAAATCCAAGAAGTGTCATCGCCTTCGGATCCGCTAACATCAGACTCTTCGCTATCAGTCTCTGATTCCTCTGCTAGTCAAGAGATAAAATGTCAACAAAAACCAACCTAACGTCCTAACCTTCTTTTCTCTACAATAAACACAAACATGAAAGATAAAAAGGAACAAGACTGAGCATCTATGAAGCATTTAAAATACCACACCAGACGACAACTTCAGTTCAGAGTACTTTAAGCTTTCAAAAATATATAAGCAAAAACTGGGTTCACCAGACCTGTATAAACAGCCAACATTGTTTAAAACCAAAAACACGACGTCAAAATTTGTGCGTGAGGGTCAAGGGTTCACACTGAGAAATTAGGAGTTATACACATTCTCAAACCAAAATCAATTCCAACATTTGTACGCATTGCACAGTTGCACCAATGTTTAAATCAAAAGGAGGGAGGGACCTACAAGGCTACAATAAAGTGGGGAACTGCCATTTTCCCTTGGAAAATTCTAAACGCATTTTTCCCATCATCTCAAGAACCCTGCCCCCACAGCCCCTAAAAGGAACTAGCTACTATGGCTAACCAATTAATCTTCTGAATCTTAAGAGTCAGTCAGTTCCTCGGGTAAACAGCAGTACAAACTAAACAGTATGACCAAGAATAACTGAAGAAAACAAATGAAAGCTTTTAGAAATCATAAGCAAGGGATAGAAGTGTCGTAAAAAAATTGAACAGTACAACCGAGCAGTAACTATGAAATAACTTTCACTGACAAAAGCAAGCCCTTAATTTCAAGCACGCAAGAGTGCAAGACCATTACAGTTTCACCATGAGAATGTCAAGAAAACCCCAAAGAAGGTAGATAAATAAGCTAATGCCAACATGTAGACGGAAAAAAGATAAAATTATTCACAAGACCAAAGGGATTACATCACCTTTTTTTTCCAACTTCAAAAGTACGAAAATTTTAAGAAATCCCAAAAAAAAGTATACAATTTGAGTAGAGTGGCAACTAGCAAGTTTTCCTCTTCTCATGAATAATTTAAAGCGTAACTCCTATGAGTAAACATTTAAAATCTCAAAAAGAGAGACACAAACTGAAAATAACACCACACATGCCCTAGAAAACCAATTTGCAAAACTGAAAAGTCAAGAACCCAGCGATTACATTGAAGAATCGAAGGTGTCCATGCACGATGCATGAATAATACAATTTTGTAATTTGTAAAACAGCATAACATAAACAGGGCAATGTCATCAACACAAAAAAAAAAAAAAAAAAAAAAAAAATCCATTTCCGAAATCAAGAAGTACTAAAGTACCTAGATATGGTCAAGTTCTGGTCCTCAGATCTCCACAAATACCATCACTTGATCTCAGAAACGAAGCAGCATAAAGAACTCTAGAATCTTAAACCAAACTTGCCCTACCGGATTTCATCAACTCAGCGAATTGCAAATCACTTAAACCTATTTCATCATGTCTGTTACGGGCGCACAGCAAAAAGTCGAGTGATTGCAAAGACTCCAAAAGTATCCGAAGGGAAAACAGTTTATCCTCCATTGATGGAGATGCCGGACTTTCAATCACTAAAGAGTGACCTCATTCAATGTAGAATCAGCAATGAACTCTTGAATATTCTCATAACTAAATAAGCACGCCCTTATAGTAATGTATTACAGCACACTAGGCCTACTATATCCCCAGTTCCCCAAAGTAATCCACGCCAACACTCACAAGTCAGAAAATTTTCAAAAAAAAAAAAAAAAAAAAAAAACAAGATAGAAGCTTCAAAAGAGTATCAGAACTTTCCATAAGCTCCGACTCCTATCACTCCACGATAAACTATATTCTGCTATGCAAGATTGTCGAAGAAAAGCCTTTCAAACGAGCACTTGCTAAAAGACAAATCCCTCTTCAAAAACAGCTCGAATTACAGCTATGTTATCCAGAATTTTAACTCAAGTTCCTCAAGCGTTATATAAACTCAGAAAGCAACTAACCCTAATTCCCAAAACTCGCTACGGCGACTATCATGCAGCCTCCAAAAACTGAACTTCACTCGCTGCTCACAAGAGTATTCAAATCACAAACTTCTACCCCAAACCACATAGATGCAACCAAAACTAACCATCAGAAAAACTAAATTACTTATCCTTTATATCCAAAATGAAGCAATTATTCGATTCCAAAATACATCCATTTAACAACCAAAACAACACAATACTTACAAGAGCAAATAAACTACCCATTAAACCAGTGGCTGAACAAACCGGGGCAAACTATAAATTGAATCACAAATACAAAGTACCTGTGTAACGCGGCCTTACACAAGTCTAATCCATTTTACACAATATTAGCATAAAACCGCCTTCCAGAAGACTAATTGAGATTGGAATATGATGACCAAGAAACAAGAATGGAATATGATGACTAATTGAGAATGGAACATGATGACCAAGAAACAATATTAGCACAAAATCAATCAAACAATCCTCTCGCTTCCAACACATGAAATTGAATTTTCTAACTACTCAACTACTGGCCCGTCTGAATCGTTTATTTACATTTGATTAAAATACTCCCCACAAAGAACAAAAAAGTAAACAAATGATTGATACGGAGGGAGTATCTAACGCACCCTAAACAGTAAACACAATGCGAATAAAAGAAACTCACCGTCAGACCGACTCTTAAACAGAGAAGGCGACCGTTGATCGGCCGGCTGTTTTCCTCCGCCGCTAGAGGCCGCGACGTTTGATTGCACCGCGGCGGCCAAAAAGCGTTCCTTGTTATTAACAACATGATCTTTACCATTCAATCCTTTCGAAGTCGACGGCGACGATCTTTGCAAGTGTTTATCCAACGCTTCATTTATTCTTTTTCGATCCACCATTTCCGATACCTTCGATCCTCCTCTTTCCTTATACATTTCTTTCTCTTTCAAAATTCTTACCTTGTTTTTTCACCGCACTGTTAAATTGAACACTACGAGATAACTTACTACAACGGTAAAATGGAACAAAAATTGGGGGGAAAGGTGATGTGCAGATGAGGAAAGTTTGAATTAGGGATTTGGATAAGGTGGAAAATTGATTGAAGGAGAGAAAGAGAGAGAGAGAGAAAGAATCCGCGATTAGGGTTTAGAAAAGGGGGGAAATCGAGGATGAGGGCGCCGAGGAATTAAGCCATCTTTTGCTCTCTCTCAACGATTTGGGTTTCTAAATTTTTCTGGTATTTTTCGGGTGCAGAAAAGATTTTTTTGGGTGCTGCAGTAGCTGAACGCCTGTACTGCTGTGACTGGATGTGCGTCTGGATGAGGGTTCAAGCCGGTAACGGTTTATTCAGACTGTGCATCAGTATAGACCGGGCCGAAACAGAATGGCAAAAACTTTCAGACCGGAATTGGTCTCTAGATTCAATCGGACCGGTTAGACCGGAATTTGTCCGCACTCGCATGCTTATGTTAACCCTATAAAATAAATAAATAAATAATGAATTATGTATATTATTAGTCTAATAACGACAAATTAAGTCATATTTAAACATTTATAAAAAAATCTTACAAAATCTTATATAAATAATTTAAGAAAGAAAGTTAAAAACATAAATTCCGGTCTTCGCGGGCAATCCGGCCCGGAACGAAAACTAGAATCCCTAAAACGGAGGTTGGCCGTATTTTTTAATTCCGGTTCCAATCCAGTACGTCCCGTTCTGGTCTGGTCTAACTAAAAGAGACGGGACGTGAGTATGTGACTACTAGATGGGAGAATTGGATCGGACCAGAACGGAACGTACTGAATTGGGAAAACCTAGACTAGTATGATCGAGGGATAACACAAGGAGATGGAAGAATACTATGACTATTCTACGTTATCCAATAACAAGCAATTTGCTTGATTTTGTGCTAAAATTAAAGTGAATACAAATAAAAGACGTATAATATAGAGAAAATTAGGATCTCGGGTTCACTACGACATGCATGAGAACTATCGGGTGATTTAATTAAACTAACGAACGATGCAATTAGACATATGGCAAGTCCTCTCTGATCAATTATCAATCTTAGGTGTTCCGGGTGTAATTCCGGAGCAGGATTGTGACCACTTGAGCTTGTAGAATGATGTCGTTGCTCGTCTCTTCCTTTCACTCTTTCCTGTAAAGATGAACAAACTGAGGGCTCGGCTTGGGGCCGAACGTACTCACTCCGACGCTCAAGTCAGTAAACTTAGAGAGATAAGTTGTATGTTTAACTTGGCAAAGTATATTGTAGAGAGATAAAGGAGTTTTATACCAGATTTTCCAGTTGATTTCTCAATGAGAGATGTGGAGTATTTATAAACTTTCACCTTTTGTCACGTAGTGGCCAAGTGGCGTAGCAGGTGGAAAGACTGTCTTACCCTCGGCCGAGGGACCCATGACAGGCCGGCAGACCTGGTTGACTCCATGCCGAGGGGACTGGATGTGAGTATACGGATATGCCTCTCGGCCGGCTAGTTGTCGAGCCGAGACCCAAGTGACAGGCCGACAGGCTTTGTCGGTTAGGCCGTTTTTCTTTTGACTTGTTGTCTTTTAGCTTTGACCTTGGTCAGTATGTTGACTTGGTCAGTGAGTGCAGAATATGCCCCATCAATTTGCCCCCAGCGTAGTCTATGCCGTGGTATAGACCTTCGATGCGTGTTGAGCGTATTCTGCGCATGTCGAACTTCTTCCTCGGCTTGATCCTGTTCAGGCCGTACCATATCCCCCCTCCACATTGTTATGTAATGGACATCGAATGTGGAAAAGGAAATGGCGCTGGCCGAGACCAAGGTTGGGAGTGCCGTGTGCTTTTGATTGCCCCGGCCGTCTTTGCCAAGCTTGGTTGATCACCGGTGGCGTTGGCAAGTAGATACCAAGGAGCGTGTCGAAGAAGATGGGTCACTGTATGTCGATTGACATTCTGCGGCTGCATGCTTGACACGTGGCCTGGTGTTGATTGGTGGACGCTTCATGGGCTTTGCTCTGATTGGTCCATTGAATGGGCTTTGTTCTATAAATAGAGCAGTATGCCCCTCATTTTGCTGCGCAAACTTCTTTTTCTTGAAAAATTTCCTCTCTCTAGTTTTCGAAGAGTTTTCTCTCTCTAATTTTCGAAGCGTTACTCGGCGTAACACTTTCTTTCAAGGTAAAAACAAATTCTTCCCCAACTTTTACTTGTTAAGTATTTGTTGCCACCATGTCTGCTGCTGACGCTTCGCCTATTACCTCAATCCCGGGGGACGAACCGCTGCGTCCCGATGAACAGGAGCCACTGGTTGCCTCCCCGGTAGGGTTCGGGGGTCGCAAGTCGTCTTCTCCTAAAATCGACGAGAAATATCTCGAGGATTTTGATGATGATGAGGAGGAAGAGACCCAATCTGATTCAGAGAGGCCGCATTACTTGTGGCACGGCGAAGCCTGCTCGATTAAACCTGATCTCGTTTGGACGAACAAGTTCGCTCGTGTCTCCGGGCCTGAACTTTTCGAAGACCACTACAACTTCGGCAGGGGGTATAGAATTATTGTCCGTGTGGGTGATCAGGCAGTCTGTTGCCCTCCCGAAGGTTGTATAGGCGTGTATATTAGACATCTGGAGTATGGGCTCCGTTTTCCTCTTAATGAACACGTCTCGGCCATAATCAAAGCCATGAATGTCGCCGTGGCACAACTGCACCCGTTGGCCATTAGGACGATTGTTGGCTTCGTATGGTTTTGTCTCTTTAAGGGGTGGCCCCAACGGTGAACCTTTTCCGTCGGCTCCACCATCTTGGCTGTCTACCCAAGCGTCATGGGGTGGTACGGCGTGCGAGGCCGAGCCGGGTTACGTGACCGTCTCAAGTGACATCCTGCAAAGACCGGAAGGGGCGGTGGGTATATGTCGAGGTTCCTGGAGGACTATCCACCGCCCGGTCCTTCCGCAAATACGCGTCAATTTGCGTTGTGAGAGTCAGGGGGAGCATAAAAGATATGTCTCCCGTAATAAGATTAAGATGGACGCCAAGAAGGTTTATCTTAATGACGACGAAGTGCGGGCAATGAGCATGTTCGAGGCTGAGAAGGATGGCACGCCGAAGGGATGGATGCCTCCGACGCAGATCGTCCTTCAAGACGAGCCGCTTTGTCACGTCGGCCTCATACCGACCCTTAGCCGTCCTACAGACGGCGCCAATTGTTCCGGGTGTAAAGGAGCAGGATTGTGACCACTTGAGCTTGTAGAATGATGTTGTTGCTCGTCTCTTCCTTTCACTCTTTCCTGTAAAGATGAACAAACTGAGGGCTCGGCTTGGGGCCGAGCGTACTCACTCCGACGCTCAAGTCAGTAAACTTAGAGAGATAAGTTGTATGTTTAACTTGGCAAAGTATATTGTAGAGAGATAAGGGATTTTTATACCGTTTTCCGAGTTGATTTCTCAATGAGAGATGTGGAGTATTTATAGACTTTCACCTTTTGTCACGTAGTAGCCAAGTGGCGTAGCGGTGGAAAGATCATCTTACCCTCGGCCGAGGGACCCATGACAGGCGGCGGGCTGGTTGACTCCATGCCGAGGGGACTGGATGTGAGTATACGGATATGCCTCTCGACCGGCTAGTTGCCGAGCCGAGACCCAAGTGACAGGCCGACAGGCTTTGTCGGTTAGGCCGTTTTTCTTTTGACTTGTTGTCTTTTAGCTTTGACCTTGGTCAGTATGTTGACTTGGTCAGTGGGTGCAGAATATGCCCCATCATTAGGATTATAAGAGGCTTTCATAACTTATTAATTAATCATATTGATTACCAGTCTGTGGATGGTACATCGGATGTATTACAACCAAGGCTATAAGAGTCTTTTTATCTATTACAACCGAGGCTATAAGAGTCTTTTTATCTATTAAATTAAAAACAAAATAAAACAAATAAAAAAAGTCTGGTCAAACTTGATATTACTCGGCAAGTTTGTAGGAAGTAGTAGTTATCACTATCAACAAACAATTCTTTTGTTGGATCATCTGTACATTTTATCTTCCCAAATCCAACGCACCTACAAAATCAAAATTGATTTTATTAGTGTATTTATCGATGGTTGAAGATTCAACAAATATGCTGCATTTACTATCTATTGACGGAATGCAAATGATGGAATCATCAACAATTGATCATCAAATGACAGATGCATCAACAATCGATGACGAAATTGATGTAGAAGGAGCCGCAAATCAGAGTTTTCGCACATTAGGTATATCTCATATTAAAATTGATTTGCTTATTTTATTTTTACTATTTCAAAGTTAGTTCTAATTCATTCCCAATATTTGTAATTAAGACCATTAGAGTATGATGGTGATGATGATGATGATGATGATGATGATGATGTTATTTTGTTGCTGACGATAATTATTATGGTTATGGATAACGATAAATAGTTTTAATAGACCATAGATCAGTATGCTCAGAAAGTAGAGTACAATGCTCAGAAATCATGCTAGCTCAAAAAGTTTAAGATGATGCTCAGAAAGTTTATTAAATGCGCTAAAAGTTTGGTGAATTGCTCAATATCTGAGTAAACAGTTGATTTGCTTAGAGAGTATAAGACAATGCTCAGAGACTTGAATGATATTGCTCAAAAAAGTCGAGTCAAATGATCACTAGCGAGTGATGTATAACCCGAAAGGTAATAACTCAAAAACTATTAGATAATGCTCAAAAGTTCCGGCCGGTTGATGGTTGAATGTGCGATGTAGGAAAATGGTCGTCTTAGTTTCACTTTTATTTGCTGTTTTGCTATGTGTTTTGTGATTGTTTTAAAAGCTTGAACCTGGCAAATCTTTAAACAAAGTATATATTCAATTAGCATGTGCAAGTATCTGTACCCTTGATGAATTTTACCTAGTGTGGCAGTGTTTTAACATCCTGTGAGGCAATTGAAACTTGATGTATTATTACTTGGTTATATTGGTTGAAATCAAGAAATAAGTCAGCTCTAAAAGTATAACACGTTGCACAAAAATTCTAGACGATGCTCAAGAAGTCTAGTCAAATGCTCGAAAACGAGTTATGTGTAGCTCAAAAAGTAGAAACTCAATAACATGCATCTACTGCTCAATAATTCCGGCCAATTTATGATTGATTATGCCATATAGTAGCAGGGTCGTTTTAATGCTTAGACTTTGTTTATATTTGTGATAAAAGAAATATTTCATACATTCATACTTAGACTTTGGATTACCATTCAACTGGAGATTAAGAAATGCTCAGAAACTTTGTGGCCTTGCTCAATTAATTTTTAATGCAACTCGTAAAGTTTAATATGCACTGGGTGATTATTCTAGTAACAAATTACATCGGATAATATGTTTTCGGATTCTAATAGCGAAAATGTATGGGTCGAGGCTAAGGAATCTGAATTGCTTGGACTAACATATGATACCGAGGAGGATGCTTATCGAGCATATTGTAGATATTCATTTATTAAGTGTTTTAGGATTAGGAAATCTAATGAGCGGAAGAATACGAAAGGTGTTGTTGTTTCAAAAGAACTTTGTTGTTACAAACAGGGTACTAAGGTGAAACAAGGAACTTTGGGAAAGCAGTATTCAAAGTTGAGCCGGAGAACCGGGTGTAAGGCAATGATCTCTTTTATGATTGTGGATGGTAAATATAAGTGCTCATGACATGAAATGGTACACAACCATGAGTTTTGTCATCCTAGTGAAGTTCATCATCTGAAATGCCACAGAAAAATTGAATCTAGTGAGATTAAATACCTGGTGCACCTCCGAAATAGCGGTGTTCGTCTAGCAGATGGTTTTAGGTCTTTGGTTACAGAAGCTGGAGGATCTCATGTGGTGGGTTTTGAGTATCTTGTTTATGACAAGCGCGATAAAAAAGGCAACGAAAAAACAGTTCGATACTACAGATTGCAACACACTGATAAATTTTGAAACAGAGAGCCGCAAGTGAGAAAGATTTTTATTATGATTTTGAATTAGATGAGAATAATTCCCTTGTGAGTGTATTTTTTAGGGATGGAATCATGAGGCAAGATTACGAGGCATTTTATGAGCTTCTTGGAAATGATGGGACATATTGTACGAACAAATATGACATGGTCTGTGCACCCTTTGTAGGGATTAACAATCATACTCGGATATGCTTGTTCGGTATTGGTTTTATGTTGAACGAGAGCACAGAATATTTTGAGTGGTTATACAAAACATTTCTGGCCTCGATGGGTGGTATACAACCAAGGACTATAATGACGGATCAGTCTAAGGCAATGACAAATGCGATTAAAACTTGTTTCCCACAGTCGAAGCATAGACTATGTGTATGACATTTATTTAAGAACTCATATGCACACCTTGGTCATTTGAAGGATAAAGTAGGTTTTAACAAGTTGTTCAGTCGTATCTTGAAACGTTGCCATACTGAAGAAGAATTAGAACATTGTTGGAAAAGGTTATTGCCTTTTATTGATAGTAAGATGCTTTGATTTTAGATTTCTATCACGTTTGTATGTGGTTAGGTTATTTTTACTTGTTTTATGCTGTTTATCTTACGTATTTTTTTTTTCAATTCACTGTTAGCATAAGCTCGAAAACTTATTCCCTATGAAGTGATTAAATTCTCATACTAAATAAAACTAGTGTGGAAGAAATAATTTTAGTAATATCAAAACAATGTTGTGTTTGCTCGGAAAAATATTTGCTCAAGGCGGAATCATTTTTTATTATACTAATTGTTTAATTTTTTTCCCCAGGTTAACTACGGAATATAATTGTGCACATCATCCTTGGTTGACAAGTTTGTACAAATTGAGGGAAAAGTGGTGTTGTGCGTATGGCAAAGATTATTTCTCTGCTGGAGTATTATCCTCTCAAAGAAGCGAGTCGGCCAACAATTCTATTTGTAAACGGCTTAGTAAGACGACTACCCTCTGTGATTTTTATGATATATTTGGTACGGTTTTGAGTGAATGAAGGAGTCATGAACGAAAAGACAACAGTCTTTGTTGGGAGGGTAGGCCTGAGGTTGCTATACCCTGTTCATTACTTGAATTTGCATCTAAGGTTTATACGATCGGAGCTTACGCGCGGTTTCAGAAAGAGTTTGTGAAGGCCATGTGTTATAAACATAAGATCAGACCCAGTATTGATGATACACTTTGCTATTGCGTGTACACTGAACGTACGGATGAGTTTGCCCATATTGTATCATTTGATCCGTCGACGAACTATGCATGTTGCACTTGCAAAAGGTTTGAAGAGGGTGGATTTTTGTGTCGTCACATCCTCTTTATCTATCATTGTAACTGTGTGGATAAGATACCAATGATTTATGTTCTTAAACGGTGGACAAAAGATGCGAAGCCGAAAGAGGATTTAGCGAAAGGCGCGAGGGGAAGGGGAATGATAGCAGGACCTGTATGGAGGCTGGACATGCATCGCCAATTTCATAAGCTCATCATTGCTAGTGCTGATAATGACATAACTAGAGGTATTGTTGAAAATTGTTTTGCACAGGCAAAAGCAGAAGTAGAAGGTATTTTGGGTGGCATTGATGTTTCAGATATAGAAGGGGGCGATGTAGATGTAATACAAAATCCAAAGGGGAGGACGAAGAAAGGTGAAAAATTTGCTAGAAAGAGGAGCATTCGAGATATTGAAACAAGTCGAGCTCGCGGGAAACATAAGGCTGCTGCAACTCGTGCACGGAAAAAAATGACTGTTAATACAGTTGTAGAGGATGACATTACTAGATACGGAGTCAATAATGTCCCTACGCACATATGACTTCAAGAAATACTAATGGCTCCAAGAGATTAGCTTTTTTTAAGAATTATTTTATATGAACCACTTTGTTGTAGCGCATTTTATTATTTTTTACATACATGCTTATATAGCTTTAATAATCTATATATCAGTATGCTAAAAAAGTAGAGTATTATGCTCAAGAACCGTGTTAGCTCTGAAAGTTGAATGATGATGCTCAGAAAGTTTGGTGAAATGCTCTAAAACTTTGGTGAAATTTTCAAAATGAGAGTTTTGTGTAATTCGTATTATGTGACTCGTATACTAGAAACTTGTAAACAAACAGTCGGTCAGCTTAAAAAGTATAACATAATGCTCAAAAACTTCAATGACGGCGCTAAAAAAAGTCCGGTCAAATGCTCGCAAGGAAGTGATGTATAACTCGGAAACTAAAAACTCAAGAACTAGCATTATTTAAAAAATACAGTCTATAGATCAGTATGCTCAAAAAGTAGAGTAACGTGTTAGCTCGGAAAGTTGAATGATGATGCTCAGAAAGTTTGTTAAATGTTCTAAAAGTTTGGTGAAATGCTCTAAAAGTTTGCTGAAATGCTCAAAATGAGAGTTTTGTATAATTCGTATTGTGTAACTCGTGTACTAGAAACTTGTAAACAAACAGTCGGTAAGATTAGAAAGTATAACATAATGCTCAAAAACTTCAATGACGGCGCTAAAAAAAGTCCGGTCAAATGCTCGCAAGGAAGTGATGTATAACTCGAAAACTAAAAACTCAAGAACTAGCATTATTAAAAAAAAATACAAGATTCTAAGAATAACAATCTGTTTGACAAGCACAGGGAGCTGATATTGACAAGCAACTTCTGTCGACAAAGGCAATTTTTGCGTAAGGCAATGTCATAATTATTTACACAATACTTATGTCTTGAATTAAGTACATTTTTCTCTACTTGCACGAGATAACACTTTTGTTTTCAACCCATTCTTCTCAAAGTTCACAATGTCGTACGCATACTTGACTCGTAAATTTTGCAGAGCTTTACGCTGTGAGAGGAAAAATAAAACATTGTTAGAAACTAGGTACTCAGAAATTTTCAAGTATTGCTCAAAAAGTGTAGCATATTGCTTAACATCTCCATCACACTAAGAGTACTTCAAATAATAGGCTCTATTCATCAAAATCTCATCTATACAATGTTACCTGGCCTTTCTCGAGGCCTGTATCCCAATCTTTGAGGTCACCTTGATATTTCTCCATGTGCCGCATCGTATAAACAGCACAATCACAATCATTTGACTGGTCACGCCACTTCATTTCCGGCCGTGTAATTTTAAGGCCGCGGACAAGAGACGCTTTGTTGAACATGTTTTCACTAAAGAGCCATCTAGCAAAAAATTCTTGCTGAAATGTAAACGAGAACCAAGTAATATTTGTTAAGGATATAAATATCAAATACGAGATTAATAATATTCATTAATGTCAGGTGGATGATAATAATTTATCCTATAAAGTAAAAATATCGTATGTCGTTGAAAGTAAATAATTCTTACCAATTTTGATGGAAGATCTGAATATTTTGCTAATGACGATCCCCCTTCAGACTTGTTGTCTAGGAAATCATATCTAAGTTTCCCGTTCTTGACATTGAAGCAAGCGACAAAGAAATGTCGTTTCAGATAAAAGGGAAAGAAAAACAGATCAACTTCAGATGGATTTTCAAATATGCTCCATATCTTAAAGTAGAGATCCATGTCGCTCTTGAAAGTGGTGTATGATTTTTCATAGTCATCGAAGCCAACTAACTTTGTCTGTTTTATACAAAGTTCAAGTTAGCATTCCAAAATAACTTTATAAGCTGGAGCCATATTTCCCACACAGACAATAACTTTCTAGTAATACTCAAAATGTTATGTAGAGTCAGAAATTTAGGTAACTTACTGTGACTTCTATGGGGAAGAACGCCCTTGATGGAGATGATTGACTTTTATATCTTTCTCTAAAATTAAGGATGAACGCATATGTACTTATCACATTTTCTAATACAAATGAATCCTTGGTTACTAATGAACGTAGATCCTCGTTTGTTGTCATAACACTCCCACATTTGAACATACATGTACTACAGGGAAAAAAATGCATTAATAGTTGATTGAAACATTTAACAAAACTAAAATTAATCTCGACTTGGTGTATATTTAAGATTAGTAACTTTGAAATCATAAAAACTATATAATAGCCCAACAAGTTAATAAAGAAACTCGATAAGTACATGGGTGCCTAGGCTTATCCAAAAAATAGATGATCAAGTGAACAATTATTATGATACCAGTATATAAGAAAAAAAAAAAAGTGAAAGGGAAGATAAGTCTTACAGCGGCGTCTTATCAAGTGATAGCACATATGCTGCAAATTCAATCTCCTTTTTCGTTGGCAAGCTCTTCGGGTTTAAGCATCTCACAAGGTAAGGAGATCTAAATTCTTTTCCAGGTAATCGGTTTTCCCTATTTATTGGTGTTTTCTGCTTTCTCTGATCTTTTGGTCCTCCTTCCCCTTCTTCTTGCACTTCTGCTTCTTGTCCGTTTTCTTCCTCCTCTTCGTGAGTTTGCGGATTCAAAGGCGATGCACTGTCAGACAACCAAAGTGAGAAGCTTGGATGTTCTTGACCATTTTCTTTCTCAGTTTCATTAGTCTCATGATCGAGAGGTGCTGCAGAGGTGTTTAAAAAGTCTTGTGTCAAACCAAGTGAGAAGCTAGGTGGTTCAATATCATCCGGCTGTAGCAAGGATTGCTTGGCTTTTATCGTAGAGTCAACGATAGCCCAAATTTCAGGTGTGTCATAAAAAGAGTCTTGGAAAAATGTTGGAGTATTCTCGTCGCTGTCTGCTTTTGCTTTTTCATTGACCTGAACGCTTTCACTGGCTTTGGGAATTGATTGATTTGTGTCACAAACATTAGGCAAAACTGACAAATTGAAGACTTTGCGTAAGTCCATTATAACTTTCTTGACGTCTTCGTGGTTTACGTTTTTTTCAAATAATTTTCTCCCTTTTATGTCAAATTGCCTGTACAAGGAAGCCAAGCTCTCCATCGTCTTTAAATAGTCGTTTATAATGGCCTGCACCATAGTATTTAGAATTATGTACAATTTATAATAATGCTTGGCAAAAAGATGTGAACATTTTACATGATTTGAATGATTAAAAAGACTATAAGTGTTGTTTTGTTACCGTTATGTCATTTTCGGGCTCCTCTTCAATAGGTTCTTCATATTTGTTGATTGTGCTAAATTCATTCTGTATATACAAGGGAGATATCAAAACAAAAAAATTAAACGTCACCAAGCTTCATAGAATTCTTCAAACAATCGCAAGAAAATTATGCGTAATATATAAGCTCGAGAAGTGTATGTTCAAAAAATTTCAAAAACTGTTGAAAATCTCACGTGAACACAAAAATCTTGATACAGAATGCTGCTCAAAATTCATATAACACTCAAATATGACAAGTTTGCTATGCCAAGGTCGAAAACTAAGAACACGTAAACATGCAACTATTGCTCAAAAAGTTTGTACATAAGCTCAAAAAGTTTGGGCAGAAGCTCAAAATCCCATCTATCATTAGAATGCTTCATATCATATCAAAAAGTGAAGTATATTTCTACATTAGCTCCAAATTGTTATATATAAACATAGGACCTAATAAAGATGTTGACATAATTTTAAAAATAATGAGAGACCATCCACTTACTAGATAACTACTTCAAACAAATTACTTACACTTGTAGGACCATCTTTTTCAACGTAACCGCCACCAAAACCACCTCGTTTGCTGCGTTTCTTTTCCCGGGTGTTAAGTTCTTTCGTCGTCCAACCTATAAATCTTGGATAAGTTCTGATGGTTGTATCTCTTTTCCCATCGACAACTGTGTCAACATAGTGCAACTACATTGAAAGATGACATCAGGCAAATATAATTAATTTGCAAGAAATTTCAGTAAAATATACAACAATTAGTAATAGACGGATGGTTTTAACATTAAACTAAAACAACGTATGATTTAACTTACCACAAGAAATAATAATGGACCACAAAAAGAAGATCCATCAGACCAATTCTCTCTTGCTTTCATCAGTCTATCGATAACAAAATCACACCAGTCCAACTGATTCAAGTTATCCGTGTCTACTAACCATGGAAAAATATCTAGCCAAACATGATCATTTCCAGCACAAAAGATCATTTTGGTAACGATATAAAGGATGATGTTTCTTTTAAACATCGGCCCCGCTTCTTCTTTGTGTTCAATAATATATTGCTTCAGAACACCCATCTTCACCACCCTACCCTTGGCATCTTTGCCAAACTGGTTGATCCATTCTGAAAAAAACGGTTTCATATTGATTGGTTGGGACATTTGGTTTACCAGTCATAAGTGTTGGTCCGATTGGTAAACCTAATACATTGTGAACGTCTTCTTTCTTCACTGTGAAACGTTGCCCATTTGTCAACACGATTTCATGATCTCTGTCGTTATATGTAGACACTACATAGTGAGCTAGTTTAGACGGAAACCTGGAGACTTTCAAATCCACAAAATATTTGAACGGTGTTGTTGCCAAACTTTTCAGTTGTGCTGGGGTCAGTTCTATCAATAGTGTCACAAAGTCACTTGGGGACATACGTGTTTCTAGTTTTCGCAATCCTGTTGATGTGTCTTCAACATCAGAAGTATCTTGTTCTTCATTTTTCTCTTCCACTTGGTATTCTTTTGATTGATGTCCATTGTCTGTTTCTGTTTGTTTTTGGATGGTGCTTTTTGCCCTTTTGCAAGTCAGCTTAATCGATTCCGCCACCCTCTTCTTTTCGTCAGCCCTAAGTGTAGTATACAGAAAACCCAAATTTGCGTATAAAAGATATGAAGATTGTGCTAAAAAATCAACTAAATGTTTACAAACTTTCATATGATATGATGCTAAAAAAATGTCATATTAACTTCAAAGGATATACTCAAAAACTTTCATATAATGCTCGGGTAGTATGACTTAAAGCTCAAAAGGTTTCGTGTAAACTAAGCATGTTTCGTACATAATTGCAACAACAAGCAGTGTATAAACTTAAAAAAGGTTTCAAAAGTTTCAGAAGTAACTTATAAGATTTTATGGAGAGCGTATACAGTTAGCATTTTTTTACATGGCTAAATATACATGATTGCCATCAATTACCTCTTAGTAGGTTTGTCTGCCTTCTTTTTTCTTGTATATGAAGGAAAAGTAGATCTATATACTTAACATATTCATATATGTTTTATTTTAATTTGTCATAAAATTAAAAGTGATCTTATGCATGCAAACTTATAAACAAATAAATGAATAAATCATTTACTCACCATATGAATTTCGGTCAAATGGGCAACCAACAAGATCTCCTTCTTGTTAGTTCTTGAGCTTTCCAATATTGGATGAACATACATGACCTCAAAGTAGAAGCCCTCCAATTAGTTGCACCCAAGACTATCCCTTAAACCCACAAACTAATATGTACTAGATATTTATATTGTGGTTTACCTTAAAATTGATTACTAATACTCATATATTACATTAATAATTTTAGTAATCTTTTGAACAAATTGAATCAAAACTCATCTTTTTGATGAAGATTAAAGAGAGAGAAGAGAGAAAAGTACATGAACTTTTTTGCATGTATTGTATGAATGAATGATAAGTAAATTTTAGAGAAATAAAATTCTCCATCAACCCCTCACAAAACCGGTTGGAGGGCTTAGTAAGACCAATGCATGGTCTTTTCTTTTTACTTTTGTCTTTACAAGAAAATAGATGTGTAAGAGTAGGTGTAAGGCTAGTTGTAGGTAGGCATCATCATGCCATTTTATTAAATAAAATAAAACAACCAAAACCCACTAACTCCTTCCATATTTCGGTCCATATATACATAAAATGGACTACCATTTTATTTTGTCAATTTGTCATTTGTCACACAATATGTCACATGTAGTATGATACATGTTACTAATTAATTAAATGCATATTTATCACATAAATATCATTTTATAAATTAATTAAAATACATTCAACAAATTGACTAGTGATACTTGATCACATAAATAAAATGGGTCATATAATTATAATTCACAACATCTTGTAATTATAATCAACCATTCATTCTTATCTTTATTGTTTCTCAAACAATAAACAATTTTAGTAATAAAACATTTTATTTACTAAAATAAATCTTATTCAATCCCATTACAATAAGATATCAATATTCTCTCTCACAAATTGAATTGGTCAATTTTAAGGAATTAATTAATCTGTATCGGTATACAATTAATTAACCTTTTCAATTAAGGGAATCGTCCTTTAGGTGTGACCTCAAGGGATCAACTGATCACCACCGTCGCACGACAGTAATGTCAAACTCTAGGCAGCTAATCATTACCGATATGTGTGGACCAGTTGACTATATATGTAATGTATCCTCCCTTCCGTATTCTTGTAATGAGATTTAATAATGATATTTAAATCATGTGATCGCACCATTGTTGAGGACACATTTCCCAACAGTATAGCAAAGCAAAGTCTTCTCCTTATTTGTTTCATCCCTGAGAGCATATAATCAAAAACTCGATTTAGCTAAAAAAGTTCATTAAATAGCTCTAAACATGGTATAAGAGTGATTCCCTGCGCATATATAACCAAGTTTTTAGGGCAGCAGAATAGGTCCCATTTGCGTATAAAATTAACGACACGAATGCTACAATGATCATGATGATAAAGATATGGATGATACAACCAACATGATATATAATCAAATTAACGAAAAGAATTCTACAACCAGCATGATGATCGAATTTACGACATGGATGATACAACCAACATGAATGATATATATAATCAAGTTCACGAATTTCGTATGACATTTAGAGTTTTATGGAAAGTTACATTGCAGAGGGCCTTTGGCATTAAGAGATTTATGGAAATTTACAACTAATGCACTAATACAGAACTACAGGAAACAAAGATGCATTTCAGAAAAGAATATTAATCTGCACTCTGTATTATTATGGTTAAAAAATGAGACTACTTTTGCCTACAAAGTGTTGTACCACTAGCCTCTGAATGCCTTCACTAATTCATCAACATAATTGCAACCAAAATAATCAGTGAATTAATCGAAACGATCAATAAACAGTCATAAATTAGAAATATTTGATCAATATACCCTTGAAATTGATTTCAAACAATTACAAGCAAATAATTCAATCAACAACCGGTTGACGATTAAAACGTACCTGATAGTTTGATTCGCCATTTAGTATAGACGGATTGTACTCTTGTTACTGCAATTGAAAGAATTTTAATGTAGAAGGTTTTTGAAAATTGAAAGAATTTTACTGTAAAAGGGGGTTTTGACTAGGGTTTGAATAGGCGTTGAATGAGAACGTAATTTCCGCTTGTTTTGTTAATTTTTTTTTTAATTTTTTTTGTTTTAGTAACATGGGCGGGTTGATAGGGCTGGGTATTGGGTTAGGGTTGGGTATTGGGTATGAGGTACTACATCCGATGTACCTTCCTATTTCTCTATCGATTACATGTAAAGCACAATCTAAACCAGGCTTTTGATCATAGGTTACGATTTTCAGGATTCAATTGACAAGTTGTGTACTTCAAGACATTTTTTTTTTTGCTAAAATGTAAGTTTTCATTTATCAACAATTTACACCTTACATCTCATTTCAATTGGCAATTAGAAACATGTAATTAGGCAAAGCGATCGAACATTCATTTAATTATTTAGCATCAAATCACCCCTAATCTACCTGTAGATTCCCCCTCAATCCTAGTGATGCGATTAGCCACTCATGATAAAATTTAGAACAATTGCAATAACTAAATATGAATTTGTTAACATGACTTTTATGTTACATTTCACGCCATATTTCATCCATTATTTTCGCTCTTTAGAGCGGCTTTTGGAGTTAATAACCACCCCTTTAGTCCATCGACTTAGATAGTGCTTTGTAGGTGAAACAAGGCAAAAAGGGACGGAATCCTTGTATAAAAATGTAAATAATAATAATAGTAATAATAATAATAATAGTAATAATAATAATAATAATAATAATAATAATAATAAATATAAATAT
The DNA here is from genome assembly GCF_048544455.1 of Silene latifolia. Taxonomy (NCBI): domain Eukaryota; kingdom Viridiplantae; phylum Streptophyta; class Magnoliopsida; order Caryophyllales; family Caryophyllaceae; genus Silene; species Silene latifolia. The sequence goes on along the minus strand of NC_133529.1, from coordinate 103,422,553 downwards.
AAATATAAATATCAATATAATTAATGATAAAAATAATATATATGTTATTAATAATAAGGGTAAATTGATAATTTATACCTTCTATAACACAGGTTTTCAGATTTTATACCTAACATAATTTTTTTTCAAAACTTATACCTAAGATCCTTATTACAAACTTAATACCAAATTTCAAGTCTGACTAAAAAAATGACTGAATTTCAGTTCAATTCAATTTTTAATAATAGAATATGTTATAATTGACCATTTTACCCTTACTTAATTTTAACTAACATAAACCCAATACATCCACCATCAATCCCAACCCCCACCAAAACCACCAAATCCCAATCCCCACCACCACTGGATGACATTACCGGCTATGCTAGTTTGTTGAAGACATTTGAGGTAGTTTCCCCAAACCCTCCCTTCACAAACTACCACTAAACACACATTTACACTCAAACTCTAACCTCTGTCTCATCTACCACCATTTCTGTAGTCGCCGACCACTCGAACCCCACCGCCTCAGAACAATTCTCTTCTTTCTCTGTTCATTGTACTTGCGTCGCCGCCGAGCCCAACCTGTCGTCTTACAAGAGCGCACCACCTTTTCTCATGCTTTCTAGTGCACATATTTGAGGTTAATTTGTGGAAAAGCAACGACATCTTAATGCCGCCATACAAGTTGGCTTTGAGGAGATCGTGTGTGTAACACCCCCATCTATCAAGGAGCCTTAACAAGGCCTTCCCTAGTAGATAAGGGCGTTACCATCTCGGTTGCTCGAGGTCAATAATAATCAAATGTCGATAAAAGAACAAGTATATTAATTACAAGTGATTCAACCAAACAACTGATACAAAAGATACAACTCGTGATAACTATCAACTAGGTGAAACTATCTCTGTCATGACTCGTGATAGACCCATCCCTCCAAGCACCCAGATGGGATCCTTACACCAACCTGCTAAGACTGACTGCTCACTATAGTGGATCACGGCAGAGACAACACAAACGACAACACAACAACACCACACAAGGTCAATAACTGAAGTAACAAGTACAAAAGCAATCACAACACGATTACAACAATACATACACACCGCCTCCTCCAACCAACCACACATCACTGACTGCCCGAAGGTCCAGTCCTGTCAGTGGGGGACCGCAGTCGTTCCCACCTAAGCCCCACTCATCTTATCCGAGCGATAAACCCATGTTCCTTAATGTGCACATCCCCTCTATGGCGGATTCCACAGAGGGCGAATCAAGGGCGTGAAGCTACTCCCGCAAGTGACTCCACTCAGTCAAGGACGCACCTCGAGAACCACAGACAACAATCACAACCAGCTGTACAACAACAATCACCATCTACTATTTCAACACCATATTAATCAACTACCACAACCGATCATCAACAATGACACTAATCTAATTATACATCAACAACAGACCCTCTAGACAATCAACATTACTGAGTAGGCGAACCTACCTTTAGCAACTGCAGCGATTCCGCGTCCGACCACAAGATAACAATCAACCATCAACACCACCTATAGCAACCATTACAACCATCTATTACTACTACCATAGCCATAACTGAAATCAAAGAAGACGATGACGATGATGACGACATACCTATACAAAGCAATCCGGCATCAAGACCGCTACCCGACTCAAGCATCCCATCCCTATGGTGCAAACACTCCCAAAAGCCTCAAGGAGATGATTCATGGTAAAGGAGAAGTGGAATGACGGCATCTAGGTTCAGGAAGAAAGGAGAAAATGATTTGGGTTTCACGATTATGTGATTTATAATTCCCCGCTGCAAACTCGTTACTCGATCGAGTAACCAACTTAATCGATCGAGTGGCGTCTACTCGATCGAGCTCCCAAGCTACTCGATCGAGTAACCTCAGCTAGATCGAGTAACACGCACACCAAGACACACATCGTCACCGGTCAACACTCTTAAGGTTTCTGAAGGTCAAGGTAGGTGCCTAAGGTCAGTCAACGTCGGTCAACGGTTCCCTAAAAGGACGGGTATTACGGTCTCCTCCCCTTAAAAAGAACTTCGTCCCCGAAGTTCAACTCATCTTCCCCCGCGACACAAGGCAACATCGACTAAAGTAACCTACCACCTATTCCGACAACGACAAGTACAAACGCTCACGATCACCACTCCACTATGAATGCTCATCGACCATCATCATCATTTACCTTAACACATATTACACAACGCAACTTCCTATCGAATCACCAACTTCCTATTCAATCACCGAAAACACATTATACACAAAGACAACCAACTCGACTATTACTTGTACTCATCTCACATTATTACTCAAATATAAGCCAACACAACCATCAGTCTATTCCTCCATCAATTACTTGTCAACAAACAACAGTTACAAGATATCCAGAAGCAATAATTCTATTACTGATACACAACAACGTATCATTCATTCCACTCATTCATATTAATTCTTTTAACTCATCTCTATTCCTCAATCGTGCAACAACAATTCTATTATTTAACCACTAACATTCAATTACATGACAACATTATGAACAATTACTTGAAAACAAGAAACAATAATATGCTAATTTATTCAACACTTGCAAATTACCACCTAAATATACAATAACCACTACAAAATTACCCAAACAATCATTTAAAATACTACAAAGTTGTCATAAAATACTATAAAATTGTCATAATTACGTCGTTTTCTCGTGAGACATTACTCTTCCCCTCTTAAAAGGAACTTCGTCCCCGAAGTTCACCATCAAAACAACTCTAATTATTACACAAGGCGGCAAATTCTTATTCCACATTGACATTACGAACAAATCATATTATACATTTGGACTCATACCAACCACGATGCTTCCTTGACATTACATAAATATGACTCATATATATGAAACTTGTCGGCAAAGTGAACAACACAACGAGACATCCTGGCATCAACTATTATCCATGTCATCAATTAGTTTCTTATACGACCATACGAATTATGCAACAAGAATTATAACCACTATATACCATATTACCTGAGGTAATACGGTTTAGCATGCGAAATTATATAAACTCCACCGAAATTGTATACACCACACAAATGCTTACAACCTTATACCCATATTTGAGACTTGACAAAGATGTCACCCATCCAAAACAAAAAACATTATCACAAGAACAACCAACTTGAAGACACAAACAAACGTTGAACCGGAATAGATATCCTACAGGGGTACTCGATCGATCTCGTAAGGCACTCGATTGAGTTGACGTTACTCGATCGAGTTTACCAGGCACTCGATCGAGTATGTCGACATCAGAATGCATCCCCAAAGTCACTTCTGCAGTTACTTGATCGAGTGAGGGGCACTCGATCGAGTAGCCACAGGTCGATATCCCCCAACTCACCACCTCGTGAGGGCCAAGAAGCATGTACATAAGTCGGGAATGTATTCCCGACACTAACAACGACCTGCATAAAAGTCTGAAAAAATATCCAAAGTACGGCCTTATGGCCAAAATACAAACCAAAGTCTACCAAATGTACCAACCAAAATAAGGGCCAACAACTACAAATCCATGCAAACAAGATAGAAATAAAAGGAGCGTCATAACTCCAAGGTCTGCTCATCCATCATCTCATCTCCACCACCGCCTCCGGACGTGCCCGCTCCAGCTGTACCCGTACCTGCGACATCACCAGTGCCAGAATTGGCTCCCACTCGCCATGGTGCCAAGCAACCGTAGGGGTAACTCGGAGGCTCTCCCCAAGTAGACCGCTCCACGTCAAAGGAATGAAAGACCCCGCTGTCATCTCCAACACCTCTCCACCACACCGGCTGAGCCGCCTCGGTCCCGATGCCCTGAACATAAGTCATCTTATGAAGGTTCCGGAGTGTCAAGGTGGCAGACACCCTCTCCGTGAGCTCACTCACTCTCATCTCAGGACTGAAGAAAGAAGGATAGCTAGGAAACTGATGCTCTGGAGGCACATGCTGCTCTGGCTGGGTCTCAGCCATCCTCTCCCTCACCCGTCGTGGTCCTCTCCCCACTCTAGGCTGCCTATCGTCGAGTCTAGCCTGATCCCCCGTTGTCGGCTCAGGCATCACCTCCGAAATGTCCGAATCAATAAGGTAATACTGCCGCGCAGGAGCCTCCTCATCATCATCAGAATCTGCTGCCACTACTGCCGCCGGCAAAGGCTCGGTCACAGGAAGGTGCTTGGGGTCGGGTATCTTCATCCAGCTCATCCCCCAAACTCTCCAGGCCAACCTACCACCCTCCAAAGTCCTTAACCATTTCTGGTCGAGAAAGTACTCACGGTCTAAAACTCAATTATAGAAAACGAAATTCAACTTGGGGCACTTTTAAGACGGAGTTTTAAGGCAAATTTTAAGGTAAAAATTACCAAAATCCGACTTTCACATGGTATATACGGCATATAATACTCAATTCCATCATCCAACTTATAGAAAACAACCAAAATCGATTTTGATTTTTACAAACCCTAGAAAATTCGTCCCCAAATTTTGCAATTTCTAGCCTATTTTTACAGCAATTAATCACCAACATTCATGAAAGGAAAGCATGTGAATTATATTACAACAATTTAAAGCAATAATTCGCCCATGTGAATCGCAAATTTCAGATTACACCATCATTCCAACAAATTCAAAGTAATAGAAACATGTAAATAAGGAAGAAAATCATACCTTGATTAGATAGGGAAAGTAAAAGAACGAAATTAACAAGCAAATACCCAACTTAATCACCACCAACACTAGAAGAGAGGAGAGTTTTGTGAGAGATTTAGGCTTAGGGTTCGAAATAAGAAGAAAGAATGAGAGGCATAAGAAGAATTAGGGGTTTTAAGAAACCCGTAAGAAGCTCGGTACTGTAGCCTACTCGATCGAGTGCCCAGGGTACTCGATCGAGTGCCCTCTACTCGATCGAGTAGGTGCTATTTCGTCGAGTATCTGCAGAAAACTTCCACATCCCGACGTCATAGCTTCCTAACTAGATCGAGTGAGGTCTACTCGGTCTAGTAAGCACTCGCACTCGGTCAAGTAAGGTTAAGTACTCGGTCAGAAGTACGAAATAAATTGAGGATTCCTGCAAAAACAACATTGCGTGTCAATTCCAAACCATGTTCGGAATTCGTCACTAGTCATCATACTCACTCATGTATTACCGTTACTACTCAAGCATATCATACCGTCTCATCAGACAAGGTTCATGTCATATTACGCTACAACAATTTACCCAGCTCGGTTTACCTGCTTCCTACTCAATCATACGCATAATTACATCACCATCTCCTACTTAAACTTATCTTACCACATTACTAGCAAACTCGTGTTCACGTCAATATGAAATATATAATTAACGATAAATCATTCGTTCATATGTCATTCAAATGCATATTCTACATAGCAAATTAAAGCCTATCATGTTCCAATGTCAATCATAAGCAAATTATTTTACACAAATTGATCATCGCACAGCGGAAACTTTCAACCATTTATCATTGCATAAAAGCATCATTACCTGCCATTTCTCATATTATGGCTCTATACTACTTTAACTATCATCACTATAGATACCGTAGATCTCATAAACTCATATAGATTCACCATTACTAACAACTTAAAGTAAACACCAACACGTCCACCTTTCATATTACAGCATACACTTCCGCACTTTCACGCATTTCTATTAAATACAACCTACAACACATAAGTTCACTAATTCTATCCAACTTTACCATATACGTTTCAAGCGCAACTATCATGCTCATACCAACTTCAATAAAACTCATCCACAGGTAGTTCCAACAAAATTAACATACACATTAGTCATACACACGAACTCCACTTTCCCATACCCAGTGACTGGCTTAAGTACCATGGGGCCAAGATTTTGAAATGAGGGCGCATACTCACCCAAAATGTAGCATCAGTTGGGGCTCCCATTATACATACACCAGGTTCATTTTATTAGACTCACTACGTTCATTATTTTCATTGGTTACAGGTTCCAAAATCGTCGCTCTGATACCACTTTGTAACACCCCCATATTCAGAGGAGCCTTAACTAGGCCTTCCTTAGCATATAAAGGCGTTACCATCTCGGTTGCCCGAGGTAAGTAATCATTAAAAGTCGATAAAAGAACATTTATAGATATATTACAAGCGTTACAACCAACTTAACCAACATAAAGATACAACTCGTGAGCAACACACTATATATATCGAAACTCGTGAGAACTCCTCCCGCCAGGACTCCAGTTATCAACAATATCAACACCTGCTAATACCGACTGCTCACCATAAGGGATCACGACAGACACATAGAAACAACAAGACAACCACACAAGGTCAGTACTGAGATAAGACATGACAAGACCAACAACATCTACCAATCACAACACAACACAATCAGTCATGCACACAATCACATCCACTCCAATCAATCTCCGTCACCGACTGTCCACTGGACCAGCCCTGCCAGTGGGGAACCGCAACCGTACCCACCAAATCCTCGCTCATCATACCGAGCGATAACCCTGTCCCATTAATGTGCACATCCCCTCCCGTGGCGGGTTCCACGGAGGGCGAAACTAGGGCGTGAAGCCACTCCCGCAAGTGACTCCACTCAGCCGAGAACGCATCTCGAGAACCAAAGACAACCAATCACAGACAGCTACAACACAATGACAACCAACCAACCGCATTCACCAACCGACTATCGCATATACATTGCCACACAAACACAACTACAATACAACAACCATGACACAACAACCGACACACTAGACCATCCACAGAAACTGAGTAGGCGAACCTACCTTTAAGCAATTGCAACCACTCTATGCCAACATATGAAACATCCAGTAATCAAGCAACACCTATATACACAACACAATCATCTATCACTACCAAACAAACCCTAATTGCAAAGACAAGGATACGGATGATGATGACGACATACCTACAAGAAGGAACCTGGCAAAAGACCGTTACCCGACTCAAGCTATGCTCTCCTAAGGCACAAGAACCTTCAAAGGCTTCCATGGAGGCTATATGGAGAAGGGAAGGGAAAGAGGCGACCTAAGGATCTGAAGAAATGAGGCGGAAATGATTTGCGGATTTAACAAAACGCGATTATAAACCCTCGTTGAAAACCCGTTACTCGATCGAGTGTCCTACATACTCGATCGAGTGTCCCCTACTCGATCGAGTATCCGAGCTACTCGATTGAGTAGCCTCTACTCAATCGAGTACCACGTATAACTCACAACCCAAGGTAACTTGGCACGCACTTTTAAGGACTATTACCGCTCCTAAGGTCAGTCAAAGGGTCTCTAAAAGGGGCGGGTATTACACTTGATCCCCAAGAAAAAGGCGCCGGATAAGATTAGGGACTTTCGACCCATCAGCTTATGTAACGTGGTGTACAAACTCGTATCAAAAGTCCTAGCAAATCGACTCAAAGTTTTTCTTGGTGATATCGTATCTGAAAATCAAAGTGCTTTCACCCCTAGGCATTTAATCACTGATAATGTGCTAATTGCATTTGAGATGTTTCATCATATGAAAAATTCGAGACAGAATGACGGCTTCATGGCGGTCAAGATGGACATCGCTAAGGCTTATGATAGGGTTGAATGGCGATTTTTTAGAAGAGTGCTGGAGGAGATGAACTTTGATCGCGGATGGATAGCTCGGGTTATGGCTAGTGTCTCGTCAGTGTCTTTCTCAGTTCTTATCAATGGAGTGCAGACGGATGATTTTCGACCAGAACGAGGTTTACGTCAAGGGGACCATTTGTCGCCGTATCTGTTTATTCTTTGTGCGGAGGCATTATCTATCCTTATGCGGAGAGCAGTGGAAAACGGGTCCCTTCACGGCCTGCGTATATCGAGTACTGCCCCTGCTATTTCTCACTTGTTTTTCGTGGATGACAGTATCTTCTTTGTGAGAGCGGCGGATGAGGAAGATTATATGGTGACAAACATTTTAAGACGGTATGAAACTGCCCCGGGCCAACTTGTTAGCTTGGATAAGACTACTGTGTCTTTTAGTAGAGGAGTCCCAAGAGCTACTAGGGATTGTGTGCTAGGCCGATTGGGGGTGCGGGAAGTTGGGGTCCAGGAGCGGTACTTAGGCTTGCCTACGGTGGTGGGGAGATCAAAAAAAGTTCTCACCGATATTCTTCGTGACAAGTTAAGTAAACGGTTACAGGGTTGGCGTGGGAAAATTTTGTCGAAGGCTGGTAGGGAGGTTCTTATAAAGGCAGTTGTCAATTCACTTCCTACCTATGTGATGAGTGTGTTTAAGATCCCGACGAATTTTTGTAACGTACTCCGATCAATGGTGTCTCATTTTTGGTGGGGGCATGGAGAAGGGAAAAGGGGAATTTCGTGTGTTTCATGGAAGAAACTACGCCGGCCTAAATGTGATAGGGGCCTTGGGTTCCGCGATTTTGAGTTCTTTAATGACGCGCTCTTAGGGAAGCAGGCTTGGCGGTTGGTGGTTGAACCTAATTGTCTATGGGCTCGGGTGATGAAGGCTCGGTATTACCATACGGGTGAGTTCATGAGTGCGGAGGTGGGGCACAGGCCGAGTTATACCTGGCGGAGTATCATTGGTGCCCGAGGTGTTCTATAACGTGGTTTGCGATGAAGGATCGGTGATGGTCGTGACACGAGAGTGTGGGGACAGGCGTGGGTCGATGGGTGTCAGAGGGGGAAGGTCATCTCACCGTGTGGACCGGGGAATGAGGTTATGAGGGTAGCTAATTTGTTGAAGCCGCATGGTAGGGGGTGGGATGTGGAAGCTCTTAAGCGTCTTTTCTTACCTTTTGAAGTGCAGCGTATTCTCAACATCCGGGTTAGTCCTAATATGCCGAGCGATGTGTGGTTTTGGAGCCTTGAGAGAGATGGGGAGTACTCTGTGAAGACGGCTTACGCGTGCTTGGTCGGGGATGCTAGTGACTCAGGAGGGGCCGTCGAATTGGGAGAAAGAGCGGTGGCTTTGGAATCGGCTTTGGAAAGTTCGGGTTTGGCCTCGCGTCAAGCTATTTTTCTGGCAGCTGTGTAGTGGAGCATTGGCAACCTTGGACAATATTGCAGCTCGAGTTAGAGGTGAGTCTTCTTCTTGTTATTTTTGTTCTTCTAGCTCCGAGTCGTCTTTACATTTGTTTCGAGAGTGCAGTGTGGCAAAATGGGTGTGGAGTGCTATCGGGTTGGTGTGGGACGGTGTAGGGGATGATGGGGGGGCGATGGTGACGTGCGTGGCTGGGTGGAGAGCAGGTGGAGGGATATAGAGGCGGGGGATTACGGGAAATTTATGGTTGGTTGCTGGGCGATATGGGAACATAGAAATAAGGTGGTGTTTGAGGGGATGCAGGTGGAACCGGATAGAATTGTGCAGCGCATTAGAGACATTTTACAGGAGGAGGCCGCGAGCGCAGGAGCTGGTAGGGGAGGACGGAAAGGGCAGGTGAAGGACACAGGTGGGAGGGGGAATGAAGGATGGAAACCAGAACCGAAAGGTTACGTTAAAATAAATGTGGATGCAGGGATTAAGGAGGAGGAAGGAGTAAGTACAGGGGGTCGTGTGTCGAGATGACCGAGGTGCGGTGATGTGGGGGCTGATGGTGGTGCATGAATTGGAGTGGGAGCCTCGGTTTGCAGAAGCGGTTGCGGTGTTCGATGGGTTGCAGGAAGCTCAGGCACGTGGACATCGACGGGTGGTGTTGGAGAGCGATTGCCTTCAGGTGATTAACGCGCTCTTGGAGAAACGCACAGGACGGAGCACGTTCTTGCTGTTAGTGGACGATATTTTATCTCTTTGTAATGAGTTTCATTCGGTAGTTTGGTCACATACGAGTCGTATTAATAACTCTGTAGCTCATGTCTTACCTGCGGTAGTTGGCAAAACTGTGTGGTCGGCTGTTTTACCTCCTGTTGCGAATTCTGCAGCGGTGTTTGATTTATCGTTAATGAATTAATACCCTACGGGGTGTTTTCCTAAAAAAAAAAAAATCTCACATGTATTCAATTTCTCGAAATATAATTTTTTTTTATTCTCACACTATAAAAACTTATCTCTAAGTAGTTTTCTTTAAGCTTTATTTTTAATAAATACAATGACTCTCCCAAATATATTTTTCTTACCGGATTTAATGGTCTAATTTTGATAACTTTCTCAAAATATTTTTTATGTAAATGTAAAATATCAAAATATTTCAATAAATATAATCAAAATTATACTCAATTGAAGCATTTTTCGCAATGAACGTAATTATTTACATTTTAGAATTTTTATCAAAATAATTTTTTACTAAATTTAGAATCAAATTAGCGTAATTTGTTTATGTATTTTTATTAAATTTATTAAACTATAATTAATATTTTACTGAGATTTATACAGCATTTATTATGCTCATATTAAATGATTAGCTGTAATTAATGCTTGTCATTAAGGCTGTATAGGACACGTGGCGCATCCACAGCGTTTCAACCCAGTTTTATATACACACACAAACACACACACACACACACACACACACACACACACACACACACACACACACATATACTCCCTCCAATTTCCTATTATCTTCCCTCTTTCCTTTTTCACACAAGTTTGATTATCTTCTCTCTTTCCTTTTTTGGTAAGTTTCATTCATTTTTTATTAATTTCTCTCTCCTAAAAAATCAACAACTCTCATTACTTTATCTATTATTTATTCATCATTCATTCTTTATTATTTTCTCTCACCTATAAATTTCACAACTTACAATACTTTATTCTACTTTATTCCTTCTTTCTTCCCCTTTCTTAATTTTTGTGCCCAAAAGAAAGGGGAAGATATAAGGAAATATGAGGGAGTATAAGATATAATTAATATTTTACTGAGATTTATACCGCATTTATTATGCTCATATTAAGTGATTAGCTGTAATTAATGCTTGTCATTAAGGCTGTATAGGACACGTGGCGCATCCACAGCGTTTCAACCCAGTTATATATGACAATACTTCTTATGAAAATTATGAAAAAAAAAATTATCACCAATTTTTAGTTTGGAAAAGTCATTTTTGCCCTCCGTTTTTTTGTATTCACTCCCAATGCATGTTTCTCTTTCGCCAAGTCGTCATTATATCGAACCTATTAGACATAATTGTACAAAACATATTCCACCAATGATCAATTCTACACAATTGGCAAACAATGTAAAACATATATAAAAGTAACCGTAAAAAAATCATCTCGGAATTCCCTTTCTCGCTTCGACCCGTATGTATATAACTAAAAGTTTAAGCTGATAGTTGGAGTCTCATACCTGCTGTTAATATTTCACTTTAGAATTAAAGGGGGTGGGATTTGAACGCGCGCCCTTTTGGCCAGACTGACTCAGCTGCCATGTTAAGAAATCATTTCAACCAAAAACTTAAGCTGATGGTTGGAATCCATGATCGATTTTATATTCTAATAGTAACTTTAACAGTAAGATTTGCGACCATGTTTGATGAGATTTAAAAAAAGGATCACATTTAATTTCTTTGAAGGCTTTATCGCTTTTGCATCTAATTAATTTAGAGAAGGGTTATTATAGGGTTGTTCTATTTTGTGAATCAAATTTTTTTCCTAAAATAAACAACAAATAAAGAAGCCTAGCAATAGGTGTGATCGTGACTTCGTGAGGATGGGTTTTTGGGTAGAGAATGAGAGGGTAATTGTGACATTTTTCTAATAGTGTTAGCAATAATTTTCTTTTAATTTTAGTTTATAAATGACATATATTATCAAGTAAATTATGGATAGGAGTTGATTCCACTTAGAAGGGGGTGAGTTGCAAATTAGGGCTGGGCACCGGTCCAAAACCGGTTTGGACCAGAAACGGAATCGACAAAAAATCATGGACCGGAACCGGCCCTGAAAAATTCCAGTCCGGTCATTTTTTCAAATTCCGATCCAAATTCCAATTCATTGGACCGGTTGAACCGGATTAAAAATATAAGTTTAAGAAAAATAATGCAAATAACAATAATTTCAGCCATTCCGATTCAAATCGGTCAGGACCGAAAAATACCGGTCCCGGACCGGAATGTTAGAAAATGGTGGACCGGAGGCCGGATTGAAATTTTTAATACCGGTTCCGGTCCGGACCGGTCCATTTTTACGGTCCGGGCCAGATTATGCCCACCCCTATTGCTCATGACCTTAATTAACTTAATGTTGTCAGCAGTAAAATCGCCCTTACGGGCTCCCTTTACACAAAAAAAAAAGAAAGAAAAGAAAAATAGTAAGTGATCAAATATCGCCATTATAGATGGATAAATCGACCCGGTCAAGATCATTAAGAAATCGCCTTATTCATTTCTTGAGTGCTTGGCACAAATGGTGTAGCTTGCTGGATTTCACAAATTCTCATTTGTGACGGACGCTATCCGACACAAGGGAAAGACAGAGCGAATAGACACCATATTGCACACAAACAGGTCGGATCAGCATGTGTAAGAGTAATGATTATCAATTTTAGGGTAATTGTTTATTGGTTATAGGGTAGATGGTAGGAGTATTATTTTATTATCAAAGTACAACCCCTACCCCCACCACATCAACTTTGCATTATTGACATACGTCTCTCCTCCCATCAACATGCTTTTGTTTTTCAAAAACAACAATAAACAATGCTTCCTCCAAATAATCTTCATCTTCATTCTCATCTAAGATCCTTCATGCAAAATTGAAAGAACAACAAAACCATTTGCTTTCCAAATCTACATCTAAATCCAAATATTATTCACCCGTAAAATATCAAAATGTCTGAGGTGGTAACTTGGCTTTACAGACGATGATTTTGCGACGATGTTGATGAGCAAAGGTTTGTTTTTTATTTATTTTTATGAGATTTTTGTGACGATTTTTTGACAAAGTTAGTCGCATAAATGTTAGCATGCAATGTTTTGTTGTTGATGAGTTTTTTTTGATGATTTAGATTAGTAAAGGATTGTATTTAGTAAGCTATTTATTCATATTTTTGTTCATGACATTTTAGGGCAATTTTGACGTTTTTTTTCATGAGATTTTTGACGATTTCCATGAGATTTTAGGTCAATTTTTAGATCAATAATTGGGAGTGAATCTGTGTTGATGTTGAAGTTGAAGATGAAGATTAACCGTGCATAAGCTAACGTCTATAAAACTGACAGCGGCTAACTTTAAAGAAACACAAATGTGTTTTGAACAGATTATCATTTTAGGTTATAGTGTGACCATTTTAGAGTTCAGTGTTGTCACTTTACCCAAATTTTAAAATTTGGTTGCTCGTTATAGGTATTGATCTTTCATATATGTTAGCATTGTTTAGTGTATATTGTGACTATTTTCTAGTTCAGTGTTGCCCTTTTAACCAAAACACAATCTTTTGTTTACCTTGTCATAGGAACTAATCTTTAATATATGTTACCATTATGTAGAGTACACTGTCACCATTTTAGACTTCAGTGTTACCTTTTTAACCAAACCTAGTTATTTTATTTATCTTGTCATATGTATTAATCTTTAAACTTTAAATGGTGACAATATGACTAAAGTTGGTTACATTCTGATTTACTGTTAAAATATGATCATGATAGTATGATATGTAGACGTTGTAGTATGAAATGTGACACCATCTTGTGTGTGTTTAAAACTTAAAATGGTGACGTCCTGACTAAATATGGTTACATTCTGATGTACTGTTAAAATGTGACCATTATAGTTGTGATATGTAATTGTTTTAGTATGAAATGTGACAGCATGTTGTGTGTTCAAAACTTAAAATGGTGACATTCTGACTAAAGTTGTTTATAATTCAGTGTTGCTCTTTTAAGATATTTAATACTCCCTCCTATTCATTCATTTTGTCCCTCTTTCCTTTTTTGGTAACTTTTGTGTGGTCCAAATTTAATTACATGTGGGGTAGGGTGGAATAAAGTGTTTTGTGTGGTCCAAAATCATTTTCTTAATTTTTGTGCAAAATAGAAGGGGGACAAAATGAATCAATAGGAGGGAGTATATGTTACCATTGTGTAGTGTACGCTGTCACCATTTTCGACTTCAGTGTTACCTTTTTAACCAAACCTAGTTTTTTTGTTTATCTTGTCATAGCTATTAATCTTTAAAATTAAAATGGTGACATTTTGACTAAAGTTGGTTACATTCTGATTTACTGTTAAAATGTGACCATGATAGTTATGATATGTAGACATTTTAGTAAGAAATGTGACAGCATGTTGTGTGTGTTTACAACTTAAAATGTGACATTCTGACTAAAATATAGTTACATTCCGATGTACTATTAAAATGTGACCATTATAGTTGTGATATGTAATTGTTTTACTATGAAATGTGATAGCATGTTATGTGTTTAAAACTTAAAATGGTGGCATTCTGACTAAAGTTGTTTACAATTCAGTGTTGCCCTTTTAACCAAAGCTTAATATATCTTGTCATAAGTACTGATCTATAAGGTTGTTTACTTGGAATAAAAGCTACAAAATGGGAAAACATCTTCATCTTGTATAAGAAACATTCGTAACTTAAGGGATTTAGTATCAATAAATCAACTATCTCATCGCCAAATGTCAGAATGTTTTTGATGCAAGAGCTGTCGTGGGTAAGCTATTTATTAAAGCTAATGAGGAGGTCGAATTGTTGCTTTCTAAGCGTAATGTGAAGGAAGATCAACCAACCGTTGATGTGTCCGTGCCTCCTATTCTTGACCTCGTACGTTGTACGACAAAGGGTCGCAGTCAACGAAAAAAAGGAACATGGGGACGAGGAAGAAAGCTAGGAAATAGACTGAAGTTGGGACAGGGGAGAGTACTATGTACGTCGTTGTGCCGTGTCTGATACGACATATCATCTACGTCGCGCTCCCTCGCTTGTTTGACTAATATGGACTAAATCGGTTAATGTCACCAAAGCAGTGGACTAATGTCGCCATGTTTGATTGTATGTTTTTGCTATTTAAATGGTTGTTTTTTGGGTGAACTTCGAAGCTTACCTTGTGACGGATTTGTGTAAACATTCTGATATATACCAATGTTTGATTATTTTGCTCACATATGTGACCATTGTTGCTCACAAATGTATCATTGTTTGCTCAATATGTTACCATTTTAACCAATAAATATATACATATATGAAATATCAATACCTATGACAAGATAATATGTTTTGGTTCAAAGGGTAACACTGAACTCTAAAATGGTCACATTATACACTACACAATGCCAAAATATATAAAAGATCAGTACATATTTCGTTCTTTTACACAACACAATCTCTATAAAATGGTCACATTATACACAATGCCAACAATCACAATGCCATATGTTACCATTTTAACTAGATAATGTGTTCTTTTTTGGAAGATGATAAAAAAATGTTAGCTTTCCTAACATAAATGACCAACCATGATCACACATATGTCAGGGTGGATTTCTGTTTACAGCCAAACATAATACTCTAAAGATGGTGACATATAAGTAATTGTTAAACATGTTACCACCTTAAAATGAACATGTTACCACCACAAGATGTGCATTATTATAAAAAGACAAGTCTTGGAAACATAAGGACTAAATGATCAGTTCTGCTTCATAACCACATGGTCACAATGTTGCACAACATTAAAATGTGAACACATTACTACTAAACCGTCACCACATTATTCTACATAGGTCACAACTGTCATAGGGTTGTTACAAAAGAAGGATTGTCGCACAATCCTTACCACCACGAACGTCTAAAAAGTCTTACCCAAAATATTACATCATTAACCAAACAACCAACTACTACGTCAAAACATTACACTGTTAACCTAACAACGACGCTTACATTAACCCATCTTCATTTCTTCTTGCCAGGCTTTTGGGGACAGGTTGGGGAAGGGGCATGGTCCTTAGCGTTGTTATAAACCGGACCTCCTGGGGGACGGTCTCTAGCACGGTGTACCTCAGCTCGTAAGACCGGGCTGGTGCCGCTTCCGGAATGCCAATGTCGTCTATCCCCAGGTCAAACGAGGGTGGGAGCACCACGTTGTCCAAAGCATTATCCACTTGATCAAGCATGGCAATGAAGACAGCATAGAAGACGGGGTCATTTTCCAATTGTTGTGTGAAGGTCTGCTCTGATTCTTCCGCTTCTCCGGCATCTGCCTGCTGCTTTTGTGCTCTCACTCCTTCAGACACGGTAGGCTCCGCCCCCATTTCTGTTGCCATCTGACGATTTTTACTATTAACAAATATGTCACCATTTTAGAGAAAACATGTCACCACATTAAGCTAAGCTTATTACACTACTCTAATGTTCAACACAATTAAACACATCTATATATTACAACTAAGGTTATTACATTTTAATACTATAAAATATGTCATCATTCTTGTTACTTATTGTTATCATTTTTAAATGCTTTCACATACATTCAGCCACATCAACAAATAGGTACATCAGCTAACAAAGAAGGCGACATTTTTAGTACTAACAAACATGTCACCATTCTAGAAGCATAGCTGTCACCATATTAAACTAAACTTATAACTATTATAATATTCATCTCAATTAAACAAATGTACATATTACAGCTTAGATGGTCACATTTAGAACTATAAAGCATGTCATCATTCTGCCTACTTATTGTTACCATTTTTTGTATGCTTTCACATTTAATCAACTACATCTTAAAATAGGTACCTCAAATAACAAAAAAAGTCACTTTTTTTAGTATTAACAGACATGTCACCATTTCAGACTCATAGATGTCACCATATTAAACTTAACTTATAACACTACTATATTACAGCTGAGATGGTCACATTTAGAACTATAAAATTTGTCATCATTCTGCCTACTTATTGTTACCATTTTCTTATGCTTTTACATTCCATCAACCACATTCTAAAATAGGTACACCAGTTAACAAAGATGGTCATTTTTTTTTACTATTAACAGACATGTCACCATTTCAGAAGCATTGATGTCACCATATTAAACTAAACTTATAACACTATTATAATGTTCATCTCAATTAAACAAATGTACATATTATAGCTGAGATGGTCACATTTACAACTATAAAGTATCTCATCATTCTGCTTACTTATTGTTACCATTTTTTAATGCTTTTACATTCCATCAACTACATCGTAAAATAGGTATCCCAGTTAACAAAGATGGTCACTTTTTTTTTGTTTTTTACTATTAAGAGACATGTCACCATTTCAGAAGCATACATGTCACCATCTTAAACTTACCTTTAACACTACTCTAATGTTCAACTCACCTAAACATACCTACATATAACAACTAAGATGGTCACATACTAACACTCAAACATATGTCATCATACATCCTAATTATGATTGCCATTTTCAGATGCTGTTACCTATAAACAAAAACATCATCAAATGGTTACATCAACATTATGACATATTCCCAACTAATATATTTTATAAGTGACGCCATATGTGACCATGTTTTAACCTTAGATATTACCCTGTTCAGCTTAGACGAACCCAGGCAAAAAAATGGTGATAAAAAAACTCTGATAAGAAGGTTACATTTTTAACTAAATATATGAACATTTTATAAGTGACACCATATGTGACCATGTTTAAACCTTAGATGTTACCCTGTTGAGGTTAGAGGAACCCAGGCAAAAAAATGGTGATAAAAAAACTCTGATAAGAAGGTTACATTTTTAACTAAACATATGAACATTTTATAAGTGACATCATATGTAACCATGTTTTACCTTAGATGTTACCCTGTTGAGGTTAGACGAACTCAGGCCAAAAAATGGTGATAAATAAACTCTGATAAGAAGGTTACATTTTTAACTAAACATATGAACATTTTCCGAATACATGGTCACATTTTCAACTTACCGTCTACTATGCTTGCCTGTCCCTTGCTCTTCTTTCTGCCACTCTTTGCAGCTGCCATTTTCACAACTTTGTCAAGTGCATCTGCATGCCAGCATAACCCTTAGTAGTATGCAACAAACAAAAACAAATCTAAAATCATTAAAACAACAAATTTGCTAAGCTTCACCTTGCAAACCATCATCTTCGGATCCTGAAGCTTCCATTACAAACCAATAAACAACATTTTCAACAAAAAAAGAGACCGTTTATAACAACATTTAATTAAAATAATGTCACCGTTCCATTACAAAACAACAATCACCAACATGCAACAAACAAACTCGATTAAATTAACCCAATGTGACCTAATTTTTACCAGTGTTTAATTAAACAATATTTTCAACACAAAAAGAGACCATTTTTAACCACATTTAATTAAAATAACTAGGTTTGTGACTCGTGAAATTCACGGGTTTATCTGTTTTAATTTTGTTATTTTTATATTTTTATTTATACTTGTCTGAGCAATTAGTTGATCCATTTTAAAAATATAGTCTTGGAATACATAAAAGTTAGTCGGTTAGTGTCTTATTTTTTTGACAACTTTGGTTTATTTTCAAAACTATATGTTGTACTTTAGTTGTTTATTTTGATTAATATATTAATAACATGTGGTTTTAAAAAAAAAATTACCTTTAATAAGTCCAGTAATTCTTGATAAATGCTTAAAATTATCTTTTAATTAGATTGTATAGGTTATGTGCTAAATTTTCTATGTGAAAGCTTGAATGCCTCTTTGTCATTTAGGCCAATAAAGTTAGTACGTGAAGATGAAAGAGTAAATTAATTCATAATATTAAATTATTGATCCTTTTTTTCTTTTTTTTTAGAATAATAAATCTCGAAATGTAAGGAGTTAAGAAGATATATAATTATAGGACTTTTTATCTTCTCAATCTTTTAATTCTCATAAATCATATTTTCTAATAGTAGCATAATTATAAAGTTTAATAAATGATAATCTTAATATATCGTTTATATCAATTTATCAAAATTCCTAAATTTTAAAACTTTGCATAAAAGATAAAATGAGTTAAATGGTAGCCTACTATAAATCTCATTGCAATCTCATTTGTGTTATAAGGCATACACACAAGATAATATGACATGTATGCATAAGTATTAGACAATAATTTACATTTAGCTATTATCAATACCAAAAGAGAGTTTTTTGTCCAATTTATTAATAAGATTGAGATCATCGCAACTCCAATTTCATTCTACGAGAGCTATTTTTCAAAGAAAAAATGATGAAGAAAAAAATAACACATACCCAAATAAAACATATAGTTGAAAGTTTCTGAATTAATAAAAAAAATTATGAACTTAAAAACAATTATTCATTCACATTCATGTTGTCAATCTTGTAGTTAGTTTATAACATAGTATTGAGTGTAATGGAGGGAGTATTTGTTTAAGCAATTATAGTAATTCTCTTCTTCATATAGTTATCTTTCTCCAATTAACTATCCATACAAAAAAAAAATCCACCGAGTGATTAATAACAAATAAAATGGTGGAATTTGATTTATGTAATATTAACCTTATCATTATTAATTTAAGTTTTCTCTTACTACTCTTCTTCATATAGTCTTCTTTCTCCAATCAACTATCCATAAAAAAAAATCCACTAAGTGATTAATAACAAATAAAATGGTGGATTTTGATTTATGTAATATTAACCTTATCGTTATTAATTTAAGTTTTCTCTTAAATAAGGTAAGAAATAGGCATTGAATTATAAAGATATAAGTATATTTACCTTTGAATAGTTCAACTCCACAAATCTTGATAGTCTCTAAATGAAAACAAAATTACATATATATTAAGGTTAAAAATGTGAAGATTACTTCAAACCAATCGAACCAAAATAAATAAATAAATTATTAATTTAAAAACCTTAATACACTTACCTTGATGTTGATACAATGATAAGAAAGATTATTGACACATACATACAATTCTTTTGGCAATAGGGGTAAAAAAAATGTTGGCTTGAATTTGGCTCACAAATGTTGCCTTCCATAAAACATTTATATAGCCAAATGAGGATGCATTTTATGACTTTTAAACTTTTTATTATATTATTATTATTATTATTATTATTATTATTATTATTATTATTATTATTATTATTATTATTATTATTATTATTATTATTATTATTATTATTATTATTATTATTATTATTATTATTATTATTATTATTATTATTATTATTATCAAGTTAATATATACATAAATATGTCGAAAGTTTTCATGACTTTTGAGTATTCGTTTTCATTATTAGCATTTAGCATATTTATTATAGACATAAATATAGAGTAAATAGAAAGAAATGTAAAAGGTATTCTTTTTCTTACAAAATTCATATTACATGAGAATTGTTTAGGGAGTTATCTTACGAAACTAAACTAGTTTAATTTCCCGTGAAAATCACGGGAATTTCTCTAACTCTTCTTTAAAGGTTATTGAATCATGTTTCTATTATTCTCATTTGACTGTTATAGATGAGTGATATCATTTTTGCTCGACATCTGTATAATACTTTTCTTAATTTACAACTTTATTAAAATGATAATATTATGAAAGTAGTAAGTAGTATTACCATAGTTGTCCCCTTAAAGAAAAAAGTATTACCATAGTTATAAGTTTAGAAATAATTAATGATATTTAATCCTTAAAATATTTTTCACTCATTTTCTCTTAAGCGTTTATGAAAAAATTTAAATGGGATAGACATAATAGATAAAATTATATAGATATTCATGAAAATTCCCACGTTAAAAATTCGAAATTAAAAGACATACTACCCTTTTAACCGACCTCGTTAAAATATAAGAGAATATTGTACTTACGAATTACACTAAACTTGCTTTGGTCGATACATTTGTAATCTATTGTACTTTAATACAATCCAAACAAATTCACTACACATTATCAATTATGAATACATTAAAAATTTCTCAAAAACATTCTATCAATATTAAAGATGTGAGACTAAAAAACTAAAATTATAATTTGGTTAAGATACTAGAGTTTGTTCACCAAAGCTTGACCTCCCTCCACCATATTCGATCATCGACGATATCAAATCACTTCATCAACATTCAACAACGCCAAAAACAAACTTTACAATAAAAATGCTTATCATTCTATTTTCTTCTATTTTTCCTCTTATCTCTTCAACGAAAAGCTTTGAAAAATCTAATAGAATAAATAAATTAAATATTGTAGTAATGAAAATGAAGTAAATCATAAAAGGAGAAATTTAACGATCAATTTTTTGTGTTAAGAATATGCTAGAGTTCTTATCAATTGATCTCCTTTTATACATCAAATTTGTTGAATTTTCATAATAGCAGAATATGAAAGTTCTGCATTAAAGAGAGATAAATATTGTGATTATGGGGTGAAGTAATGCTAGGGAGATGAAAGTTTACATAAGATGGGCGACTACTACTTTGTCTTTTCGTGTTCTAATTTTAATTTGTTTATTTTTATTTTTATTTTTATTTTTTAATCTACCATATAATTGTATTCCGCCATGTATCGTTCTATTAGCTACTCAGTCTAGCATTTTTATTTTATTGTATATTTGTGGACAATACGTTTAATGTTTTGGAAATATGAATCAATTATTGATAAATATCAAGAAATTTGAAGAGTTAGGGACTTGAAACATAAAAGTAGTAATGATTATGCCGCATAATTAAATATAGGATTACACAAATGCTACAAAATACATAATTCCAAGAGATTCTAAGACTGCCATGTGTCACAATATGATGCTCAAGGTAGGCTTTTTATGTTATTATATAGAAGAGATGGATATTTTGTCTTGCCTTTTATTTATAAATTATATTTATAGATTTATTTATTTATCAAATTTAACAAAATGGAGCAAGTTTATTTCAATAAGATTTAAGAGGGAGTTGTACATATAAACAATTTAAAATTAGAGTGATGTAATTTTTTAATTTTTCGTTTAACCTATTCTACTTTTAAAAATTAAAATATTAATGTTTAATGTTAAGTATGTTATTATTTGCTCTTAATATTTACAAATTATTTATTATTTTATAAATAGTGTAAAATTATAATTATGTGATATTTATTTCTCGCTTAAAATATTCTAACAATAAACGTAAAAAATTTAAATTTAGTATGAATTTATTTTTAATGGTTGTTTAATTTATCTAAAAATTAAAAAAAGCCAAAGTTAATGTTTGTTATGCTATTTGTATTTAGTGGTTCAATTTTTTTTTTCTTTTAAAATAAGAAATAATGACGTGACTCTCTATAATTGGTGACGTGGAATTTTGGTTATGCAAGGTGGCATTTAGTAATGCGAGGTGGCATTGTCTACGTGGCTTTTAAGATTTACCCTTTTAATAATATTTATAGATGTCACCATTTGTAAATATTAACTGATAAACAACATTTAACACCATAAAATCAACATTTTCAACAATACCTTCAATTTTTGTTTCTTCGGGGTGGTTTTCCTTTGAGCCATTTGCTTTTTACCCATCTTATTCACTAATGTTGCTAGAACAATGAAGATGACGGAAGAAGGTAGGGGATGAAGAACGATGAAGATGATGGAAGAACAATGAAGATGACAGAAGAATCTGCTTTTTTGAATTTTCTAGAGAGAAAATTTATTTTTTGAGTTTTTTAAGATAATGACAAAGAAAGAGTGAGAGGTGAGAGGGAGCAAAGTTTGAAATATGTCGCACAATTGATATAACAAAATGCTTTTTAATTTTTTATTGCAACAAGTCAAATCACATTTATAATAAATTATTACTACAAATGGCCCACTAGTATCCGTTTTCGCTAATATGCTATCGATTCGATCCGTCTTCAGCTTGTGACGGATACCTTCCGTCACAAGAGAGACTAATTGGCTGGATTTTTGCTTAAACAGATCTCACCTTACAGAAGAAGACCCTTTCTTAAAACACAAATTGTTTATTGATAACGTTTTTGAGTTGTACTTTTTTTTTTTTTTTAAATCATGAAGTGTGTTAGTTATAGCCTATATATTACTCACTTTAAAACTACTCTTTTTCTCATCCAAACACAACGACTATTAAATATTTATTCCTCCTATATTAATCATATTTTAATAAAAATAAGAACATTTAAAGGATTCTGTGCGTCTACGTCATCACAGCAAGTTTTTTTTTTTTTTTTTTTTTTTTTTAAAAAAAATTCCTGAAATGCGGGTCCCACAGAAAAAAAACTACGGAAGTAATTAAAAAATAACGTCTGTTTTGATGTGTTTTGCGATATTGTTCGGGACGTACTGATTTAATTATTCGTGACGTCTGTTTTTTTTTTTCTAAATCGTGAAATGCGGGACCCACCAAAAAATAAGGAATTTATTAAAAAATAACCGTCAATGTTGCTGTTTTGTATGTTGTTTTGGATGTAAATGATTACATTTATGATTTATACGGAAATATTTATGAATAATTTAACGAATTAACTATTTATTAACGAATAACAAATTATGATGAATAATTTATATAAAAAAATATTCAGCAATTTACATTACAATAAACAACAACAAATTACAACAATTTACATTACAATAAATAATAGCAAATTACAAAAAAAATTGATACAAATACAAAAAAAATTATTCATAAATTATTTGAAAATACTATAAAAAAATATTCAGAAAAAAGATAAAATGACGTTTAAAAAGTCCGACTTTCTAGATTTACATCTTTAATGATGTACTCCGTAAGAGCTTGCATAAATCATTAAGAGAAATAATTAAAATAATAGTTTACGGATATTCAAACTGAAAAAATTACTAAAAATAACTCACTAATGTAAAAAAAATGTGAAAAAAATGCTTCTAGAACGGAAATTAATTTAAAATTTGCTTGGAAAAAAATCTCAAAACATTAGATCTCTGAAATTAAAGAGTACACCAACAAAAATAAATTTAAAAAAGTGAAAATATCCTCAAAAACGGAAATTTAGAAATAAAAATAATTATTTTTAATATTACCTTTTACAAAATTTGGTAGACTTAAATATAATTAGCCAGCAGATCTACAATCTTCGAGTCAAAACAACGGAAATGAATGAGTATTCGGACCCATTGTGTTATATTAAGTCTTAATTAGTGAAATATGGAAAGATATTAGATTGAGTGGAGTGGTTGTGATTTTTTTTTTTTGATCCTTGGAGTGGTTGTGATTTGTGAATGAAGAAGGATGAAATAGAATTTCAGGTTGGTGAGGGAGATAGAAGTGAACAAGGTGAATTGTATTAGGGTGGAATTGCAAAGCAAGCTGCTGAACACAGAAAATGCCTAGGCCGTTTAGGTTAGTGGAAACGCAAGTTTTGGGTTTCTAATAGTTAGGTTATTATTTTAGTTGGGCCGATTGTTTAGTAAGGACTAAGTACCGACTATTTGCATTAGGGTATTACTCTATGTTTGGACTAGATCTCTCAAACGGGTCGGACTGGCCGGGTCCCGGGTCAAGCCATACGAATTGGATTAAAGTATGGGTCCAGTTCAATACGGGTCTGGTCAAGTACGGATCGGTTCATACGGGTCATGGGCTGGTTTGGATTAGAAGGTCAAAAAATAATTTTTAATGCCTTTTATAAAAAAAATTAATAATTTTTTTATAAAAAAAAATTAAAACCTATTTAAAATTAATATTTTAATCATAATAAATGCTTACATTAATTATATTGACATAATAATAAAAATTACATTTTTTATAATTATTTTTATTATTAAATATTATAAAAGTCATATAAAATTATTTTTTTAATTGTATTTGAAATTTGGAGTATTTAAAATAATAATTTTTTTAATTATTGTTTCAAATAAAAAACATAAATATTAATATTTTAATAAAATTCTTGATTTATCTTTGTCCCAACACATCGCCCCGTTCGGGTCGGGTTTTAACCCTAAAACAAGAGGTCATTTCGGGTTCCTCAAAAAATGGGGTCGCATCGGGTCAATATTTTAGTTCATTTGAGATATCGAATGCATAAAGATCATCGATAAATTACCACGCGTCATTGGTAAATTTTAAACTTTTTTCCCTAACTTTAACAACACCCCTTTATCTCTCATTTTTCACTTTTTAAACCAAAAATCAACGAATTAACTTAACAAACTACAAATCTATACAAAATTAATGACACTTATTACTTTAATTATTTGATAATTACAAATAAAAAATTATAAATTATGAATATATTTCAACCCCATTATAATTAGCGGTTCAATCAGCATAAAACGTTCGTTTTTCACTATCCGACATTAGCAATGGTACATTAATTACTCATATCGATTTATACGTATTCACACAAATGGTCTATAATCTGTGTTAATTTTTATAATATTTTTATTTTATTTTATCGGTGTCGTTTCTTTTAGATACACAATTACAAGGTTGAATTAGCATTTCATACTTTTCTAACTAAGAGGAAAGACCATATTTCAATAATACCCGAGGAATTTACCTTATTCATAGTTGAAATACTACGGGTTGTTTTACTATATAAAATAAAAATAAGGTGACACGGTGAGGGAGCTATTAATCTATTATGGATACTCACAAAAACATTTCATGCAAATACGGTGCAACCTCGTTACCTTTTTACAATTTTTGCACGTGTTTTAACCTATTATTAGGCTCCGTTTGGCACGACACTTCAGGTAGCTTATTTGATCAAAGTAGCTTATTTGACCAAAATTTCAGCTACCTGATTTTTTTGCAAGTATTTGGCAAGTAGCTTATTTGGTCAAATAAGGTACCTGAAATGAAATGCTACTTCAGGTAGCATTTGAGAAATCAAGTACCTGAAATGACTTATTTTCCATTTTTTACCTCTTTATTCTATAATATTAAATATTTTTCATATCCTTTTACGTCATTTGACCAAAATCAGCTACCTTTTCAGCTAGTTTGACAAACACATTTTTATATAATCAGTTACCTTATCAACTCCTAATTTTAAATTCCTTTATCGATTCTTTTTCGGGTTTGACTACCTTTTCGGTTTTTACCTTTTCAGGTAGTTTTGCCAAACAAAGCCTTATTCTCCCTCCGTACCACATCAAAGGTAACGTAGGGAAAAATGAAGTATTTAAGAAAATGTGGAAAAAGTAAGGGTAAAGAGAGAAAAAACAGGTGAGATATGTAATTGTGGGTTTAAATGTGGGTTGGTGGTTGGGGTATGTAATGTCATTTTGTGTAAATATCAAATGGGTATAAGGATAACTTGGTAATGTTGTAGGCCAAATAAGGAATGTTACCTTTGGCGTGGTACATCCGTTTATAGTCAGTGTTACCTTTGGTCTGGTACAGATGGAGTATAAAATATTCATGTATTTTGGTTAACATTTTTAAAATGTTAATCATTGTATCAATGTTCTTAAAAACATACCCGTGCAAATTGCTGAAAGAAATTGAACTTAGCTGATCTGAAACGACCCTTAATCGAGACGCCGTGTAAGACACTGCCCTAAATCAGTTAGACCCCCACACAGGTGCTCCTTGGGTTCCGTGGTCACCGATTCCAGGGTTAACGCCTCCTTCCGCACAATGTTGCACACCAAGGACGGAAGCGGGAACTGTTCTCAATATTGATAGCATAAAAGGGATGATATAGAGAAGGAGATGATTTGTATTTTTCTGTGTGTGTAAAACTGAGGAGGAAGAAGGTTTATATAGTAGCCAAGAGGCTCCTCCAACAGTCCAAAAATGAATGCCATTGATTCTGCGATTAATTGTCATAAATCGTGTAATGAATTTTGTATTGATTGCGGAATAAAATCTCAAAAGCTATAGAAAAAGAATCCGAGGAGAAAATTCGGACCAGCAGCATAAAGGGGGGCGCCCCACCGCGCACGTGTCACGAGCCGAGCCGGGCGGCGGCACGCGCATGGGGAAACTATAATCTACCCACTATAGTCTAGTTAACTCTTGTTAACTATCTTCCATATATAAATACAACACTCCCCCACTATTCTTCCAATGTGGGATAAGTGTTGTTTTACTTAAGCTTTGGAGCAACCAAAACTCCAACAATTGCACGGGCTGAAAACTAGTTCTTCCTAAAAAAGATACAATTAAACCATGGGTGATGCTATAATGGTGATGTTGTTTGTTGTGATATCATCAATGTTTGGCCTCCATTGTAACGCCCAAAATTTTACCTCTTGCGTTAAAGCTGTAGCCCTTCCCGCTACATCGAATCCTGAACAAACGCCACCGATCATAGCTGAATGTTGCGGGATTTTAAATAACACCAAGAATGCACCACAACTAGTTTGCGAGGCGGTTATCAAAGTGACCAACACTCCTAGCTTTGAAAAAGCCCGATCATCATTTGACCAGTTGGCCGGTAAATGTGATGCTGCCATACAAAAGAAGTTGTTATTCAGGTCTACTATATGCAACTCTCTAGAGACATTTCTCACCAGGTCAATGATCCGGAAGACAGCCAATCAAGGCTTCAGCGCCATTGCCACCAAGTGCTTGACGAATCTTTCTATCGATGTCAAATCGACCAAGTGTCCTCTTCCTAAACTTCCTACGACGACTTTCAACAGGCCTTAGTAGCTTCTGAGAATGAAGGACTCCAATACATTAACATACACGCAAGTATTGTTCAGTTATGTTTTCAGAATACATATATTTGACTCTGTTTTGTGCGGGACGTCTCCTTTTTAAGGTTCACCAGGCAGGGTATTGTTTTGCGAGTTCCGTTTTACATTCGACTATACGAGTCATGCATGTCTTGCACATGATCTAAACTAGTTAATAGTAAGACACTAATTCGGGCCATCGACATACTAAAGGTAATTGCATGTCATGTCATTCAAATTACTCTCCATCCGTTTCGGTCATTTGTTTAACCGTTATCTTATTTATTTGTTTACCTTTTTTATTTTCGGAAGTTTATTTTAACACGCCCCTCACACAATTACAAATGCCCTTTTGGACTTTGAAATGTGAATGCAACTACAGGCCTCGCCATACCTGATGCTAATATCAATTGTGTCGCTTTTGTAGATGGATAAATCGACCCGGTCATGATCATTAAGAAATCAGCTTAATAATACATTTCCCGAGTTCCAGGCAAGAATGGTGTAACTTGCTGGAGTTTTTAATGTTTTAGTTATAGCCTATATATGTGGTCACTTTGAAACAACTCTTCTTCTCATCTAAATACAAACACAACTAAATATTTGAGCCGCACCAATTTCCCCACTACTATACATCATTTCTCCCTCCAATAATCTTCCTAAAAATTTAGAAATTAAACCATGGGTGATGCTACAATGGTGATGTAGTTTGTTGCGATATCATCAATGCTTAGCTTCCATTGTAATGCCCAAAATCTTAAACTCTTGCGTTGAAGCTGCATCGAATCCTGAACAAACGCTACCCAACATAGCTGAATGTTGCAGGATTCTAAATAACCAGGGGCGGCCATGAGCCCGTCCATTCGGCTCGCCGCACCGGGGCCCAAGCCCGCTAAGGGCCTCCTCTAGACCAAGACAAAGATTAATAGCAATTGATGCACTAAAAGTGCAGTAAACTCGTAGTGATTCAGTGGTGAAGGAGTAAGTTATGGAATACACAAATAGCTGGAGGTTATGGGTTCGATTCCCTTGCTTGACATTTTTTTTGTTTTTTAAATGGCAACTACTATTTTGACTTTAATTATAGGTGATTTATTGATTTTATCGTGATAATTTTCATATATTTATTTTCCATGAAAAATATCATTTTAAAAAACAACACTTGTTACGAATATTTTATTATTATTAATTAAGTTACATTACTCCATTTTTTAAATTTAATCTTATTTATTAATTATTGTTGCACAAAAAAAATGATAATAGCCGAGCTAAATGAACTAAACTAATAGAGGAATAATATCATTTGTTTTTACATTCTAAATGCATCATGATGATATGTAGTATACTGTTTATGGGTTTTACTAGTTCAAGACACTAATAAATTTCGCTTTATAAATTTCAAATACTTGGTATATGATAATTTAAAATTACGCCGTCGTCAAATATTAAAGGCATCAAATAATATGTTCGCATTTGTAAGACTCAGAAATTATGAGATGATTATGACAAGGGTATTCTTATAATACATAAAAAATTATGTTTGCATATAACTTAAAAAATATGAGACGCTTATAACAGGATCTTTATATAACATTTGGAACAGGGCCTCGAAATTCTATTGGCCGCCCCTGTAAATAACGTCAAGAATGCACCGCAACTAGTTTGTGATGCGGTTATCAAAGCGACTAATGCTCCTAGCTTTGAAAAAGCCCAATCATCCATCATTTGACCAGTTGGCCGGTAAATGTGATGTGGCCTTACAAATAAAGTTGCTATTCGGTTCTACTACTTGCACCCAGCTACCTGTTACATCCATTGAAAACGAGTGTTTTTCGTTCCTTGCTCTTCCCATTCCCACGGACGCCAGCACCAAGACTTGTTGCAATGCTTTACAGAAACAGTTTACCGGTGATCATGGGATTTCGAATGAACAGGTGGTTGTTATCCTATGCCACTCTCTAGAGAAATTTCTTTCCAGGTTCATGATCCAGAAAACAGCCGTTAGTAGGTTCTTAGAATGAAGGACTCCATTTCAGAGCAAGTTATGTTTTCAGTTATGTTTTCAGTTTGTTGCATTTGGCTCTTCTGTGTGTTAAGTGTGTTTTCAATTGTCTACTTTTAACAATACCCCTCTGATTGAGGAATCAATAATACACTAGGTTTCAGAAAATAATCACGCGTTGATTCTAAGGAGATATTGTTACGAGAAAAGGTGTGTGAGTGAAATACACGACAACGAGAAATGAACGATCTAACTTGAAGCGGAAACGAAGTTGATTCGACTATTCACAAGTCACAAGTCTAAAAGTGCTGGAGGGCTGGGGATGCGGAACATTGAATGCTTGAACCAAGCCTTGTTAGCTAAACACGCATGGAGAATTGTGTCGGGTCAAGATTCTCTGTTTTGTAAAGTGTTTCGGGCAAGATTATTTGGCGAGAGAGGGATGAATGCCGAGTTAGATTATAAAAGGTCGGGAAATGTGTCATGGGGTATGAGAAGTATTCGTGTTGGTATGGACTTGCTCAAGCGTAATGTTGCTTGGAAACCAGGGATAAATTCAAAGTTAAATGTTTGGTCAACTTGTTGGGTAAATGGTGAAATGCCAGAACCGAGTGTTGAGGCTTTACGTCTTGAAAATGTAGGCCTCAAAGACTTGAGAATTGGAAACCTTTATAGGGCGAGTGGCGGGTGGGATGAGCCGCGGGTCAGGTATATTTTTGATAAGGGAACTGTGGATCATGTTCTAGCAATTCCAGTCTGTGCTTCCCAGTTTCATGATCGCATTTATTGGAAGCATACGTCAAATGGTGATTATTCGGTGAAGAGTGGATATGGGGTTGCTTTTCATCAGTTTATGGTGAAACATGCAAGCGTGAAAGATAAGACACGGATGAGTGAGAAGGGGATAAGGTTTTGTAGAAAGATTTTGTGGAAGCTTCATGTTCCCCAAAAGTGGAAGGTGTTCCTATGGCGGCTCATCTCTGATTCTCTTCCTATGGGGTCAAGTCTTGAAAGACGGGGTATTCACGTTGATTCTTCCTGTAGGGTTTGTATGGATGAACCAGAGCTTGTGGAAACACGAGCGCATCTTTTTCGCGATTGTAATGTTGCGAAACGTGTTTGGGCATGCTTAGATTTGGGTATTCGGGTGAACTGTGATCCCTCTATGGATGTGGCGACTTGGATTATCAATTGGGTTTCGTATATGAGTAAGTTGGAAGATGCTGAGATTAAATTGATTAAATTTGTTGGTACTTTGTGGTGCTTATGGGTGCTCCGAAATAGGGTGATTTTCAGAGGAGAATGTTTTCATCCACAGATGTTTTATGGTATTTGGAGAACCATGGTAGATACGGTGGTGAAGGCTAGGGAGAAGGAGGTGGGTGAGAAGTCGCGGGTCGAGAGTAAAGAGGGAGGAGGGGGCGTGCTTTGTATGCCTAATGAATTACGGGAGGGTAATCCTTGGTATGTGGTTGGGGCGACTCACTCGTGTACTCCTGTCAAGGTCAAGGTCGATGCAGGATGGAAGTCAGTTAAGGAAGCTGCAATTGGATGGGTTGCTTATGCGGCTGATGGCTCTATGATTTGCAGAAGAGGGAACATGGTCAAAGCTCAGTCGGCAATGCAGGCAGAGGCTATTGGACTTAGAGATGTGATGATTTGGGCATCGGCTCAAGGGATTCGGCATCTTGACGTTTCCACGGATTGTCTGAAGTTATTGCTTCAAATATCTGGGGGGGGAAATGAGCCATCATCTTACGCGAGGATTACTGGAGGATATGGGTGCTTTATTTCCGTTTTTTCATTGCTTGAGTTTTTCTTTTATTCCTAGGTGTTTTAATATGATCGCTCATGACCTTGCTCAAAAGGCCATGAGAGGTTTGTAATTTGTCTACCTTTATGTATTGCTGCCAAAAAAAAAAAAAAAAAAAAAAAAAAAAAGTCACAAGTCTCATTGACAGTCTTGGAAACCAAAGACGCCAATTCAGACTTTGCTACAGCTCATACACTTTAACCACAGTTGAACTAAATTACCTGCAAATCTAAGTTTGGAGTGTAGCAATTGACCCCTTTTACTTTAACCAAAAGGTGAAAAACAACAATTCCTACAATTTTACAATATTTTACCCAATTCAACAATTTTTCGGAAAAAATTTCAATTTACCAATGATAATACAACTCATCTGAGTGAGCTTAAGGACGTCAATCACTACACATCAAACTTAAACAAACAGCTTAAACGACTTAATTAAGCAAACTTAAGGGATCTAATTACTACTTTCACGAGCCACTCAAATATACCACGTAGTTTTAAACGTTCTATAACCAAGTTTCGAGATTCATTATAGTATTTTCTTTCATTTGTTACAACTAGGTTTGGTGCCCGGCTTCGCCCGGGTTACCTCTATTTACCGTTAAATTTTATTTTCAATGAAATAAACTATGTTCGAGTTGTCTAACTCACACGTTTACTATTTGTAATATATTTTTCTACGGCATATCTTGTAATTATGATGAAATGTAAAATTTATTTTCAAATTATGAGACACGTTCACTACCCCGCTATTAATATTATTACTTTCACGACATTGTTTCTTAATATCATTACGTTCACTACTCCCGTGGTTACTATTGTTTCTTTTACTAATTCCTCTATTTGTTTCTGTTAAGTTCATTATTCCCGTTAATTTTATCCGGCCTATATTTAAATAAATAAAATATTTCCTTGAGTCGATTGGTTATTTAATTATTCATACTTTTTCTCATTGTTACGACTATTACTTTCATACATTCGTAACCACTCCCCCGCTGTCACTACTCCCACATTAATACCGTTAATTTTATTAATCTCGTTGCTGCTACTATTACTTTTACTACATTTAATTAAGTTAATGTATAATTCTATGATGATACTAATTAATTCCATAAGTGGGGCATGTTAATTTTAAGGAAAATCACTATATTCTTGTGTTTTCTAAATTTAATTACTTTAATTTAATGTAATTTCCATAAATATTCTTAATCAAGGCATCTTTATATTATACTTTTAACCAAAACTATATAATATTTACATTGAGGTCCCTTTATCGCCCATCACACGGTCTTTATCGATTTAAAACTATATAGTATAATTAATTTGTATAGATTTCTTTATTTACATTGAAGTCCCTTGGTTTCTGGAATTAATATATAGTATTGATTGATTGATTTTCACTCTTCGACTTACATTATTGTAATTTATTTCCTAATTAGACTTGACGTAAGAACTTTGAAACTTAGGAAAAAAAAATCAATGAACATTTAACCAAAAAAGCATTACTGATTGCCTAATTTTTTTTTTTAACTTAAGGAGAATCGAACATATGACCCTTGTTTAAGCAAAATTATCATTAATAGTACTCCGTATAAAATAAAGAGCTGAAATGGTTACTAGCATTACTAAAATGATCCATGCGTTAAGGGATCTCCAAGTAAAGTGGACTTGTTGGATAACAAAGTGAAATAATTGGAAAGACTTGTTGCCCTTACAATACTTAATAGATTCACTAATTGTTTTTCCCTTTCTAGATGGGATTCTTCCTCTAAATCTGACAAATTAGAACAAAAAATAGAGACAACTCAATAGCAGTAAAGTACCCTGGCCTATGCACATACTAATAAGTATTGCCTCTACTCTTCTTTACAATGGCCGGACTAATAATAAGGGGAAAGAGGGCGTCCGCCCAAAAAAAATAAAAATAAAATTGGAGCACCTCGAGGTTCGAGACGTTTGCAGATTTTGTATCTGAGTGAACTGTGTCTTAACTATGAGTGGATCACTCGATTTATATCATGTAGCGATTTCATCGACTTCTGAGTGGAAAACAAAACTTGGAAAAGTAGTCGTGATATCCCTGAAATCCATTTTCATGGTAAAAATAATCAGAAAGACGGAAAATAGTCACTCTCAAGTAACAGTCTCATTCATTAAAATTGCCAGAACCCATTTCATCGATAGTTATAGAGTAAATAGACCCAAGTCACCCAACTCACAAAAAAAAATTATGAGACTGTTTCTGGCACGAGAGAAATTTTGGTTGCAAAAGATCGACGACTGCACGTACCTGAGATACTGCAATGTCATTATTTTCAATAATGAAGGGTTTTTAGACACAAACAGCTGCCACTCTGATTTATCAATCTTTCCATCTTGATTTACATCAGCCTCTTGAAAAGTCTACTCAAATTCATACAGCAGAATGTAATCATTATGTGAATTATTTCATTATATATCTAAGATGATATATTGATATTAGCGTCAAGAGCAAGATCTCACCTTATCGAGTATAATTTCAATTGTTTCATCTGCCAATTTTAGTTCAGATTCACACAGAATTGCAACCAACATTTGTCTCACCTGCACAAATTCTCGATATTCAGAACAGTAGCGCGAGATGCTTCACTAGGCAGCCCAAGAGGACACAGCTATTTAATTCCCATGGTGTCTCGTCTACAAATTCATTTTAATGAATTTTCTTAAATTTCTTAATGATGTTAGGATAAAGCAAAAAGAAACTCCCACACAGATCAGAACCGAAGTCATCGCTGATGTGAAACAAAAACACAAAACAGGAAAGAAATATCAAATTATTAACCGATGCAAAACCGCCCTCACATGCATTCTTAAAGCTATTTGTCGGGCGTTGGGCGGTCACCCACAAAATAACATCATCTTTTGTCTCATTTGTTTATCAATTTCATGCCCTATAAATTGATGACCATTAGTTATTCATTGAAGTGATTATGACACAGGATAAATTTTAAAGATTAATTTTAAGTGATCAAAGTATGATATAAACATCAACCCAAACAAGCTGGTAATGTTTCATAAATCACAACTTACTATATGGACACTTCATCAGCACATTGAGAGACAAACATAACTACCAACGCAATAATCAAGGAAGACAACAAGACCGAGTATGTACAGACGCCAGCAACCAATGAGTGGCCTAAAACGACGTGGTTAGCATGAAGCCGCATAGCAAGACATAATAGCATTATACGGAGTTAAGCATACAAAGAGGACCCAAACTCTCACCTTTTTTAGCGATAGGGGTAACAAATATGATAGCCACAATGGTAAAAATTTAAAAGAAATAATTTAGGGGTTGAATATGGTAGTTCTTCAAGTTTGGTTACAATGGTCGATTGGTGGGTTTTATGTCACATGGTAAAGTACAAAGGTAGGAATAAATATACAAAAACAATGAAGGATAGATGTATAAAACGGTGTACTGGAATAAATATACAAAAACAATGAAAAAAAGAGAAAAGTAGAACCATCTTAACAGAAGAATAAAGAAAAAGTGATGTTAAGTCCTTAAGACTAAACATTTGAATCGGGTCCTTATCGCTAAAAGAAATACAAGTTCAGGGACCTCATTATGTGGTTAACTCCATTATACCTGACAAACGAAGTCGGGTTTGTTTAGATCCGGCTCATATTGCCATATTGGGTATATTATGCACTTTAGATTGGGTGGGCTGGGAAGGTCATTTGGAGTTCGGGCTTGTCTAGGGCGCATTGCAAGCTGAATCATTTTGGATATGGGTATGTTTAGAGGTTACAAATTGGGCCGATCGAACTTAAGCCAAGTCATTAAGTCGTGTATATTAATGTTTTGTCATTATTTTGGTAAATAGTGTGCAACTTCTTATGAATCAATCAGGGTCAATTCGGGTCGGGTAGTTTTTGTTCTAGTCATTTTTGGATCAAATCAGTATCAGGGCCGACAAAACTTGGATCATATTCGGGCTGTTTTGATCAACCCACAGTTCCAGCTTTTCA
Organism: Silene latifolia; assembly: GCF_048544455.1. Classification (NCBI taxonomy): domain Eukaryota; kingdom Viridiplantae; phylum Streptophyta; class Magnoliopsida; order Caryophyllales; family Caryophyllaceae; genus Silene; species Silene latifolia. The sequence continues at coordinate 103,387,087 of NC_133529.1, read as the reverse complement.
GTTGGCTCATTCGGTATGGGTCAGCAGTCAGCTTTGTCAGGTCTAAACCCTAGTTGTAGCACATTAGCACTTATTTCAAACTAACAACAAAGCAAATATCACAGAGCAGAGGAGAGATGACGAAATGAAAAGAACAAAGAACAAAACAACGCAAAACATACCTCTTGCCGCTCAATAAATCCAGTGCCGTCCAAGTCATAGAGCCTAAATGTGACTGCATAGGAAGAAAGAATCATATGGTCAGATCAACAAAAGCAAAAATAGAGAAGTCCGAGTCGTTAATGGAATGGAAAGTCAATAATCTCAGTGCAACATACAGTCCAACTTGTCTTCTATAGAAGCATTGGGGTGAAAGACGTTAAGTGTTCTGACAAAGTCGCCAAAGTCCACAACTCCTTTCCGTTTAACATCAAACAAATCAAAGATCTGTATACAAGCATATCAGATGCCATTAGATCTTAGATGTGAATTTATAAGCTTTATTACTCCACAACAACACCAGATAGAGAGATTCCATGTGAAGAGGAAATTAACCAAAGTAGAGCAAATACGTGTTGTAACTTGTAAGATAAACAACATACTCGGTTGGCAAAAAGATTCTCTTTCTTCTTATTCTTGAACAAAGCGAGTTGAAATTCCTCCTGCAGCAAGACTGACTTTTAAGTACATGATACCATTATCCACACAACTAACAAGAATATGCACGTGCAGATGCACATGCATTAGATACAAATATTGCTGCAAGCAATCAATAAGTATTATACTCATAAACAAGCCATGTGCAAGAGTTGAGACCATTAAGGAAGGGAAATTCTTTATATGGTTTAAATAATGGATTATCATCGATCCCTCACTCAACCTAGCTCTGAAATCTGAACTGCTATTTTAATGCTCAGTTACTTAAAATCTCAGTAATTTCCACCACTTACATTGAAAAACGCAAGTAAAACAACATTGGCTAATATCACGAAATGCCTGGTAAAATCAATTACACAAAGGAGGCCCAGGATCCTATTAATAAAGAAGATTGTAGACACTAGGTACCTTGCTTATAAGGCCATCATCAATCACGGAACTGCTAATGCTCTTGAACAACTCGAACAAAGCTTCTACTTCACTAACACTAACTGAAAAAGTGAACAAAAAGTTGTATAAGCGATTCAATCTGTATTTTGATATTAAACCAAAATATAACCTATGCCGTTAGGACTTGTGTGCGAGTGTTTAACAAGAGATGTACGGGACTATGTTCAATATATGTGGAAGAATTTTAGAAGTACGCTAGAAAGACCAATACTTGAGTTTTTGTTCTTTTTTTTGCACCGCAAGGATGAAACAAACAGAGCAAATACAAAAGCATTGATATATCTAATCCTACTTAAATCTTTAATAAATATGAAAGTGGAATGTATATATGAGTCAGAAGGAGTATGAAAAGATTCATATAATAGCATCTTCTCTACTGTGACTCATTTCGTCTTTCCTAGGGTAAGTGTCGGATTGGTAACTGTTGGGCAAAGATAACCCTTGAGTATCATGTCATGTCAGTTATGTTAAGGCCCCCAAAGTGAAGGATCTTAGTAACTAAATCTTTCAGATACGACTGCACGAGTACTCGTCTATTCAAACCAATGTTTCATAGCTTGTTATCGGAACAAACTTAAGTACTGGAACCTAGCACGTCTCACCATCAAAGTTTCAAAGCTCACAGTTTATGGAAGACTAACATGTCATATCATATTAAAACTAGCAGGGTTTGTCAATTTACCAAACAAATCAGCAATTATAAACGACCATCAAAGAGGAGCTTACAAGCAGTTTGTGAAGCGAGGTACACCGGGTCTTCATGTCCAGGTGATTGCCTTTTCTTCACAGTTGAATGAAAACAACCCATTTTCTTTTGCAAAGAGGAAGGAATCCCACCAATTCACTAAGCACTATGGCTTCTACACACCATCACCGGTAAAGCCATCTTAACCTTACAAATTTGAAAAGGCAGAAAAAATTAATATTACAAATTAGAAACTCATATTGAAAATGATTGTGTAAATATTATTTAGTGGATGGCATGTCCAAAGGCGAACGCAATTGGAAACGGAAATGGGACAGAGCAATATCATGTAATGCTTCACCAAATCTAAACTTAACAACAACCATCAAGTCTTGATGGAGAAAAAATGACAGAAATGTAATGTAATGTTTCACAAAAGACACTCTTGCCAAAAATTTTCCATTCAAAAAGCACAATAAAGTGGTCAACAAATACTTATGAGTTATGACTTATGACTACCTACATCAATACGCATCCTTCAAAAGTCAAATTTGTGATCTCAAATTGGCCTAATTACATACTCCCGTACCTTTTTTTATACAAATTTCTTCTAACATGACCTCCACTCTCTACCCGTCAACAAAATTTTATTACAAAAACTAATAAAAATGAAATATTTATGATAATTAAGATTAATAACTTGCAAAATTCAACCTATATTTTCTCTAACTAATCATTTTATATAGAATTACAACCCAAGAGAAAAATAATCATAAAAATGCAATCTCTAAAACTAAATGAGGATCAAAAACTCTGATTAAAATTCCATCTTATACCCATTAAAATCAGCATAAAAGGGTAAAAAAAATTCATTTAAATTCTAACTAATACCCAATAAAATCAGCTTAAAAGGGTCAAAATTCCAATTAAAATTCTATCTAATACCCATTAAAATTAGCTTAAAAGGGTCAAAAACTCAATCACAAATCAGAACCCCTTCAATTTTCCATTAATTAAGCAAACACAAGATTACCCATTAATTTAAAATCAAGACATTACTAATTACAATAACTAACAAGGAAATATAAATGTTAAAATTAAATATTATTGGATGTAATAGTAAAACATAAATTACGACTTACGGGAAAAACGAGGTGAACCGCCGGAAAAATCCGCCGGAAGCGGGGCTTTTCTGACCAGAAAAGACCACAAAATACGGGAAAAAGAATGAGGGAGAAAACAAAGTGGGGTATGAGAGGGAAAATCACGACCAATGTAAATGCCGTGAATGTAATTTAATTTTTGTGGGTTTTTATATGAGAAGGATTTGGCTGAAAATTAGGGTAATCACACAAAGTAATTTCGACCGTTATTTTAAAAGTTATAGGACTGAAATAGAATGACCCGACGGCCAAATGATTAGTTTATAGACATTAGATGTATTATATTTGATTGTGTACTTTCTGAGTTTTATTATAAAGTTTTTGACGGGGAGATATCAATGGCTTGATTGTATACTTTATAGACATTAGATGTATCACATCTATCATTACATTTGATTGTATACTTTGTAGACATTAGATGTATCACATCTATTATTACAATACTTGGCACGTAATACTCGTGACCAAAGGCTTGACGGTTCTGATAGTACCCTCCAACCAAGCTTAGTTAGGAATGTCGCATTAACTTCTCTCGCTGACACTAAACCCAAACCTCCCCGAGACTTCGATTTTTGAATAGTTTCCCAGCTGATAATATGTATCGATTTCTTGCTTTCATCTCCACCCCATGAAATCGACGAGCTTTTCTATCAATGGAGTCACATACCGACCTAGGAGTTGTTGGAGCTTGTGTCCTCCACAAATTAGTGTGATAACATTTGTAAATCTCTTACAGGTTCACAAGGGTATACTTCGTATATTTAATCAGTTGATTAACGTTTACCTAATAACGGTTGGCTTGCTAGAAAGTTTGACGTTATTATCATACAGATGGCGGTGATCAACTGGTCCTAAAGGTCACACCTATAGGATGTGTTTGAGAAATGTGGTTATAGAAATATAATCACATTGATGCCCAAAATGACTAAAAAGTTAGTCGATGTGTTGATGAGATAATTATTTAATGAAAATTAAATAATATTAGTTGAGACAATTAATCACAATTCGTAAATTAAATATAATAAGTTATATTTAATTAAATATATATAATGTTAGCTTGGACGAATTAATCTGTTAATTCGTAATTAAATATAATCAGTTGTATTTAATATCAACAAGATGAATGTGTCATAGTGGTAATAGTGAGGGTACACATACCAAGAGGTCATGGGTTCGATCCTCACTAGATGACAATTCAACACATATTATATATTTTAAAAATAAGGAGCTGATAGTCCTTATTTCGGTCTGATGGCCGAAAATTAGGAAAGTATTATTCTTTCCTAATTAACTCGATAATTCGGTCAGTTTAAAAAGAAAGGGAGAGAATTATTTATACCCTAATGCTTTTTCTTGACCTTGTCTCCTCTCTCTCATCACAAAACACAAAAACAACTAAATTTTACAGAAAATTTAAGATCGATTTCTAGCATAATCAAAGGGCATATCTCAAATCGTTTTGGGTGCAACTAATAGGCGAATATCAATTTTGATATTGTTCTTAGGCCAATTTTGCTAGGACCGAAGGTTAATTCTAAATCCTTATACTTTGTTTATGTATTTTGTTTATGACCTTTAATCATCATTGTTAAATTCGTTATAATCCTTCTAGTTTAAAGGAAGTATACAGATTATTTCCCACAAGTGGTATCAGAGCACTAGGCCACGATTTTAATCTTGATGATTTTCATAAATTTGTATGTGAACAATAGGATTTTCGAAAAAAAAAATTTAGGGTTTCGAATTTTTTTGTGGTTCGAAAAAAAAAAAATTGCCGTTTTTTTTTTCTTTCAGTTTGATGATATTTTTCCATTCTATTTTTCATATTATAGTTTATAATCAGTTAAAATTATCATATGAAGAATTGGTAATTTTTGATTTAATGCAGATTAAGTTAAAATTAAATGGGATCGTCATGTTTATGATAAAAAGATTGTTTTTGCTATATAGTTTTTGGCATATAAATTAATCATGTATATTATTTCATATGCTAATCATGTTCTAATAGTAAAGGTAAACAATTTAGTCATCAAATTTTGTTTTAGGGCATATTGCCGCAAAAGAAAAAAAAAAAAAAGGAAGGACGGTTCTAGGGTTTGCCGTAGAAGAAAAAAAAAATTATTTTTGTTTTTTTGGTAAACCGAGAAAGAGAGAAAAAAAAAAAGGAAAGTTTTGTTTTCTTGTTTTTTTGCCATATTGCCGGAAAAAAAAAATATGGTAAGTTTTTTTGTTTTTCCTAAATTGCCAAAAAAAAAAAAAAAGGAAGGCTGTTTTTTTTTTCTCGGCCGTGTAGGAGCTGAAATAATAAAAAAAAAAAAATTTGTTGTTTATTTTCAGCCGAGACCAATTTTAATTGGTTTTTTTTTTTTTTTTTTTGGCCAATTAGTTATTGTGAATCGGTTCACAATTTAAAGATACCGAGTTATTTTAAAGCGGTTTAAAATTTAGACGGATAGAATTCATATTACAAGTTTAATATGGATTAAGTATGAAATTAATGTGATTAAATTGCGGAATTGTCACTTAATTTAATTTAAATAGGTGGTTTGGATAAATTAATCAACATAATTAATGTATTGTGTTATGTATGTTTAATTTATTTTAGTTGATGCTTTTAATTTTGTTGAATGAATCGAATAAATGAATTTTATTTACGTATTTTTTTTTTTTAGGGCAAGTAAGCTGATCTCATTAAAATATAAAAGATTCCCAATTACAACTTTGTTAGAGACTTATAACGACATCTCTAACTAATACACCATACTATCAATCCAATTTGCATTCTTTTCATTCTGACTCTTAAGTACTCTTAACCTCATACAAACTTCACTTCTAACACGTTGGACCAAAAATTCAGGCCTCCATAGAATTCCTTCAATCCGACAATGATTCCTTGCATACCAAATCCAATACAGCAACCCTGCAAGAATTACAGCGATGCCATGCTTCCTCCCTACAACCCTATTCCTCCATTTGAGACACCAATTAATACTGTTTGTGATAGGAATCTGTACCTGACACCAATCTGAAATCAAATCCCTGCATTTATGGCTATAAACGCATTCGAAGAATAAATGGTCATGAGTCTCCTGTTGTAGTCCACACAAATAGCAACAATTATGGCTCACTATATGCATTCTCAACAATCTATCCTGTGTTAAAAGGCGCTGCTGCACTATGAGCCAACTGCAGAAGCTATGCTTGGGGAGAATCCATCTCTGATTCATCCAAGGGAACCATCTAACTTGAGCTCTCACAGGCAGCAGCCAATTATATCCTTTGTCAATCCTGTAGCTCTGTCCAGAGTCAGTCCCTGTTTGCTGAAATAGGAAGTTTTTGAAGATCTTCTTTACTTGGCATATTTTGCGCCAAGCCCAGCTAGCAGTAGATGAAGGTTCATACTCAGACCAATTGTTATTTTTGATATAAATTGAATGAACCCAGCGAACCCAAAGATGATCCGCTTTGGTAGCAACCCACCAGGCATATTTGGCTATGGCAGCGAGATTCCATTCATGAAACTTCTTGATCCCAAGTCCACCTTGCCTTTTAGGTTGCCAGATTGTGTCCCAGGAAACCAAAGCAGGGTTCTCTTTTTGTTCATTACCATGCCAAAGAAATGCTCTGCAAGTAGCCTCAATACTAGCAATCACAGTTTTAGGTAACACAAAGATACGAGCCCAATACGTATGAAGAGAGCTAAGAACTGACTTGATCAGAACAATCCTCCCTGCATAAGACAGTTTTCTAGAGCCTAACCTCTGAATTCTTTCAACTATCCTCTCCACTAAACTGGAACATTCCATCACTGACAAACGTTTTGGGGACACATTAATCCCAAGGTATTTAAAAGGTACACTGCCTCTCTTCATGCCAGTTATCTTTTCCACTTCTCTAATCAGGTGATCATCAGTTCCATTAAAGTATATATTGGATTTCCCTCTGTTCATAACCAAACCAGTAGCTTTCGAGAAGTACTCAAAAGAATGGATCAGGAGCTCCATAGATGCCCTATCCCCCCTGCAAAACATAATAAGATCATCTGCAAAGCATAGATGTGAGAGGTTTAATCTGTGACAGAGGGGGTGGAATCTAAACTTCCTATGCTGTTGAGTGACCTCCAGAATCCTGCTTAAATACTCCAAACATAGAGTAAAAAGCAAGGGGGAGAGAGGGTCTCCCTGCCTTAGTCCCCTCTTGGCCTGAATAAATCCAAATACCTCTCCATTTAAGGCCAGAGAGTATGATGGAGTGGTCACACATTGCATCAACAACTTAATAATTTGACTCGGAAAACCCAAAGCCTTCAACATAGCTTCAATAAAAGTCCATTCAACCGAGTCATACGCCTTCTGCAAATCAAGTTTCATAAGTACCCTAGGGGAGCAGGTTTTCCTCTTATAAAGCTTGATCAAGTCCTGTGCAATAAGGATATTACCCACAATATCACGACCCTTGATGAAAGCACTTTGAGAGGGGCTCACAATCTCAGGAAGAATAAGGCTAAGTCTGGCACAAATAACCTTAGATAAGCATTTATAGACCGTATTGCAACAAGCTATAGGTCTAAATTGCAACACAGTTTCAGGCATGTCAACTTTAGGAATCAGGGTGATTATGGTGGCATTAGCTTGCTTTAATAGTTTACCAGAAATAAAAGTACTTCTAACAGCATTGATCACCTCCTTGCCAACCATATGCCAAGCATCTTTGAAAAACTGACTATTATACCCGTCAGGCCCAGGTGCCTTATTACCAGGTATGTCAAACATTGCTCGTTTAATTTCATCATCAGTGACAGTAGCAGTGAGTAAGGAACAATGAGCCTCACTCAGGCATTTACCTCGTTGAACAATCCTCCTATTCACAGGGGTAACAGGATGAGCAGAACCTAATAGGAAAGCATAATAATCCACAAAGGCTTTCTTGATTCCTTCAGGATCACTATACATGTGCCCATATCTATCCTTCACCTGATAAACCCTATTCCGTGCCCTTTTAGTCTTAATGCTAGCATGAAAGAACTTTGTATTGTCATCACCCTGCTGGACCCAGTCAGATTTAGCTTTCTGTCTCAGAAAACTTTCTCTAGCTTTCATGAGTTCAACCAGTTCCATAGCACAAGTTTTCTCAGCTGCACAAGCTTCAGCATTGAAGGGATCCTGGGTTACGATCTTTTGGAAATTCTGCAAGGCCAATTCAGTGACATGTGTGAGCTTCTCAATATCAGAGAATTGATCTTTATCCAATTGTTTGAAGTCTCCTTTAAGCCCTCTCAATTTCATAACCACTCAGACATAGCAGCATACAAAGAATCTGCCTAGACCACCCTTGAATGACTATCTTCTCAAACTCATTAGCCATGCCCCACATATTAAAATACTTAAAGGGTTTGCCCTTTCTCTGACTCATTTCATCAAATCTAATTAAGCAAGGACTATGATCAAATAACCCCTCTGGTAAGAAATGAACATAACTATTAGAGAAGTTATCCATCCAGTCATCATTACAAAGGACTCTATCAATTTTACTGTAAATTTTTGTGCTTGTTTCATGTTTGTTATTCCACGTGAAAAAATTCCCCTTAGCTTTCAAATCCATCATGTTGCAATCCTGGACAAGCTGCAAGAGGGGTTTCAATTCAGCATGGGTAATTGGGTTACCACCAATTCTCTCATTACTTCCCATCACAGCATTAAAATCACCACAGATGATCCATGGTCCTTGGATTTGTCCATGATACTTCCTAATGCTACTCCACAAAGCTTCCCTTTCACAAGGTTTATTGAAGCCATACACAACAGTATACCAAAACCTCTGCATTCTAGCTTTATCATAAACCCTAGCATGGATAGATTGACTAGTAATGTCATTAATATCAACCTCCACCACCATAGGATCCCACATTAACCAGATTCTGCCTCCTTTATGTAAACTAAAGTTAGTACAGATGGACCACTGATCACAAATTGTACTCCTAGCATTATTCCAATTACTACTCCTAATTTTAGTTTCTACTAATCCAAATAATCCCACATTATTCTGGAGCAAAAATCTCCTTATTTCTTTTTGTTTTGTAGGATTATTCAACCCCCTAATGTTCCAAGCTCCACAACTATCCATTTTCTAGATTAGTTTTGCTGGATTCTCCCCTTTCACCAATACGATGTAACACCAGGCTTTGTCTAGTTTTCTGAATGGACTGAGACAAGGCTTCCATAATTGGCAGTCCACCAGGAGTGAAAGTCCTCTTCTCACCATTCTCTTCACGCAGTAGCCTGGTTAACAGTTTACGAGGCATAGATTGTTCAACAGTAGGTTTTGCCATCACCACAAGAGTCACAATAACAGGTGTCTGTGGGACAATCTGCTGAACAGCAGGCCTACCAGGCTGAGGTGATGTCCTCTGAACTGGAACCTTAGGAGGAGGTTTCTGCACACCTTTACCTCCTTTAGGTTTCCACACTTTCTGAGTCACTGGTTTGTTAACCCCTTTCCGGCAGTCCTTAGCTAAATGACCCATACCTTTACAGGTAGTGCAAACAAGAGGAAGCCAGTCATACACTACCCGTACAGATTGAGTCATTCCATGCTCATCAATAAAAGAAATGGAAGAAGGGAATTTATGACCAATGTCAACTTCTACCATGATCCTCGCAAATCCCAGGAAATCCTTATGAGTAGTAGCATTATCACATTTAATGAATGACCCTACAGACCCACTTAATTTCTTAAGACTCTCCAGACCCCAATATTTGACATCTAATCCAAAAAATTCCATCCATATTGGCACTTTCTTAACATCATGCTTAATCAAAACAGTCTCAGGCGTCCATTCCTTGACAATTACAGGTTTATTGTCAAACAATAGATGACCATTAGTCAAAACCTCCTGCTGCTGTGCCTTAGTTTTGAACCTAACCAGAAAAATCCCGTTTGGCATAAACGAGACTTTATCAAGTCCTTGAGCCTGCCACACCCTCTTAACAAATCCATAAATCACATTACTAGGGGGGTTAGCTCCTAAGACATAACAGAAAACCGAAGTGGACCAAAAAGCAACCTCACCAGCCACATCAGTTTGAGTGATTTTGACCAGAGGCGAAGATGGTGGCTCCGGTTCCGCAGTAGGTTGCTCCAATTGTTCTTCAGTTTCAATTATAGACTCCAAATCTGATTCAAACTCCTGCGATGAAATACGAACGTGTTGTTGAGGAGATTTCCCCTTATTATTAGTAGCTAAGATTAAATCATCGTTTTTTTTGTTGTTTTTTATTAGATTTTGAAGGATTATTAGCAGTTTTTTTATTTCTCGCCATTGCGTGGAAAAGAAGTTAACTGATGAAATTAGAGAGGATTTTCTCTCTCTAGTTTCTCTCTCATCCTCTTTTAACTGTTATATTCTTCGCACATACAAAATTATGAGATCTCGAATCTCCTTTATTTACGTATTTATTTTTGCAATCGGTTGTAATTTGTAATACTTAGTGTGACCTTAGTCAAATTATGTTTTCGTAATGAAGGAAACATGATTTTTTATGTAATTATGAGATCTCGAATCTCCTTTATTTTAGTTTTGAGTTTTGAAATTAGAATGTAATAAATAGGTCAATTATGTAATTTTATTTATTGTAATTTCAAAGAAGACTAAAGATGAAGATTCAAGCTCACTCCCGCTACATGGATCAAGATGGAATATCAAGACAAGCTTCTCGGGTCCAAGGATGGATTTCAAACTTGTATTTATTGTTCATTTTGATAAGATAGGCCACACTAGGACTTTTATTTTTTTACGTTTTTCATTATTATTGTGTTTCATTCACATGTTAGTAATTGCATCATATTCCGCCTAAAACCAAACCACCTACTTCTAAAATGCATGAAAATTGACTCATATAGGTTGTATGTTAGTTTTCATGGACATGCAGATGTTACAGTCTTTAAGCCATCACCTTAGTTTAATCATTCTCGCATGCTAGATTATAGTTCACTTAATATGAATTAAAATAAAGTTGATGGGATCTTCCTCTAAAACGGAAATTGAGATTAGTCTTTATAAGGGCAAACATCTATAAATCCCTTCTTCGTCGGTAGGCCTAATATGACCCCTTCTACGTTGGGTAAGTAGTTGTGTTGACTTAGTTTACCTCAACATCATAGTCCGAAGAGTTTCTCGTGATTATGATTGACTATAGATAGAATTTACAGAAATTTATCGACCAAGAATTCTAACGGTAGAATTAGCTAAAAGGTTAGCTTATCAATTTACAGAGAATTGAGTCTTGGGGTCATTTATATAATTCTTGAGGGAGGTCAATTGTATAAATGTTTTTGAGTCTTCACGTTATGACATTAGTTCATTAGACTTAAAATAAAAACGATGCACATGCTTATTATTTTATTCTTCTTTCGCAGTGTAGAACACGTTTATTATCAATAATCTTTGTTACAACAAATGGGTGGAAATAACGCAATCCCAATGCCTAGTGCCACACTAGATCGTTCGTCCTGGCTCAAAATGTTCATGGACCAAATGAATCGAGTCCACTCGATCAAGAATGATGGGTCCAATTTTGCGGACCGGGAGCGGCACTACGGAATGCTGCCATCGCGACGGTAAGCTCGGTATTTAACGAGCCAATACCATCAACCTGGACCCAAATGCGAGGAGTCAACGAGTCACTCGCTTATAGTGATTTCGTTATGGAAGCGGGTGCGATAAAGAACGTACTCATCTTTGCAATGGAAACCAATTTGCAGAGACGCTTCATTGCCCAAGGTGCAAACAATATTTTCACCACGCTCACTAACGAGTTCTCAAAGACACCGAGAATCGTTACATATGAGCATACCTGTCGCTTCTTTGATGCGAAACTCCAGAAGGGCCAACCGGTTAGCCCACACATTCTTCACATGATTGAGAATGTCGAGAAGCTGGAGGCAATGAATTGTAAAATCAATGAGAGCATTGTCATTAACCGAATGCTTCATTCTCTTCACGATGGTTTTGCCCTTGTCAGGGCAAACTACTATATGAATGACTTGAAAAGAAGTCCTCATGAGCTACACTCCCTTCTCGTACAGACCGAGAAGGATATGAAATTGAGTGGGAGCGTGAATCAAGATGTTCTCACGATTTACAAAGGTAAAGGTAAGGGCAAGGCTCATGGCGACCTAGCTGTAGGTAAGCCAAAGTTTAAGAAGCCAGGAAACGGTAAGAGTGCGCCTGGTGAGACTAGTGGCTCACAGGGCAAGACAAAGAGCAAAGGCGGTGACATAGAGTGCCACCATTGTCACAAGACTGGACATTGGAGGAGGAACTGTCCCGTATACCGTGAGGACATCAAAGCAGGCCGCGTCATTCCTATTGGTATGTCATCTTATATTCATATGATTGAGATTAACCATGCAAGTTTCGGAACTTGGGTACTAGATACTGGTTGTGGTTCTCATCTGTGTAATCATTTGCAGGGTCTAAAGAACATCATACCTCTCTAAAAAGGTGATGTGGACCTGCAAGTCGGGAATGGAGCACGAGTTGCTGCTGCCTCGAAGGGAACATATGTAATCCAACTCCCTAGTGGTTTTGAGTTATCTTTAAATAACTGTTACTATGTACCCAGTTTATCTAAGAATATTATTTCTGTTTCCGTACTTCCTAAAGACGGTTTTACATTTTCAATAAAGGATAATAGTTGTATTTTCTCTTTTAATGAAATGATTTATGGCAAAGCAGTTTCCATGAATGGAATTTATATCTTAGATCAAACCACGGAAGTATTACACATGAATAATAAGAAATTAAAGGTTAGTGACAAAGATCAAACCTATCTATGGCATTGTCGAATGGGACACATAAATGAGAAACGCGTGAAGAAACTCGTCGATAATGGGACTATTCCCGCATTCGGATTTTCTACATATGGCACGTGTGAATCATGTCTCATTGGCAAGATGACTCGAATTTCCTTCAAAGGTGTTGGAATGCGCGCTAGTGACCTATTAGGAATCATACATACGGACGTATGTGGACCTATGTCAATTACCGCTAGAGATGGCTATAGATATTTTATCACATTCACGAACGATTTGAGTAGATACGGATATGTCTACTTAATGAAGCATAAAAGTGAGTCCTTTGAGAAATTCAAGGAATACCAGAATAGGGTACAGAACCAACTGGGTAGAAAGATTAAAGCACTCCGTTCAGATCGGGGTGGCGAATATCTTTCAAATGAGTTTGATCAACACCTGAAAGACTGTGGAATCGTTTTGCAGTTAACTCCACCTGGAACACCTCAATTGAATGGTGTGTCCGAACGGAGAAATTGAACCTTACTTGATATGGTTCGATCCATGATGAGTCACGCCGTAGTGCCTGATTCATTATAGGGTTATGCTCTTTTGTCAGCTGCTCTTATACTTAACCGAAGTCCGTCTAAAGCTGTCGACAAGACTCCATATGAAATGTGGAAGGGAACGGTCCCCAACTTGTCCTTTATTCGGGTTTGGGGCTGCGAGGCTTATGTCAAGTGGAGACACGAGGATAAGCTCGGCCCGTGATCGGTTAAGACATACTTTATAGGTTATCCAAAAGGAACATTTGGTCATTACTTCTATTCGCCTACCGAACATCGAGTTTTTGTTGCGGCTAGTGCGACGTTCTTAGAGAAAGAATTTCTCGAGAACAAGACGAGTAATAGAACCTTCGAACTGTCGGAGATTCCAGAACCAACGACCGAGGAACAGATGGAGGAAGCTGTACCTCCAACTGATGATACGGTTAATATTCCTGAGGAACCTAGGAGGTCGGGTAGAGACTCTCATCCTCCGGGCAGATACATTGGTATGGTCGAGGAGAATGACGTTTTACTTCTAGAAAGTAATGAACCCGCAACCTATAAAGGTGTTATGGCCTGTTCCGACTCAAAGCTATGGCTTGAAGCCATGCAATCCGAGATGGACTCCATGTATGAGAATAACGTATTGGATCTAGTTGATTTACCTAATAAGGTAAAACCTCTACAGTGCAAATGGCTTTACAAAATAAAGCGTTCTGTAGACGCGCAACAAGATATCTATAAGGGACGACTTGTGGCAAAAGGTTTCACTCAAGTGCAAGAATTGCATTATGATGAGATTTTTGCACCTGTAGTCATGCTACGTTCCATTCGGATAATCTTAGCGATTGTCGCATTTCATGATTATGAAATTTGGCAAATGGATGTGAAAACCGCCTTCTTAAACGATTATTTGAAGGAAGAGTTGTACATGGTGCAACTCGAAGGTTTCATAGATCCTAAACATCCTAAGAAAGTATGCAAGCTTAAGCGTTCCATTTATGGACTTAAGCAAGCTTCTCGGAGTTGGAATCATCGTTTCGACCAAGTGATAAAAGAGTATGGTTTCACTCGATCAGTCGAAGAACCATGCTTATATATCAAGTCGAGTGGGAGCAATATTGTATTCTTGATATTGTATGTCGATGACATACTCTTGATTGGGAATGACATACCTCTTTTGTCTTCGGTTAAAGAATGGTTGAAGAACCATTTCCAGATGAAAGATCTGGGTGAGGCACAGCGCATTTTGGGAATCCGTATCTACCGAGATAGATCACGACGGACGTTATCACTTAGTAAGGAGTCTTATTTGGATAAGGTTCTTGAGAGGTTCAGCATGACCAACTCCAAGAAGGGGAACCTTCCTATGACGACTGGGATGCGGTTGAGCAAGTCTCGATCACCCACGACGCTGAAGGGATTGAGCGCATGAGTCGTGTTCCTTATGCATCTGCAATAGGATCGATCATGTATGCCATGATATGCACACGTCCAGACGTGGCATATGCATTGAGTATGACGAGTCGGTACCAAAAGTCTCCAGGTGAAACACACTGGATAGCAGTCAAAAATATCCTCAAGTACCTACGGAGGACTAAGGATTGGGTATTGACTTATGAAGGCGATACTAAGCTATGCGCAACCAGTTACGCAGATGCTAGCTTCCAAACGGATCGAGATGATTCAAAATCTCAGTCCGGGTTCGTCTTCACTCTTAATGGTGCTTTGCGGTCACCGGAAGAGTTCCAAACAGAGTGTTGTAGCGATTCTACTACTGAATCGAGTACTATGCCGCTCGGAGGCAAAGAAAGAAAGCGATATGGATGCGTTAATTCTTACAAGGGCTTTCGGTAGTTCCTAGTTCGAATGACCCGATCACCATCTATTGTGACAATAGAGGTGCCATCTTCCAGGCTAAGGAGCCAAAGTCTAGCAACAAATCTAGACATGTACTTCGGAAAGCTCACCTGATCCGTGATTACGTGGAGCAAGAAGAGATAGTGATTGACAAGATTGCGACGGATGATAACATCGCGGATCCTCTCACCAAATCATTGAATTATGATAAGCATGTAGGGCATGTTAACTCCATGGGAATTAAACATGTTCCTGAGTTATAGTACTTGATTATGGATTTGATACATTATATTTTTCATATACTATTTATAACTTCATCGTTTTATATATATATAATATTTTGTTCTTCATGTGGATTGTACTGACAACATTGAACGCCACAAAGTGAACTGAATTACATTATATTTGTTTTGGTCCGTAATCGCCAATGTGAGCTGATAACTCCGGCTATTATATTGTGCAGTCGATTGATGGTGGGTTCAACGAGCCATAAGTTAAACGGTTGACTAATCGATCACAGATACGAGATTATGACGATACCTCGTAGGACAACTTTTTATGACAACGTAATGGAGTCCTAAATGTTTAATAACATTCGGTGCCAGGTCGTGGATAGGACATCTATTGTGTTCCTAGAGTCGATTCTTTTGACTATCAACTGTCTCTTGAGATTAAGGCAGTTTTTGGGTGACTTTGGTTTCTTTCTCACGGTCTACCGTAACTGGGGCTAAGTAGATTTTTTCTGGGTCATTTCATACTGTGCTTACATCTGCAGGATTCGAGTTGAGGAAAATATCCAACCCTTATCAGGTATAGTTATTTCTCAGGGCCACTCGAGGAGTTGTAACTGAAATGCATGGCCATGCTCGAATGTTGATTCGTTTATCAGTTAAGTTACTCTCTAGTCGGGAAACCACTCTTGATATTGATCGCTTGTAAAATACGACCTTTGTGAATTCGGATTTGCAAATTGTTTTACATTGAGTGGGAGAAATTTTATAGGATATGAGAATCGGTTATCGCACATACACTTGTGAGGACAAGTGGGAGTTTGTTGGAGCTTGTGTCCTCCACAAATTAGTGTGATAACATTTGTAAATCTCTTACATGTTCACAAGGGTATACTTCGTATATTTAATCAGTTGATTAACGTTTACCTAATAACGGTTGGCTTGCTAGAAAGTTTGACGTTATTATCATACGAATAAGCGGTGATAAATCTGGTCCCTAAAGGTCACACCTATAGGGCGTGTTTGAGAAATGTGGTTATAGAAATATAATTACATTGATGCCCAAAATGACTAAAAAGTTAGTCGATGTGTTGATGAGATAATTATTTAATGAAAATTAAATAATATTAGTTGAGACAATTAATCATCAATTCATAAATTAAATATAATAAGTTATATTTAATTAAATATATATAATGTTAGCTTGGACGAATTAATCTGTTAATTCGTAATTAAATATAATCAGTTGTATTTAATATCAACAAGATGAATGTGTCATAGTGGTAATAGTGAGGGTACACATACCAAGAGGTCATGGGTTCGATCCTCACTAGATGACAATACAACACATATTATATATTTTTGGAAAGACCAAAAATAAGGAGCTGATAGTCCTTATTTCGGTCGATGATAAAAAATTAGGAAAGTATTATTCTTTCCTAATTAACTCGATAATTCGGTCAGTATAAAAAGAAAGGGAGAGAATTATTTATACCCTAATGCTTTTTCTTGACCTTGCCTCCTCTCTCTCATCACAAAACACAAAAACAACTAAATTTTACAGAAAATTTTAGATCGATTTCTAGCATAATCAAAGGGCATATCTCAGATTGTCTTGGGTGCAACTAATAGGCGAATATCAATTTTGATATTGTTCTTAGGCCAATTTTGCTAGGACCGAAGGTTAATTCTAAATCCTTATACTTTGTTTATGTATTTTGTTTATGACCTTTAATCATCATTGTTAAATTCGTTATAATCCTTCTAGTTTAAGGGAAGTATACAGATTATTTCCCACAGGAGTTCCACAGTTGGTAAGCAATAATTTGAAATTCATTGTCAGACGATGTAAAGATTTGATACAAGGAAATCAATGGAGAATCAAGCTGGAGCACACTTATATAGAAGCTAACAGAGCGGCTGATTTGCATGCCAACAAAGGAGTTACATCGAGTACTTTAGTTACGCATTTAGATTTCCTTATTAATGAACTACGTCCCATCCTTAGGGAGGACAATTTTGGGGTGGCTATTCCCCTTGTAATAGCTAGTAGTTAATTTTCGGGGCTTTGCCCCTCTTTCGCACCAAAAAAAAAAAAGTTTTTGAGTTTTGCTTTAAATATTATGAGTTTTGGTGTAAAGTTTTTGAGCACTTTCACTTTAAACATTAAACTAAAAACACACAATATTGCTCAAAAACTATACATATAAATTCAAGTATGCTCAAAAAATGTGCGTGTATGCTCAAAAACTAAAAGGGTTTGAGGTAATACATCAGATGCGTAATCCTTTTTCTCCAAACTGAATAGGGCATTAGGGCGGTTTATATATATATATATATATATATATATATATATATATATATATATATATATATATATATATATATATATATATATATATATATATATATATATAGATTTAGGATCCGGTGAGAACGAACACTCGGTAACGAACTAAATTGACAAACATAACTAAACATCACACGGTGTAACTGGCAAACTAAACACAAAACACAATTCCTCCATTATTGAAGTTCTAACACCTGCCACCAAGATCCCCAGTCACCGGAGCACCGACAATACTATCGCATCCCGCCATCGCCTCCTATGATCGTTGAACTTTAGACGAAGCTCGCCACCAATCATCCCTTCTTCGTACTCCTCCATCGGCGTACCAAACAATCGTGCCACCGTCACCACAACAATCGATCCACCACGGGACCGCCAACAACCACCATCACTCACACGCCCATACCTACTAACACCGGAAGCCATCGATGGTGGTGACCGGAATAACAAAAAGCAACGAGGAAGGAGAAAGTGATAGGCGATAAGGCGAAATGGCTGACCGTTGAGAGTCCAGGTTGCTCATCGGTGGTCCACTAGAATCTGCCTGAACGGAGGTGTATTTAGTGCCGCCCTATTATCGTCGGCCATGGTTGAGCACCACAAACCCCTAAATTTCTCGATTGAACT
The DNA here is from genome assembly GCF_048544455.1 of Silene latifolia. Lineage (NCBI taxonomy): Eukaryota > Viridiplantae > Streptophyta > Magnoliopsida > Caryophyllales > Caryophyllaceae > Silene > Silene latifolia. The sequence continues at coordinate 103,368,746 of NC_133529.1, read as the reverse complement.
CAGATCCGCATTAATTTATCTGGTTCCTAAAATAATGTATCTCAAACAAAATTTAATGTACCTCATAGCTAATTTTGTGTATCTATATTAAGGTACATTAAAATAGAGTCTAGATACATCAAAATTTGAAGTAGATACATCACAAATTAGTGTAGATTAGTTGTTGTGACGACTTGTCTGTGAGTCGTGTGAATCTCCGGCGAGTAAGGACGGAGATAAATGGAGATGATATCGATGTATTCGGAGCTCCGGTCACCATCATCACTGTCATTTGTAAATCTAATTCCACCGACGATAAAGAAATAAGGGCAAGAAGAGAAGCCTTTGTGTAGATGCCGGAATGACGTCGTGGGTGGCGTCGGCACAGTTCGAGTAGGGGTACGACGGTGGTGCGCCAGTTTGACGTCGTCCGAGCTCTACCAGATTTGGGATGTGGAATAAAGGCGACGTGGGCTGGGCAGTAGAGGCGACGACGGTGGTCGTCTCTCTGCCAGCGTCTTGTTGACGGCAGTGTGAGACGGAGTCAGTGTCGGCGGTGAGTGTGGTGGTCGCCGGAATTTGGTGGTGGTGGGGTGATTGGGATTTGGATCTTTAGGGTAGTGTGTTGTTAAGATAATGTTGGTATTGTCGTTATTTTATCAGTGGATTGATAGTTTAATTTGTTAATAATGAGTTGGTTAGTTCGTTCTCACCGAATGACCGTTCTCACCGGATCCCACCTCTCTCTCTCTCTCTCTCTCTCTCTCTCTCTATATATATATATATATATATATATATATATATATATATAGAGAGAGAGAGAGAGAGAGAGAGAGAGAGGAGTTCTTATAAGTCCACAAATTTGGTTGAGTCCCTAAGTCCTAATCTTAGCCACTCATTTTTTGGATGTAACTTCAGTATTTTATAAGTGTAACTTTAATCATTTAAGGCTATTTTTTATATAAAATTTGAATTTATGGCTATTTTTTTATACAAAATTTTGAATTTATGGCTATCTTTTTAATATTTTGAATATATAAATTTGAATTTATGTAATTTTAACGATTTATGTAATTTCAACATTTTATGAGTGTAACTTTACTGTTTTTTATGTAATTTCAACACTTTTGAGTGTAACTTTACTGCTTTAAGAGTGTAACTGTAGTATTTTAAGAGTCATTTTTTATGTTAAAATTTAAATTTATGTAATTTTTATTATAGGTTGAATTTATATAATTTTAACACTAATTTTAATGTAATCTTTGAGTCCATTTTGAGTGTAACTTCACTTCATTACGAGTGTAACTTCAGTTCATTAGAGTGTAATTTCAGTCTGTTACGAGTGTAATTTCAGTTCGTTTAGAGTGTAACTTCAGTTTGTTACGCGTGTAACTCTAGTCCGTCAAGTGTGTAACTCTAGTCCGTCAAGTGTGTAACTCTAGTCTGTCAAGCGTGTAACTTTAGTCAACCACCGACAATACCACCACCATCATCCATCCCGTCACCACTACAGCACCACATCCATCACCTACATCACTACCCTCTTACCACCACCTCCAACAACCAAAAAAAAAAAAACAGATCTTAGCCATTGCCGCGGCACACCCACGACCCACCACTACCACCACGGTCCACCTCTTACCACCACCAACAACAACCCAAAAAAAAAAAGCAAATCTGAAAAGGAAAAAAAAACACCACCACCGCCAAAAAAAAAACGAAACGAAAAAAAAAACAACCATGACCACCACCATTAGTCAACCAAAAAAAAAGAGAATTGAAAAAAAAAAACGATTGGAGGGAGTAGATCTAGCGACATCACCACAAGAACACCAACAACAACCGCCAAAAAAGAAAAAAAAAAATAGATGTGCAAAAGAGGATGAGAGGAGAAAGAAAGAAGGGGAGAACTCACCATAAACCAACAACAAAAAACCGTAAAAAAAAAAAAAAAAAAGATTTGACGCGTGTGGCGCAAGGGCGGCGAGTGGGCGCAAGTGGAGGGACGGTGGCGAGTGGGCGCGTGGAGGGGACGTTGGGTGTGGCGGCGGCGAGGTGAGAGGGAGGTGTTGTGTGGTGGGTGTTGGAGTTGTAGAGAGATGAGAGGGAGTGTGAATATGAGAGGAAGAGAGAGAAGTGAGAAGTGAGAAATGAGGCAGTGGAATGGATGTGAGATTAGGGTTTTGTATTTATATCTCAGATCTCTTTTTTTGCCCTAATCTCGGCCATTCATTATTTAGATCCAAAGGTTAAGATAAGGACTCAAGGACTCACCTAAATAAGGTGGACTTATAGGATCCCTTTTCTATATATATATATATATATATATATATATATATATATATATATATATATATATATATATATATATAGATATATATATATATATAGGGGCGGGTTCGGTACGAACTAGCTTCAAACCAGTTTTTTTTTTTTTTTTTTTTTTTTTTTTTTTTTTTTTTGGATACACTATATTTTCTTACCAAATACACCTCTTATTCAGATACATTTTATAACATATGTAGATACACTTTTTTAAGCACTAATTTTTTTGGAAGTTTTAAGACTAACATTCGAGATACATTTTATACTATTTGCAGATACACATGCCACTATTGTCAGATACACATGTCAATACTCTCAGATACGCATATCAGTACTTCCAGATACGCATATCAATAATCTCAGATACGCATATCCGTGCCAGATACACATGTCAATACTTTCAGATACACATATTGTATGTGCATCCAGTAGTATTCATATACGTATCTAGTAGTATTCATACACGTATCCACCCCCAAACACAACTTCCCACCACCAACCACCACAACTACCAACTGCCACCACCACCAACTGTCACCACTAACACCCCACCGCCGCCACAACCAACCGCCGCCACCACCACCACCACCACCGTCATCGCCATCACTACACCCCACATCTCGGTTACAATTAATCGCGCCGGCGACACCATCTGTCACCATAAATAATGTCGACGACCTCAGACATCCTCCGACCTGCTCCGATGACATCCCGGTGACCATAGACTCGCTTAAACAATATTTCGACACACTTAAACAATCACCACCATATTTCGACACCAACAAAACCATCATTAACCCCGACGACCAAAACCATTTTTTCAAGACCACCACCACGACCAACCTCCACTCACCACTCTATTATCACCACAACGCCACAATAATTGAAAGGAGACCAGATCTGGTCGAAAAAAGACCAGATACACATGTCAATACTTTCAGATACACATATTGTATGTGTATCCAGTAGTATTCATATACGTATCTAGTAGTATTCATACACGTATCCACCCCCAAACACAACTTCCCACCACCAACCACCACAACTACCAACTGCCACCACCACCAACTGCCACCACTAACACCCCACCGCCGCCACAACCAACCGCCGCCACCACCACCACCACCACCGTCATCGCCATCACTACACCCCACATCTCGGTTACAATTAATCGCGCCGGCGACACCATCTGTCACCATAAATAATGTCGACGACCTCAGACATCCTCCGACCTGCTCCGATGACATCCCGGTGACCATAGACTCGCTTAAACAATATTTCGACACACTTAAACAATCACCACCATATTTCAACACCAACAAAACCATCATTAACCCCGACGACCAACACCATTTTTTCAAGACAACCACCACGACCAACCTCCACTCACCACTCTATTATCACCACAACGCCACAATAATTGAAAGGAGACCAGATCTGGTCGAAAAAAGACAAGGAGACCCGATCTCGCCTTAATATTCACCATATTTCGATTGAATTTGGAAGCCTCTACAATTTCCGACCCATGGATTCTCAGTTATCCTCACAAATTATCTACAGAAACAAATGTAACCGTCATTTCTAATCTATGCGCCATTTCAATGATTCGGTGATATGTTTGATTTGGACTGCATAAGTTGGCTTAGTTATTTAGAATGTGAAAAGGTGATATGTCAAGTTGGGTGATCGGAAATAGACGGGGTAATTGCCGGAATCTCAAATGCTCACCGACATTGTTGGTGTTCGCCGACGGCGGTTTCGACGGGTCAGTGGTGATATAAAATATGAGAAAAGGTGGAGAGGGTTAAAATGAGTGACAGAAGGGGATCCGCCAAAAGTTTATCGGCAGTGGTTGCCGGACGTTAGCTGATGATGGTCGCCGGGAGGTAGCTGACGGTGGCAGAGAATGGGGATGAGGGTTGAGGGGAAGTTTGGGTTATTAGGTTTGCGTGAGGGTTGATTGTTTGTGTGAGTTAGGTAAGAGTAATTTGGGCCGTGTGAATTCTTTAATATGGCTGTTTATATTCAGTTCGTACGGTTCGCACGTTAATTTAGTTCGTACGGGATCCTGATTATATATATATATATATATATATATATATATATAATGAAAATGTGGCGTTGTCCAGGTAGCATCAAACGGATACGGACACGACACGGACACGTGATACGGTATCCCATGAAATTTAGGACACGGGACACACTATTTGAATTTAATAAGATATACTCCTTCGTACCACACCAAAGATAACGTAGGGAAAATTGGAGTATTTAAGAAAAAGTGGAAAAAGTAAGGGTAAAGAGGGAAAAAATAGGTGGGGTATGTAATTGTGGGTTTAATTGTGGGTTGGTAGGTGGGGTATGTAATGACATTTTGTGTAAATATCAAATGGGTATAAGGATAACTTGGTAATGTTGTGAGCCAAATAAGGAATGTTACCTTTGGTGTGGTACATCCGTTTATAGAAAGTGTTATCTTTGATCTGGTACGGAAGAAGTATATTTTATGGTTATAAATAACGTATGATTTTATTTTTGTAATGTATTTGATATTAAATTTAAATAAGTGAAGGTAAAATTTAAATTTGACTATAACTAATTCTCATTTCCCACCCAAGCCCATCTTTTAATCAATCAATTTTGACATTTTATTCCTCGTCTAAACTATAACTCTAACACCCGCGAATTTCCTATTTGGACATTTAAAATTTATTAAACCGTTTGATTTATTTATTTCATATTTTTGAATTACTCAATTTAATAAATTTAATGTCAAGCTTGATTTTTATAAAAGTAATATATAAAAGCTCATTTTTATAAAAGTACGTATTATTAAATTATATCTTTGAGTCATAATTTATATAATAATATATGTATACATATTTTTGGTCGGATAATAATAGCGACAGTAATAATATTAGTTTCCGTCTCAAGTTAAAATAAACTCGAGACCTTATTCCGTCTAGCTATAGACCGTCACATTTCACCTTGCACCCACTTTAATCTGGACCAATCAAAAACCAACAACACATTCACCCACCTTCAAAATATCTACTATTATTATTATTATTATTATTATTATTATTATTATTATTATTATTATTATTATTATTATTATTATTATTATTATTATTATTATTATTATTATTATTATTATTATTATTATTATTATTATTATTATTATTATTATTATTATTATTATTATTATTATTATTATTATTATTATTATTATTATTATTATTATTATTATTATTATTATTATTATTATTATTATTATTATTATTATTATTATTATTATTATTATTATTATTATTATTATTATTATTATTATTATTATTATTATTATTATTATTATTATTATTATTATTATTATTATTATTATTATTATTATTATTATTATTATTATTATTATTATTATTATTATTATTATTATTATTATTATTATTATTATTATTATTATTATATAGTATAGTTGGTAGTAGTACTATCCGTATGACCCACCCCCATTTCCTTTCTTCTTCCTTTCCTGCGTAAAAACAAACAACAACAACAATATGCAGCAGCAACAACAACAAACCCGTACACCATTTTCGTCTACCTTCAACCATAGATCCCTCCTTCATTCCTCAACCAAATTCCATGAATTTTGCACTAATGGCTTCCCCATCTCGTCCTCCTTCTTTGTATGTAAGAAAGACGCCATCTTGCCTCTGTTTCCGTTCGGTCGTCTTACTTTGGGCTCGAATTTCCCGCCTTTTTCCTTCGTTCGTGTGTTTGGGTGTTGCTTGGGACATTTCGAAATAGCTTTGGGCCTAAAGCATGCTATTTTAAAGTGCAATGAGGTAACGGTGATAGGTTACTCGACAAATGTCGAATTTCCGTCTTGTGTATCGTTTTACATGCTCTTATTCGCTAAAGTATGGTTCTTTACTCTTTTCCTACTTGTATTGTAATTTTTGTCTTAATTTGGTGTTTGAAATGGTTTGTCTCGAGTTCGAAACTCGTCTCGACTGTTTTCTCGAGCTCGGATTATGGCGCTCGTGAACCCGTGTTTGTGGCTGGTTTTGGTTCGGTTTTGGGATGGGTAGGTTAGTTTTCGGAATCGTTTTTGGGTCACTTTGTATTTGTGAATTTCCATCTTAAAATTTGGGTCGTTGGGACCTGTCACGCCTGTCTTTTGCCGTGAATTGATGGCGGATGGATGGTGTTTATGGGCGGCCGTCAGACCGTGGTGAGCTGCCCAAGGTGGCTCCCTTGAGCCGTGAGTTGGGAGTTGTATTGACTCGGATGTGGAGCTGTTTCACAGTGTCAGCAGCCGCATAACGGCTTTTAGATGGATTGTTTTAGGCGCTCATGGGACGATAGTTAAGTGTTGAATGGGTCATGTTGGTTGTGATAGTTGGTTGTGGGTTGCGTGGGCGGTTGTTGAGGGGTTTATGGTGGTGTTTTTGTGGTAGTTTAGGTGGAGTAATGGCGGGTTGTTTGGTGACGGGTTTGGGGTTGTGCAACAACCCCTGAGTCATGGCATTAGTTTGCCATTGGCGCAAAAGATGGCCATTCAAAATTATACCATTTCCGTCTCATGTCTTTATAAAACAATTCGTTAAATTCGTTCATTTACATACCTCCCTTTTATGATTTATACTTATAAAACCCCCTTTATTTAATTATTTAAATTACCGTCTCAAATATACTCATGCACTCGTCTCATTATTTAGTAAGGTGTCAATTGGGCTCGTTTACATATTTTGGGTTGATTGGGCCACATTTATATTATGGGAACGTTTGGTGCCAACTTTGCTTCATTTATATAATTAAATATCCGTCTCGTATTTTATATAACATGATTCGTTAATATCGCTCCTTCACATGATTAGTTTGTTGTGCTTTACATGTTTTAGTTGTTGGACTCGTCATGTTTTAATTGTCGGACCAACCTTATATTCTCAAGTGGGCTCATGAATGAGTCACACTGCCGTTCACCTTTTATCCCGTATATTTCATATAACGTAAATTATTCATTATCGCTTATTATACTTTATTTAACCGGCATGTTGATTTATAAAATGAAATATTTAATATAAGACAAGTATGAGTTATCTTTACTAAATAGTCATTTGTGAAGGGTCATATTCTTGATAATGCCTTGTATTGTTCTATTGTGAGAGTCTTGGTCCTATCGGATACTAGGGGTGAGCTATAAGCCCTCTAGTTGCGATATGATCGTTGGGATTAATGTTCCCATCTGTACTCATGGTGAGATGCAAGCCATGAGTATGAATGTGACATTAAGGGTCCCGTATCATATGATGTTTGCATGATCATTCTTACTCCTATTGTGACTCAAGTGTGACATTTTACATTGTGTGACTACTTGACATTCCTTATTTATTTGCCCTCGGACATTGGGTCACGGTTAGGTGCCATTGTTTCCGAGTTGGGCTATTTTTTCTTCCGCCTCTTTGGACTGGGGGTCACGGTTAGGTGACAAGGTTCCGATTTGAGGTTACTCGACTTTCGGGCACGGTTAGGTGTACCATGTTTCGAGTCTTGGATACGATTTGGTATCGTGTGTCGAATCGGGTGTCGTCCATCCCGAGAGTCTGGCCAGGTTTAGACTAGGACCGTATTATGATCGTCGTCCTACCAAGAGGTTAGAGTCTAGAGGGTTGTCTTGTTTGAGTTCATACTAAGTATATGTCTTACACTTGTTGAGTCGTGTCCACATGAGTGGGTTGACTTGGTGATTCTATTCCTTGATTGTACATTCATCCTCATATACCATGCCTATTCTATTAAGAAAGTATTATGCCTGTTTCACCATGATTGTTCATTATATCTCCTTATTCTTTATTGTTCGTATATGTTGCATGATTAATATGTTTGATTAAATGTTGTTTGTTACCTGCATTTCGACATAATGTGGCTGGGAGAACCTTGAGTTACTCCCCACTGACTGTGGCGTTCATGTTCACATGAATGACAGGTTTGAAGATGCTTACGTGGGGAAGACGTGTGGGCTAGCGAGAACTAAACCCTTGGACCTTAGTTTCTAATTTAGGAACCCTTTATTTGTTTATTCGTGGGATATCTTTTCCCCGCTTTCTAGACTTGGGTTGTAATAACCTAAATCTGTCTATCGTAGTATTTGTTTCATTTCGTTTTTGGCACTCGCGTTTTAATCTTTAACTAGTAATCTAAAAGTTTTTAAAATCTCACAAAATTCCGCTTTAAATTATTAGTTGTATTTTCCGCTTTATCGCGGGGTGTCACAGTTGGTATCAGAGCATATGTTGCTCCCGACGCGCACACGTGTACCCCAAATTTAAATTTGAACTTGACCTTGAATAATGAATGAGAGATGGGTAGACTTAAGGACCTAAGGTGGTAGTCTGTAGTGTGTTTGCTCTTTGTTAGGTTCTAACCTGTTTGTTGATTGTCATTTAATAATTGTTGTGTCCTTGGATCAATGACCGTGAGCTTACCTATGTGAAGATCAAGAGTTGGTGCCTATTGTCGAGCATTGAAGATTGGTTCAACTTTTGAAGAATGCTTCTTCTTCCTCGATGTTTTTCCTCCATCTTTATGTACCTTGCCTTGCTCTTTACTTCTTAATGTTTGCTTCTTCTAAACTCTCTTTTCTTATTCCTTGGGAATTACTCTTGTACCCTCCTAATTTGTGCTTTGTTCATTGCTTATCCTCCCTTAACGCCTTTTTGATAGTACTCTTTCCTTTGTGGAGTGTTAACCTTGGTTGGATAATTTGACTTTTGTGGAGTTTGCTTATTTTTGACCCTTAACCCTGGTTTTGAGAGGTCGTGATGTTAGAAAGACTTAGGTAATGTGATGAGACATACTTAGTGATTCTTATACCTAGTTCCTTGACAAAGTGAGTATAATTGATTGGTGGATTCTTTGTGTTAGGAATGAGTTGCCTATGTGATTAAAGTTATAGAACTTGGCTTATTGTTTATGTTTGGGATTTGAAAGCTTAGTAGGTTGAGCGTCATTACCTTAGGAGTAAACATGAGATAAGTTTAGGATATGAATTTGGAAGAAAACCCATTTTTAGATGTTAATGATCCCGTATAGATTGGTGATGTGATTTGATGTTAGTTGTTCATTAAGAATTTTGTTGAGAAGTCTTCGTTAATTCATTCTTTGTTTTTTTTAAAGCCTTGAGGTTGTGTCAAATGCTTGTGATAAAGAGATGCTTTTATACTTGAGTGGTAGATTTGCTTTAGGGAAATCCTAATATGTGATAAGATAGGTGGAAGAGGTATCTAACCGATTTATCAACCCTTAAGCGGGCGTTTATTTTACCTTGACCCTTGTTTTGGGATTTGGTTGTTTTGGTTGTAGAGGTACAATACCCTAATAGGTGTGACCTTGTTGGAAAGAACCTTATGTTTTAGGAAGCGTATGGATTAAGCCTTAAAATCCTCTTTCGTGCCATTAATCGTTTTCCTTCCCTTCGTTCATGCCTTGGTTGGATTTGATTCTTAAGTATAAAAGTTTACTTGTCATTTCCTTGTCTTGAATACCTCTCTCTTACTGGTGTTAACTAGTTATCTTTATGATTCGGCTCTTTCAGTCTCACATCTTGACATGTCCAGGTATCCCTTTGAAATTTCCTATCATTTCCTGACCTGGTTATTACTCTTTGTTTCCCTAGTGGAGTGATGGCGTTGTTGGTTACGTTGTAGAGTGAGTGAGATGCTCTTTTAGGTTTCTTGGTGAACCTTGATTTCGTCGAAATTGGATTAGTGGGACTTGAGTTAAGTTGATTAGGAAAAGTTGTGTGACAAACCTATTTACCTTTTGGTTGGTGGTCTTTATAATTTGGGGAATGTGACCAGTGTGATTGTATATTCGAGTGTGAATAAGATTTTATTTGGAGTGTTAGGAAGTATAAGGAGCTTAGGATTATGATCTTTGATTAAGGATTCTACCATAGTGAGAACTCATAGTGGTCGATAGTTGATTATGAGTGTAACTCTTTTAGTAGTTTTGATCTGGATCTTAAGGAAGTCGTTTGTAGATGTTTGAGGGTTTGGAGTGATGAGATCACACTTATAGTAGAGTACCTTGTTTCAAGGAATAGCTTAAGATGAAGTAACATGAGTGATTTGAGGAGATTCTTGGGAGTGTTGTGATTATAAGTTTTAATATTAGGAAGTTTTCGGGACCGTTTAGGATGATGTTGTTGTTTGAGGTTTGAGTACCTAGCGTTTCCTTGTTGTCTAATTCCCTTTCTTCTTGACATAAGCGTTACCGTTCATACCTCCTTTCCTCGCTTCATCATGCTCCTCCTTTAAATTTGATGCTAATGACCTATAAAAACTCTATCTTTTGCAACCTTGTAAATTTTGACTACAATTCTTACCCTATGAAATTCATCATAGCTCTTTCGATTAGTTAAGTGTGAATCCTTTTAGCATACTTGTATCTATGATGTCTAAGTTACTTTTCTTTTATTCAATTTCTAAATATTTTAAGCTACCATTTTATTCATTGTTAAAAGTTGATGTTGCTTTTGCAAAACCTTACCTATTTTAAAGATTTGAAAATGAAAATTTGATTTAATTCCATATTTGTCCTTGGAATATAAACTTAATTATCATGATTTTAATTGCTAAACCCGAAATTCCCTTAAATTTTATCCAATTTCGGTTAACTTTGATCTGTTTATGATTTCTTGGTGAAAGTTTAATGTTATATTTTCAGGAATTTGACTCCCTTTTTGAGTTTAAAAGTGGAACTTTTATTTTTATATTGGCTTTTGTAAAAGGAAAATTTGAATAAATTACCTTTTTCGATTGTTTTTAACGTTGATGGAATGTTAGGACTCGTTATTAAAGGCGTCTAATAACTTGTCCTGCACTTATCGATGAATGATTTTGTTTTGATTTTGTCTTTGACTTGGAAGGTTAGCGTTCTTGTGTGCACGACAAGAACAATTTCGTTCCATGAATGAGACTTATACTTTTGAAAACTCTTCATTTATGTTTTTAAAAGTGTTTTGATTTGGATTTATACAAATGATTTGCCTTTTTACCTTATCTTTGATTTGGAATGTGATGTTCTTGAATACGTAACGAGAACACTTTCGTTCCTTTGACGAGAATATGGTTCTGCCGAAAATTTTATTTGAAACTTTTGAAAGAATTTTTAATTCTTACGATAAGTAACCTTTTAAATGTTTTGGTTACCGATTCCAAAATTCCAGTTTCATTTTTTTATATAACCTTTCATTTCTACTTTCAAGTTTCGAGGACGAAACTTTTAAAAAGGTGGGGTGATTGTAACACCCGCGAATTTCCTATTTGGACATTTAAAATTTATTAAACCGTTTGATTTATTTATTTCATATTTTTGAATTACTCAATTTAATAAATTTAATGTCAAGCTTGATTTTTATAAAAGTAATATATAAAAGCTCATTTTTATAAAAGTACGTATTATTAAATTATATCTTTGAGTCATAATTTATATAATAATATATGTATACATATTTTTGGTCGGATAATAATAGCGACAAAGAATAATATTAGTTTCCGTCTCAAGTTAAAATAAACTCGAGACCTTATTCCGTCTAGCTATAGACCGTCACATTTCACCTTGCACCCACTTTAATCTGGACCAATCAAAAACCAACAACACATTCACCCACCTTCAAAATATCTACTATTATTATTATTATTATTATTATTATTATTATTATTATTATTATTATTATTATTATTATTATTATTATTATTATTATTATTATTATTATTATTATTATTATTATTATTATTATTATTATTATTATATATAGTATAGTTGGTAGTAGTACTATCCGTATGACCCACCCCCATTTCCTTTCTTCTTCCTTTCCTGCGTAAAAACAAACAACAACAACAATATGCAGCAGCAACAACAACAAACCCGTACACCATTTTCGTTTACCTTCAACCATAGATCCCTCCTTCATTCCTCAACCAAATTCCATGAATTTTGCACTAATGGCTTCCCCATCTCGTCCTCCTTCTTTGTATGTAAGAAAGACGCCATCTTGCCTCTTTCCGTTGGCGTCTTACTTTGGGCTCGAATTTCCCGCCTTTTTCCTTCGTTCGTGCGTTTGGGTGTTGCTTGGGACACTCGAATAGCTTTGGGCCTAAGCATGCTATTTTAAAGTGCAATGAGGTAACGGTGATAGGTTACTCGACAAATGTCGAATTTCCGTCTTGTGTATCGTTTTACATGCTCTTATTCGCTAAAGTATGGTTCTTTACTCTTTTCCTACTTGTATTGTAATTTTTGTCTTAATTTGGTGTTTGAAATGGTTTGTCTCGAGTTCGAAACTCTGTCTCGAATTCTGTTTTCTCGAGCTCGGATTATGGCGCTCGTGAACCCGTGTTTGTGGCTGGTTTTGGTTCGGTTTTGGGATGGGTAGGTTAGTTTTCGGAATCGTTTTTGGGTCACTTTGTATTTGTGAATTTCCATCTTAAAATTTGGGTCGTTGGGACTGTCTGCTGCCCTGTCTTTTGCCGTGAATTGATGGCGGATGGATGGTGTTTATGGGCGGCCGTCAGACCGTGGTGAGCTGCCCAAGGTGGCTCCCTTGAGCCGTGAGTTGGGAGTTGTATTGACTCGGGTGTGGAGCTGTTTCACAGGCTGCTGGCAGCCGCATAACGGCTTTTAGATGGATTGTTTTAGGCGCTCATGGGACGATAGTTAAGTGTTGAATGGGTCATGTTGGTTGTGATAGTTGGTTGTGGGTTGCGTGGGCGGTTGTTGAGGGGTTTATGGTGGCTTTTTTGTGGTAGTTTAGGTGGAGTAATGGCGGGTTGTTTGGTGACGGGTTTGGGGTTGTGCAACAACCCCTGAGTCGTGGCATTAGTTTGCCATTGGCGCAAAAGATGGCCATTCAAAATTATACCATTTCCGTCTCATGTCTTTATAAAACAATTCGTTAAATTCGTTCATTTACATACCTCCCTTTTATGATTTATACTTATAAAACCCCTTTATTTAATTATTTAAATTACCGTCTCAAATATACTCATGCACTCGTCTCATTATTTAGTAAGGTGTCAATTGGGCTCGTTTACATATTTTGGGTTGATTGGGCCACATTTATATTATGGGAACGTTTGGTGCCAACTTTGCTTCATTTATATAATTAAATATCCGTCTCGTATTTTATATAACATGATTCGTTAATATCGCTCCTTCACATGATTAGTTTGTTGTGCTTTACATGTTTTAGTTGTTGGACTCGTCATGTTTTAATTGTCGGACCAACCTTATATTCTGAAGTGGGCTCATGAATGAGTCACACCTTTCTTTGTTCACCTTTTATCCCGTATATTTCATATAACGTAAATTATTCATTATCGCTTATTATACTTTATTTAACCGGCATGTTGATTTATAAAATGAAATATTTAATATAAGACAAGTATGAGTTATCTTTACTAAATAGTCATTTGTGAAGGGTCATATTCTTGATAATGCCTTGTATTGTTCTATTGTGAGAGTCTTGGTCCTATCGGATACTAGGGGTGAGCTATAAGCCCTCTAGTTGCGATATGATCGTTGGGATTAATGTTCCCATCTGTACTCATGGTGAGATGCAAGCCATGAGTACGAATGTGACATTAAGGGTCCCGTATCATATGATGTTTGCATGATCATTCTTACTCCTATTGTGACTCAAGTGTGACATTTTACATTGTGTGACTACTTGACATTCCTTATTTATTTGCCCTCGGACATTGGGTCACGGTTAGGTGCCATTGTTTCCGAGTTGGGCTATTTTTCCTTCCGCCTCTTCGGACCGGGGGTCACGGTTAGGTGACAAGGTTCCGATTTGAGGTTACTCGACTTTCGGGCACGGTTAGGTGTACCATGTTTCGAGTCTTGGATACGATTTGGTATCGTGTGTCGAATCGGGTGTCGTCCATCCCGAGAGTCTGGCCAGGTTTAGACTAGGACCGTATTATGATCGTCGTCCTACCAAGAGGTTGGAGTCTAGAGGGTTGTCTTGTTTGAGTTCATACTAAGTATATGTCTTACACTTGTTGAGTCGTTGTGGACAGCGGGCCGCCCACGGGGGCGCTTGGTGAAGGTCGAAAACAAGCGTTTGCATTTTGTATGGAGTCGCCACCAATTTTTATGGGAAATTGGAACCGTTCGAATACCTCGTGTCATGTCAAGACACAAAGTAGTGACATGAACACTAAGCAATCGTTAACCTTAGCATTCTATGTCTAGAATGACTCTCGTGGATGCCAATGAACACGGGTGCTCACGGAGATCTGGAGTAAGGGGTGAGGGTACGTATTAGGAAGCTCTTTTGATCGAACACCTAATCCCGCCCGCCTCGATAGCGGCCTCTACTAATGATTAGGGAAGTTATTCGTACTTGATATATCGTCGGCTATATGCATGCAATGCAACATCCAAGTTTTAATCCTAGCATGTGAAAATTAGGCTAAGTCGGTTGACACGTAATTAGCAAACAATTGGGTCGAAGTAGGATTTAATATTGATTACATGTGAAAGCATACAAGCAATAAAAGAAATACAATAATTATGAATTACAATAATGAAAATTACATTAATTACAATGGGCTAGGCGATTTATGTCGAAAATACCTTTAAAACGGATAATTTGAAAAAAAGAGATAAAAGAATTACGAAATAAATTAAATAAATTAACGAACAGGAATTAGCGTGATGTTACGGGTAATAGTTAGTTAATACGTAAACTAATTAATTAGGTCAAGGCAGAAACGGAGTTCAGGGACAGAAATCATCCTGGAACAGGCGCAGCAGGACTGCGCCCTCTGGAAGAGGCGCAGCAGTTGCTGCGTCTGTTCCAAGGGTGAGTTCTGGCTGTGAAACCGGAACTGCAAATCGTTAATTTGAATTGATGAATTTAGTGATGGATTGAAATTATTTACTCGGATGAAAGTGATTAACATGCTATTTACATGTGAATGATGGTCATAAAAGCGATAAACATGGATAGGATGAATCGGAAACGGATTATTTACATGAAATTACGATGAAAATATTAATGAGTCCTCTATTGAAATAAGTCAATTAGACTAAATACGACGGATATACAACGAATATGCGACGAACATGCGAATAAACAGATTAAACTGTATCAATGACGAATCCCAGAAACTCAATATGAACAAATTGAATCTCTAAAATCCGGGTTTGAACTCAATGACGAAACCCGTAAATATCGGATTATTTAGGATTTAAGTCGAATTTATGATGAATTGAACATGCTAATGATGATGATAAAATACATGTGGAATTATTATGATACTACAACGAAGAATTAACAGACGAACAAGCAAAAGAAAGAATTTGAACACGAATTACAGAGGACAAACGAAGAAGAAAGGAAGCAGGAACTGCGGCAGCCTCACGAAGAGGCGCAGCAGGAACTGCGCTCCTTCGAAGAGGCGCAGCAGTTGCTGCGTCCTTTCTCGACGGTTATTTACTGGAAATCCGCAAAAACAGATTTTAACAAAGGGTTTTAGAAATCGATTTTAACGGTATTTTCGACGTAAATCTTACAATTGATAATACGAAAAGGTAAAGTACAATAAATAAATAAGAATTGTACACCCTCAGACTTACATGTTGACGAAACGAGAAGGACTAAGATATCGATTAGTGATGCTCGACGCGAATGCAAAGAGAGTGCCCTCGTAGGAGGAAAATGATTGATTAATTAAGTTGATTAATTAGATTGATTTTTGTGTAGTTGGTCAAATTGGTCGGTCATGCAACGGAGAGGCTGGTACCCGGAAAGATCCGAGCTTACGTGGTCGAAAGTTCAAGCACGTAGGCGCCAATAAGTAAGAACAAAGTCTAGAATGCAAAGGGAGAAGAGAAGGGCGGACACTCGCGTGAGAAATATGAGGAACGAAGGCTCCTATTTATACTAATCACGGAATTAGGGTTTCGGAGACTCTTTGGAAGTGAATCTCGGAAAGATATGAAAAAGATACGTAAGACATGCAAAGAAGGGCCTGGGAAGAGGCGCAGCAGCCACTGCGTCTCTTGGAAGAGGCGCAGCACCTGCTGCGTCTATTCCCAGGAGGTTTCCTCCTGCTGATGAAAGATTTCCGTGTTTGAGTTATGGTAGGACGGAAATAATTCGATTATCTTATGAATATTACGGGATATTATTTGCCAAAAGATAAAATTTGTGAAATATGGAATAGAAATATCCGGAACATTCCAGAACATTCCGACTCGGGATTTAACAGTTATCAGAAAATGGAGACGGTTTTTTACCCGGACTCCGAATGTACTCTAATTACTGCCAAAACGACCGTATCGGGACGTAGATAACAACTAAGAGGTAGACATTTAATATTTGAGCAATCACTTGACGATAATCTTACGAACTGTCACAAATCGTTCCGCGTATCAAACATGCGGCCCAATCATCACCGGGTGGTTTGCGGGAGGTGCAGAAATGAGGTATCTACAGAGCCCCCACTTTGACTGAGGCTTGGACAAGGCGAAAGTCAAAGTATAGCCATCAGGTCAATCGAAGATTACAACCTGACGACTATGGCGACGCGAGGCGGCTCAAGGGGTCTGAGCCAAGGACCTGTCGTCGGGAACATTTTAGAGTCTGTCGACTATCGGGGAGGGTCGTTTAAAGTCCATTAGACTACGTAAGGAGGCTCGCCAGCCATAAGAAGAGACCATACCTGAGACTTCTTTCTCGAGATGCTTCCAGGGGTGCGTAGGAGCTAAAGGTAAGACCTAAAGGGTATATAAGGATTGTGCTAGGGTATGGGGCCCTAAAGGAAAGCATTGACGGGAAGGAGGCCTAATAAGGTCAACTTAAGGGTAGCTAAGGCTTGGGTATAGGAACTTCTGGAGAACGACACCCTGTCGTACTCCGCGGGGAAACACAAAATATAGTGAGGGACAGCAGGACGTCGGTAGAAACTGCTGGGGAATCCGCTTGCGTCGGTCTCAAGCGAACTCTGGCAAAAACTTGAGGTTGAATCTGCTTGCGTTGGTCTCAAGCGAACTCTTGTTGGGGAATGTGTTGACGATTAGGAACATCTTGATCGTCATGGAAGAAATCTTGAGTGAGTAATACTGCAAAAAAATATCACACATTGGGACAAATATTTTGACGACTAGGAACATCTTGATCGTCATGGAAGAAATCTTGAGTGAGCAATATCGCAAAATATCGTCGCTACTGGGACAAATGAATAATAATATGCAACAGTCCGCTGCTGGCTGATAAAATGCGGGCCGGAACGAAAGAAAATCGTCGAATGGGCCAAAAGAGTAAAATAGCATCGAGGAAGAGGCGCACCAAAGATGGGCCCACAAATAACGAACTTATAACGAATTTTTGAAAATCCATGTGGAGGGAATGAAGGAAGAGGCGCAAAGAAGAGCTGCGTCTCTTGGAAGAGCGCGCGCCCGCCTTTGCGTCTTTTCCCCAATTTGGCTTTCCTGCGTAAAAACGCGAAATCAGAGGGATTTGTGTTCATTATTTCGAAACACAATTCACTCATTTCTCTCTCAAATCTTCACCATTTCCGCCAAGGTTCGATTCAAAAGCTTGCTTTAAATATGACTAATCGAGGTATGTGTCTTAATCTTGCATTAATCTTCTTCATTCGTTGAATTTTGAGCCGCGAAAATTAGGGTTTTCGACCCTTTTGATCGAAAATTTGGGGCTTTTCCCTCCAAATGGTTTTGCCTTGCCAAATTGACACTAGAAATGGATAGTAGGTGATGTTAGGAACATAACCATGTATTTGTTTCGAATTTTCATCAAGTTTTGAGTCTTTGAATGAATTTTGAGACGGTTTCTGGTGAGCAACCGTAATTTGCTTCGAAAATAGCCTTAGGATTGCCCATTGGCGATGAAATTTGATGTTTGGGATCCTTGAACGATGGGTAAACTTCCTACCATCTCGGAATTTTGGTTTGTGACAACTTTTTCAGGACACTTTTCTAGGGCATAATTGTCGTTATAGCGAAATGCTGCCGAATTTCCGACTCGAACCCAGAACTAGGCTTTGAATTGGACTTGACTTGACCCAATTTATCACATGAGTGATTGGGTTGGTGGGAACGTGGCCAAGGATGGCGCGGAAAGGGGTGTTTCCAGGGCTTTGAAGGCTTGAAAACCCCTTAACAAAGGCATGTCGTCGTGTGACGCGGCCGGAATTTACTTTAATGTTGCAGGTGATGAGGCTTCTACTTCTGGGAGAGCTCCCATGGAGATAGACGCCGCTACTGTTGAGGAGGCTTTAGAGCAGGCCTTCACCGCTGCGGTGATGGCTGCTGGAGACGAGGCTCACGAGGAGGAGGAGGCCCCGAGACGGGTCAACGTCGGGCGAGGAGGTCGTTAGCTGAGAGGAGCTCCTGCGTGGGCTGAGACCTGGGAGAGTAGACACCTCGTGTGGGCTGCAGAGGGTCACCTGTCCTACAGGACGGTGAAGAGCTTGGTAAATAAGAATTCACTACTCATTATTCACCCTCTTTCATTCTTTTTGTCCAAATTTCTTTCAAATTTCATTCAAAACTAAAGATAGCTTTGTTTCAAATCATAATAGGAGGCCGGGAACATCAGGTCGTTCTCGGGTTACACGACAACGATGGAGCACTACGAGCAGCTGTCGGCGGAGGAGAGGGCCATGATCGAGCGTGGAGCGTTCGGTCCTCTGGTTCAGGTCTGGAGGGATATCATGAAGAGGAAATTGCGGGCTAACCTTAGCCTGGCCTGCGCTTTTTTGGATCGATTCTGGGATACGACTTCCACGTTTCACATGCCTTTTGGTGAGGTGGGAGTTACTCTGGAGGATTACGGCATGATTTCTGGTCTGCCGTGTGGGACCGAGGAGATGGTGTGGCCGGAGACTGCTATGAGGGCGGACTCGGCCGAGGCGAGGAGATTGATCGGTGGAACTTGTCGCCGAAGGCTATTGCGATCTTCGGGTTTGGTACCCAAGACTTACGTTCGAGACTACTTTGCGGGAAGACCCCGGCGCCGGTGACGATCGATGGGAGGGAGACAGCTCCTCCTCCTCAGTACATGTCTGAGCAGGGCTCGCTTTGTGGCTTTGGTGGTTTCTGTCTTCGATTTACCTCGGAGACAAGGGCGAGAGGCTATCGACGAAGCTCCTTCCCTTTCTTTCGACTGAGTTCCCTAGGGCGCTGGACCGGGTCACTCGCTGGTTTTTGCGGTCCTCCTCCGCTTCATGAGGGCCATGGTTTGTCCAGAGCTGATGGAGAAGGGGACTTCTCCAGGTGCTGTCGGACCTGGGCTATTGTTGGAGGTATGAACCTTCCCTTTAGACCAAAGTAAATTCCTTTCTTTATCAAATCACGAAAGATCGTCATTGATTATTCTGTTTTACAGGCGTGGGTGTACTCTTACTTCCCGAGTCTCGCGCCCAAGAGGACGGAGCCGTTGGAGAGGGCCTATCCCGTGGTGAGGGATTGGGTCATGTGCCGGACGAAGAGCAAGCGTTCTTCTCACAATGTCTACCGGCGGGACGTGAACGCTCTTCACCGAGCAAACGTGAGTATCCCATTTGTATTCATTTACTCTTCTTATACTTTGCTTTTAATTGATCATAGGAATGATCTTTGCCTTTATATTATCGCAGTGGGTGCCTAGACCTTGGGCGGAGTACGCAGGAGCGCCTCCTTTCGTCGCTGAGGTCCTTCGACCTAGGAGCCCGAGCCTCCGCCGTTGAGGACGTCGATGGGTCCTGTGTGGTACTTGGGCGAGCGGTTGGCTCGTCGGTGCTCTCGGGACGCGTTGACGGTTCCCGTCGATCCTCCCAGACGATGTTTAGGAGCCTTCCGAGGCCGAGAGGAGGCGGACTTGGCCGGTGCCGATGGCGACGACCTTCTTCTGCCTGGCGAGGACTACTCGGCGTTCCTTTACGGGAGGTTGGCGTACTGGCCGGTAGTGGTGAGTATCTTTTACTTTTTTCTTGATTTGATTTTACGACGAAAGATCATCGATTAATGAGAGCTATTTGTCTTTGCAGGAGGTTGAGGCGGCGGGCATCGAGCCCCCAGAGTACCCCGAGACCCTCGAGTACACTGACGCGACCGGGAGGACGGCGATCTCCGAGCTGCGTGACTTTGACGTAGCTGTGACGGATGCTGGCCTAGACGACTGGCAGCATCTGATTCGGAGGGTGAGCCTCTTGTTTATATAACTTTCGTGTAAGAACACATTTGATTGAACTTGTTCAATTTGCTGAGAATTTCTTTTGAAAATGCAGGTCGCACCGTCCCGGTTCGTGGCACTATGGAGGGTGGCCAACCGGCTGCGAGCTACTGCCATCGAGGCACTCGTCGGTGGTCGAGGTCGTCAGGTATGAACCTCATTTGATTTCTTTTGATTTTTGATTTCCGATTTTGCTTGGATCGATTGACATGAGCCAATTTCTTGTTTACAGGGTGGCCGCGAGCTAGAGCGAGAGTTGGCCTAGTCCCGGGAGGAGACGGCTCGCTTGCTGAGGGAGCTCGAGGTTCGGGATGCCGAGAATGCCGTTCTTGCGGCCAGAGTTGCTGAGTTGGAGGGCGCCCAGCAGTAGTTTTGTGTAGTTTTGTAGACTTGTACATTTGGACATTTGATTTTGAAACATTTTTGGACTCTGTTTGGGGCGCAAGCCCCCAGTTTGCTTGGACTTTTGGACTTTGTTCGGGGCGCAAGCCCCCAGTTTGCTTGTACATTTGCTCTGTTTGGTGTATATATGGTGGCCTGAGTGCCTTTGCTGCTGGGTTGTGTTGCTTGTACCTGCAGGTTAGTTCTTGAACAGGTTTGGTAGACAACGGTTTATGCCGTCATGCTGCCGAAATTTACATGGAAATTACGCAAAACATACATTTTATATACATAAGGCCTTTAATCAGCGCAAAATGAGACTCAAAAGAGCACGAGGAAAAGCAAAAATTTGCCGGAAATGACCGGACGGTAGGGAGGGTTACCCCCTAAAAAAAAAGAAAAAAGAAATCTGTAAGTTAGAGATGTGGAAATGAAATTAAGAAAATAAAAAAAATGATAAAAAAGGTAAATGAATTATAATGGAAATTATGTCCTAAGATGAGGCATTGGAATTATTTTTAAAAAATGAAAATGAAATGTATTTCCTAAAATGAAAATGTGCACATGTGGTAAAATGGCGAATTGTCGATGTCGTCTCGAAATGCGTGCCCGCGAAAATAGGAAACTTGAAACATGGTAAACTGCTCGTATTTACCAAAATAAAATCCCGTAGGAATAGGAAATTATTCGTTATAGAATTAGGAAAGATCCAAACGCGAAATCACGAAGTGAGATCGGGAAGAGGCGCAGCATGAGTCTGCGTCCCTTCAAGAGGCGCGGCGGTGCTGCGCCTATTCCCAAGCTTGTCCGTTCTGGCGGATTTTTGGAAACAGCAATTAGTATAAATAGAAGCGTCGACGGGGCGTTAATTCACACAATCTTCCGTCTCCTCCTCGTCTATTCACATAAAACTCTCAAAATAAATCTTCAAGAGAAAATTGTCATTATGAATACTTTGGAGATCCGCTTGAAGGAATGGACCAACGAGTTTTCGAATATGGAGAAGCACGACATGGGTGCTTATAGCCTTGGGTCTTTGTTGAGTTTGAAACTCATTAAGGTAGTAAAACCGTTCTTGGATGCTTGCCTTGACTATTGGGACCCGAATTATCATGTTTTCGCGTTCCCGGGAGGTGATATTTGCCCGTTTCCTGAAGAAATTGCTGCTATTGGTGGGTGGGACCCCGAACATTTACCTGCCATTCCTTCCACTTCACAAGGGTATAAGAGCAAATTCAGAGACTTGCTTGGACTGACTAGACTTGAGGTGGATCGCTTAGTTACCCCGAAAGGCGTGAGAATGTTGGACTTTGTAGACCGATTCATTAACAGGGCCGACCCTACTGTTTCCCATGTTGCCAGGAGGAGGGCATTTGGCTTTTGTTTGCTGCACGTGTATGTCTTCCAAGGACACGTTGATGAAGATTTGAGAGGTGATCCTCGTCTTTTGGGTCTTATTGAGCAAATGGAGCTGCGCAGGAGCCCAGCTTGTTTATGCTTAGGGGAGATTATCTTGGGTTTGGATAATAGGAAATCCAACCGCGATCTGCCGTTCTTGGGGAGTCCCGTCATTTTGCAGGTAAAGGACATCATCTTTTCTTTTTCTTTTTTTTTTTTTTTTTTTTTTTTTTTTTTTTTTTTTTTTTTGTTGTTTTTTTTGTTTTTTTTTTTGTTTTTTTTTTTTGTTTTTGTGTCTAATACCCGCTTTTGGTAGGTTTGGCTTATGGAACGACTCTGATTGATCGAGCCTCCAGTTCATGCACTTTCCTATCATGCTCGTTCGATTGCGATGAGGACGCGGTTGTACATGGTTGACTTCACCCGGGTCTGCGACTATTGGAAGAACAAGCTGAAGAATGATGATGGTCCGCTGATTAGGTGGGTCGTACCGTGGTGGCACCTCAAGTCTGTCACTGGAGTATCTTCTTTGGATCCCACTAGGTCCGTGCGCATTCCGGGATTGGAGTTTATGGTATGCATCTTTCCGGAAAGATTGATGAGGCAAGTTGGGTTGAAGCAGATGATCCCTAGGCTTGATACCGTCCCGCAGATCGCTATGGCGCTTACTACAGAGTCAAGAGAGTGGGCCATTAAATGGGCCCAAAGAAACATGTGGTTCTTGAGCTTCTCCGCCAATGCTTTGTGGGTGTCGGATTCTTATCCGAGGTGGAGAAAGGCCGCAACTCCGGAAGAGCGCGAGAGACTGAGGAAACGTGAGCCTGTTGACTACAAGGTGCGCGAGGGAGAGAAAGAGAAGGAGAAGCATCTGACAGAGGGAGAAGAAGAAGCCGGGTTTCAGGTCATTCATCCTTCAAAGAAATCAAAGACTACTCCTGTCGCAGAGCTGGTGGTTGGCAAGAACGGAAGAGTCAGGCCTCGAGAAAGACCGTTGGTGATTAGGTCTGAAGTGGTGCGAGAGCGCCCAGCTCGAGGTCGTGACGGGAAATATGACAAGAATGACAAGGGCAAGGGGAAGATGGAGGAATAGCCCGAGTCTTTATTTATTATTTGATTATTATTATTATTGTTGTTGTAATAAAAAGGAGGGATTTTTAGAATCCTAGCCTATTCTATTTTTATTATGTAACGTACTACTATTATTAGAAAGTGAATAAAATAAAAAAGGTTAAATGGTTATGAAACCGTTGAGATTTTCCACTTATTATTCTTGTCGAATTTCAAATGCAATGCAAATGTCCTTCTATTTACATTTTTAGATGTAATGGGTTGAATCCCGTGAAGGATTGCCTACGTATTCACTTAAAAAACGAAATCAAACCCTTGCGCGTAGTTCGAGTAAATGTAAAAGAATAATTGTTCGAAGCAAGAGCTTGTAATGAACATAGAAAATAAACATGAGCTTTTGCTTACTCTGGAGGTGCGAATTTAGTTTATTTGATGATATTGAGGATGACAAACTTGTCAAAATGCAAGAGCACAATGACATTTAGCTAATTTCAGCTTGGCCAGGGGCCGTTTATTTAGTGCCACAAGAGCGACACATGGGTTTACGCGAGGCGCGTTTTCGTCCTATTCTAGGCATAGTACCGTTTCAATTGGTCGAGGTTAGTGGGGTTTGAAAATTCATTCCCATCTAGGTCTGTGATTCTAACCGCACCCCCTGTGAGTATGGATTTGACTAGAAATGGTCCGGCCCAATTAGGTTTGAATTTTCCCCTTGGGTCGACAGGTAAAAGAGCTCTAACCGATTTGAGTACTAAGTCTCCTTCTTTGATGTTTCTTGGCCTAACCCTTTTGTTGAAAGCTCGTTTGATACGGGCTTGATATGTTTGGACATTATGTAAGGCGCGTAGCCTACGTTCATCCAGGAGGATGAGTTCTTCATACCTATCCCTCTTCCAATCGGCCTCTGGGATTTGACTTTCTAGTAGAATACGCAAGGATGGTATCTCTAGCTCGACTGGTTGTACAGCTTCCATGCCGTAGGTCAAATAGAAAGGAGTAGCCCCAGTGGGCGTTCAAACAGATGTACGGTACCCCCATAAGGCAAAAGGTATTTTGCTTGGCCAATCTCTGTAGTTGTCGATCATTTTCTTGAGAATCGTGACAACATTTTTGTTTGCCGCCTCCACCGCGCCGTTAGTCTGTGGTCTATAGGGCGAAGAGTGGTGATGCTTAATCTTGTATTTGGCTAGCAATTGCTCGGTTTCGGCTTGGAAGTGTGACCCATTATCGCTAATGATCTCATGTGGGCAACCATATCGACAGATAATGTTGTTTTGTATGAATTTTGCCACATTTTTGGCCGTAAGACCAGTGTAGGAAGCTGCTTCTACCCATTTGGTGAAATAGTCAATTGCCACTAGAATAAAACAGTGACCTCCTGTTCCGGCTGGGGTTATCTTTCCGATTATGTCAATTCCCCATGCGGAAAATGGCCAAGGAGATGTCATCGTGTAGAGCAACGAAGGAAGGACATGTTGTACATTCCCGGAGATTTGACAATTGTGGCAATGTCTCACGTATTTGATGCAATCAGATTCCATTGTGGTCCAATAATATCCAAAACGTGTGATCTTCTTTGCCATCATAGGTCCACTCATGTGGGGACCGTATTCTCCGTCGTGGACTTCTTCCATCACCTTTTGTGCCTGTGAATGATCAAGGCATCGCAGGACTACACCAAGAGGTGTTCTTTTGTATAATTCTCCTTGCATCAGAATGTATTGGGAAGCTAGTAGGCGTATAGCACGTTGTCCCCTTTTGTCCATATCCGGCGGATAGGTACCATTAAGCTTGAAATTCAGGATTGCTTGGAACCAGGGTTCCTGTGCGATTTCCTCTTCGTCGGTGATTTGATGGACGTAAGCCGGCTCTGACCGTCGTTCGATGCACAAAGGCATGCCCATCATATGATCTGGCATATTAATCAAAGATGCGAGTTTTGCAAGAGCGTCTGCAAATTGATTTTCCTCCCGAGGTAGGTGTAGGTATGTTACATGATCAAAGAATTGAGCGACTTGGTCTATCCTAGCCTGATAGGGTGCGAGGCTTTCACTTCGTATTTTCCAAGATCCTGTAACTTGGTTGATGATCAGTGATGAGTCCCCATGTACTCGGAGGTTTTTGATGCCTAAGCTTACTGCCGCTTGTAGTCTAATGAGACAAGCTTCGTATTCTGCAGCATTGTTTGTCACCTCGAAGTCGAGTTTGACAGCAATCGGTGTATGCTCACCTTCAGGAGAAATGAGCAACACTCCTATTCCGAATCCCCTTAAGTTTGATGCTCCATCAAAGTATAGGTCCCAGGAGTCTACATCTGTTTGAAGTATATCCTCGTCAGGAAATGACCAAGTATCTATGGTTTGTGCGTCGTTGATAGGATTTTCTGCGAAGAATTCGGCGACGGCGCGACCTTTTATAACTTTCAGTGGCACATATTTAAGGTCGAATTAAAGAGCATCGAGTCCATCTTGCCGGGCGTCCGTTGAGGACGGGTTTCTCGAAGAGGTATTTGACTGGATCCATTTTGGAGTATATCTTGACGGAGTAGCTAAGCATGTAGTGACGCAGCTTCTTCGTTGCCCACACAAGAGCGAGGCATGTCTTTTCGAGTTGCGAGTATTTGCACTCATATTCCAAGAACTTCTTACTTAGATAGTAAATAGCTCTTTCTTCGCTTCCTACAGTTTGAGCCAACATGGCGCCCATGGCGGTTTCGGTTATTGTGAGATATAAACCAAGAGGTTGATCTCGTTGCGGTGGCATGAGCACTGGTGGTTTAGCCAATATCTCCTTGATTCGGTCAAACGCCTTTTGACAATCATCATCCCACATGGTGTGGTCTGTTTTCTTGAGTTTCTTGAAGATAGGCTCACAAATCATCGTAAGTTTCGATATGAATCGACTTATGTACTTGTACTTTTCCCAGAATCCTCCTCGACTTCTTTTTTCTGTTTGAGGTTGTGGCATTTCAATCAGAGCTTTGATTTTTGAAGGATCTATTTCTATACCGCGTTGGCTAACGACATATCCCAGGAGTTTCCCAGATGTTACCCCAAATGTGCATTTCTAGGGGTTGAGTCTCATGTTGTACTTTCGTAGCCTTGCGAAGAACTTGCGAAGGTTCGCAATATGTCCCTTTCTTTCCTTGGATTTGACGATCATGTCATCTACATATACCTCAACTTCTTTGTGCATCATGTCATGTAGGAGGGTAGTTGCGGTGCGTTGGTATGTAGCTCCGGCGTTGATCAATCCGAATGGCATTACCGTATAGCAATATGTGCCCCATTGGGTGACGAATGCGGTCTTGTGCATATCTTCCATGGCCATCTTGATTTGGTTATAACCCGCATATCCATCCATGAAGGATAGTAATGCGTGGTCTGCAGATTGTCTACCAATATGTCAATGTCGGAGTAGAGGAAGTCATCTTTCGGACTCGCTTTGTTCAAGTCCCTAAAATCAACACAGACGCGGATTCTCCCATCCTTTTTGGGTACAGTACTATGTTAGCTACCCAAATCGAATACTCGGAAACTTTGATGAACCCGGCTTTGAATTGCTTGTCAACTTCTTCCTTAATCTTTAGAGCCCATTCTGTTCTCATTCGTCGAAGCTTCGTTTCACGGTTTGAAACCCGGCTTAATCGGAATCCTATGTTCGGCAATATCCCCCTCGATCCCCTGGCATGTCTTTGTAGGACCAAGCGAAAACGTCTTTGAATTCATTTAGGAGGTTTATGAAATCGGTCCTTTCGGTTGAGCTCAAGGTAGTCCCTATCCTAAGTTCTTTGGGTTCTAGTTCGGTTCCTACATTGATGGGTTCGGTGTCCTCTATTACAGGTCCCCCTTCCCCTTCCTGTAGTATTTCTTTGGCTACGTAGGGAGGTATTTCGGTCAAGTCCGGATCTTGGTCATCCTCGGTATCATCGTAAATGCAAATTGCACTCAAAATAACACAAAGAGTAAGCGTAACCCGATTTATTCATATTAAGATTTGAGTAAAGTTGAAACAAAGAAGCCAACTGATCCATGGTCAGTGGCGGCAAAGGGACAGTAATTGGGGCATTTCCCGAACTACTGTGACTACTTGAGGCTAAGCTAGGAGAAATGAAGGGAGTGGGGATGACAACAGGAGTAGATTCTCTAATGACTTCTCTAGACTCCGACTCGACTCGACTCGACTCCGACTCCGACTCGAACTCGTCGTCTTCTGGTTCTCCTTTGAACATCTCTCCTTCTCCAGTGGTGAGCTTGAAGAGTCTTCCTTGGTTGTTGGTCCATTTGATAGATTTTCTCCACCCTTTCTGCTGCTTTGTGTCGATTTCTGTGATCAACGCGGTGGGGTTGAAGCGATCGTCCTGAAGTATCATAGTAATGATCTCATCCTGCGCGGCCCTAATGAATCGATCTTCTCCAAACAATAGGCTAACAGCTTGTTCGTCTAAGCAAGGTGCTTGACGGGTTTTGACGGTAGGAACCGTTTCTGGAGGAATGAAGTAGCAATCGTGAAAGATCTCGATTCCGGCTAGCTTCCTCTCAAGATAATGCCAAGGTTCGGGAAATCCGTGAAAGAGTTCAACTTCCTTCCCGAACAAAGTACCCATTTAAAGTGGGGAGATATGGCCTCATTTGGACTCCTACGTGCTTGCGGTTTTGGACTTGGGCGAGCATTTCGAGAACTTCCTCTTTTGTGGGTTTGTACCCTAAACCAAGTGGTATTCTTGTTGAGTTGCCTTCCTTGTATGGTACGAAGGTATTCTTCCGAATTGGGTTCAAAGGCATTCCAGGGAAGTATCCCTGAGATTTGAGTATGTGGTTGACCACCAAGTTGGAGTAGGGATTATAGTATAAGGATGCCAACTCACTTTCTATGACGCTTACACTTTGGAAGCCCCCAAGTTCGTATATGGGATCCGCAAGGACTTGATTGTTTGATTGCTTCTCGATTATTGCCTTGATGGGTGACGAAGTGATCGTCACTACTTTGCCATTTAGTGGGATCTTGATCTTTTGATGAAGGGTGGATGTTACCGCTTTGGAAGCATGAATCCAAGGCCTTCCCAGAAGTATGTTGAATGAAGCTTCGATGTCCACTATTTGGAAGTTAACCTTCCGTTCGATTGGTCCTGTGGCTATGGTTAGGTTAGCAAGTCCTACCACTTTTAAAAATGCACATCGTCATATGCACGAACACCTTGATTTGTAGGAGTCCAATCCGACTCTTTCATGCCTAGTTTGTATGCCGTTTTGAGGGGTATGACGTTGACCGCGGAGCCATCATCTACCAAGGTCATTGGCACATTTTTCTTTAGACAGATGACAGTGATGTATAGAGCAAAGTTGTGACTAGCGCCAAAAGGTGGCAAGTCTTCATCGGAGAAAGTAATGGGATTACTTAGCTTAGGTGATTCTTGGAAGACCAGGTTGACTATATCTTCAGGAGTAGAGTTATGTGCTACATTCAATTTGGCCAAAGCTTGCAGTAAAGCTTGGCGATGTGGAAATGAGCTTGCCACTAGTTGCCAGACCGAAAGATCAGCCTTGGTTTTCTGTAATTGCTTGAGCAAATGATCAGTGGGGTCATCTTCGTTGTCATTTGGTGTGATGACGTTGGTTGGACCGTTTTGAGTAGTGCTTTGATATGGGCGACCCGAACGAGTTAGGTGATCCACATCTTGGTCTTCACCATTTTGGACTATTTCCTTGACTAGGGAGTTTTCAATGAGATACTCGTCCTCATCGTCATCGGCCCAAACCCCATTAACTGCAGCTAGTTCCTTCATTCTCATGATATCACTTTCTAGTCGTATGATTTGATCGACTAGTTTATCAACCACGGTGACTACTTCTTGCATAGTGACATTTTGAGAGAAGATCAATGGTACGCGTTCTTTAGGTATTGCATTGGGATTGCGCAAGGCCGTTACCATGTTTTCTAGTTCCCACACTTGTCTATCTACATTCCTTGCCCATGTGATGAAGTCGGAAATGGTGGGGGAGATAGTAGAGTAGAGCCTTTCTTTCTCAATTGCATGAATTTCATTTTCGGTGGGAGAAATGAGGTGTGAGCAATCTAAGGTAGATTCGTCACTTGTAATCACCAGAACTCCAAGAGGTTTCTGAGTGTTGTTGGGCTTACCTCCTGGTGGAATTGGAAGTCGACCATCTTCAATCATATCTTGAAGCACGTGTTTCAACTTGTAGCATTTTTCTGTGTCGTGCCCTTTGCCCCTATGGTATTCACAGTATGAATTTTCATCCCAAAACTTGGACTTCTTTTCGGGTTCGGGAGTAGGTCCAATGGGTTGGAGTTTACCTTGCTTCATTAACCTTTTTAGAGCGTTGGAGTACGTATCCCCAAGGTTTGTGAATTTCCTTGGTGGAGTAGTTTTCTTAGATGGTTCGAGAAGGTTAACTTCGTCGGTCTTGCTAGTAGAGCCGTACGAACGACTTGTGGACCCTTGATATCCCCGACCTACCGTTTTGGACAAGAGTCCTTTACGGATGTCATCTTCAATTCGTGTCCCTAATACGGTTAAGTCCTTGAAAGTCTTGATGTTTTGATATCTCAAATGGTTGGCATATATGGGCTTGAGATTATCCACAAACTTTTCCACAAGAGTAGCCTCATCCGGGCGTTCAACTAGTTGAGTACTAGTCTTCCTCCACCTACTTAGGAAGTCGGTGAATCCTTCTTTGTCATTTTGGGTAAGAACCTCTAGAGTACGCATGTTGACTTGGATCTCGGCATTATCCGCATATTGTTTAGAGAACTCGATTGCGGCGTCTTCCCAAGTAGCGACCTTCTTGTGATCTAAAGTGTAGAACCATTGCTTCGGGATGGTGTCAAGAGACGAAGGAAAGATCCTTAAGAACATCTCGGGTTTGATGCCTTTGATAGACATGTAATCCTTGAAGGCACGGATGTGGTTCAAAGGGTTCTCATGTCCTTTGAACTTAGGGATATCCGTCATCTAAAGTTAGTTGGCAATTTGGAATTGACGGCTTCATACTTGCGATTGTTTTCCCTATAAATGTCATCCCCCTTAAGGTACATCAATTGCTCCTCTAGGTATTGGAGTCTTTTCTCACTGCGATCGTCCCTATGATAGGATTCTCATCCCTAGACTCGTCATCGGAGTAACGTAGTACTTCACTTTTAAGGGGAGGCAACCTTCCCTCTACATCAAAGATACGGCCTTCGATGAGTTCAAGGCAGTCATAGGTTTGGTTTTGGGTAACTTGCATTTGGGCTAGCGCGGCTAGGATTCGATCATTACTATCTTGAATTTGTTGGAGATTTGTTTCATCACTTGATCCGGGCATCTTGGAAACTGGATAAGAGATCGGCGACGAATCAAAACACGATCGACCATTCTATCACACTTGCTAAAAGAGGAAAAGTTTTGACTCGTGAAGTGGGTGTGTGCCACTTGTGTTGAGTGAGTTTTGAAGAAAGACAAGGTCTTTGAAAATGTGTGTCCTAGTCAACTGTAGTGTAGTTGTAGGAGTGGACTCGAAGTGAGTTTTTGAAATGGGCTTGAGGCCCGAATTTTGACACGACAAACGGACAGAGTTTTGACCGGATTTTGCGCTAATTAGAAGCCCTTATTTCGAAATTTTGTTTTGAAATTGGGTTTTGATTTTTTTTTTAAAAAAATTTGTCATGGTTTTGTTTAGAAATGGTGATCACGTAAGGTTTACACATTTATACAAGCATTATTACGGGATGCTGAGTGCATTTAGAAGGGTTTTGGTTTAAAGGGTGGGTTGCCATACCGAACCATCAAACCCGAAGTCTGTGGAGAGGCTCGTGCCAAACAAGAGTAAGGCCGATTCCTAGTCCATTTCCTCAAGTAGTGAAGGCCCTTGATACAAACAAGAGTAAGCATCATGGTATGGATGACGTCAATCGCTATCCATCCTTAGGCCCAAATAAGAATTAGGACCGTTTAGACGGGACGATTGGTCGAATGGGTTGGGTTGGGCCTAGGAAGGCCGAATTAAACGGTCTAGGAAGACCGAGTTATGAAAACAGACAATTGTCTTGTACAAACTTATTCCCTAACCTTGTTCGAGTTTCACCCTTGCTACACGTAAGTGTATTATCCCAGTGAGTCGCCAAACGTGGACAGCGGGCCGCCCACAGGGGCGCTTGGTGAAGGTCGAAAACAAGCGTTTGCATTTTGTATGGAGTCGCCACCAATTTTTATGGGAAATTGGAACCGTTCGAATACCTCGTGTCATGTCAAGACACAAAGTAGTGACATGAACACTAAGCAATCGTTAACCTTAGC
Organism: Silene latifolia; assembly: GCF_048544455.1. Lineage (NCBI taxonomy): Eukaryota > Viridiplantae > Streptophyta > Magnoliopsida > Caryophyllales > Caryophyllaceae > Silene > Silene latifolia. Next base: position 103,337,046 of record NC_133529.1, on the reverse strand, counting down.
ATTCTATGTCTAGAATGACTCTCGTGGATGCCAATGAACACGGGTGCTCACGGAGATCTGGAGTAAGGGGTGAGGGTACGTATTAGGAAGCTCTTTTGATCGAACACCTAATCCCGCCCGCCTCGATAGCGGCCTCTACTAATGATTAGGGAAGTTATTCGTACTTGATATATCGTCGGCTATATGCATGCAATGCAACATCCAAGTTTTAATCCTAGCATGTGAAAATTAGGCTAAGTCGGTTGACACGTAATTAGCAAACAATTGGGTCGAAGTAGGATTTAATATTGATTACATGTGAAAGCATACAAGCAATAAAAGAAATACAATAATTATGAATTACAATAATGAAAATTACATTAATTACAATGGGCTAGGCGATTTATGTCGAAAATACCTTTAAAACGGATAATTTGAAAAAAAGAGATAAAAGAATTACGAAATAAATTAAATAAATTAACGAACAGGAATTAGCGTGATGTTACGGGTAATAGTTAGTTAATACGTAAACTAATTAATTAGGTCAAGGCAGAAACGGAGTTCAGGGACAGAAATCATCCTGAACAGTGCAGCGGATCTAAGCCCTCTGGAAGAGGCGCGGCGATTCTTGCGCGTCTGTTCCAAGGGTGAGTTCTGGCTGTGAAACCGGAACTGCAAATCGTTAATTTGAATTGATGAATTTAGTGATGGATTGAAATTATTTACTCGGATGAAAGTGATTAACATGCTATTTACATGTGAATGATGGTCATAAAAGCGATAAACATGGATAGGATGAATCGGAAACGGATTATTTACATGAAATTACGATGAAAATATTAATGAGTCCTCTATTGAAATAAGTCAATTAGACTAAATACGACGGATATACAACGAATATGCGACGAACATGCGAATAAACAGATTAAATCAGATCAATGACGAATCCCAGAAACTCAATATGAACAAATTGAATCTCTAAAATCCGGGTTTGAACTCAATGACGAAACCCGTAAATATCGGATTATTTAGGATTTAAGTCGAATTTATGATGAATTGAACATGCTAATGATGATGATAAAATACATGTGGAATTATTATGATACTACAACGAAGAATTAATGTAGACGAACAAGCAAAAGAAAGAATTTGAACACGAATTACGAGGGACAAACGAAGAAGAAAGGAAGCGAGAACTGCGCGGCCTCACGAAGAGGCGCAGCAGAACTCGCTCCTTCAAGAGGCGCAGCGATTCTTGCTGCGTCCTTTCTCGACGGTTATTTACTGGAAATCCGCAAAAACAGATTTTAACAAAGGGTTTTAGAAATCGATTTTAACGGTATTTTCGACGTAAATCTTACAATTGATAATACGAAAAGGTAAAGTACAATAAATAAATAAGAATTGTACACCCTCAGACTTACATGTTGACGAAACGAGAAGGACTAAGATATCGATTAGTGATGCTCGACGCGAATGCAAAGAGAGTGCCCTCGTAGGAGGAAAATGATTGATTAATTAAGTTGATTAATTAGATTGATTTTTGTGTAGTTGGTCAAATTGGTCGGTCATGCAACGGAGAGGCTGGTACCCGGAAAGATCCGAGCTTACGTGGTCGAAAGTTCAAGCACGTAGGCGCCAATAAGTAAGAACAAAGTCTAGAATGCAAAGGGAGAAGAGAAGGGCGGACACTCGCGTGAGAAATATGAGGAACAAAGGCTCCTATTTATACTAATCACGGAATTAGGGTTTCGGAGACTCTTTGGAAGTGAATCTCGGAAAGATATGAAAAAGATACGTAAGACATGCAAAGAAGGGCACGGAAGAGGCGCGGCGACCCCACTGCGTCTCTTGGAAGAGGCGCAAAGACTGCTGCGTCTATTCCCGGAGGTTTCCTCCTGGCGATGAAAGATTTCCGTGTTTGAGTTATGGTAGGACGGAAATAATTCGATTATCTTATGAATATTACGGGATATTATTTGCCAAAAGATAAAATTTGTGAAATATGGAATAGAAATATCCGGAACATTCCAGAACATTCCGACTCGGGATTTAACAGATTATCGAAAAATGGAGACGGTTTTTACCCGACTCAATGTACTCTAATTATCGCCAAAACGACCGTATCGGGACGTAGATAACAACTAAGAGGTAGACATTTAATATTTGAGCAATCACTTGATGATAATCTTACGAACTGTCACAAATCGTTCCGCGTATCAAACATGCGGCCCAATCATCACCGGGTGGTTTGCGGGAGGTGCAGAAATGAGGTATCTACAGTCGTGTCCACATGAGTGGGTTGACTTGGTGATTCTATTCCTTGATTGTACATTCATCCTCATATACCATGCCTATTCTATTAAGAAAGTATTATGCCTGTTTCACCATGATTGTTCATTATATCTCCTTATTCTTTATTGTTCGTATATGTTGCATGATTAATATGTTTGATTAAATGTTGTTTGTTACCTGCATTTCGACATATTGTGGGCTGGGAGAACCTTGAGTTACTCCCACATTCGTGGCGTTCATGTTCACATGAATGACAGGTTTGAAGATGCTTACGTGGGGAAGACGTGTGGGCTAGCGAGAACTAAACCCTTGGACCTTAGTTTCTAATTTAGGAATCCTTTATTTGTTTATTCGTGGGATATCTTTTCCCCGCTTTCTAGACTTGGGTTGTAATAACCTAAATCTGTCTATCGTAGTATTTGTTTCATTTCGTTTTTGGCACCCGCGTTTTAATCTTTAACTAGTAATCTAAAAGTTTTTAAAATCTTACAAAATTCCGCTTTAAATTATTAGTTGTATTTTCCGCTTTATCGCGGGGTGTCACAATAACATGTTTAGGCGTGTGTCCGACTAGTGTCGGGTGTCCGACACAGCGTCGAACACGAGACGACTAGTTAGGAGGAGTGTTCGTGCTACCTAGGTCGTCGTTGCCTTTTTATTGTGTTAAATAAGAAGCAAGGTCAATCTATCTATCTATCTATCTATCTATCTATCTATCTATCTATCTATCTATCTATCTATCTATCTATCTATCTATCTATCTATCTATCTATCTATCTATCTATCTATCTATCTATCTATCTATCTATCTATCTATCTATCTATCTATCTATCTATCTATCTATCTATCTATCTATCTATCTATCTATCTATCTATCTATCTATCTATCTATCTATCTATCTATCTATCTATCTATCTATCTATCTATCTATCTATCTATCTATCTATCTATCTATCTATCTATCTATCTATCTATCTATCTATCTATCTCTATCTATCTCTATCTATCTATCTATCTATCTATCTATCTATCTATCTATCTATCTATCTATCTATCTATCTATCTATCTATCTATCTATCTATCTATCTATCTATCTATCTATCTATCTATCTATCTATCTATCTATCTATCTATCTATCTATCTATCTATCTATCTATCTATCTATCTATCTATCTATCTATCTATCTATCTATCTATCTATCTATCTATCTATCTATCTATCTATCTATCTATCTATCTATCTATCTATCTATCTATCTATCTATCTATCTATCTATCTATCTATCTATCTATCTATCTATCTATCTATCTATCTATCTATCTATCTATCTATCTATCTATCTATCTATCTATCTATCTATCTATCTATCTATCTATCTATCTATCTATCTATCTATCTATCTATCTATCTATCTATCTATCTATCTATCTATCTATCTATCTATCTATCTATCTATCTATCTATCTATCTATCTATCTATCTATCTATCTATCTATCTATCTATCTATCTATCTATCTATCTATCTATCTATCTATCTATCTATCTATTAGAGCTGATCATCTCCGGGCAGGCCCGTCCAGCTCGGCCCGCTACTTAAACGGGCTTGGTTACGAATTTTTTTAAAATTAATGGTTAATGGACATGGAAAACTCGGCCCGCTAAATTAATGGGCGGGTATGGACTAAATAAAAATGTTCGTGGACAGCCCGTTAGGCCCGGTAATAGCTTATAATGTATTTTTACTTCCTTAAAATGATTTACCAAACTAAATATATCTATCTATCTATCTATCTATCTATCTATTGGATTCATTTTTTGGCAAAATTTGATGGGATGAATAGTTCAACTTTTTTTGTCTTATTGTGGCTTGGGCTAGGGAGGGTATACTTACTACTCACATGTCTTCTATTTTGGGCCTTTTCACCCAACCCTTCACTGTTTCCCTTTCTCTCACCCTAGCTGCTAAAGGTCGTCGACAAATTACTAAATATCGTCGACAATTTTAATGAACTTCCAGAATTGCCCCTCCCTCGCACCCCCCCTTATATTTTCCTTTTTATTCAAAAACTACCTTTCACACTCCAAATTTTGAAAAAAAAAACCCGACTCAAATAACAACAAAAAAACGTATCGACCGCATCAATTCCGTCACGAATTCAAACATTCAACAAGGTATGTGATTGTTATTAATTTTTTTTTTTAGTATTTTCTTAGATTGTAAATTTGAGACGGAATTAGGATAGATGCCTTTATTGTAGACGGAATTAGGATAGATGCTTTGATTTCAATCGGATTAAGTCGTGTTTTGCGAAATTGAAACGGAAAATTCGAACAAATTAATCGAAAAAAAAATAGAAACTGGGCCCAGACGAAGAACTTTTTCGTCCAAGACCAGGCCCAGACGAAAAAGTTCTTCGTCCATTATGGGTCTTGGACGAAGGACTTTTTCGTCTGGGCCTGGTCCTGGACGAAAAAGTTCTTCGTCTGGCCCAGATTCTGTGATTTTTTTTTTCTTTATGTTTTTGAATTTCTCGTTTCCTTTTTTTTTTTAAATAAAATTTTTTCCGTCTTGTTTTGTTATCGTTATAAACTAATAAATTATTAATAATAAACCTCGTCCGTGCCGAACTCGTTGTAAAATTATTTATTTTATTTTTTAAAAACTTATTTTTCCGTCTTTTTTGTTAGTGTTAAAAACTAATAAATTATTAATAATAATTCTCGTCCGTGGCGAAGTATTTGTAAATTTATTTTTTTTTCCGTCTTGTTTTGTTTACGTAAAATATTAATTATTAATTATTACTAATAAACCCCGTTCGGGGTTATTTTTGTTTTTTTTAATTTTGTTATTTTGTTTTTTTTTTTAAATTTTTTAATTTACTTAAACTTATATTTATAAATTCTTTGTTTTATTAATTTAAGTAATCAATGCGTTTTTATTATTTTTTGAATAGATGGCCGGTGGAGGAAATGACCGTCACGTTCGAGTTCGAAAGGGGCTCCAGTTTGAGTCTGAGGTTGGAGATGGTAGTACCGAGTCGTGGACTGAGGAGCGGTTGGAGGAGGAGCTGGTTCGGTCAGGTGATTTGATAGGTGAGGAGGAGGCGGGTTATGAGCGAGTGCGTAGGGTGCCACGTAGACGGAATGAGGAGGGGCGTTTTCAGCGGATGTCGGATGGTAGTTCTAGTAGTGTGGTGGCTCCGAAGAAGAAGAAGTCGGGTAAGGATATCTCTTGGTTGATCGATCATCGTGTTCCGGGTGGTCCGATGTTTCCCCACGTGATTCCTAGCTTTGGGGGCCACATTGCTAACACCTTATGGCCGACTCCTAATGAGGTCGGTCGACCAGTTTTGACGGGTTACCACCGGTTTGGTAAGACGAGGTTGTTGAGTTGTTGGGAACTACCTCCGGCCGTTCAGACTATTTATGACGGTAGTGGTCTTTCTCACCTATTAGATTCCATGGCCGAGCATTACAACATGCCCCTTATTTCTGCTTTCGTTGAGAGATGGCAACCCGACACCAACAGTTTTCACATGCCTTTTGGGGAGATGTCCATACTCCTTCACGATGTTGCGCAGATCTTAGGTGTTCGGGTTGATGGTAACTGTTGTAACGTGGAGAGTAATGACGGGTCGTTGGCGGATCCCCTTATGTTTGTTTGTGGCTTCTTTGGGATTGCATCAGACCAGTTGAGGTTGCCGTTAAACTCTAGTAAGAAGGTCCCTATTTACAAGAGTGGTGGTATATTGGTAGATGCAGTTTGTGACATGGCGAGAGCTAATTGTGATGTTGTTTTTGCTCAGGGGTTTTTGGCTACGATGTTGGGGTCGACACTTTTTGTCGACAAATCAGGTGATAGGTTACGTCCTCAGTTGTTTCCTTTAGTGTATGATACTGATGGTGTACACGACTATGCTTGGGGAGCCGGTGTACTAGCCTTCATGTACCGACAGTTGGGTGTGGCTTCACGTGCTGATGTGAAGACTATTGGTGGTTGCTTGACTTTGTTGCAATCGTGGATCTATGAGTATTTTCCTATGTTCAGACCCGGTCCACCTTCGGCAATTGACCCTACTCAGCCTCGGTCGTGTTCTTGGAGATACGTTGGTCCCTTCGCTCAAAATGCGGAGAAATTGTTGGAGTATCGGAGGTTGTTAGATGGGCTTACTTATGCTTCCTTTAGGTGGGATCCGTACGGGCCGCGTCAGGAGGAGTATCATCCTCGTACTCTGTTTTCCGGTTGTGTTCGTTTCATGGACATAGCCGAGTCGTACCAGCCTGATCGGTGTTTACGATAGTTTGGGTATGTGCAGATCATACCCAATCCCATTATGAGATTGGTAGCGCATCGTCCTGCTTCGGGGATAGGGTACGAGGTTAGGGTCGGGGTTGCGGAGACTGATCATCTTTGGGATTGCTGACAGGATCACGTGGTTCACCTTTCTCGTAAATCGAGACCAGTTAGTTTCCCAGGTGAGACTGCGCCAGATTATGTGGCTTGGTACAATGGGAATTCTCACCCGTTGATCATTGATCCCGACCACCATGATGCCCCCGCGCCACAGGATGATTTTGATGTTCCTGCTGAGGTAATAATTTTACTTACAGTTGTTGTAATAATTGTTTAACTTTCTTACTGTTCGTCGATAATGTTTATAATGTTTTAGTTGTTTTTTTCAATTTGCAGACTGCACGTGCTTTAGTGTTTCAGTTTGCCGAGGCCAAAAGAATTACCGATGACAAGAAACAGCTTTCCTTCTTCCGCAAGATGATGAAGAACATCGACCCATTGGTTGAGAGGGCTAGGGAGATCATACGTGAGCGAGGACCTCGTCAAACACCCGGTGATCGTGTTCAGCGTAGATCAGATGGTGTGTACACTGATAGCGAGGAAGAGGATGATCAGTAGTCAGGTGACTAGTTTTTTTTTTTTTATTTCATTTATGTTGTACGTTTTTGAAGACATTTTTTATGTTGGATGATTATGTTAGTTAACTATTTGAACCTTGGTTAATTCAAAAAATATGACAGCTTTAAATTCTGAAATTTCTGAAATTTCTTGAGACATAGCAACTGATGCAAATTCATACATTTCTGGAAATACTCACTACTTCATGACAATGGCCAATATAATGAAAACAAACAAATACAAGATACACTTGAAATAAAACTTCATCATCCTTGCCATTTCCGAAATCTCCTTTTTTATACCTTTCACTTGCTCTTTCATGACATTTACACTTGATGCATCATCACCTTCATCTTCACATGCTATATTCAACTTTTTTGTTATTGTCAAATGATCTTCAGTCAACCACGACACAAAATGATCGCAAGGTACACACTTAAAATACGCTTTCTTCGGATTAGTAACTGACCCGAAAATCTTGATGATAGCGTTTTTTTTACAACGATTGCAAATTTGATTCTTAAAATCAAGGCCTTCAATTGGGTGGTTTCCCCACATTGAGGATGATGTTGACATAAGTAGAGAGTTGAAGAAGAAAATGGAAGAAGATGAAAATGATTGGAAAATAGAAAAAGTTGAAGATGAGTTCAGAAATACCTCAATATGTAGAGGTTTATATAGGAAAAATGTTACCGTTGTAATTCAAAATAACCGTTATAATTCAAAAATAGCCGTTATAATTCAAAATAACCGGAAGTCGGTATAAATATCCATCCTCGGACTCATGCGTCACAAGAGCATACGCGATGACAAAGCTCCTCCCGACGGGTGTGACTCCAACCATCTCAACAAGCGGAAGTCGGTATAAATTTGTCTTGTACGTGGAATCGATCAATACCACATAATAGTATGATCGAAACATCTTAACGGCTTCTGGATGAGCCATGAACACGTGGGTTAGCTCATCGGTCTCCGATCGCTGACCCAATAATGAACGTACTTATGCTGAACCGCAAGTGCTAACATCTGTTGTGCCGGGTTTCTCCCATCTCTTTCCTCGGCCCTTACTTTCTGAGAACGATTGTAGATTTGTCGCCGATTAGGTCTTGACTTTTCCGGATTCCGCTGATGCAAACCCGCACTAATAATTGCCGATCTAACGTGAGCTCAAACTTGGGCATCGATATAAGCCAACTCCTCGTCATCAAACTTTGCAAAGTATCTGTCGCCGTCACAATACAACGTTAAAGCATGATTATGAAACCCGGATCTCATCACAAGCTGCCACTTATTCTCTTCTAATTCAACAACTTTCATTGAAAATTTGCAATTGCACCACACGGTAGCCGTGTTACCCCTCATTAAAGAATCGACATCCTTATTTACGGGACCTTTTCCACCCATCCGACAAACAAAATAATCTTGTCTCAAATTCGTGTTACGACCAACTTTCTTGTTGCTTGCTCTTTTTATACAAAACCCGAGTCGGAGTCCGATCTCATATGCCCAATTAAACGCTTGAATACTAGATGCAAAGAACAAGCTAGTCGTAAAATGATCTGAGTAATCAATACCGTCTCCATCGTTAATCACCTGCGCACGCATTTCGATAAATTTGTTATTAATTAATTATTTGCTACGGAACGAGTCGGAATAAATAAAAAATAATATAAAAATAATACAAAGACGGTAATTAGTTATTTTATACAAAACGAGTCGGAAATATTAAAGATAAAAATTTAATATAAAGACGGTAATTAATTATTTCAATTGTTTTATAATACAAAGACGGTAATTAATAATTTTATACAAAACAAGTCGGAAATATTAAAGATAAAAATATAATATAAAGACGGTAATTAATTATTTCAATTGTTTTATACAAAACGACTAGGAAATATTAAAGATAAAAATATAATATAAAGACGGTAATTAATTATTTGAATTGTCGGAAAATAAAAAAAATAAAAAAAATATAATACAAAGACGGAAAATAATTATTTTAAATGTTTTATATAAAACGAGTCGGAAACAAAACAAAAAAAGAAAAAAAAATTACACGGTTTGGGCCTTGGACGAAAGGATTTTTCGTCCAAAACCAGGCCTGGACGAAAAATTCCTTCGTCCATAATGGGCCTTGGACGAAGGAATTTTTCGTCCAGGCCTGGTATTGGACGAAATATTCCTTCGTCCAAGGCCCATTATGGACGAAGGAATTTTTCGTCCAATATCTGGTCTGGACGAAAAATTTCTTCGTCCAGGCCAGTCCGTGTTTTTTTTTTTTTTTTTTTTTCAATTGCATTTTCAAATAAGTCCGTCACAAATTCTATCATAATTCCGTCTACAATCAAGGCATCTATCCTAATTCGGGATTCAATCGATAATAAAACATAAATTTTTGACAAAACAAAATCGTAAACTCACCTCGTTACTAGCTTCATTGTTGGAATCGTTGTAAAAATCGTTCCCGTTCATGTTGTAAATTACAAATACCGCTCCCTTTTTTTTTTTTTTTTTTTTTTTTTTTTTTTTTTTTTTTTTTTTTTTCTGGAAAACAGACTTTTTTTTTGTTTCAACAATTTTAGTGAGACAGTGACTTGTGTTTTAGTGAGACGGAAATTGCATTTTAGTGAGACGGAGACAGAAATTGCATTTCAATGAGACGGATATGGAGTTATGTTATGGAGAGCAAACTTGGAAATTTACATTAATTGTCGACGATATTTAGTAATTTGTCGACGACGTATAGCAGACCCTTCTCTCACACCCACAACCACATCTCCAACAAATAATCTACAAAATCAAACCCTAATTTGATCTATTCATCACTTAGACTTCACTTCAGTTATGCAAATCGCTCACACGATGTTGATAGAAAATTAGAATAATGAATCTACTTATTCTAGCTCGGTTATTACGCATAGATGTTTTCGAGGACACTATATAAACAACTTAATGGTGGTGGTATGGTTGGGCAAGCAAGATCATCACTATCAATAGTATTGAATATTGGGTTTGCTTTTTATTCGGCTGCTGCTGGAATTGGTCTTCCTCGTCCTGTGAGTGTTTTCTCCCTTCTATTTTTTAAGCCAGATTTTGGTTTAGTGTTAATTGTCTGTGATTTGATGTCTTTGTGATTGGGAATTTAAAGGGGTCAGGGGTCTTTCTTTGATTGCCATTGATCACTACTTTTACTTTTATTTCAGCTAGGACTACGATTTGTTTAGTTATGTCGACCTGGATGACGACGGTACAACTCATATTCAACGACAACAAAGTAGATGATTATGGTAAGTGGTTACTAATTTTTACTCTTACTAGTATTGGTGCCCGGCTTCGCCCGGGCTACCTCTACTTACCATTAATTTTTTTTTCATTAAATAAAATTACTTAAAGTTGCATAACCCATAAATTTATCATTAATATCTTTTTCTATGACATATCCTAAAATTACTATGAAATAAATTTTGAGACAAATTCACTACTCCCGCTATTAATATTTTACTCTTATTAATAAAACAATAGAAATAACATTTCACTACTTGCCCGTAATCATTGTTACTTTCACTACTCCCGCCGTAATTATTGTTACTGTCACTACTACCGCATTAATATTGATAATTTCACTACTCCGTCGTAATTATTGTTACTTTCACTATTGCCGCATTAATATTGATTATTTCACTACTCCCGTTGTTGTTTCTACCACTTTCACTAATCTCGCTGATAATATTGTTACTTTAACTATTCAAATGAGTGATTATTATCATATAACTATATCTAATGTTACTACAATTCATTTCTTTGCTGACGAAATTACTTTTACTACTTACGCATGCAATTTTAAGAGGATTATATATTTATATAAAAATATTGCATATATGCATTAAATCAAATCGAAAGAATTATGCAATATTATATATTATGGAATCTAACTTGAATTATTTATAACCTACTTATATTATATTTTTGTATGTTAAATAATTAACATTTGTATACATCTAATAAACTATAAAGTTTAATAAAATTGCATAGATTTTAAATTTAATATATAATTTTATAATGATAATAATTAATACCATAAGTGTGCATGTTTATACTAATTAATTATTTTATTTTAAGGAAATTGACCATCTTCTAGTCTTCTATAAATATTTAGGAAAATTACCAAGCATCTTCTTTCTTTTAGTTTTCTTGAAATTGACCATCTTAATTAATTATTTTATTTTAAGAAAATTGACCATCTTAATTAATTATTTTATTTTAAGGAAATTGACCATATTTTAGTCTCTTACAAATGTTTAGGAAAATTACCAAGCTTCTATATAATTTAATTTTAACCCAAACTATATAATATTTGCATTGAGATCCCTTAATCGATTCCATCACACGGTGCTAGTGATTTAAAACTATATAGTATAATTAATTTGTATAACTTTCTTTAATTACATTGAAGTCCCTTGGTTTCTGGAATTAATATATAGTATTGATTTTCTGGGCTATGAGTTGAGTTTTGGCGACATTGTTGACAGATGCGATGCTTTGGATCCTTTTCCGAATACAATTGATACTTGCCATTTATTTATTGTTGTTTAAGATTGTCGCATGGTTAAATTCTGATTATATTTTAAGGGTTTTATCTGTACGATTACTTCAACAACTTAATTGCTTCTTCCTAGTTGGTTTGATTCAGTCAGCAACTATACTTTGTAAAACCCTAATTGGCATAGACATCAAGATAATCACATGTTCTTTCAAGATGGATCACTTAATAGCTTTATTTATTCATGTTTCATGGATTCTGAGTTATAGCTTGATGCTAACACTTTCCGAAAGTTTAGTGGGCTGGTGATGGATTTTAGAGCTTGTAGTAAATTTCTGACGTTTTAGATTAATTCACTACACTTCTCGAATCAATCCTGAAAATATTTACTCAGTTTTGAAAATGACGTTTTTAAGTGATGGAAACCAGGTATGATAGGATCAAATTCAATATATGCAACTAATGCAAGCCATTTTAGCATTTTCTTTGAGAGATTTCAAACTGAACACTTCATAAATAAATGGTTTTCCCTTTCTCCATGTGAGCTGGACCACTAATTATCAAGCGTTCACTTAGCTTGATATTTGATATTTGATATTTGATATTTGATATTTGTTGAAATAGGTTTCTGATGTAATCGTGTAGATGGATTTTGCTTTTGTAAATTTTTACATAGATGGACCTTCTTACTCAGAAATACAATTTGTGATGTATGTGGTTGTGGCATTATAAGACGTGGGTAAAGTTGGGTGAATTGGTAGTTAGACTACATTTATAACCTGTTATGTTTTGATTAACTTTTGACTTATAATCCCTAGCTCCGCTTGGGCGCTGGACAGCCAGAAAACATGGTTTGAAGGGCAAAAGTTGCAAGTTTGTAATATTTTGACTTTTTTTTTGTTGGGGGGTTAAGAGACCAGAGAGATAAGGCTCAATTTCTGAATTGGTGTCTAAGTCAAAAGGGGACTCGTCATGGCACTGTCCCAGCCAATAGTTTACGTTTGTGTCGGATGGACCAAAATAGAATTCATAAACTATTATCCGTGACTATGGAAGTAAAACTCTGCCTTCTTTATTTTTTTATTTTCTAGCATTTCTGTTTTTTCATTTGCTTATGCCAATGTTGTTGGATTCAACAACAGAGTCAGTGTTCTTGCATGTTCTGATCAGAACTGTAACATTGTGTTTCATAAATATGTGGATGTAGTGCTCTTATGATTGCTGTTCTCCATTAAATTTGAGGTGTCATACTGTCAGGTATAACAAATATACAAGGTGCCCACCGGCCACCACTTGAAAATTTTGTTTTGGATCAATTTATTCTCAACCCAGATGTGAAGTTCGAATCTTTTAGATGTTGATGTTAATTTAAAGAAGTCAAAAATGAGATTTTTTTAAACAAATGACCAATTGATTGGATAGGCGGTTGATTTTGGTAGGTTTACACCTGTCGTTGCGGATATTTGTTTGTCTATGGCATTCTTGGGTGTCGGTTGTTTGTTTTTCTATTTTGAGTGTTTTTATTAGTGAAATAATTTATCAATTTGCATTTTAGTTCAATTATCATCTGACTCTAGCTGGTACAATTGGTGTCGTCTTCACTCCTTGGTATTTATGCCAAAGGTAAAAGGTAATAAATGACTGGATGAAGAGAGTACATGTTTGCAGTTTGTTAGGTCAGATTGGTTTTCAATTAAGAGTATCAGATTAGTGATAATACATAGAGAGGATTGATCTTGCTTTCATATTGGTGCATTATGTTTGTTAGGCACTACTTAGGCCTAATATTTGATAACTTCTTATCAGTTTTTTTTTTGAGGAAATAATACTCTTATGTTAGGCCTACAAATAATTATAAGCTTTAATGTTGCATGAACCACTCTTTTTTACATCATGTTTAAAACCTGTTCCATCTGTTTGCAGTTGACATTCATCACAAATTTTTAGTGGGTTGGTGGTTGATTTCAGTGCTTGTAATTGATTTCTGGCATTTTTAGATTAATTCACTAACTTTATGCAATCATGAAAATATATACTCGGTTCTGAAGAAAAATAAAATTGAAGTGATAATAATTAGGTATTTCAAGAACAATACATGCAAGCCATTTGCGCATTTTCTGTGAGGGAGTTGATGACCGAATATTTCTATAATAAATGATTTCCCCGTTTTCTATTTGCATTTTCTGTGAGAGGGGGTTGATGATCTTACCTACGTACTTTTTTTTTTTATTCCATGGCGGCAAGGTTGCTGGCACATGAGCTGGGCACTTAAAGATAGGATTCAGTTGGGGGAGTTGATACTGGGAGTTGGAACTCTAACATTAAGCCTTCAGTTGATATTTGATACACGGTAGTTGAAATTCGGTTCAAGTGGTCAAGCCAAAATTTTGCTGAACTGCTTTTGATATAGATGCAGACTATAAGAACACATTCTCTCGATGTAACAATGTATATGGATTTTGCTTGTGTAAATTTTTACACAGGCGGACCTTCTTAATTAGGAATACAGTTTCTGACGCCTGCGGGGTTACCAATATAGTACATTGGAAACCAAGTGCTGTGAGTGCAGTGGAGCGCGGGTCACCCTCAAAGCATGCAATGACATGAATTGCGAGGTCCCGGGTTCGACTCCCTGCATGAGCAGTATGCGGTTATTGCACGGGGACCTTTGGGGTCTGTTTAAAGAGAGTGCCGGCTTACCGTGATGTCGCGTATCTCTCAGGGTTTGGTCTTCCAAAGGTGTATCGCCCTAGGTTGCTAATGAGAGATGTTCCTCGTTACCAAAAAAAAAAAAAAATATATAGTACATTGGTAATATTGGGTGACTTGGTAGTTAGACAAGCATTTTTAACATGTTATTTTTTGAACTACTTTTGGCTTATGAACCTAGCTCCGCCTGGGCACTGGACAACCAGAAAACGAGGTTTATAGGGCAAAATTTGTAAGGTTGGAGTATTTAGGGGCAAAAGGTTAAGAGACCACAGAGATAAGGTTCATTTTCTAAATTGTCTTACAAAGCTACTCAGATCACAGAGATTTAAAATAAAACTATTACCCACTTAACATAATCATCTACAAGAGGGCTCTAATGTACACACCAACTTAACAGCGAAACCAAGTGAACAATGGAGAAATTAATTACACACCTCTAGCTAAGATCCCAATGAGGAAAAAAGTAAAAGGCGGTCATACGAGAAGAGAGGGAACTGAAACAAAAAAAAAACATCAATTAGCACACGAAATGAAAACCACCAGTAAAGCTTCAAAAATCATCAAGCTATAACTCATAATCCATGAAACATGAATAAATAAAGCTATTAAGTGATCCATCTTGAAAGAACATGTGATTATCTTGATGTCTATGCAAATCAGGGTTCGATTATGAGGAGCTCTGCTTATGAGGGATGACATTGTTTCTGATTTTAGTGTTGAATTTGGTGTTATTGTTGCTACAACTGAGGCTTGTTGACATGTTGGGGTCACCTACGCCATTATTGGTTTAAGAATTTTTAATTTTGCACTTTTGCTTGTAGATTTTAAGAACAATGAAGACTCTTTGTTCAAAAGGATATGTCTCAGTTATTTGCTGAGAGAGTGGAAGAGGGATATGAATTGTCTGAAATTTCATATATGAATAGATCTAAATCCCGTGTCTTGTGCTTGTGTCATGTTGGTTTATCACTCGGAATTACTCTACGCTGTGCTGCTTTACCCATTTTTATAAGTATTACCGAGAGTTGTTCTTGTTGGGTGTTATGGATGTCGTTCTCTTTTATTAGCAGCTTTTGAAGTACTATAAAGATAAACAGGCGTCTTGTTCTTGTGCTTGTATTGGCATCTTGCATTTCTGTTTATTTTTTCACTTGATATATTTATCCCCGAGTAGGCACAAAAGAAGGCAAGGATTCACCAATTACGGTTAGAGAAGGGTGCCAAAAAGGTTGTGGAGGACCTAGAGAAATGTAATACCTCCTTTTGTCTTTGATGTTTCAATTGCAGTATATCAATCTATTTTTTATGTTTTTATTTTCTCCCTACCAAAAATTGACATACTTTCTTGATTTGCAGATGATCCGCAGAATGATCCCAATGCCACTGGAGACCCGTACAAGACTCTGTTTGTTGCTAGGCTGGTAAGGCTCACTATAAACTTGAGCAGTAGAGCATAAGCTTATTCTTTTGCCAAAATGGAACATTATGATGCACCACATCAAAAAGTTGAATAGTTAATCAAATACAGTATCAATTATAGAAATAGTATTCTGTAAGCAAAATAATCACTAGAGATAGTCTTTTTTTATGCTTAATTGTGATCAGATCTAAGAAATTATTGTGTATGCTTTCAAAGTTTTGAAACATCAGAGAGCCGACTGACTAGGGAGTTTTAGACATATGGGCCTATAAAGAGGGTAGGTATTCAGAGCCGAAAGAAGATCTATTCTTTGCTAATAATATAACTAAAAATACATTAAGACGGGGGGAATTTTACGGTATGGATCTGCCTAATGTGGAAGGTTGCACGAGACACTATGAAAATGAGCTCCCATTATACTACTTCTACGTGCTACTGTAGTTTGTATGTGTAGTAGAATCAACATGAAACTTTCCCTTTTTGCAACGTCCCCCCTTTAGTCTTTTGCTTGAAATGGTGTTTATTTTAGGATATGAAATTAAAATAAATATATGCTATGTATTTTTAGACTTGGATTCGAAATAAAATTAATCTTCTAGGAGTAGTAGATAAAACGAGATTGATTATTTACAATCAAGAGTTGGTCATGTTTAACGTCATTAAGTTTAAACACCCCGAGTCCTTGAATGTTGATCCGCTGGTCGCAGAAGCATGTGTAAGATGCACTGTAAAGCAATATTTTTTTGTATTCTATCCCATTGAATGGTAGTTCATAGACATTTTATGTGAGTCGGCTTGTGAGGTCGGGCAATGTGCCATTGTGCATAACTATAGAAGACGCATCACCAGAAGTAGTCTTGTTGTAGTAGATCAATATTGATATCCTTAAAAGAAGTTCAAGAGTAAGGTTTGTCACTGATATCCTTAGAAGAAGTTTAGGAGGAAGGTTTGTTACTCTTTTTAGGTCATTTTAATTTGAAAGGTGCATTTTGTTATAGATTCCAGTAGCAAAATTGGAAATGAGTTGTTGTACACTCCTCCTAGATGTTTCTGTAACTTTCTCTTGTTCGATTTCAGGCTGGGGGAAAACTGGCCATTAACCATGCTGCTAAGTCGTCTTATTTCTCAATATGCACCCTTTCTGATGGCTCCAAGGAAGAATTAGGGGTTTCTTACCTCAATATCATTCGTTTTGTCTCAGGTATTTAAATTTCTAACCATAACTTTGATTTTTTTTCTCACCTGCTTTAAGATCACTGGTCAAATTTTTTTCCCTCTCGATTATTTGCATTTATACAGTTATACTTTGTCATCACTTTAATTATTCTGTCACGAGGTTAACTTACACAATCTGAGGTTGATTTCATAAGCTATATACTAAGGTGTATATGTTGTCTGGATTTATCTTAGGATGTTTGACCCTTATCATTTACATTTGTTGTTGACTGAATTATGAACCTGTCAATGTTGGATTATCATTTACGCCCCCTCCGTTTATTCTTTGTGACGGGTATTTCTTACAAGTTTAACAAATGATCGGGACAGAGTGACGAGGGAGTAGTTCATTATGTGTTGAAGAAAAGATCCATTATAGAGTTGTTTTTTTCCACTGAAGAATATGATCAAAAATTTGGGACAAGGGGAGTATAGAGGGGGTGGTTCTATTGAAGCAAGTGTGTGTAGAAGGACTGTTCGTTTAGTATTTGCCAGTCGTAGAGACTTGAGAGCGGACAAAATCCACTAAGATATATATGGGCTTTAGACGGTAAAGTTAAATTTTAGATACTCTCTGTGTACAAGAATAAATTTGACGCAGAATTAAGTTACTTTGTAAGACATGAATCAAATGCAAGTTGATGAAAGGGTCTGCATCACAAACCATGCCGACTACAAATATCATTAAAAAAAATTAAGCTTCGAATTTATTTGCGTTTTTCATGGTGTCCTAAAGTACAAACCAAGATGTTCACAGTCAGCGATATTACTTGGCTTCTATATGGTGCAACTAAGACAATGTTTATTCTTGATTTCTTGGTAATTAAGTACATGATAATTTGCATTTCCATCGGAACAACAGATTCACCATTCTATGGGTTTGGATTATGATTGCACAAGACAAATTGACTCAGTAAAATGGTCGTCATTGTTTTATAATTGTGATGTGATGTAGATAACTGACAGAATGATTTTTATTACAGGTTATCTGGAAACAGTATTTGTGTGCTCTTACTACACAATTAAGGTTGTGCACATCTTAACCCCTTATATCGCCATTTGTGAGTGCCTTCATTGTCCTTGGCGTACCGTTGTTTGAATGAAGATTACGCTTGCTATTGACGAAGCCTGAAAGTCTATTACTCTTGCCCACGCAGCGCATATCCAGAGTATAGAAGGCAATAACCAGGACGCAAAAGGTACAAGAGAACCATGGATGCTCATCCCTATGCTCCGAAAGATCCAAGTCCGTAGTCCTTTTTATTCAACTACAATTTCGCTTGTTTTTGTTGTTGCCGTAATCATTGTTCTCCCTGGCATGAATTAAGCAGCTAGCTTCTGATGATGATTGTAAAGCCACTAGAATGTCACTATGCAAAGAGTTGTTTTGAGAATGGTCTAAGGTTACATTGAATGTTGACTCTTAGATAGTGGAAATCTAACAAGAGAACGATTTATACGACCAAAAATATTAATCATATATAAACCAAAAAGGTCACTAAGACTACTCGAATAGGGGGACATTTAATTTGAGGTCAAACAATAATTCAACTAAAATTATAACAAATAGTTTAGGCAGCAATCTCAGATTTAGATTAAAATACGCTTTTTATTATGGTAGTTGATAGGTTAAATATGGTTAGAACTTTGGCTCGCTGTTGTTTACGGGGGAGAAGAGGTTAGGAGGAACCTGAAAAAGATTAAAAAAAAAGTATATGCTTACTCATGTATATTTTTTTAGTCGCTATGTTACATCCTCTTGTAGTCATATCAAGCTTGACGAATTATGAGAAAGAAAGGAATGATAAGGAGATGAGGGATAAAGGAGTCGCATTATAAGGAAGAAAGAGGTGGCGGCAAGGACGATGGAGTGAAGTCTCAGGTGCGTGTGGTGATTGAAGTTGTCTTGTGGGGACATGGTAGTTAAAATAGTAGAGAGAGAGAGAGAGAGAGAGAGAGAGAGAGAGGTATTTCTGGGGTAATAACCAAGTAGTCGGACAAGAGTATTAAACTCTTAATGACCAGGCAACAATTAGATGAACCTATTATGAGGTAAGAAAAGAAAAAGAGAAGGGCGAAGTATGTAAGAGCAATCTAGGCATTTGATGAGCCTATGTTATTGGGTGAGGGAAAGAGAACTAAGAAGAGGAGGATGGGTAAGGGTAAGGGTAAAGGCGAGGGGAATATATGGAAATGGGAATGAAAGGGTGAGGGGGGAGAGGTTAAGGAGAAAAGTAATATGGAAACAGGAATTGAAATGAGGAGGTGAGGAAGAGGAATAACCTACGTCAAAGTGTAAGAGAAGGAGAAGGAGGAGTAGAGGAAGATCACGAGAAAGAGAAGGGGAAGAGGTAAGAATGGGATGAGGAGGATATGGAGGAGGGTGGGGGAGGAAAGATAAAGAAATGGAGTGAAGGGGTGGAAGAGGTTACGAAGGAAGAGGAATATAGAAAGAGAAAAAGGAATGAGGAGATAAAGGGAAAAATGAGGAGATGAAAAGGGAAAGAGAGGGAGTAGAGGGAGAGGATGACAAGGAGAAAGAGAGAAACAAATGGGAGGAGGAGGAGGAGGAGGAAGACGAGGATAGGGGCGGGGAAGGTAGGGTAAGAAAAGGAGAAGGAGGAGTATGGAAGATTGATTAGGCTAATTTGCTAAACCTATCAGATGGTCGAAAATTAAATTAAATTATCTTTACTATAAAGGGTGATGTGTTTGAAGTTATAAATGATGATAAAGGCGATAACGATGATGGTGGGGAAGAAGATAATGACAATGATGATGATGAGGAAAGGAGAATGATCATGATGACGAAGGTGGCAGTGTGTGTTCATTAACCTACATTTTAAGTGAGAGTGTTTAGAACTTACTATTAGAGTTATGTAATAGTTTGAACCGAGCCTGATATATGTGTTTTGTTTATTTCCCAAGCACTTACCACTAATGCTTGTGTATTCCATGTAATTGTGTTATTCAATAGTTAACCATCCAAGCAAAAGGCGTAGTTTTTTTTGTTTTTTTTTCTGATATTCACGCTCTCAACAAAGCTAAATAAATTTTTTATGTAATCGATTCAACCATCAAAACCATAAAACATCAATATTTTCATATGGTGAGCGCCACTTAATATGTACGTACAATCGGAAAAAAAAGTACGATAACATACACGCAAAATGTAAACAATTAAAATATCATGAACTTGGATTTAAGACATTATATGTCATTGTTTGGCTTCCAAAAAAGCCAAATGTGATAATATAATGGGCTAAGCTAAATACTTATTGTCTATACAAGGAGGATGAGAAAAGGGAGAAGAATGAAGAGAAAAAAAAAGTGGGGAGGGAAGAGAACGAGGGGATGGGAATGATGGGGGAAGAGGGAAGAGGGAAGAGCTAAGGAAAGTAGGACAAATAGTAGAAGAAGAAGGGGAAATCAGAGAATACAAATGGGGAAAGGGGAAAGGGATGGAGGTCGACGAAGAGAACACAGAGAAGTAATATGAGAGCAAGTGGAGGAGAAGTAGAAATGGAAGGTATAAGGAGGAAGGGGAAATGGATGAAGGTTGAGAAAGAGAGTAAGGGTAAAGAAAAGGAGGTAGAGAGGGGAAAATGAAAGGATGCGAATGATAAAAGAAAAAGGAAAGAGGAAGGAAGGGGGAGGAGAAAGTGAAAGATATGGAGGAGTACTTGGAAAAATGGGAGAAGTAATATGAGAGCAAGTGTAGGAGAAGGGGAAATAAAGAATACATAAGAGGAGGATAGGGAAACATATAAGGTATAAGGAAGGAGAAAGGTGAAAGGTGAAAGAGAAGGAGGACTACGAGGTTGAAGAAGAGAAGGTGGTTTAGGATGCGACGTCGTTGAAGAGAAAAGAGGGAGATAAAGAGGATGACGAAGTAGAGGGTGAGGAAGGTTGGGGAAAAGAGAAGGAATAATAGGAAGAGGGCTAATGTGAGAAGAGCGATTAGTATGTGGAGGAATGGGAGGAGGAGATGTGATGTTTACGTTACTTCGCAAAGTACAATATAATACTAATGTCGTATGTACTCAATAAAGGCAATCGTAATCAGGATATCATTTTCTTCGAATAAGCATAGAGAGACTAGACATATGAGAAGGCAAGGAGACACAAAAATAGAAAGGGGGTAGGAATAGGAAAGGGGACAAGGAGGATGATGAGAATAAGGAGTTGACAACGTTAAAGAGAAAAAAAGAGGGGGAAAGAAGAGAACGAGAAGAAAGGGGAGAATACTGATGGGGAAAAGGATAAAGGTCGAGAAAGAAAATAAGGGTAAAAGTAAGAGGTACGGAGAAGGAAATGAAAAGATGTGAACCATAAAAGGAAAGAAAAATAGGCAGGATTGGTAGAAAAAAGGGGGAAATATGAAAGAGTGGTACGAGAAAAAACGAGATGAGTAAAAATATGAGAGTAAGTGGAGGGGGAGGGGAAATAGAGGATATATAAGAGGATAGGGGGCATCGAAGGTATAAGGGGGTAGGAAGGGAAAAAGGGATGGTGGTCGATAAAGAGAGTAAGGGGAAAGAAGAGTTAGAGAGAGGGAAATGAAAGGATGCGAAAGATAAAAGGAAAGGGAAAGGGGAAGGCGTGGAGGAGAAATAGGAAAATATAGAGGGGTAGTACGAGGATAAATGGGCGGCGGCATAATATAAAGCATCTGGAAGAGGGGGGGAGGGGACAAAAGATATAGAAGAGGATGATGAGGGTAAATGGAAGGTGTGGACAACGACAGCGGTCTTTTTGAAAGCCACCTTCGGCGACTTAGAAAATGCTTTTGACCGGATCATCTTAGATCTGTCGGTTTCGTCTCGGCAAGGGTCTCGAAACGATGCAAGAGATGTTCGGAATCGCCACCAAGCATTTGTGGGATGCTTGGAACCCGTTCGAATCCACTTTATACCTAGGTCAACCAAGGTAAAAAGCGGTGTATGACATAGGTACTAAAGATAAGGAGTCGTCCCTCTTTAGCATCCTATCTCTAGAATGACTCTCGTACGCCCTGAATAAGGTCGTCCACTATCCAAAGTTTCTGAGTAAGAGGTGAAGGTACCCTATTGGGAAGCTCGTTAATCGGACACCCAATCCCGCCCGCGGTAGCGGCCTCTACCGATCGATCTTTGTTGGTTAAATGCAAAAATTGATAAAACAGGTAAATGCATGAATGCGCATCCACTAGTTTGAACCTAACATGCGAGCTTTCTATGTCGGTTTGTTTAATCCAAGTATCAAGTATTTGATGCCGAGTTGGATTTAATGTTGATTTGCATGCAAGATGGAAATTAAGCATCCATTAACCAAATTAGGTTTATGGTGCATAACGTGATCCATTTGTCTTAATAAGGCGTTTTGCAAATGTGAGATAAAATGAGCAGATTCGTCATATGATCCGTCATGTATTCGGGTTAACCGAAGTCGGGATCGTCATAGACAAGTGCTGGAAAGGAAACAGATCCTGCATCAGGCAGCCATAAGAGGCGCGAGCCTCTTGGCGATGCAAATAGGTCTGCCCTGGTTTGAAAATGGAAAAATAAGTGGCCTGTTTAGGCGCGGGTCAAGAGACGATGGATTGCGTCTTCTGGCTATTGAAAAAGTTCGTAAAATGTATTGAAAAAAATGGGTATTTAGACCCGTCTTGATTTGAAAAGGCCGATTAGGCCGCTTTTGCATTAATTTGAAGAACGAGACTTGGATAATCGTCGTTGCTTTGACGACATTCGACGTCGGGTTCGGTTTTGCAAACTTGACATGAATAGTTTTGAAAATGATTATGAACTAATTGTTTTAAGTTCATTTGTTTATAATTAGTCAACATTTATCATCGTACTCGGGTTAAAATCCGACATGGTATGTAGAACCAAGGATGACTTTGTGTTGGTGACTAATACATTTGTTTTGAAAATGTAAAGAAATGAGAAAGGCTTTAAAATACCCTTCAAAATGTAAAGAAATGAAAAAAAAGGCTTTAAAATATCTTTTAAAATGTAATTAACCAAATATTATCACCGAAACACGGATTAAACCGTCATGGTATTAAGAACCAAGGGTGAAAAATATTTTATGGTTAAAAACTTGTCATAAATATGATTTGAAATATTTGAAATGGTAAAAACCGATTACAAATATGAAATGAAAATAAAAGAGAAGAAGAGACCAAACACGGTTTGGATTTAAGGTGAGGGAGGCTTTAGGCGCGAGCCTATCTGCTACATAAGCAGCCTCTGCCTCAACCAAAAACCCGGTTTTGGCTCATTCATCCCATGTTTGGACCATGTTATGCATGATTTAGCATGTTATAGCCATGAAACAAATGAAAAACATGATAAAAGAAGATTTTTTACACCCTCACACTTACATGCTAGGCTTAAGACGAGAAACCGACGAAAGTGTATTAACTTGTTTGACCGGAAAACTCGGTTTGAAAACCGTTTTAGTAAGTAAAAGAGTGTTTTTTAAGTTTATAGATGGTGTAGTGGTCGAGATGGTCGGTCAAGTGGTTTAATGCACGATGACGGTACCAAACAATGTGTAAGGCTTGTGTTTGCGATCGGTAGGTCATAAACACGTGTCGGTTGGTGACTTAAGAAGTCGAGTCTAGAATTTAAGGGAGAAATGAGGGGGCGGACACTCACGTAACTCTCAAATGGTGGCATTTGAGGGATATTTATAGGAAAATGGGTGGTTGTGTGTGTTTTGAGTGACGTGGCTGCATGGGTTGCTCAAAGAGGCGCGAGCCATCTCGCACGTCTTCGAGGTGTCTTGTCGCTATCACACAAGTGTAATCATGATTTGTTCTATCCTAGGATTTGGAAGAACTTGATTTGTACTTGACCATTTAAGATTCCGGAAAACCTTAACATGGAAGCATTTGAAAAGTTTGTTTTTTTTGTGTTTGACTCGGTTTGACTCGTTGCTGGAGTCGGGATTTGAATTTTGAGTCGGTTTTTGGTCCAATGTCGGTTTTGACTCTAACTAGTGTCATTGTGACCCCGTCGTCATGCATTAAACACTCCAGGTACTTTTGAAAAGTTTTGAAATGTTTTGTGTTCGAAATCGTTATAAGTTTTCCAACGTATAGTTGTACACAAACTGTCTATCAAACGCTGCGATTCCTAAGCATGTTGTAGTCCGATAATCATCGGGTGTTTGTTGGAGACTCAACAGATACTGGGTATCTACAAAGCCCCCACTTTGACCGAGGCTTGGATAGGGCAAAAGTCAAAGTAGAGCCCCGTGGACGCGGGCCCACGGGGGCGCTTGGGAGGAGAACAAGCGTTTGCATTTGTGGAGTCGCCACCAATTTATTGTGGAAAATTGGAAACCGTTCGAATACCTCGTGTCATGTCAAGACACAAAGTAGTGACATAGACACCAAGAACTCGTTACCCTTAGCATTCTATGTCTAGAATGACTCTCGTGGATGCCAATGAACACGGATGTTCACAGAGATCTGGAGTAAGGGGTGAGGGTACGTATTAGGAAGCTCTTTTGATCGAACACCTAATCCCGCCCGCCTCGATAGCGGCCTCTACTAATGATTAGGGAAGTTATTCGTACTTGATATATCGTCGATTATATGAATGTAATGCAACATCCATTAGATTAATCCTAGCATGTGAAGAATTAACTAAGTCAGTGAACAATTAATTTAGCAAACAATTAGGTCGAAGTAGGAATTTAAGTTCAATTACATGTGAAGGCATACAAATGGTACAATAAAAGAAATACAATAATAAATACAATAATGAAAATTACAATAATTACATCGGATTCAATGATTTATGTCGAAAATACTTTCAAAACAGATAATTTGAGAAACGAAAAGAATAAAGGAATAAACGAACAGGAATTAGGCGATAATACGATTAATAGTTAATTAAATACGTAAACTAATTAAACTAGGTCAAAGCGAACGGAAGTTCGAGACGAGAATCAACACTGAACAGCAGCAGAGCTGCGCCTCTGAAGAGGCGCAGCAGATTCTTTGCGTCTTCTAAGGTCGAGTTCTGGGCCGTGAAGCGAACGCAAATCGTTAATATTCTTGGGTGAATTTAATGATTGATTATGATATTCGACTCGGATGAAAGTGATTAATAGGTTAATTACATGCGAATGAGTCATAAAAACGATAAAACATGGATAAAACGAATGTGAACGAATTAATTAAAAGAATGAAAGATTGATTAGTGACATCGGTGAACTAAATAGGGTAAATATAATGAATTAATGACGAACTAATGACGGATACGACAATAGACAGATGGAAATATACCAAAGATCGAATTCCAGAGACTCAATATGAAAGAATCGAATCTCTACAACCCGGATTGATTTTAATGACGAAAACCCGCAAATATTGGTTATAAGGGATTTAAGTCGGGAATTAATGATGAATTAAATACTAACAGTGATATGTTAAATTATGTTTAAATCGTCATATGAACAAAGAACAATAAACGAAAGAAAACAACAAAACGAACGAATTGACAGAAGACGAAGGAAGAAGAAAGGAAGCGAGGAATCTGGCGGCCTCACGAAGAGGCGGCAAAGAGTGCTGCGTCCCTTCAAGAGGCGCAACGATTCTTGCGCGTCCTTTCTCGACGTCTGTCTTCTGATAATCCGTAAAAAGGGTTTTAAACATGGTTTTACAAATCGGTTTTAGAAGTACTTTCGACATAAATCTTACATTAATGATACAAAAAGTAAATAACAATAATAAAATGGAGATTTACACCCTCAGACTTACATGTTTGACGAAACGAGATGAACTAAGTTAACGTTTTAGTGATGCTCGACTCGAATGTAACGAAAGTGCCCTCGTAAGAGGAAAACGATTAAGATTAGTTAAGTTGATTATGGTGGAGTTGGTTAAATTGGTCGGTCATGCAAACGAGGCTGGTACTCAGAAGGATCCGAGCTTACGTGGTCGAATGTTCAAGCACGTAGACGCCAAAAAGTAAGAACGTGGTCTAGAATGCAAAGGGAGAAGAGAAGGGCGGACACTCGCATGAGAAATATGAGGAGGGAAGGCTCCTATTTATACTAATCACGTGGAGGAATTAGGGTTTTCGGAGAAACTTTGGAAGTGAATCTCGAAAAGATATGAAAAGATACGAAAAATACGCAGAAAGGACTGGGAAGAGGCGCAGCGTAACCGCGTCTCTTGGAAGAGGCGCAACACCCGCTGCGTCTGTTCCCAGTGGTTTCCTTCGCGGAAGAAAGATTTCCGTGTTTAGTTTATGGAATAACGGAATAATCTTATTTTCCTTACTATTTTGTGTGAATATTACCGGAAATTCTTTACCAAAGATTAAAAGATTGTGAAATATGGAATAGAAATATCCGGAACATTCCAACATTCTGACTCGGGATTTAGCGGTTATCGAAAAATGGAGACGGTTTTAGGCCCGGACTCCAAATGTACTCTAATTCTCACAAAACTACCGTATCGGCGCGTAGATGACAATTAAGAGGTAGACATCAGTGTTTGAGCAATCACTTGACGATAAACTTACGAACTGTCACAAATCGTTCCGCGTACCAAACATGCGGCCCAATCATCACCGGGTGGTTTGCGGGAGGTGCAGAAATGAGGTATCTACAGAGCCCCCACTTTGACTGAGGCTTGGACAAGGCGAAAGTCAAAGTATAGCCATCAGGTCAATCGAAGATTACAACCTGATGACTATGGCGACGCGAGGCGGCTCAAGGGGTCTGAACCAAGGACCTGTCGTCGGGAACATTTTAGAGTCTGTCGACTATCGGGGAGGGTCGTTTAAAGTCCATTAGACTACGTAAGGAGGCTCGCCAGCCATAAGAAGAGACCATACCTGAAACTTCTTCCTCGAGACGCTTCCGGAGGTGCATAGGAGCTAAAGGTAAGCGTAAGAGCTAAGGGATAAGCGTAAGAGCTAAAGGATAGGACCTAAAAGATAAGTAAGGGTTGTGCTAGGGTGTGGTATCCCAAAGGAAAGCATCAATGGGAAGGAGGCCCAAATATAATTTCAACATGAGGGGTAATTAAGGCTTGAGTGTAAGAACTCTACCGGTCTGGGAACCTCTGGAGAACGACACCTTTATTGCACTCCGCGAGGAAACAAGAAATATCGTGAGTAGCAGGACACATGCGGAAACTGCTGGGAGAAATCTGCTTGGGTCGTCTTCAAACAAACTTCAGAAGAACTCGAGAAGGACGATTGTATGTCGTGAACTCTCGTTGGGGAAACCTTATCAGGAACTTATCTCCATGTCTCGAGAGGGATTGTCTATCCGCTTACTCTCGCTGGGGGAAATATAATGAAGGCGTGTCGAAACACCTGTCGGGGAATACTTGCTCGTTGTGACAAGCAAGGTCTTGGAAGCGATAAATAATGTATGGTAGTCTGCAGTTGGCTTATAAATGCGGGTCTGAGCGAAGAATAATCGTCAAACGGACCAAGAAAGATATATGGCATCGGGGAAGAGGCGCACCAAAGATGGGCCCACAAATAACGAACTCATAACGAACTTTTGAAAATTCGTATGAAGGAAAGCTGAGGAAGAGGCGCAGCAAGAGCTGCGTCTCTTGGAAGAGGCACAACACCTACTGCGTCTGTTCCTGAAGGTGTCTTTCCTGCGTAAAAGCGCGATGAAACAGGGATTCATTTCATTTGTTTCGAAACACAATTCCTCAATTTCTCTCTCAAATTTCAACCATTTCCGCCAAAATTTGATCCAAAAGCTTATATTCGCCATGACTAATCGAGGTATGTATATCATTCTTGCATTAATCTTCTATAATGGACGAATTGGATCGACAAAATTTAGGGTTTTCAACCCTAAAATGTCGAAAATTTGGGGCTTTTCCCCCAAATGATCTTGCCTTGTAAAATTGACCTTGTAAATGGCTAATTGGTAGTATAAGGATCATAACCATGTATTTGTTTCGAATTTTCGTTGAGTTTTGGGCATTTGAGTGAAATTGAGACGGTTTCACAGCTAAACCGTAAATTGCTTCGAAAATGGCCTTAGGATTGCCCATTTGCGATGAAACTGGATATTTGGAATCGTTGGATGATGGGTAAACTTCCTACCATCTCGGAATTTTGGTTTGTGACGTCTTTTTCAGGACACTTTTCTAGGGCATAATCGCCGTTATAACAAAATGCTGCCGAAATTTCGACTCGAACCCATGACTAGGCTTCAACTTAGGTTTGACTTAACCCGAATTACCAAATGAGTGATCGGGTTTGTGGGAATATGGCCCAAAGATGGCGCGAAAAGTGCGACTTCGGGGCTTCTAAAACTCGAAAATCCCCTAATCAAGGTTCGTCGTCACTTGACGCGGCCTAAAATTACTTTAACGTTGCAGGTGACGAGACTTCTACTTCTGGGAGAGCTCTCGTGGACATAGAGACAGCCGTTGACGCTTCTCGTGCTCTCGAGGGGGCTTTTGCTGCGGCTAGGGCAGCTTGAGGTTGCTGAGGACGAGATCCTCGAGGAGGAGGAGGAGGAGGAGGAGGCCCCAAGGCGGGCCAACGTTGGGCGAGGCGGTCGTCAGCTGAGGGGAGCACCTGCGTGGGCTTAGACCTAGGACAGCAGGCACTTGCTTTGGGCTGCGGAGGGTCACCTGTCCTATAGGACGGTGAAGAACTTGGTAATCTTGAATTCATTACCCATCACTCACCTTCTTTCATTTCATTTGCTCATATCTTTTCCAATTTCATTCAAACTAAAGATAGCTTTTGTTTCAAATCACAGTAGGAGGCCGGGAACATCAGATCGTTCTCGGGCTACACGACGGTGATGGAGTGCTACGAGAGGCTATCGGCGGAGGAGCGGGCCATGATCGAGTGGGGAGCATTCGGCGCCCTGGTACAGGCTTGGAGGGATATCGCGAAGAGGAAGCTGCGGGCTAACCTTAGCTTGGTCCGCGCTTTCTTGGACCGATTCTGGGATACGACATCCACTTTTCACATGCCTTTTGGCGAGGTGGGAGTCACGTTGGAGGACTACGGCATGATCTCTGGTCTGCCGTGTGGGACCGAGAAGGCGGAGTGGCCGGAGACTGCCATGAGGGTGGACTCGGCCGAGGCTAGGAGGTTGATCGGCTGGAACTTGGCGCCGAAGGCTGTTACAGTGCCTGGTTTGGTGCCTAGTTCTTATGTCCGAGACTACTTTGCGGGGAAGACCCCGGCACGGGTGGTGATTGACGGGAGATAGACGGCTCCTCCTCCCTGTACAGCTGAGCAGAGGGCCCGTTTGTGGCTTTGGTGGTTTCTGTCTTCGGTCTACCTCGTAGACAAGGGAGAGACGTTGTCGACGAAGCTCCTTCCCTTTCTTTCTGACCTGAGCTCCCTAGGACGTTGGGACTGGGTCACTGCTGGTTTTGCGGTCCTCATCCGCTTCATGAGGGCCATGGTTCGTCTGGAGTTGATGGAGAAGGGGACTTCTCCTGGTGCTGTCGGCCCTGGACTACTGTTGGAGGTATGAACCTTCATTTGGACTAATAATCACTTTTTTTCCTTATCGAATTACGAAAGATCGTTATTGACTATCTCGCTTCACAGGCGTGGGTGTACTCCTACTTTCTGAGCCTCTCGCCCAAGAGGACGGAGCCGCTGGAGAGAGCCTATCCCGTCGTGAGGGATTGGGTGATGTGTCGCACGAGGAGCAAGCGTTCCTCTCACGGTGTCTACCGGCGGGACGTGAACGCTCTTCAGCTGGACAGCGTGAGCATCTCACTTATATTCGTTTTGCTTATTTATTACTTTTTACCGATCATAAGAATGATTTCTTGCTTGTCTTTTCCCAGTGGGTGCCCAGGCCTTGGGCGGAGTACGCTGGCGCTCCTCCTTTCGTGGCTGAGGTCCTTTGACCTAGGAGATCGAGCCGGTTGCTGCTGAGGACGTCGATGGGTCCTGTGTGGTACTTGGGCGAGCGCTTGGCTCGTCAGTGCTTTCGGGATGTCTTGACGGTTCCCATCGATCGATGTTCAGGGAGCCTTCTGAGGCTGAGAGGGAGGCTGACTTGGCTGGCGTTGGTGGTGACGCCCTCCTTCTTCCTGGTGAGGACTACTCGGAGTTCCTCTACGGGAGGTTGGCGTACTGGCCGGTTGTGGTAAGTGTTTACCCTCCTTATGACCATTTCGAAAGCATGATGAATGATCATCGATTTAATGGCAATCGTTTGTCTTTGCAGGAGGTTGAGGCGGCGGGCATCGAGCCCCAGAGTACCCCGAGACACTCGAGTACACTGACGCGACCGGGAGGACGACGATCTCCGAGCTGCGTGACTTTGACATGGCTGTGACGGATGCTGGCTTGGACGATTGACAGCATTTGATTCGGAGGGTGAGCCTCTAATTTGTATGATTTTTTTGTGTACGAACACGT
Organism: Silene latifolia; assembly: GCF_048544455.1. Classification (NCBI taxonomy): domain Eukaryota; kingdom Viridiplantae; phylum Streptophyta; class Magnoliopsida; order Caryophyllales; family Caryophyllaceae; genus Silene; species Silene latifolia. The sequence continues at coordinate 103,306,579 of NC_133529.1, read as the reverse complement.
TTGATTGAACTTATCCAATTATTAAGAACTTCTTTTTTTTTTGAAAATGCAGGTTGCGCCGTCCCGGTTTGTGGCGTTATGGAGGGTGGCCAACCGGCTGCGAGCTACTGCCGTCGAGGTCGTCAGGTATGAACCTTTCGTCTACCCCATTTTCTAGTTTTCTAACTTTTCTTATGATTGCTTGAAATGATTGACATGAGCCAATTTTGTTGTTTGCAGAAGGAGCGCGAGCTGGAGCGAGAGCCGGCCTCGGGGAGGAGACTCGTTCTTGAGGAGCTCGAGGTCCGCGACGCCGAGGTTGCTACTCTTGAGGCGAGAGTTGCGGAGTTAGGCGGCGACCGGCAGTAGTTTTGTTTTGTTGTTGTTTGTTTGTTGGCTGTATCTTGCACATTTGTACATTTTAGGACCTACATTTTGGACATTTTGAATTTTGCTTGGGGCTCGAGCCCCCAGTTTGGTGTACATATCTCTTTTTTTGGTTGTATATACGACGACCTGAGTGCCTTTCTTTCTTTGGGTTGCTTTGTTTGTACTGCGAGTTAGTTTTGAAAGGTTTTGGTAGATGACGATTTACGCCGTCATCTTCGCCGAAATTTACATAGAAATCATATAGAGCATGTATTTGTACATATGGCCTAAATTAGCGCAAAACAATGACTTGAAAATGCAAAAATTTGGCTGGAAATGACCGGACGGTAGGGAGGGTTTGACTCGAAAATGCAAAAAAATGTAATGCAAAAATTTGGTCGGAAATGACCGGACGGTAGGGAGGGTTACCCCCTAAAAAAAAAAGAAAAATAAAAACATGTAAGTGTGAAATGGAGAGTGAAATGAGTCCAAGTGTGCTAAAATGACGAAAATGTCGATATCGTCTCGAGATGCGCGTCTGCGAAATTAGGAAATGCGAAATATGGTAATTTTGACGTATTTACCAAAATAATAACCCGTATGAATAGGAAATTATTCGCTAAGGAATTTAGGAAAGATCCAACGCGGAAAATCACAGAAACGTTGCTGAGGAAGAGGCGCAGCAGGCGCTGCGCCTGTTCCCCGGTGTATCCGTCCTGGCGGATTTTAGGAAACAGATTTTAGTATAAATAGAAACGTCGATAGAGTTTTTATTCACACAATTCTTCCGTCTCTTCCTTCGTCTTATTACATAAAATTCTCAAAACAATCCTTCATCATGAATACTTTAGAGATTCGCCTAAAAGAGTGGACCAACGAGTTTTCCCACGTGGAGAAACACGACATGGGTGCTTATAATCTTGGATCATTGTTTAGTTTGAAGCTTATCAAGGTGGTCAAACCATTCCTAGATGCTTTTCTTGATTATTGGGACCCGAATTATCACGTTTTTGCTTTCCCTGGAGGTGACATGTGCCCATTTCCTGAAGAAATTGCTGCGATCGGTGGGTGGGACCCAGAACACTTGCCTGCTATTCCTTCTACTTCACAAGGGTATAAGAACAAGTTTAGGGACTTGCTTGGGTTGACAAGAATTGAGGTGGACCGTTTAGTGACCTCGAAAGGAGTGCGAATGTTGGATTTTATTGACCGATTTATTAACAAGGCCGACCCCACCATCTCTTATGTTGCTAGGCGAAGGGCATTCGGATTTTGCCTGTTACATGTATATGTTCTTCAAGGGTATGTTGATGAGGATTTGAGAGGTGATCCCCGTCTCCTGGGCCTAGTTGAGCAAATGGAACTGGGCAGGAGCCTAGCCTGTTTATGTTTAGGAGTGATCTTATTGGGTTTGGATAACAGGAAAGCCAATCGTGACCTACCTTATTTGGGAAGTCCCGTTATTTTGCAGGTAAAAGAACACTTTTCTTTTTTTTTCTTTTTCTTCTTTTTCCGTTTTTTTTTTCCCTTTTTTTTTTTCGTTCGTTTTTTTTTTTTTTTTTTTTTTTTTTTTTTTTGTACCTGCTTTTGGTAGGTCTGGCTTATGGAGCGTCTTCGATTGATCGAGCCCCGAGTTCATGTTTCTTATTATCATGCTCGCTCAATTGCAATGAGGACCAGGCTTTACATGGTGGACTTCTCTCGAGTGTGCAATTACTGGGAAAACAAATTGAGGAGTGATGATGGCCCTTTAATTAGGTGGGTTGTACCATGGTGGCATCTCAAATCTGTCACTGGAGTATCTTCCTTGGATCCTACCCGATCTGTGCGCATTCCTGACTTGGAATTCATGGTATGCATCTTCCCGGAGAGGCGGATGAGATAAGTTGGACTGAAGCAGACAATCCCGAAGCTTGACACTGTCCCGCAGACTGCCGTGGCGCTTACTACTGAGAGTCGAAGGGAGTTGGCCATTAAATGGGCTCAAAGAAACGTGTGGTTCTTGAACTCTTCTGTTAGTGCTTTATGGGTGTCGGACTCCTATCTGCGGTGGAGGAAAGCTACTACTCCGGAGGAGCGTGAGAGATGGAGGAAGCGCGAGCCCGTTGACTACAAGGTGCGCGAGGTGGAAAAGGAGAAAGAGAAGCATCTGACCGAGGCAGAGGAGGAAGCCGGGTTTCGAGTTGTTCATCCTTCGAAGAAACCGAAGACCTCTCCTGTCGTGGACAAAGTGATTGGCAATAATGGGAAGGCTAGGCCTCGAGAAAGACCGTTGGTGATTAGGTCCGAAGTGGCGCAAGAGCGTCCGACTCGAGGTCGTGACAAGAAATATGACAAAAATTACAAGGGCAAAGGGAAAATGGAGGAATAGCCCTAGTCTTTATTATTTATTATTATTATTATTATTATTATTATTATTATTATTATTATTATTATTATTATTATTATTATTATTATTATTATTATTATTATTATTATTATTATTATTATTATTATTATTATTATTATTATTATTATTATTATTATTATTATTATTCTTATTATTATTATTATTATTATTGTAATAAGAAGGTGGGAGTTTTAGAATCCTAGCCTATTTTTCTTTTTCTTTACTATTATTATTATTATTATTATGTAACGTATTATTATTATTATTGAATGAAATAAAGGAGGTTAAATGGTTATGAAACCGTTGTTACTTTCTATTTATTATTCTTGTCGAATTCCAAATGCAACTGCAAATGTCCTTCTATTTACATTTTGAAATTAATGGGTTGTATCATGTGAAGGATTGCCTACGTATTCATTAAAAAAATGAAATCAAACCCTTGCGCGTAGTTCGAGTAAATGTAAAAGAATAATTGTTTTAAGCAAGAGCTTGTAATGAACTTAGAAGATAAGCATGAGCTTTTTACTTAATCTTAAGGTGCAATTTCAGTTTATTTGATGATGTGAGGATGACAAATCGTCAAAATGCAAGAGCATAGTGACATTAGCTTATTTCAGCTTGGCCAGGGGCCGTTTATTTTAGTGCCACAAGAGCGACACGTGAGGTTACGCGAGGCGCGTTTTTGTTCCTATTCTAGGCATAATACCGCTTAGTTGGTCAAGGTTTGTCGGGTTGGCAAATTCATTCCCATCTAGGTCTGTGATTCTAACCGCACCCCATGGAAGTATGGACTTGGCTAGAAATGGCCCGGCCCAATTAGGTTTGAATTTTCCCCGTGGATCGACAGGTAAACGGGCTCTAACCGACTTGAGTACTAAGTCTCTTTCCTTGTTGTTCCTTGGCTTGACCCTTTTGTTGAAGGCTCGTTTGATACGTGCTTGATATGTTTGGACATTATGTAATGCGCGTAGCCTACGTTCATCCAGGAGGATGAGTTCTTCATATCTATCCCTCTTCCAATTGGCTTCCGAGATTTGACTTTCGAGTAAGATACGCAATGATGGTATTTCTAACTCAACTGGCTGTACAGCTTCCATGCCATAGGTCAAATAGAAAGGGGTGGCCCCAGTGGGCGTCCTTACAGATGTGCGATATCCCCACAAAGCAAAGGGTATTTTGCTTGGCCAATCTCGATAGTTGTCAATCATTTTCTTGAGAATTGTGACAACGTTCTTGTTTGCCGCCTCTACCGCGCCATTAGTCTGTGGTCTATATGACGAAGAGTGGTGATGCCTAATTTTGTACTTGGCTAGCAATTGCTCAGTCTCGGCTTGGAAATGCGATCCATTATCACTAATGATCACATGTGGGCAACCGTATAGACAGATGATGTTATTTTGTATGAACTTTGCCACATTTTTAGCCGTGAGACTAGTGTAGGAAGCCGCTTCTACCCATTTGGTGAAATAGTCAATTGCCACGAGGATGAAACAACAGTGACCTCCCCGTTCCTACTGAGTTATCTTCCCGATTATATCAATTCCCCAGGCAGAAAATGGCCAAGGAGATGTCATCGTATAGAGTAATGAAGGAGGGACATGCTGTACATTCCCGAAGATTTGGCAGTTGTGGCAATGTCTTACGTATTTGATGCAGTCGGATTCCATTGTGGTCCAATAATACCCCAAACGTGTGATTTTCTTTGCCATCATGGGCCCACTCATGTGAGGACCGCATTCTCCATCATGGACTTCTTCCATCACTTTCCGTGCCTGTGAATTATCAAGGCAACGTAGGACTACACCAAGAGGTGTTCTTTTGTATAGCTCTCCTTGCATGAGAACGTATTGGGAAGCTAGTAGGCGTATAGCACGTTGTCCCCTTTTGTCCATATTTGGTGGATAGGTACCATTGAGCTTGAAATTTAGGATTGCTTGGAACCAAGGTTCCTCTGTGACTTCCTCTTCATCAGTGATTTGGCAGACATAAGCTGGCTCTGATCGTCGTTCGATACATAAAGGCATTTCCACCACGTCATCTGGCATGTTAATCAAAGATGCAAGTTTTGAAAGAGCATCTGCAAATTGATTTTCTTCCCGAGGTAGGTGTAGATAGGTCACGTGATCAAAGAATTGGGCAACCTGGTCTATTCTGGCTTGATAAGGCGCTAGGCTTTCGCTTCGGATTTTCCAAGATCCCGTAACTTGATTGATGATCAGGGACGAATCCCCATGCACTCGGAGGTTTTTAATGCCTAAGCTCACTGCCGCTTGTAGCCCAATGAGACAAGCTTCGTATTCTGCGGCGTTTGACAGAGATCGGTGTATGCTCGCCTTCAGGAGAAATGAGCAACACTCCTATTCCATATCCTCTTAAGTTTGATGCTCCGTCAAAATAAAGGTCCCAGGAGTCTACATCGGTTTGGAGTATATCCTCGTCTAGAAATGACCAAGTATCTATTGTTTGTGCATCATTGATGGGATTTTCTGCAAAGAATTCGGCAATGGCGCGTCCTTTTATAACCTTCAGGGGCAAGTATTTGAGATCGAACTCTGAGAGCATCAAAGTCCATCTCGCTAGTCGTCCGTTGAGGACGGGTTTCTCGAAGAGGTATTTGACTGGATCCATTTTGGAGTATATTTTGACGGAGTAGCTAAGCATGTAATGACGTAGCTTCTTCGTTGCCCACACAAGAGCGAGACATGTCTTTTCGAGTTGTGAGTATTTGCACTCGTACTCCAAGAACTTCTTACTAAGGTAGTAGATAGCCCTTTCTTCCTTTCCTACGGTTTGAGCTAGCATGGCGCCCATGGTCAATTTTCGATTCTTCGTGAGATATAAACCAAGAGGTTGATCTCGTTGAGGTGGCATAAGCACGGGTGGTTTAGCTAATATCTCCTTGATTCGGTCGAATGCCTTCTGACAGTCATCATCCCACATGGTGTGGTCTGTTTTCTTGAGCTTTTTGAAGATAGGTTCACAGATCATGGTGAGTTTCGATATGAATCGACTTATATATTGCACTTTTCCCAGGAATCCTCTGACTTCTTTTTCCGTTTGAGGTTGTGGCATTTCGATCAAGGCTTTGATCTTGGAAGGGTCTATTTCTATACCTCGTTGGCTAACGACGTATCCCAGGAGTTTGCCAGATGTTACTCCGAATGCGCATTTCTGAGGATTGAGCCTCATGTTGTAATTTCGTAGCCTTGAGAAGAATTTGCGAAGGTTCGCAATATGCCCTTCTCTATCCTTGGACTTGACAATCATGTCGTCTACGTATACCTCAACTTCTTTGTGCATCATGTCATGCAGGAGTGTAGTTGCGGTGCGTTGATATGTAGCTCCGGCGTTGATTAACCCAAACGGCATGACCATATAGCAATAGGTTCCCCATTGAGTGACAAAGGCGGTCTTATGCATGTCTTCTATGGCCATCTTGATTTGGTTGTAACCCACATACCCATCCATGAAGGATAGTAATGCGTGATCTGCGGTATTATCCACCAATATGTCGATATGTGGTAGAGGAAAGTCATCTTTAGGACCTGCTTTGTTTAAATCTCTAAAATCAACACAAACACGGATTCTCCCATCCTTTTTGGGTACGGGTACTATATTGGCTACCCAGTCAGAGTACTCGGAAACTTTGATGAACCCGGCTTTGAATTGTTTATCGACTTCATCCTTAATCTTGAGAGCCCATTCTATCCTCATTCGACGAAGCTTCTGTTTCACGGGCTTGAAACCTGGCTTAATTGGGATTCTATGTTCGGCGATATCCCTGTCGATCCCTGGCATGTCTTTGTAGGACCAAGCGAAAACGTCTTTGAACTCGTTTAGGAGGTCTATGAAACTGGCCCTTTCGGCAGAGCTCAAGGTAGTCCCTATCCTAAGTTCTTGGGGTTCTAGTTCGGTTCTTACATTGCTGGGTTCGGTGTTCTCTATTAATGGTCCCCCTTCCCCCTCTTGTAGTATTTCCTTGGCTATGTAGGGAGGTATCTCAATTGAGTATGGGTCTGGGTCATCCTCAGTATCATCGTAAATAGAATTGCATTCGAGATAACACAAAGAGTAAGCAGAACCTGATTTATTCATATTAAAGTTTGAGAAAAGTTGAAACAAAGAAGCCATCTGATCTGTGGTTAGCGGCGGTAAAGGGACAGTTGTTGGGACATTTCCCGAACTACTGTTACTATTTGAGGCTAAGCTAGGAGAAACAAAGGGAGTGGGGATGACGACAGGAGGAGACTCCTTAGTGACTTCTCTAGACTCCGACTTTGACTCCGACTCTGACTCTGACTCGAATTCATCGTCTTCTGGTTCTCCCTTGAACATCTCTCCTTCTCCAGTGGTGAGCTTGAAGAGTCTTCCTTGATTGTTGTGAAGGAAAAGTAGATCTATATACTTACATATTCATATATGTTTTAATTTAATTTGTCATAAAATTAATGATTGATCTTATGCATGCAAACATTAAAACAAAATAAGGAAGAAACATTGTTCTTACATTGTGATTTTCGGTTTATAGGGCACAAGAGAGATCACCTTTCTCTCTTGTCCTTGAGCTTTCCTTTTGGATGAACAAAGACCCAAGTGTAGGATCTCTCCCAAGGATTTATACCCAAAGCTTACTCTTAATAAAATTAATATTATAGTTACTAGTACAATATTAATCTTGTATGAAAATTGACCCAAAATAATTTGGTTTTTAATCTCCCAAAAACCGGTTGGGAGAGAATAGGAGAGGAAGTATTTTCTCTTTCTAAAATCTTAATTTTTGATAAGTTAGAATGAATGAATAATACACACTCATGCATGTAGTGTATATCAAAAATATAAGACAAAAAACCCTTTGCTTTTTCTTTGGTAAAACCGGGTAGGAGGGAAGAGGAGGGAAGAAAGGAGACCCAATGCATGCTCTTGTTTGCCTTCACAATGCAAACTAGGGTTGCATGGCTAGGCTATTAGTGAATGATTATGTTTTCCACTAATTTAAACAACACAATATTAGCCTAAACCTCCCCTTAATTTCGGTACATACATAAAATGGAATCCATTTTATTTTTGTCAATTTTGTCTTATGTCACATGTCATATGTTACATAAATTTGTCATGTATTTTTAACATATTAAAAATCAACGTGTTAATAAAAATACGTCATATACAAAAATCAACTTAGTAATTCATAATTACTTGTACCAAAATATTTCTCCAATTATAAATCACAATAAATTGTATTTATAATAATTCATTCAATTTTAATTGTTTCTTTAAACAATAATTTCATCTGAGTAATGATACAATTCAATTACTCGGACCAATCTCATTTAATCAAATTTCAATGAGATACGTAAATTTTACTTCCAAAATCGTCCGTCAATTTTCAAGTAATTTAATTAACTCGTAACGCTATACGATTAATTAAATGATCAATTAAGAGTGTTGCCCTATAGGTATGACCTAGGGGTCAATCGATCACCACCGTCGCACGACGATAATGTCAAACTCTAGTCGACCAATCATTACCGATATATGTTGACCGATTGACAAAGAAAAATTACTTCCCAATTGTATTCTTTATAATGAGATTTAAACATGTGATCATCATGATCAACGTCGTGATCGCATTATTGTCGGAGGACACATATTCCAACAATCTCCCACTTGTCCTCGACAAGTGTGCGTCACCAATTCTCTTGTCCTATTACTATCTCCCACTCAATGCAAGGTGTCTTTCGGTCGTACTTGCAAGTGATCATATCGAGAGTGGTTTCCTCGATCCGGAGAATAACGATTGACCGGATTTATCCACCATGGATACATTCCGAGCGTGGCCACGCATTTCCAGTTCATTACTCCTCGAGTGGCCCTGAGATATTGTTATAACCCTGACTAGGGATGGACAATTCCTATCGCACTCATTCCCTTCGACTAGCCACAGCCATCATAACCCAAAATATGCCCATTTGACCCCATTTACGAAGGTCGTAGTAACACAAATCAAAGTTAATCTGAAACTGTGCCATCTTAGGTGAATAGTCTTTAGTCAAAAGAATCGACTCATTTGAATACTATAGCAGCTCTCGCCACGACCAGGCTATATAAATTTGCCAGAACTCTATAAGCGGTCATTAGGCCCGACAAAATGTTCCTAACAGTCTGCCTATGTGATCGGCTAGTCATCTCACATGACTCTATGGCACTTGAACTTGCCATCAATCGCATCACACTCTAGTCACTTCGAGACGTCACCTCATGTAAGTAACTATGGGCAAATACAATGTTAATCCATGTTCACTTTAACGGGGTTCAATTGTCTCCACAACCCGTTTGGATGTAACAAAGTATAAGGTGAGTTAATAATAACTCAAACGACAAATGTCGACATCACACTCGGGTAGTCAATATCATATTACAACCTTGTGATGTATATCGTAAGTGTAAACACTTATTGATTGCAATAGAAGTTTAACATGCCATGTGTCCATGTGTTCAAACTTCTTATAATCGCATTTTCCTTTACATTCATGTTCTCTCTCATAGCATGAATCTTACCAAGTACACATCAAGGTTCCCGACCTTGGTTTTGGTTCTTTAACTTGAAAGAACTTCCTTATCGATTATCACATAACGAACGAATTTGTGATGAATGATATAACTTGTACTGATCAAGTACTCCATCCACACACTATGCACTAGGTATATGTTTTGTAGAGTCTTACAAAAATTTGCCAAGACGATTGGTCTAGCACTTCTCACAAGTTCTAGCATATTAGGAAGGATTAGTTTTGAATAACTTCTTATTCAACTAAGTATCTTTCCAAAATTTCTTATTTCTCTTTCTAGCTTGAAGGGTTTAGGATTCTCATAAATCCTTGCATGTGCTCGGATTTTCTATAATATGTGCAACCTCTTGACACACAATAGAGCATTCCGTCAAACACCGAAATCTCTCATCGGATTCTACTCGAGAATTCATGACGTTTCTATTATGGTTTACCAATGAATCATCATGCTCTTATGCATATGATTCACCATTGGACATGTGCATGATTATTCTAATGGCGGAAACATTAGTCACTAATAATCATGAGATCAACCGTTCTAAGGTTCAATGAACGACCATGACTGCTAATGGTAATTCCATTTTCATTCACATGAATAACCTATGTGACTTGTTGATTCGATGTGTATCTCTCAATACTAATCCAACATCCCTTGATGTAATTGGATTCATCATAGTCCATTTTCATCCAGAATTGAAAACTCAAAACTTCCTCTATGAAGGAAGGTATTAGCTCGTCATTCTTCAATGAGTGGTGAGTTGTAAACATTCAAAGGATGATAGCTCCCACTAAATTCCATGTCTTCACATGATAAATTCCTATCTCCCACTCAATTCTATATATTTCAAAATTGACTTCTCAATCGAAACTTTTCAAGAATTGAAATATAAATTGCATTGTCAAGTTATTAAGATAAAACCATATATGTTCCCATCATATCCTTTCAAAATACCTATTTTGAAGTGGTCTTATCTTAACCTTATGGAAAGAGATTTTAATCTCTAACTCACACATATCATAATAATGTGTAGCGATGTCATTATTCAAATATAAATAATATCTAGAACACGTCCTTCGAAATAACCTTTCGGAAGGAGGTTTAACCATTTCATAATGAGGTTAAGTAATGACATTTGCGTGGTTAAAACTTGGCCATTGAAGATATCGGTATATCAATCTTTGCAACTCGATCATAACTAGTATGTTACTTTGATTCATTTAGGTTCTTAAGTAAATCTCAAGGTTGAAACTATTGGTCAAAATTTATCATAAACTAGTCAAAACTCTTGTTAAGACTTTACATTAGTCATTTTCTTCCAAAACTTTCTTTTGGTGTCCTCACGTAGTTATCTTAAGAATATGATCTTTTGATAATTTCACTTGGTCTCTATAGTCATATAGAACTTACTTGAGACCATAGATCTCATCTATAGGGTATACTATATAAATAGATATACCATTATTCAAATCATTCTTCATTGCGTAGATCTCATTTACACTAGTTCACAAACTTATCTTGGTGTGTGTTGTGTCCTCATTTTTCTCCCACTCTATCTTTAGAATAAATACACTATAGATTCAAAGATAGTATATGAGACACAAATAATGATTTGAAGTATAAGGAGAACTACCTCATAGGTTGACTAATAGTTTTAGATTTCATATGTATACTTGGTGATTGACATACCTTTAAGAGACTTCGTAGACTCAAGGTTACTTTGTAAATGATCATACACAAGCCTTAAGCATGTGGACATATAATGAAACCCGTCATTATATTTGTCTATTAGATCACTTTAAGTTATATGTTTCTAAGAACAAGCATTTAAACATGAATTTTAAAACAAAAGGATAAAATGATAAAACGGGTGACTTGGGTTGCAAACCAAGTCACCATTATCCAAAATACAACCCATTATCCAAAATACCTTTCCATGTCGAACACGGAAACTTAAGGTTCTAAAAATCCAAAACATAATTTAAAATAAGACAATGAAAAGCAAAGCTCCATGAAAGCTATCCCTAGCTTCTTGATGGTTTCTTATGCTTGCTTTTCCTTTCCCTTGTCTTTGCTTGGTGGAGGCCCTTTTTACAATAAAAAGGGAGATACATTATCACAACTTTGCATCATAATACCATAGTTGAATTAGAAACATAAAAGAAGGATAGTCATTTACCTACTGGAGTAATCTTTCCAGCCTTAATATCAACAAGGTATTTGGAACAATTTCTTTTCCAATGTCCCATACCATTACAATAATGGCATTTATCAAGAGGACCCTTCTTGATTTTTGAAGTGCTAGCTTCACAAGTCCTAGCTTTGGTGAATGTGGGAGCTTGTTTCTTACCCTTCCTCCCATTCTTCTTGAACTTCCCCTTACTCTTAGTGCTTATGTTAGGCACATCCTTTGGAGGGTTCACATTTAACCCCATGTCCCTCTCGGCTTGCACAAGTAACTTGTGCAATTCTTCAAGAGATACATCTTTGTCTTGCATGTTAAAATTCACCCGGAATTGAACGTATGCTTTGACTTTGGACAAGGAGTGTAGAATCCTATCTACAATGAGTTCTTTGGGGATTTCAACCTTTTGAATTTTCAAGGTCTCGACAAGCTCCATGAGTTTGAGCACATGAGGGCTAACCTTTTGGCCCTCTTTGAAGTCGAGATCAAATAATGCCGCGGCCGCCTCATATTGGACGATCCGCGGAGTTTGTGAAAACATTGTCACAAGCTTGGAGTAAATCTCATTAGCATTGCCCATTTTAAAGGCTCTCCTTTGGAGGTCCGCCTCCATCGCAAATATCAAGACATTTTTCATTGCGGCGGACTCCTTTTGGTAAGCCTCATATGCTTCCCTAGTGGCGGCGGTCGACCTAGTAGTAGGTTCGGGTGGAGAGGCCTCGGTAAGGTAACGAAGCTTGTCGTCACCTTGGGCGGCCAATTTGAGTTGGGCATCCCAATCGGAGAAATTTGACCCATTCTTTTCAAGTTTACATCGATCCATGAAGGATCGGAGCCATGATGAACTAGCGAGAGGCGTGGCGTTAGGGGTTGGTGTTGCCATTTGTTATGAGAAAAAAAAGTGGTCTACAAAACAAAATATAAGGAGTAAAACAAATGTCGTTTTAATAATAATACTCGTAAAAATGTATGATTTAAACAAGTTTTATGCATTTTTCTAGTGACCTCTACCCAACTAGATAAATGATTCCAAGACCCAAATTCATATCGACTTAGGCACGGTATGGCCGATGAAACCTTTATCAATATAACTCGGTGGATTAACGTTTTAATCGATTCTACTTTTAGAACTCTTGGTCGATAAAATTACTCTAATAATTATCTATAGCCCAAAACACATCCGACAAGGGCACGGTATGGCCGATGAAACCCTTATCGAAAAACTTTTGTTGAGTTCAATCCAAATTTCGAATAAATGCGTCCATGATCCAAATTCACATCAATTTAGGCACGGTATGGCCGATGAAACACTCATTAACATGAACTCGGTGGATTAACATTCATCACCCACTTCCCCTACGTAACAAGATTTGTACCCCGCTAGGGCCGAGTGCACTCCCTCGCGAAATAGGTTTTCATGGTTTCTACTATTTGGTAAGGCTATGTCTCAATTAATTGTTTTAGCGAGAGGTCATGTCAATTTATTACCTATCACGTTTTAAGTGAACTAAAGCGGTGAACTACGATAATTCTAATTGACACGGTCGATAAACTCGATGAGATGAGGATGCATGTTTTAGTTATGGCGATTTAGCGATGCATGTGACATAAAATAAAATGCAAGCATAAAATAAATAAATCCTAGTATGGCCTTTCCTAAAATAGAAAAAAACTATTTAACTATTACATATTCGGAAACCAACTCCATTGGTCCCTTGAACTTCGGTTGTGGCACGCATCTCGAGGTAACACCGTCTTTATGTATCACCATCTTGAAGAAATCCGTCTTTGGGAACTCCGAGATAAATAAAATTACATAATTTCCTATTATACATTTGTAACTAAAATAAAATAAATCTATTAAATTACAAAACGGTGATACGAGATCACAATAAAATTACAACCGAATCGATATTCCCATACATTTCGGGAAATACCAATTAAAAACTAAGGCCATACTAAGTAAAATTACATAATTCAAAAATTACATAAATTAAAATTATGACAATCATAAAGAAAATGCAGCAATATAATATGTATGAACATGCCCAATTTTATGCTAAATCGCCTTTAATTAGCCAATATCGTATATTACTCGGTTTTTACGGATTTGCGTGATTTCAACATTTTACAATCACAAAAATTACATAAATTCATATTTATGCATAAGTTAATCACCCTAACCTTTTAGGACTCAGAATTTAGTCTTCACTAATTATTTGACCATAATTAACTCATATTTATAAAAGTGTTCATTAATGGACCAAAAATTACAAAAATAAGCTATAAACTTCAGATAAATCACAAAATTTCAAATAAATTCAAAATTTGAAATTTAAACTCATGAACATTCTGGAAAAATACCATGACACTCATAATATTCAAAACCTTAGGTTAAAAATTTCGAAATTTTTCCGGAAAAACAATGTTGCGGTTTATCGGTTTTAACTAAAATAATCATAAAAACATGAGAAAAATTATATTCATTAACTTTTAAATTTTAGATCTGAAAAAGATAATAAAATGCAACATATAATGTTTTTCCTTAGTCATAGCTTATGTTTCATTAATTTTTCACTAATAATGTCACTATTTATGCTATTTTTCTTCAAAAATCCATAAATCATGCAAAAAGACTTCACTATAGCCTATTATTTTATACACATCTTGTAAAATTACATGTGACAACATACTAAGGGTCGTTTGGTTCGCTGGAGGAATTAAAGTTCCAAGGGAGTTACAATTCACATGATTTTGCAATTCATGTGAAATGGAAAAAAAATGTTTGGTTGGAATGTGGGAAGTGAATTCCATAGGAATTCCCGCTTACCTAGGGGGACCTAGGTAAGCAACTTCCCCCATCATGGAGGAATTAGAGTTCCTATGGAACTTCAATTCATGTGATTTGGGGCAAACAAACAACCCACCAATTTTACAAATCACATGAATTGCAATTCATGTGTTTTATGTTGGGTAACCGAACAACCCCTAAATTTCTATGACCAGATTCCAAATTTATCTCATATTAACCTATTTTTCACCTAAATCCGAATTTAATAATGAAAAATCAACTTTTCGAGCATAAAAAGTCCAAAAATTATGAAAATTTACAGGTTATCTCAAAATAATATATGTGACAACATATCCAAAAATCACTGGACAATACGAAGTATAGCTAATTTTAGACCGAAAATGACATTTTTATTCATGAAATCATATTTAAATGCCATTATTGTATAATATGAACAATAAAAATCCGTAAATTAACCAAAATATCCTAAAAATATTTTAGGACCAGAAATTTTAATATGCATGAATTAATTTCGTGATATCTCATAATAACACAAAATACAAGTTTTATATGTTATTCTTATAACTCGGAAAAACTTTTAACCGATTTGCATGCAAACAACCATGGCTCTTGATACCGATTGAAGGAAAAGTAGATCTATATACTTACATAATCATATATGTTTTAATTTAATTTGTCATAAAATTAATGATTGATCTTATGCATGCAAACATTAAAACAAAATAAGGAAGAAACATTGTTCTTACATTGTGATTTTCGGTTTATAGGGCACAAGAGAGATCACCTTTCTCTCTTGTTCTTGAGCTTTCCTTTTGGATGAACAAAGACCCAAGTGTAGGATCTCTCCCAAGGATTTATACCCAAAGCTTACTCTTAATAAAATTAATATTATAGTTACTAGCACAATATTAATCTTGTATGAAAATTGACCCAAAATAATTTGGTTTTTAATCTCCCAAAAACCGGTTGGGAGAGAATAGGAGAGGAAGTATTTTCTCTTTCTAAAATCTTAATTTTTGATAAGTTAGAATGAATGAATAATACACACTCATGCATGTAGTGTATATAAAAAATATAAGACAAAAAACCCTTTGCCTTTTCTTTGGTAAAACCGGGTAGGAGGGAAGAGGAGGGAAGAAAGGAGACCCAATGCATGCTCTTGTTTGCCTTCACAATGCAAACTAGGGTTGCATGGCTAGGCTATTAGTGAATGATTATGTTTTCCACTAATTTAAACAACACAATATTAGCCTAAACCTCCCCTTAATTTCGGTACATACATAAAATGGAATCCATTTTATTTTTGTCAATTTTGTCTTATGTCACATGTCATATGTTACATAAATTTGTCATGTATTTTTAACATATTAAAAATCAACGTGTTAATAAAAATACGTCATATACAAAAATCAACTTAGTAATTCATAATTACTTGTACCAAAATATTTCTCCAATTATAAATCACAATAAATTGTATTTATAATAATTCATTCAATTTTAATTGTTTCTTTAAACAATAATTTCATCTGAGTAATGATACAATTCAATTACTCAGACCGAATCTCATTTAATCAAATTTCAATGAGATACGTAAATTTTACTTCCAAAATCGTCCGTCAATTTTCAAGTAATTTAATTAACTCGTAACGCTATACGATTAATTAAATGATCAATTAAGAGTGTTGCCCTATAGGTATGACCTAGGGGGTCAACTGATCACCACCGTCGCACGACAGTAATGTCAAACTCTAGTCAGCCAATCATTACCGATATATGTTGACCAGTTGACAGTAAAATTACTTGCCAATTGTATTCTTTATAATGAGATTTAAACATGTGATCATCATGACAACAGTCGTGATCGCATTATTGTCGGAGGACACATATTCCAACATGTTGGTCCACTTGATTGATTTTCTCCATCCTTTCTGCTGGTTCGCGTTTGTTTCTGTGATTAACGCGGTAGGGTTGAAGTGGTTGTCTTGAAGTATCATAGTAATGATCTCATCCTGCGTGGCTCTAACAAATCGATCTTCTCCAAATAGTAGACTAACAGCTTGTTCGTCTAAGCAAGGTGCTTGACGAGCTTTGACGGTAGGAACCGTTTCTGGAGGAATGAAGTAGCAATCGTGAAAGATCTCGATTCCGGCTAGCTTCCTTCCAAGATAGGGCCAAGGTTCGGGAAATCCGTGAAAGAGTTCTTGACTTCCTTCCTTAACGAAGTATCCATTTAGGGTAGGGAGATAGGGTCGCATTTGGACTCCTACGTGCTTACGACTTTTAACTTGAGCGAGCATCTCGAGAATTTCCTCTTTAGTGGGTTTGTATCCTAGGCCAAGTGGTATCCTTTTTGAGTTGCCTTCCTTGTAGGGTGCGAAGGTGTTTCTTCGGACAGGGTTCAAAGGCATTCCAGGGAAGTATCCCTGGGATTTGAGTATGTGGTTGACCACCAAGTTGGAGTAGGGATCGTAGTATAGGGGTACCAACTCGCTTTCTATAACACTTATGCTTTGAAAGCCCCCAAGTTCATGTACTGGATCGGCAAGGACATGATTATTTGACTTCTTTTCGATTATTGCCTTGATGGGCGACGAAGTGATCGTCACCACTTTGCCATTTAGTGGGATTTTGATCTTTTGGTGAAGGGTGGATGTTACTGCTTTGGAAGCGTGAATCCAAGGTCTTCCCAGAAGTATGTTGAAGGAAGCTTCAATGTCCACTATTTGGAAATTAACCTTTCGCTCAATTGGCCCTGTGGCTATGGTTAGGTTAACGAGTCCTACTACCTTTCGTTTTGTACCATCATATGCGCGAACACCTTGATTGGTGGGGGTCCAATCCGACTCTTTCATGCCTAGTTTGTATGCCGTTTTTAAGGGTATGACATTGACCGCGGAGCCATCATCTACCAAGGTCATTGGCACATTCTTCTTTAAGCAAATGACAGTGATGTAAAGAGCCAAGTTGTGACTAGCGCCAAAGGGTGGCAAATCTTCATCTGAGAAAGTAATAGGATTACTTAGCTTCGGTGATTCTTGGAAGACCAAGTTGACTACATCGTCGGGCGTGGAGTTATGTGCTACATTTAGTTTGGCCAAAGCTTGCAGTAAAGCTTGGCGATGTGGGAATGAGCTTGCTACTAATTGCCGGATCGAAAGATCACCTTTGTCTTCTGTAATTGCTTGAGCAAATGATCAGTAGAGTCATCTTCGTTATCATTTGGTGTGATAACGTTGGTTGGACCATTTTGAGTAGTACTTTGATATGGACGCCCCGAACGAGTTAGGTGGTCCACATCTTGGTCTTCACCATTTTGGACTATTTACTTGACTAGGGAGTGTTCAATGAGATACTCGTCTTCATCATCATCGGCCCATACTCCATTGACTGTAGCTAGTCCCCTCATTCTCATGATCTCATCCTCTAATTGTGTAATTTGGTCGATTAGTTTATCAACCACGGCAACTACTTCTTGCATAATAGCATTTTGGGAAAAGATTAGTGGCGCATGTTCTTTAGGTGTCGCGTTGGGGTCATGTAAGGTTGTCACCATATTTTCCAATTCCGAAACTTGCCTATCCACACTCCTTGCCCATGCGATGAAGTCGGTAATGGTAGGGGAGATGGTAGAGTAGAACCCTTCATTCTCGATCGCGTGAACCTTGTCTTCGATTGAAGAAATGAGGTGTGAACAATCTAAGGTAGATTCTTCACTTGTGATCACTAGAATTCCAAGAGGATTCTGAGTGTTGTTGGGCTTACCTCCCGGTGGTATTGGTAGTCGACCATCCTCAATCATGTCTTGAAGCACATTCTTCAATTTGTAGCATTTTTCTGTGTCATGTCCCTTACCCCTATGATATTCGCAGTATGAGTTCTCGTCCAAGAACTTGGATTTATTTTCCGGTTCAGGTGTAGGGCCTATGGGTTGGAGTTTGCCTTGTTTCATTAACCTTTTTAGAGCATTGGAGTAAGTGTCCCCAAGATTTGTAAATTTCCTTGGTAGGGTACTCTTCTTGGATGGCTCGAGGAGGTTAACTTCATCGGTCTTGCTAGTGGAGCCGTAAGAACGACTTGTTGAGCCTTGATATCCTCGGCCTACTGTTTTGGACAAGAGCCCTTTACGGATGTCATCTTCGATCCTCGTTCCTAGTACGGTTAAGTCTTTGAAAGTTTTGATGTTTTGGTATCTCAAATGATTTGCATAGATGGGCTTTAGGTTGTCCACGAATTTCTCCACGAGGGTAGCCTCATCCGGGCGTTCAACTAGTTGGGTACTAGTCATCCTCCACCTACTTAGGAAGTCGGTGAAACCTTCTTTGTCATTTTGGATAAGAACCTCTAAAGTGCGCATGTTAACTTGGATCTCAGCATTATCCGCATATTGCTTAGCAAACTCAATCGCGGCGTCTTCCCAAGTAGCGATTTTCTTGTGTTCTAGAGAGTAGAACCATTGCTTTGGGATGGTGTCAAGAGATGAAGGAAAGATCCTTAAGAACATCTCGGGTTTGATGCCTTTGATAGACATGTAGTCCTTGAAAGCACGGATGTGGTTCAAAGGGTTTTCGTGCCCATTGAATTTAGGGATATCCGTCATGTTGAAGTTGGTTGGCAATTTGGAACTTACGGCCTCATACTTGCGATTATTCTCCCTATAAATGTCATCCCCTTTAAGATACATCAATTGCTCCTCTAAGTAATGGAGTCGTTTCTCAGCTGCAGTCATACCCATGGGAGGGTTTTCGTCCCTGAAGTCATTTACGAAGTCATCAACGACTTCGCTTTCCCGAGGAGGCAACCTCGTTTCTACGGTATAGATCCGGCCCTCGATGGTGTCAAGGCGATCATACACTTGGTCTTGAGTAACTTGGAGTTGAGCTAGCGCGGTTAGGATTCGATCATTACTATCTTGGAGTTGATTGAAGTTCACATCGCTTGTTTCAGGCATCTTGGAAACTGGATAAGAGATCGACGGCGAATCAAAACACGATCGACCATTCTAACACACTTACTAAGAAAGAAATGTTTTGACTCGTGAAGTGGGTGTGTGTGCCACTTGTGTCAGTGAGCTTTTGAAGAAATGACAAGATTTGAAAAATGTTGGTCCTAGTCAACTTTGGTGTAGTTGTAGGAGTGGACTCGAAGTGAGGTTTTGAAATGGGCTTGGGCCTGAAATTTGACTCGACAAATGGACAGAGTTTTGACTCGGTTTTGCACTAATTATTGGCCCTTTTCGAAATTTACACTTTAAAAGGGATTTTGATTTTACAAAAATCGTCATGGTTTCGTTTAGAAATGGTGATCACGTAAGGTACAAACATTTATACAAGCATTATAACGGGATGCTGAGTGCATTTAAAAGGTTTTGGTTTAAAGGGTGGGTTGCCATACCGAACAATCAAACCCGGGGTCTGTGGAGAGGCTTGTACCAAACAAGAGTAATGCCGATTCCTAGTCCATTTCCTCGAGTAGTGAAAGCCCTTGATACAAACAAGAGTAAGTACCATAGTATGGATGACGTCAATCGCTATCCATCCTTAGGCCCAAATAAGAATTTGGACCGTCTAGACGGGACGATTGGTCGAATGGGTTGGGTTGGGCCTAGGAAGGCCGAATAAAACGATCTAGGAAGACCGAGTTATGAAAACCGACAATTGTCTTGTACAAACTATTCCCTAACCTTGTTCAAGTTTCACCCTTGGCTACACGTAAGTGTATTATCCCCAGCGGAGTCGCCAAACTGTGGACGCGGGCCCACGGGGGCGCTTGGGAGGAGAACAAGCGTTTGCATTTGTGGAGTCGCGCCACCAATTTATTGTGGAAAATTGGAAACCGTTCGAATACCTCGTGTCATGTCAAGACACAAAGTAGTGACATAGACACCAAGAACTCGTTACCCTTAGCATTCTATTCTAGAATGACTCTCGTGGATGCCAATGAACACGGATGTTCACAGAGATCTGGAGTAAGGGGTGAGGGTACGTATTAGGAAGCTCTTTTGATCGAACACCTAATCCCGCCCGCCTCGATAGCGGCCTCTACTAATGATTAGGGAAGTTATTCGTACTTGATATATCGTCGATTATATGAATGCAATGCAACATCCATTAGATTAATCCTAGCATGTGAAGAATTAACTAAGTCGGTGAACAATTAATTTAGCAAACAATTAGGTCGAAGTAGGAATTTAAGTTCAATTACATGTGAAGGCATACAAATGGTACAATAAAAGAAATACAATAATAAATACAATAATGAAAATTACAATAATTACATCGGATTCAATGATTTATGTTGAAAATACTTTCAAAACGGATAATTTGAGAAACGAAAAGAATAAAGGAATAAACGAACAGGGATTAGGCGATAATACGATTAATAGTTAATTAAATACGTAAACTAATTAAACTAGGTCAAAGCAGAACGGAAGTTCGAGAGACGAAATCAACACTGAACAGTAGCAGCGAGTGCGCCCTCTGAAAGAGGCGCAGCAGTTGCTGCGTCTGTTCCAAGGCTGAGTTCTGGCTGTGAAGCCGGAACTGCAAATCGTTAATATTCTTGGGTGAATTTAATGATTGATTATGATATTCGACTCGGATGAAAGTGATTAATAGGTTAATTACATGCGAATGAGTCATAAAAACGATAAAACATGGATGAAACGAATGTGAACGAATTAATTACAAGAATGAAAGATTGATTAGTGACATCGGTGAACTAAATAGGGTAAATATAACGAACTAATGACGAACTAATGACGGATACGACAATAGACAGATGGAAATATACCAAAGATCGAATTCCAGAGACTCAATATGAAAGAATCGAATCTCTACAACCCGGATTGATTTTAATGACGAAAACCCGCAAATATTGGTTATAAGAGATTTAAGTCGGGAATTAATGATGAATTAAATACTAACAGTGATATGTTAAATTATGTTTAAATCGTCATATGAACAATGAACAATAAACGAAAGAAAATAACAAAACGAACGAATTGACAGAAGACGAAGGAAGAAGAAAGGAAGCAGGAACTGCGGCAGCCTCACGAAGAGGCGCAGCAGGTGCTGCGTCCCTTCGAAGAGGCGCAGCAGTTACTGCGTCCTTTCTCGACGTTTGTCTTCTGATAATCCGTAAAAAGGGTTTTAAACATGGTTTTACAAATCGGTTTTAGAAGTACTTTCGACATAAATCTTACATTAATGATACAAAAAGTAAATAACAATAATAAAATAGGGATTTACACCCTCAGACTTACATGTTTGACGAAACGAGATGAACTAAGTTAACGTTTTAGTGATGCTCGACTCGAATGTAACGAAAGTGCCCTCGTAAGAGGAAAACGATTAAGATTAGTTAAGTTGATTATGGTGGAGTTGGTCAAATTGGTCGGTCATGCAAACGAGGCTGGTACTCAGAAGGATCCGAGCTTACGTGGTCGAATGTTCAAGCACGTAGACGCCAAAAAGTAAGAACGTGATCTAGAATGCAAAGGGAGAAGAGAAGGGCGGACACTCGCGTGAGAAATATGAGGAGCGAAGGCTCCTATTTATACTAATCACGTGGAGGAATTAGGGTTTTCGGAGAAACTTTGGAAGTGAATCTCGAAAAGATATGAAAAGATACGAAAAATACGCAGGAAAGGACCTGGGAAGAGGCGCAACAGGCACCGCGTCTCTTGGAAGAGGCGCAGCACCTGCTGCGTCTGTTCCCAGGTGGTTTCCTTCTGCGGAAAAAATATTTCCGTGTTTAATTTATGGAATAACAGATTAATCTTATTTTCCTTAATATTTTGTGTGAATATTACGGGTAATTCTTTACCAAAGATTGAAAGATTGTGAAATATGGAATAGAAATATCCGGAACATTCCAGAACATTCTGACTCGGGATTTAGCGGTTATCAGAAAATGAAGACAGTTTTAGGCCGGGACTCCAAATGTACTCTAATTACTGTCAAAACGACCGTATCGGCGGGTAGATGACAATTAAGAGGTAGACATCAGTGTTTGAGCAATCACTTGATGATAAACTTAGGAACTGTCACAAATCGTTCCGCGTACCAAACATGCGGCCCAATCATCACCGGGTGGTTTGCGGGAGGTGCAGAAATGAGGTATCTACAAGCCCCCAAGTCAATCGAAGATTACAACCTGGAGACCGCAGCGACGTCGAGGCGGCTCGAAAGGATTCGGGCCAAGGACCTGCCGTCGAGAATGGCGACGCCAAGGCGACTCGAGGGTACGAGCCGAGGACCTGTCGTCGGGAACAGTTTAGAGTCAGTCGACTGTCCGTGCGGGTCATTTAAAGTCCGTTAAACTACGTACAAAGGTTCGCCAACCATAAGAAGGAGTCATACCTGAGGCATCTTCGGAATATGTCCTTGAATCATTTCTTGTTTGCGGAAAAAGGCTCGCCAGCTGATACCCGTCGTTGTGAGCACCAAAAATAAAATTTATAATCTCCTATTAAAACTAACCTAGGCTAGTGGTAACAGGGTCGAACCACAAGGAGGCGAAAGTAATTTCTAATTGTCTAATTTAGTCTAAGGTAACGAAAGTGGGGGTTGATTTGATTTGGTCTATACTAATAGCAAATAAAGACAATAAACTAAATAAACAGTTAAAAAAGATAAAAGAAGGGGTACTAGGATGGTCGGTTCGTTATATTTTCGGCGGCAGCATACTAAACAGGTCTAAATCAAACACATGAGGCGGGAAATAAAGAGGTCCTCTCGGTCCACTCTTAACAAATAGCATCTTTCGATCCCGCTATAGGTCCCTAATATCACTAATACTGACTTTCGTCCTGAAAAGTGACTAACGGTCTAAAATTTACCTATCTTTCGATCTCAGCATAGTTTAGTCATTTTAATTGGTGATCTAACAACTGTCCCTATCTCTCGATCTAATGGGTCAGTCATATATTAAGCATTCAACTAGTCGTGTGCACTCGATTCGTCAAATACAACATTTAAATTAATTAAAACGAAGGTAAACCTCACGTGGTCAGTCGATCGACCAGGTATGGCAGTCGATCGACTGACACGCGATTCAGGCCGTGTTCATTCTATTGCCGCCTACACTATAATTCTCCTACATCCTAGCACGAATAAATTAGCTACTCATGGCTATGATGAAAACAATAATAATATTGACGATATAAATTACTGAATTCATGCTTAAAACAGTTGAACAAACAATTAACATAAAGCGGTAATTACGGTTTCGGGAAACTAACTAGCAATTTCTAAACTATCAACGCAATAAAGATGAACTGGAATCAGACCAAGTGAATACCGAAATTGCAGAAGGGTTGTAACGGAATGATTGAAAGCACAACGAATATCCAATGCGAAAATAGTTTCCCAAACCCTAATTATTTGATAAAACTAAACTGAATGTAAAGCGAGGTAAAAACTAGATAGTTGTATCTGTCAACTAGTTTACGTTATATAAGAAATATACGTAACTATTATTCCAAAACATAATGTATCATGGGCTTGCTATTCCTCGATCTTTTAGTTCTCGTCTGAGTAGCGGTGTGGTCGATCGACTAAGCATGGCAGTCGATCGACTGAGTAGCAATGTACAGTAGCTTCTGGATCCCGCAAGTTGGTCGATCGACTAAGGGTACTGGTCGATCGACTGCTTTAGCTGGTACTTTACTTCTATAATCTCGTGGATTTGTCTTTTGGGCCTTGAATTGCGCACCAAGATCGTTCCTTAAGTGAATACATCACGTCAAATGCAATGCAAGATACTCGGGGACGGATTTAACTCGATTTCCGTTGAATTCTTCACATTTCTGCAATAATGTACAAAAACACGAAAGTAGACGGAAATAGGGGAAATGGTAGTTTAAACTACGCGAATGAGCTCTGAAATGCGTGGAAAATGGGATATAAAACATCATATAAAAGACACGCATCACCAGCTGTGTTGCGGATATTAAAGGGCTCGCCAACTGCGGTGCGTATATGAAAGGGGCTCGCTAGCCACGATGCGTATATGAAAGGGCTCGCCAGCCGCGGTGTGTATATGAAAGGGGCTCGCCAGCCGCGGTGCGTATATGAAAGGGGCTCGTCAGCCGCGGTGTGTTGTAAGGCTCGCCAGCCATATTGAATGTGCGTTGTAAGGCTCGCCAGCCATATTGAATGTGCGTTGTAAGGCTCGCCAGCCATATTGAATGTGCGTTGTAAGGCTCGCCAGCCATATTGAATGTGCGTTGTAAGGCTCGCCAGCTATATTGAATATGCGTTGTAAGGCTCGCCAGCCATATTAAATGTGCGTTGTAAGGCTCGCCAGCCATATCGAATGTCGATTGATCGACCGTGGGAAATAGCCGTGTTGGATAGGCTTATTTCGGGAAGTTGTTTGAATTAGCGGGTTTCGTGAGGAAGCCTCCGATATCCCGTTGGGGAATCTCGGTGTTTGTATTGAGTGTTCATGGTGTCGGAAAGGGATAGGTTTATGAGTCTGGCTCCCGTGGTCGGCGGTGATTTTTGAATCTGAAGAGAGATAGTGGTTTTTATTACCGTTGGTTTCATAGGAAAAGGACAGGTGCGTGCTCTGTCGTCTGATGTGTGTTTGGGGAGTATGACTTTAATTTCGTCTTCCCGCGATTCAAGATTGATGAATGTTTGTTGAAAAATTTGTGAGGATAGCGGGTTTGAATCCCGCTATTGGTTTTGTTTTTGACAGATGGGGGCTTTTAATGCCGCCGTGGAAATTTTGAAAACAACAAATTTTGAGTTTCACTATTTCGTGTTTAAACCGACGATTTTTATTGCCGTCGTTGAAATTTGAAGAAATAATGAATTTTGAATTTCACTATTATTGTTTTTTGAAATGACGGTTTTTATTGGCGTCGTTGAAATTCGAATAAATAGTGAATTTTGAATTTCACTATTATTGTTTTTTTTTTTGAAATGACGGTTTTATTGCCGTCGTTGAAAATCGAAGTTTATGTGGGAAATTGGGCCAAAGCCCAAGATTTTGGTGAACAAAGCAAGGGAACACCCCCTTGAGGCGCGAGTCCTTTGGCGATAGAAGGGAGCTTCCCTATTTTTGTAGAAAAGACGCGAGAACAGGCTACTCGCCAATCTCACTTCATCTTCCTCAAACACTCGACAAAACACAAAGAAATCGCCATTTTTGGGCTTCTTTCCTTGCTTGAGTTTGTGCCATTGCCAATATGTCATCTCAAGGTATGTAAATCCTCTTGAATCCATTTGAATTTGTTGGTCTTCTTGTTGAGTGAATTAGAGCGAAACCCTAAACCCTCAAAAATCGAATTGGGCGTTTTTATTAAGCCATTTTCGAGTGAAATTGATGATTGCATTAGGTTAGAAACCTGTTTAGGAGTATAGGGGTGTTTTTAGTTTGCATTTTGGTCTCCGTTCCCGCTCCCTATGTTCGAAAAACGTGAATGAGACGGTAAAACCGTCTTATTTCACAATGTTAAGTTTGTTTGCTTGAGTTGTGTGCCCCACTAGGTTGTATTGTAGTCGGGGAAGACCGTGTTTGCCATATTAAAACCTTGTTGGGGTATTGTGGGCAAAATTGGAATTTTCGCCTTTGAAGCGGTCTTATGTCTGTCAAAAGGAGCGTCAAATTGAGCTCAAATTGAGTCAGCTTGTTTCGAAATGGACCTTATTTGTAGTTTAGGCCGTTTTGAGTCGTGGTAAAATCACGTTGTTTTGTTGTGGTCGTATTTTGAAATTTTGACTTGTTTGCGCTCGAATTGGGGCAAAACCGCCTTTTTTGAGCCGTGGAAAATACCCCATTGTGTCGGGAATATTTTGATTATTGGCGGACCTTGTGTGGGTCTCGAGGTGCCGTTTTTGTTGTTGTTGTTTTGACTCGTCTTTTGCTTGAAAAGGCGGGCGAGCAGTTTTTTTTGTGCGGTTTTTGTGGATTGTTTTGTTGTTTTTTTTTGTTGGGTTTGGGCGGGATTGCCCTTGTTTTGTTTTGCAGGTTTTTTTTGGATTTGTCCATTTTGTACCGTTGTAATGCCGAAATTTCGGCTGACGTTCTTGCCATTGATTGCAGGGGAGTGTTCGGGGCCCACCGGGTCCATTGCTGAGACTTTGGAGGACCTGTTCGGGACTAGGCCGGCTAGTACTCCGGCTAGTGCACCTGAGGTGGTAGTAGAGGACACTTCTGAGGAGGAGGAGATCGCCGAGGAGGTTGTTAGGGCTGAGGGAGCCGCTGAGGTTCGTGAGGGGCCCGTTGTTGGGGCTGTTGGTGCTGAGGGAGCCGCTGGGGCTCGGGAGGAGCCCGTTGTTGAGGCTGCTCGTGTTAAGAGAGCCGCTAGGGCTCGGGAGGGGCCCGTTGTTGAGGCTGCCCGTGTTGGGAGAGATCGGACAGGGTCTGAGGCTGGTACCTCAGGGGAGGAGGGTCGTCAGGAGGAGGGGTCCTCGGCCGACCAGACGGGAGTTGCAGAACGTCGTTAGGGTCGTTGAGAGGCCTCCTCCCCATCATGTGGTGTCTCATGGGCGGAAGAGACGTAGGGCGGAGACGGTTGAGGACGATGTTCACGTCGCGGGCTGGGAGACTAGACGGGTTCTGACCACGCGGGCCGAACTGCGAGCGCGCCTACTTGGGCCGAGTTTTTTTGTGATGGCCACCGTTGTTCTCGGCTAGGCACTCACCTCTCCTACCGTGCACACGAGGGCCTGGTAAGTTTTACCGTTTCGTCGAGTTTTTGCCGTTTTTGACATTTCAGACCTGAATAGGTGTTTTGACGTTGTTTGTTTCCTCATTCCAGGAGATTGGTACCATGAGGACTTTCTCGGGCTTCTCCACTTGTCTGGGTTTCTACGACGTTCTTCGAGCCGGTACGAGGGCGTTGATAGAGAGGTCGGCTTTGGGGCCGTTGGTGACTGCTTGACGGGATATTCACAGGGCTTCGATCAGGTCAAACCTGTGTCTTATCCGGGCCATGTTGGACCGTTACTAGGACACGACGTCGTCGTTCCACATGGAGTTTGGGGAGGTCGGTGTGACCTTAGAGGATTTTGCCATGATATCGGGCCTCCCCTGTGGCGAGACGCTTGTTGAGTTTCCGGAGACACCGGAGAGAGTGTCTTCCCCTGCGGTTACGCGTTTGATTGGCAGTGCTTTGCCCGAACCCTCTGACATCACTCCTTACTTGATCGCGAACTCATATGTGAGGGATCACTTTAGGGGGAGAGCGGTGGGCTACGGTCCGGCGCCATTGGCGAGTCCGGAGGCAGAGGCTAGAGCTGACTCGCAGGAGGCGCGGTTGTGGCTGTGGTACTTCTTGGGTACCACGTACTTCGGCGATAAGGGTGAGCGCTTGTCGACCAAGTTATATCCTCTTCTTGCTGACCTCGACACTTTGGGTCAGTTTGACTGGGTTACGCCGACTCTGGCGAGTTTTACCCGGTACGTGCATGCTGCGGTGCGTCCGGAGGCGATGGGGGATGGGAGTTCTCCCGCTTTGGTTGGTCCCGGCCTCATCTTGGAGGTACGAGTGTTTTTGTAGTTTTTTTTTTGTTGAGTTTGATTTTGATTTTGATTTTGATTTGATTTTGGCAATTTTTGAAAAAAACTGGCTGATTTGTGTTTGCTGTGTTTTGTTACAGGCTTGGTTGTACGCTTACTTCATCCCTCTGCGCCCGGGGACTACCGGTGGCGTTCCTTTGACCTACCCTGCTGTGAGGGCCTGGACGGTGGCTCGGAAGAAGTCGACTAAGTCGACTTACGAGGACCGCTAGAGCATCGGTGAACGCCTCCGAGTTCTGACGTAAGTTGTTGTCTCTTATCCCTTTTGTCTTGTAGAAACAGATAGAGATAGGATGACTAGGTAGCTTAGAAAACCCCCAGTTAATTGATTGGCCCTTTTTTCGAGCGCAGTTTGTCGAGTGGCCTTGGGTGCACTACAGAGACGTGCCGGCCGCTGTCAGGGAGCGTTTGCGACCTCACAGCTCCCAGTGTTTGTACCTTAAGACGGCGATCGAGCCGATTTGGTACCTGGGCGAGCGTTTAGCTTGTCAGTGCTTTACTGAGACCTTGGTGGTGCCGGTCGACCCGCCTGGGGTGTTGTTCCAGGAGTCGACACCCGACGAGGTTGAGGAGAACCTTCACGGTCAGGGAGGTAAGGAGCTGTTGTTGCGGGAGGCCGACTATGACACCTTCCGGTTGTCGAGGCTTGCCTGGTACCCGATCGAGGTATGTTTTCCTCTGTTCTCTGTTTTCATTGCCTCTTTTTGATAGGAGGGTTTGTTACCTTCGATGTGGATCCAAATTGTAGGGGGTCGATGCATTGATGAGGGCCCAACCCCCAGTTTTCCCAGCAGAGACCACCTTTCAGGGGCCAGGGGCGAGGAGCTACAGCTGCACCTGCCAGAGCCTGCGGTCGATGAGGTGACCGACGCTGGCATGGAGTGGAGGTTGAGTGTTTTGGGGGTGAGTTTCTGATCTGAATACTCCTTCTCATTTGTGTTTTGCCTTGCGTTGTTTTGAAGGACCTTTCTGGTTGTAGGTGTCGACTGCCAGTCATCAGGCTTTGTGGCGGATGGCTAACCGGTGGAGGGCACTTGCTGGTGACCTGGCTGCGAGGGAGTCTAGGCTCGCTCAGGTACTTTTTGTAGGTTGTTTTTGTGTATTTTGTGTTGCATTTCACGTTTTTAGATCTCAATGATCTGTATTGTGTTTTGCAGGGTACTGCGGATACGTCGGAGCTTGATCGGGTCCGGGCTGAGTTGGACACAACTAGGTCGACGATCGAGGCCCAGGGGTTGGGGATCACCAGTCGGGACCAGGAGTTGAGGCGTCGAGAGGACGGGTTGTGGAGCCGAGATGCGGCGATTGCCTCTCTCAGGGCTCAGTTGGCTGCGGCGGAGTAGCTTCACGTCACGATGGAGTATGAGACGTTGGAGAGTTCTCCAGAGAGGGGCCCAAGCAGGAGGTGGTGTCTGCCTTGCCCGCGACTCCTCGTGAGATCAGGGCTGGTCCGACGGGAGGCGCTGAGTAGTTGTAGTTGTTTGCCCGTGTTTTGGACTCTTGTTTGTACATATTTACATTTTGCGTGAGGCGGTTTGTATATATGTGTTTTTTGGATTGTGGTTTATTTGTGATTTTTGGCTTTTTTGTGTTGTGTTTCGGAGAAGCGTTGTCGGCTGTTAGTTCCCCTTTGCTTCGCACTAGTTCCTACATCGTTAGTGTAGAAAACAGGCAACAGGTAGCACATACGCATAAACGTAAACACGTAAAAAAGCGTTTGATTGAAAACAAAATTAACCATGATGACTCGAAGTTAAAATTGAAATTTGAAATGATATTTTGAAAATTCCGCGACAAGTCATCACGTTTGGATTTCTCAAAAAGAATTGATTTGAAATTTGAGCAATTAACTCGTGTCTTGAATTAAATTGCATTGAAATTTGTCGGAATTGATTTGTAACTTGAAAAAATTAAAACTCAAACCGCCAGGGGTGATAGATTTTTGAGAGTGTATTTGATTTGATTTTTTTGAGATCAAGACTTGGATTTTTGAGAGCTTGAAATTTTGAAGAAAATTGACGTCTTGTTATCAATTTTCAATTTTTGTGGAAAATGCGAGAAAGCGAAATTTTTTTTCGGAATTTCGACTGTCATGGAAACGATCCGTCGCGGATCGGGGCGACTAGCCCTTCCCCCTAAAAAAGAAAGAGAAAAACTCGTATGTTTAAAGCTACGTCATGGAAACCGTGTCGGATTTCGTAAAACGCGAGAACAAGAAAATGTGAGTGTGAGAAAACACAAAACATCCTGGATAGGCCCGAAGAGGCGCGAGTTTTGTGGCGGGAGGTTTGAGGTGTCAGGAAGAAGCACAACTTGAAAGGGATAATTCAAGGTGAGAATCCTGAGGAACAACCCAAAAAGGCGCGAGTCCACCGGCGATAGAAGGGAGCTCCCCTTTTTTTCGGAAAAACGCGCTGATTGTTTTGTATAAATAAGGACGTTTGTGCTTCATTGTTTCATCATCCGAAACACGAAAAACATCTCTAAAAACCTCTCTTCTACTTCCACAAAATTATTCATGGATGCTTTCGAAAATGTGTTGCGACAATGGTGTCGGGATTTGTCGCCTCCCGAGAAGTATCAACTCATTTTCATGGGAGTTGGTCAATTGTTGGTGCTTCATCAAGTCAAGGTGGAATCCTCGTTTCCTGAAGCATGATCTCGGTTTTGGGATTCGAAACATCATGTTTTCGTTTTCCCGAAAGGCGAAATTTGTCCTCTTGCCGAAGAAGTAGGCGCCATTGGTGGATGGCCGGGTTGTACTCCGGTGCTTCCCCTGACTCGGTTGTGTTATAAGGAGAAATTCCGTTCAATGTTGGGCTTGTCGACAAGTCAAGTCAACTTTCTCCTTGCTCCTCATGGTGTGGATATGGTGGCTCTTATCAACATTTTCTCCAACCGGTTGGATGTCAATGTCTCAGAGGTGGCTAGGAGAAGGGCTCTTGCCTTTTGCCTAGTATATGCATACCTCTTTGTTGATGCTTTGAATAAGGAGGGGTCGAAATGCTATGGTAGCATGACCCTTGTGCATGTGGTTGAGCAAATGAAGTATGGTAGAGATCCATCATGGTTGGTGCTTGGCGAGATCATCCAAGCTTTGGACAAGAAGGGCTCTTGTGGAGAAGCTCCCTCGTTTGGATCTCCAAGTATCCTCCAAGTATGGCTATTGGAGAGGATAAGGTTTGTAGAGCCTCCGGCCGATTCTTCTTCTTATTTCTTCCGTCACCTTACTATAAGGAGGAAGTTGTACTCGGATAGTTTCGCATCCACCGAGGCCTATTGGACCTCAAGATTGGTGGAGGAGGGTGGTCCTCATATCCGTTGGGTGGTGCCATGGTGGCACCTGAGGTCCTTCACGGGGTTGCCCGCTCCGGTTCCTAGTTCTTGCTCTTTGATGGTGGTGGGTTTGAAAGCTTCTTCCTTCATTTATCCCGAAAGGCTTATGAGGCAAATGGGGCGTCAACATAAGGTGCCCGCTTAAGATACTCTCGTCCAAGAGAGTGTTTTTCGAAATTCCGAGCTTGTGGAGGTCTTCGAAAGATGGTGGGCCACTCGGCCGCTTTGGGAGGTACCAAACCCCGTTGCTACGACATGGGTGACTCCCGCTTATGTCAAGTGGTCAAGAGCTCAAACCTTGGAGGAGAGGTCCAAATCTCGTAAGGACGAGGTTGTTGATTTGACGTATAGAGAGGTTGGCAAGGCCAACCGTGTCTTCTTTGAGGACTTTGTTGATGGAGCTAGCCCGGATGTGATGAGGCCTCCAAAGAGGAGAAGTTCATGTTCCAAAGATGTAATGGGCCATGTACGGGCTCGCTTTGGACTGAATATGGGGTCATGCAAGAGACCGGAGACCGTCGCCGTTGTAGATCCGTTGAGGATCCGCTCCGAAGAGGAAGTTCATGGTAGGCGGGCCAACAAGAAGAACAAGGGGAAGATGTACCCCGAGGGAAAAGGCAAAGGTAGAATGGAAGAATGAAGATCTTCATTACCCATTTTATTATTATGTTGTATTAGTGTTGTGAGTTTCTATTATGTTGTACTAGCTATGTATTATGTTTTGTGCTAGTTTTACTATGTGAGGTGTCTTAGTCGACACCTTAGCTTTGACAAGTTGTAGACTTGCCGAGCTTTATTTGTTGTTGAATTTGTAATGCTTCTCATTATTATTTAAATAAGAGGATTGCTTGTGTCAAAAGAAACTGTGCACGCTTGTTTCTTCCATCAATTTCGTAAAGGCAATTCGGCTTGAACCGTCCTAAACATTGCACTTGGGAAAGTGAGATTTTGTGGAAAGGGAGTATTTTTCCCTTTCTTTTTTTTTTCTTATGAGTTGATATGGGTGATGATTTTTGATTATTGATATGGCTAAATTCGTATCACCAAATCAAAGTAAAACTATCTCAAGACTAACAAGAATAGCTAGCAGTAAGACAGGTATCGAATCCACAGGGAGGCGATAAAAGTTAAGTCTGTAAATATTTAAATTGCCTAAGGTAACCGTTTTCTGGGGTTTTGTTTTGTTTTGTTATCTAACCAACTAAATGCGAGCAATGAAAAGAGATTTAAACAATGATATTAAAAGTCTAGGATTTCCGGTTCACTAGGTCAATTATATGGGGTCTATCCACTTATAAACGAGTAGACATAATATTCAAGTGGGGACTTTTTTTTTATATATATTTTTTTTGATAAGGAAAGGAAATTAGGTTGAGTGAATCAACCAATAACATCATCGGGGATGAGAGCGATAAAAAAGTCGAAACTTGTTATTACCAAGGAAATCATAGAACAATTAAGAAAATGGAGGATTAAGACACAACTCTCAATAAGTAGTCTGAAATTTAAAAAAAAAAAAAAAAATCCAATCCCAAGAAGATGGAAAGGGAAATCTAGTGGTTACTCATCTCCCTTATACTAAAAGAATAAGAAATCTAAAAATTTTCCGACCTAAATGAATTTAGCTATAATTGAGCTTTCTTTTATATCATATCTGTAATTGGGCTTTCATTATATTATATCTACAACTGGATTATATGAATTTTCTCTTTTCCACTGATTAATACAAAAGATTAATAATAATAAATTTTACAATTAAATATCAAATTGAGTTAAATATCAACTTTTATAATTGCTACTACTCCGTATTATCATTTTCTTAAATATTTCTATCTAAAAAATCGCGCATTCACGCAGGATTTATACTAGTTGAGTTATTGAAAGATCTTGTGTTTCACACATCACTGATGTTCATTTTAGGCTTTACTGATGCATAAATTTGTTCTGTTACATAATTTATGAATTTTAAATCACAATATATACTTGAAATGCGCTCATTATTAACCTTCTAGGGTAAAGATAACCTTCATTACGTATCAGGGACATATTTAAAGGAGGGCTTTTGGGGTGTCACCGTGTCAGGTGCCTACCCTTATTACTTTACGGGATAAATACGTATATGCATTTTTAAAAGTTATACTCTATCTTAGTCGCTTATTCCTTCCCCCTTTTCTTTTTCATGTTAGTCGGATTTTCTTCCCTCTTTCCTTTTATGGAAAGATTTGTGTGGTTCAAATTGATTTGTACGCGGAGTAGAGTAGTTTATATGGTCCAAAATCATTTCCTTATTTCTTGTGCAAAATGAATGGGAAATAAATGAACGTCTAAAAGGGAGTATTAGTTAGCTAGAGTATTTCGTTGGCATAGGTGTTTGTTTGTAAGTCAACGGGACCAGATTCAAAACATGTCATTTAGGGGTGGTTAACCATTTGAGCTAGACCGAACTAGGCTGACCTGGGCGGTCCAGGTAGAGATAGGTTGGCCCATAACCGGCCTGGAGTGGAGTTTGGGCTGGGCCTGGCTGGCCTGACCTAGTGGAGGTGAACCCAGAATCGACCCGGGTTAGTCCGGAGTCTAGGCCGGGTTAAGTCGCATTTGCTCTACCCGTGCCCGACCATAGTTTTTGACGGGTCGGGTTGGGTGGGATCCAGCACAGTAGGGCCCTAAGGTTTAACCACCCCTAATATATGTCATAGTTTACTCTAATTTCCAAGTCCATTGTACAAAATTAGATGTCAAATAATTTGAAAATTGAACCTCATTCACCAATCACCAGTAACCGTCTAGTCATTTACATTTACTTAACATTACAAGTATTTTATGGAAAAATACAAAGTACACATTCTCTATTTACTAAATGAATAGGCAAAACTCTTATTTTTCCCTCCTAAATAATATTTTCTAAAATAAAGTGTAGTATTTTTAGCATATATTATCTCACAATCTTTTAATAAATTTAATATTTAAAACATTCTATATTATTTCATATTATACATAAATTTATATCCATTATTATATGATAAAAAAAACTGTATACTTTTTTTTAAAAAAAATAATTGTACATAAAAATCCATTAACTTTTAATGATAAGAAGTTGCACAAAAAATGTTAATAGTTTAAATATTTTAAAAATAACATCATTAATTTCTCGATAAAAATAAAACTTTCTTTAAAATATTTATTTCATGACTTTTTACAATTTTAAATTTTATTACTCAAATTAAAATAAAGTGATGGGAAACATAAAAAAATAAGTGAATTATCAATTTAAAATCCATAAATAATACGGAGTACACTAAAAAGTAAAATTTTATAAATACCGTGCATATATTGTACGGGATCTAAACTAGTTATTTACTACATACGAAAGACAAATGTATTAAAAAAATTGTACCCTCTTTTACCAAATTCATGTGTCCCTTCTACATAAACCTAGCAAAAAGGTTATTCTGTTTGATTTTGAATTGGGTTTTAATCGATTCGTTCGATTTAGTTTTTCGGGTTGACCTTAGTTTCAGTTGTAGTTTAATTTCGATCGAGTTCATTTCGGTTATCTCTTTTATCGATTAGTGTTAATTTGAGTCGAGTGCGATCAAAATCAGTTCAAGTGAGTTTCGTTCAGGTCGTAATTTTCTTGAAGTAATGAAGGTAAAAAAAAAAAAATACTTCGTATTGGTTTACTGTTCCTTATACTTATCGATTTAAATTAAATGTAGTAATTCAAAAGACTATTTACACTTACCTCCTAAAATTGGAGTGTTTAATGTGAGAACATGTATTTTTAAATATTTTTATAAGAACAGTAAATATTTTTAAATAATCATGTCATTCGGTTTAATTATTATCGTTTCTGATATATTCCGATCCGGGTATAATTCGATTATAATGAATTCAGTTCAATTTGATTCCGATTAGATCATATTTTAGGTACTATTTAGTTATTTCATATTATAGAGTAGTTTTCATGCGGTTATTGATAGAGTCAAAAGTGTCGAGTCAGTAAGGCCTTCTTAGGCCTAGTTTGTTTAATTTAAAGGTCGTTTTGTCGGGGTAATGAGTTAGTCTTCTCGTGTCATTGATTGTCGTGATTAATGAGCTTTAATGCATGTGTGGAGCATTGTTTTGAGAGCAGAGTCCGGAATCCCGAGCAAGAGCCTCTAGCCACACTCGTAAGCAAGTAATCAAGTGAAGACGGCTATACACGAGCTAATATAGGAGTTAACATCCCTTGTTGAAAAGCATGGAGGCTAAGTGATGAAGAGATCGTGAAAAGGAAGAACAATTTTGGAGCGGAGATCATTTCAGGACGCAGCTTGTGTCTATTAACGCAGCCTGCGCCGTATGACACAGGCCTGCGGTGGATGATGCATCCTGCGTCCTCCTCGGCCTTGAAGAATTGATCAATCATCCTTAATCATTTTGGTTGAAGCCTAAAACCATGTTTAACCTAGATGGGGGTGCAGCCCTATATATAGTTCATGTTTTAAAGACCTAAATTATCATAATATTATTGAATAATCTCAAAAACTTGTATGAGAAGAGAACTTAGTATTTGGGTGAAAGTTGTAATCTTTTGTTGGATTTTGATGTCAATCTTTCCATTTACCTTGGATTCATCTATGGTTATGGAAGGCTAGACCTTTTTACTTGGTGTAATTTGGAATTATGTACTTAATTTAAGCTTTGTAAGAACATCCTTAATCTTTCTTCAATAATCATTTCATTTCCTTTTGTTTACTTGTTTATGTTGAATGTTTGTGTGTTGGGAGTAGCTAACCTTGCATATTACTCATTGAACTATTGCAATTTTTAGTATTGTGTTCACATCTCTAGAAATATATGAAGCAAACTTGTTTTGTTACGAATTTGTTGTAAAGTTTGTAACTTTATGAGTAAGGTTTGAAAGTTAGTCTTGGGTTAGTTGGTTTAAGCTCTCACAAGTTAATCCTAGCTCTTTCATTTGGCTTTGTTCTTAATGCTCTTATGTGCTATCCTTTGTGTGGTGTTCATTTGGGAGAATATATGAGTAGAATTGTTTTCTTCTAGTTTAGGAAGGAAATTGTTACCATCTTATGAAAGTAGTATTAGGTAGTTATTGAAGAAAGAAAAGGGGGTGTCTTTGTGGCTTTAGGAGTAGTGCTTGACCAAGTTACACCAAGTTTTCTACCTTATATTGAATCTTGCATACAAGTTGTTTGTTGAATTGTCTCAATAAGAAATCTCCATTTTTACTCAATTTCCATGTTTGTTTCCAAACCCATGCCTTTCCCATTTGTACGTGTTTCCTACTAGTTGAACATTGTTAATATCTATTGTTTGTGATTAGTTCCATTTGTTAAGTTTAAATTGTCATTAGGGTCTTAATTAGTAGTAGAGTCTTACTTAGTGCCTTAAGTAGTTTACCATTCAAGTTTTAGTTTTTAGACCTTCTATTGGGTTCGACCCTTACTTATGCTATACTACTATTCTTAATTGCATATATAGTGTAAAGTTGAGTTTGGCTTTATAAATTGTTAATTTGATAGTTAATTCTAGTTATTACGACAACCTAGTTTTTACATATTAGTTATCAATTCAGTCATTCAATATTTTGTACTAACTAGTATTGGTGCCCGGTTTCGCCCGGGCTACCTTTATTTAGCATCAAAATTTATTTTAATTAAATAAAACTACTTTAAATTGCATAACTCATAAACATATTATTAATATATTTTTCTAGGACATATCTTAAAATTACGATGAAATAAATTATGAGACAAATTCACTACTCCCGCTATTAATATTTTACTGAAATTAATTGGTTAGCTAAATGTTCATATATAATGTAACACCCCCATATACCAAGGAGACTTAACAAGACCTTCCCTAGCATATAAGGGCGTTACCATCTCGGTCGCCCGAGGTTAGTAATCATCAAAAGTCGATAAAAGAACAATTAAAGTTTATTACAATCTTAAACAAAACCACTGATATAAAATATGCAACTCAACACTACTATGTGAACTACTCTTGTTGTGACTCGTGAAAGACTCATCCCGCCAAGACTCCAGCTACCATCCAATATATCACCTGCTAAGACGGACTGCTCACTATAAGGGATCACGGTAGACACAACAGAAACAACAAGAAGACAAACCACACAAGGTCGGTACTGAGGAAAGACACAACAACAACAACAACAAACACACTACCGACACAACCAAGCACACACACAAGCCACAACTACTCCCACCAATCACCGTCACTGACTGTCCACGGACCAGCCCTGCCAGTGGGGGACCGTAACCGTACCCACCAAATCCCCGCTCATCATACAGAGCGAATAACCCAAGTTTCCTTAATGTGCACATCGCCTCCTGTGGCGGGTTCCACAGAGGGCGAACCAAGGGCGTGAAGCCACTCCCACAAGTGACTACACTCAGCCAGGGACGCGCCCCGAATATCACAGACAGTTATACAACAACAATCAACAATATAAAATCATCCACCGCCTAACAACTAACAACACAATCAACCTTTATTCATAATCCGACAACCATACTGACACAACAGCAACCAAACCACATCACAAGACAACTAGACAAGCAACAGTACTGAGTAGGTGAACCTACCTTTAGCCAACCACAGCGATTCCATGTCCAAACATACGACATCGACCAAGCAAGCAAAACACCTATACAAATAGTACAATAATCCATCACAACCACTGCAACCCTAACTGAAAACGACAACGACAATGATGATGATGACGATGACATACCTGCGCATCGCTATCCGGCGTCAAAACCGCTACCCGAGGCAAGCAATCTATCCCCAAGGCATAAGCACCCTTAAAGGCTCCAAGGGAAGGGATTGTGGTGAAGGAAAAGAGGAAAGGCGATATCTAGGTTTGGAGGAAGGAGGCGGAAATGATTTACGATTCTATCAAAACACGATTATGAAACCCCGCTGAAAAGATGCCACTCGATCGAGTAGCCAACTTACTCGAACGAGTGACCCCTACTCGATCGAGTCCCCCATCCACTCGATCGGGTGGCCTCGACTAGATCGAGTACCACATCCCCAAAGCTAACCACGACACAAGACATCTCCCGCAAGGTTTCCCAAGGACCAAAACATGTCACTAAGGTCGGTCAACGTCAGTCAACTGGTCCCTAAAAGGACGGGTATTACAGTCTTCCTCCCTTAAAAATAACTTCGTCCCCGAAGTTCGACTCATCCTCTCCCGAACCGCACGACCAAGAACTAAAGTCAACATCCCCGTTTACCCGACACAGGTCAACAAAACTGTTTAGAAATATCATCCCACTACGTATGTCTATCAAACATCATCATCGTCAACCATCTAACACACGTCACACACTCAAACCTCAACAACTACTATCTTCCTTTTGAGCTACTGAACACATATCACACACCAATACGATCAACTCGACTAACACTTATACTACTACATCAAATTACTCAGACATGTACCAACACGATTGTGAGATTATACTTTCATTCATCACCGGTCAACAACTACCACTTACCAAAACACACAACCCAACTGATTTTTCACAAGTTCACCACAATACATATTTCATTATACTTGGCTACCCTAACCTTACAACACAATTCCGCTAAAATTGTTAAAGTCTCAAGTCATCATATCGATTTAACTACCGAAATAAAGTATACAACATGCTATGTCATTCGACAATTGTTATAAATCCTTACTCAAACGCATTACAACCACCATGAAGCTACCAAGACATACATATGAAACTATAAAATAACACACATATGAAACTATTGAAGCAATTATTCACATACTTTAAAATACCACAAAATACCGTAACATTGTTATAATTACATCATTTTTCTTTTGCGACATTACTCTTCCCTTCTAAAAAGGAACTTCGTCCCCGAAGTTCACCATCAAATGACTTCCCTGGCCCTCAGACCGACACAAACAGCACGACTTTGACATTACTCATTAACCACCAAAACAACATTGATTTACACGCACACTACTTACTAACAGAAATTACGTGATTACGTACTGTAACAAACCACTGAAATTACGTACTACATCATGGATACATACATTGTAACAAACTAGCAGCGAGCCAATAATTATATTATACGACCATACTGAACAAGTGAGAACATTATAAACATAATATTCGATTCATCGAATTTGATCGCATACCTTTACTAAGTGGCACAAATAACCCTTAAAACTGAGGAAAATGATTAAAACCCATACTCAACTCATGGCAGAAACAACACTTCCTTGACATTACTTAACCATAACTCACAAGATATAGATATATATGTATACAAATACGAACTTAAACAACATCACTTGCACACTAAGTTTCTACAACAACATGTCCTATCGTTCCGACGCACCTATATTGTATAAACTTTACTCTTAACTCAATCACAAGCCAGTATATGACCAACGGTGAAGCTAAAACATGTTACTAAACACCAACAATAAATGTTAAATGTAAAATTATCCAAAAATATGATTATTGGAACAATTCTAAAATCGAAAATTGCCTGTAACAGTGACACTCGATCGAGTTGGTCAGGCACTCGATCGAGTTGGCCCTACTCGATCGAGTTCATCAGCTACTCGATCGAGTAGCTCGAGATCAGAATACTCCTCCAACGACACACCTGCAGCTACTCGATCGAGTGAGGGGCACTCGACCGAGTGGCCACAGGTCGAAAAGTCCCCTGAACATCAAAGATAAGGCATATAACTACATAAATACGAGTTGGAATACCAGCCCGACCCCCAAATCCTGCATACAAGTCTAACAGTATTCAAAATACGGCCTTATGGCCAACCATACAAACCGAACATCCAAGAAAGTACCAACTTAAACCAAAATAAAATCCACAACCAATCATGAAACATAAGAAAAGAAATGGAGTATATCACTGCTGCTGCTGCTCGTCCATCACCGCATCACCACCACCACCTCCATAAGTACCTGCTCCAGTCGCGTCCTGACCCGCACCACCACCAACACCAGCACCTGATCTCATCTGCCAAGGGGCCAAATAACCATAAGGGTACGACTGAGGCTCTCCCCAAGTAGACATATCCACACCATAAGAGTGG
Organism: Silene latifolia; assembly: GCF_048544455.1. NCBI lineage: Eukaryota > Viridiplantae > Streptophyta > Magnoliopsida > Caryophyllales > Caryophyllaceae > Silene > Silene latifolia. Next base: position 103,266,291 of record NC_133529.1, on the reverse strand, counting down.
AAAACCCCACTGCTGTCCCCGACTCCTCTCCACCAAACCGGCTGAGGTCCCGTGGTCCCATGCCCTTGAACATAAGCCATCTCATGCAAGTTCCGGAGTGTCAGGGTAGAAGATACTCTCTCTGAAAGGTAGCTCTCACGCACCTATAGGCTATCAAAAGAAGGGTAGCCAGGGAACTGTTACTGTGGTGGCACTGGCTGCTCCGGCTGCATTGGCTGAGTCTCAGCCACCCTCTCCCTTACTCTGCGTGGCCCTCTCCCTACTCTAGGTCGGTCCTCCTCAGCTCTCACGTTCTCCCCCTTCCTCAACTCGAGCATAACCTGTAGGATCTTCGGGTCAATGAGGTACGTCTGCACCGGTGGACGCCCCACCTCCTCCTCATCGTTAGAATCGGCAGCTATAACTGCCGGTGGTAAAGGCTTAGTCGCCGGTAGGTGCTCAGGAGCTGGTATCCGCATCCAACTCATACCCCATACTCTCCATGCCAAACTCCCATCCGCTAAAGTTCTCAACCATTTTTGGTCGAGGAAGTAGTCGCGGTCCAAGGTAGGTACTGTGGTGGTCAAAGGAGTGTAGGCCGAGGAGGCCTCAAGGATGTCAACCTCTCTGTTAGACGTGTCGCAATGGCACCACAACTCAGAAATCTGGTGTCAGACGAGGCCAACAGAGCTAGACTGGCACAAAGAAAGGCAAGGGCACTAAAGGTGACATGCTGTGACCGGGTGGGGTTAAAATAAGACATCAAGAGCATCAACTCATGTGAGTTCAACTTACTCACATCCTTCCTCTCGTAGAGCAGACACGTCAAGGCACGAAGAAAGATCTTCAAAGTGACATGTTGAACGTCATTAATCAACATGTTACTCGAAGTAGGAGTTGATTTACTGGTAAGGCACGTCATGAGGCTACTAACCCCACACTCAGAAGGAATATCACGGAGGGCTCCCTTGGCAGGCTTAGCCAAGCCAAGGTGGGTCGCAAACATATCCATAGTCAACAGAAAACTCGTGTTCATAAGGCGAAACTCCACGTTTTCACACCGCGTCGTATTTAAACGAACTCATGAACTCAAGGGTAAAAAAGGCATAAGAAGGTTTCCTGAGACGGTATAGACCTAATATCCCCATGGTCTCAAAAATGTGTCTGACATCGGTCTCAATCCCTAAGTCAGTCAAGAGGACGGTGTCTATACATCGGATAGGTCTCATCTTCCGCTGCTGTAAGACTACAAAATTACCACTTTGGGTAAAATCAACAAAGACAACGAATGGGTATTCGAGTACTGCCGGGACTACCGGTCCATTCCCCTCTCCTACCTCGGGCTCAAAAGCCCTTCCCCTTTTGCTCTGTCGGGTCCCCACTGTTGGTCTTGGCATCTGTTTCAACATATAACTTAAATACACCAACCACATATACTTGGAAAACATGTAAGACAACCATGTATGTTCATGTAAAAGAGCTACTAATTACACACTTCCACCAACAACCAGAAATCATGAGCATAAGCTCTAAATTTTATTCTCAGACGGTCTCACAGTTGTAAAGATTTTGACATATTTAGCATGAATTAACATAACTACTACTACTTTTAGGACGCAAATCTTCAAAACATCCTCATATATAAACCAATTTCACAACAACATGAGACGAATTTCAGTTTGGGGCACTTTTAAGACGGAATTTTAAGACAAATTTTTGAGTGAAAATCACAAAAATCAATCCTAAACATGATATATATGACATAGATTACCCAATTTTCATCCTTTTACACACAAAAGACAACCAAAAATCAATCCAAAATTTAAAACCCTAGAAAAGACGAGTCACTCAAACCCCTATTTTGATCCGATTTTTGGATAGTTATCAACAATAATCATCGAAGGAAAGTATCTAGGTCATATTGTAACAATTAGAAGCAAGATTTAATTCATATAAATCGATTTTCCAACAATTTTCCAACATCCTATATGTGTCTAACTAATTAAAAACATCAAAATAGGATAAACATTCATACCTTAACTGATTAGCAAGTAAGAAGGAACGAATTAAGCAAAGAAATCACCAAATCCAAGCACCAAACCAACAAGAATCAAAGGGTTTTGAGAGAGATTAGGAATTAGGGTTTGCGAAATAGAAGAAGGAATGAGAAGAAAGAACAAAGGAAAGGGTATATGAACCCGCAATTCCCCGGGTACTGTAGCACTTTACTCGATCGAGTAAGTATGTTACTCGATCGAGTGGCCTCCACTCGATCGAGTTGGAGCTACTCGGTCGAATTTTCGTAGGAAATTCTAACTTTCTCGACATTATAGCTTCCTAACTAGATCGAATGAGGTCAACTTGGTCTAGTAGGCACTCCTACTCGGTCAAGTAAGGTTAGGTATATGATCGAATATATATATATATATATATATAAGACTAACTAAAGATTCCTGCAAAATAGCAACGCGTGTCGATTCCAAAGATGAATTCGAATATCAGCACTGGTTAATGTATTCATTCACATCGTATCACTACTACACAAGTACAACGTATCAATCCAACCAATACATTACTTCGCTCAACTTTTCATTTTTTATTCCATGACGACCATTACGCAATCATATGATTAAACTTTCAGCTTTCTCATGCATACTCGTAACATGTTTCTTTTGTTTATAAGCATACAATTACAATCATAACAAAATAACTTTTAAGCACATCATTCTAATCCTTCATATAACATTCAACCCTTCTTTGACTTTCAAGCTTTCTACAATCTAACTTTTCACAACTATCAACAAATAGCATACTCAACTCAATTACACCATCTTGCGGAAGCATTCAAACATTTATCTATCACGTTTATTTTCATACTCTTTTGATGACTGTTACAACAACTTATAACTTACTATCTATCACCATTGCTACCACATACAAGGCTCACAAATCTTTACATCAATTACCAATATCAACCATTTAGAACTAGCATCACCGACTCTACATCATGCACTCCATTTCGTATTGCAAACACATCACCACTTCCATGACTACCCAGCTATAGATTTTCACAGTTCTAATCACAACTATACGCATTTAGCACCCATAAGACGCCGCTATAAACATCTCTGCATCACTACCATACACACTAGGCACATAATTCCCGGCTCAATATCCCTTTAACCAGTGACTGGCTTAAGCATAATGGGGCCATGATTTTGAAATGAGGGCGCCTACTCACCCAAAATATAGCATCAGCTGGGGCTCCCAATATACATACATCAGGTTCATTTTATTAGACTCACTACATTCATTAGGCTCATTTGTTACAGGTTCCAAAATCGTCGCTCTGATACCACTTTGTAACACTCCCATAAACCAAGGAGCCTTAACAAGACCTTCCCTAGCATATAAGGGCGTTACCATCTCGGTTGCCTGAGGTTATTAATCATTAAAAGTCGATAAAAGAACAATTACAGTTTATTACAAGCTTAAACAAAACTACTGATATAAAAGATGCAACTTAACACTACTATGTGAACTACTCTTGTCGTGACTCGTGAAGGACTCATCCCGCCAAGACTCCAACTACCATCCAATATATCACCTGCTAAGATGGACTGCTCACCATAAGGGATCATGGCAGACACAACAGAAACAACAAGAAAACAAACCACACAAGGTCAGTACTGAGGAAAGACACAACAACAACAACAAACACACTACCGACACAACTAAGCACACACACAAGCCACAACTACTCCCACCAATCACCGTCACCGACTGTCCACTGGACCAGCCCTACCAGTGGGGGGCCGCAGCCGTACCCACCAAATCCTCGCTCATCATACAGAGCAAATAACCCAAGTTTCCTTAATGTACACATCCCCTCCTGTGGCGGGTTCCACAGAGGGCGAACCAAGGGCATGAAGCCACTCCCGCAAGTGACTCCACTCAACCAGGGATGTGCCCCGAATATCACAGACAGTTATACAACAACAATCAACAATATAAAATCATCCGTCGTCTAACAACTAACAACACAATCAACCTTTAATCACAATCCGACAACCATACTGACAGAATAGCAACCAAACCACATCACAAGACAACTAAACAACCAACAGTACTGAGTAGGCGAACCTACCTTTAGCCAACCGCAGCGATTCCATCTCCAAACATACGACATCGACCAAGCAAGCAAAACACCTATACAAACAGTACAATAATCCATCACAACCACTGCAACCTTAACTGAAAACGACAACGACAATGATGATGATGACGATGACATACCTACGCATCGCTATCCGGCATCAAGACCGCTACCCGACGCAAGCAATCTATCCCCAAGGCATAAGCACCCTCAAAGGCTCCAAGGGAAGGGATTATGGTGAAGAGAAAGAGGAAAGGCGACATCTAGGTTTGGAGGAAGGAGGCAGAAATGATTTGCGATTCTATCAAAACACGATTATAAAACCCCGCTGAAAAGACGCCACTCGATCGAGTAGCCAACTTACTCGATCGAGTGACTCCTACTCGATCGAGTCCCCCATCCACTCGATCGAGTGGCCTCGACTAGATCGAGTACCACATCCCCAAAGCTAACCACGACACAAGACATCTCCCGCAAGGTTTCCCAAGGACCAAACATGTCACTAAGGTCGGTCAACGTCAGTCAACGGGTCCCTAAAAGGACGGGTATTACATATAATTTCTTTTATTGTTAGTATTGTTACTTTTATTACATTCGTTATTACTACGGTTACTTTCACTATCCTCGCTGTAAATATTGCTACTTTCACTATAGCCGCTTTAATATTGATAATTTCAATACTCCCGTTGTTACTTCTGTTACTTTCACTACTCCGCTCGCTGCTAATATTGTTACTTTGACTATTCAAATGATTGATTTCTATCATATTACTATATCCAATGTTACTACAATTCTTTTCAATACAAACAGAATTACTTATATTATTTAGGCATATACAAGTTTAAGAGACTTTTATATTTATATAAATATACTACATATATGCATGCCCGGCTACGCCCAGGCTACCTTTATTTACAATTTAAATTTTATTTTCTATGAAATATGATACGCTAAACTTGGCTAATACATACATTTATAATTTATATCTTGAAATTATGATGAGATGTAAAAATCATCAACAAATTATGAGACACGTTCACCACTCCCGTCCCGCTGTTAATATTATTACTTTCACTACATCCCTTGCTAATACTATTTTTTCGGTTACTGTTGTTTGTTTAACTACTCCTGTTATTTTTACGGTTAACCCGTTAGTTTGTCAAACTCATATATTTAAATAAAATTAGTATTTTCTTAAAATCGAATTATTAGTTAATTTTTCATACTCTCTCCGTTGTTCCTATGTTACTTTCATTACATGTGTTGTGACTGCTATTACTTTCACTTCTCCCGCAGACATTATTTTTTTTTCACTACTCCCGCATTTATTATGGCTTTCACTACTCCCGCTGCTATTATTGTTGCTTTTACTACTCACAATGCGTCGATTAGCTTACCAATCGATTCAACAAATATAATATTATTAGATTTATATATTTAAATTAGAATGTTATTAAAGAGCAATCATTATTTTTTACTAATTAAATTACAAATTTAATGAATTATGAAATATTATATTTTTTTGAAATCTAGATTGATTTATTTACCTTTTAATTGTTTCCAAAATATAACATATTTATATTATATTTGTGTATGTTAAATAACTAACATATTTATACTAATTAATAACATTAGTGGGGCATGTTTATTTTAAGAAAACTTAGCATATTCTGGTATTCTCTAAATTTATATTTCAACCAAAACTATAAAATATTTACATTAAGTCCCTTGTCCAGGTCCATCATACAGTGCTATGATTAAAAACTATATAGTATATTTAATTTGTATAGATTCATTTAATTACATTAGAGTCCCTTAATTTTTGAAATTAATATATGGTATTGATTTTAGCTTACGGATTTATTTTGACAAGTCTAATGGTACGTAGAGTCCATTGAAACTAAAGTCACACTAGAACTCTACAACGATAATATTCATTTGATTAACACGCGGTTTCATATGCTTATTGTTTTTCGTTATGACATCAACACTCGTAAACTATTTGATTAAAGTTGAAACTAATTAAACTATTTGATTAAAGTTGAAACTAATTAAGTGTAACTAACCGATTGTAATTACGTGTAACACTTTTTTGATGCTGAACTACAAGTGACTTTCGTTAGTCTTTGTAAATGATAATGATTTATGAATAATAGAAACAAACAAAACAGAGACTGTCACGCAGAGGTGAACCTAGAAACAAAATTTTTGGATAACGAATTTTGTTCATGTTGTTTTATATTTATGATAAGGTTCATATTTCAGAAATTTGGAATAGCAAAAGTCGATAATCTCAAACATTTTTCGGAAATTTGGGGTAGCGAGTACTACCCTTTACTACTAACTAGGTTCCCTCATAGTCACGAACAGTATACGCATTGCTACTAAATAATGTAGGGCATCTTTCACTAATATGAACATGTGAAAATTTTTTTAGCTATTAAAAAACATGCAGTTCACACGATTTTGCTCAGCCCTAGCGATAATGCATGAGATAGTGTTCATGGTCAAATCCAAGACATAAATCTCCAAATAAAGAAGATGTGAATCTACTAATCAAATTGACTAGACCCTACCTTGCTTAATTATGTTTTGAGATATGATGTTATGAGAATCATGCCTTATGCCACCCATATATTTTAGATATTATTATTCTAGATATTTATTAATTTGATTACACGCATAACTAATTTAATTGAAATACTATTTCCACCATTTCATTCATTTAAGTTTGAAAGTTACACAGTAATTATCAGCTAGTGATATTTAAATGTCATATATACTCATTTTGTTTCAACGGTTATTTGGTTATTTTAATTAATGTTACTTACATAATTTTTGACTAAACTTTTGCCATGGTGGTATGGAAATAAGGTCCCCGTGTTTTCGACATAGGGATCAAGGTTGTTTCACATTGACCCGTGAACACTTAGATCAACTAATAAAGAGTTTTTCTAGCTTAATCAGATATTGAGTTCAAAATGTGATAATGCAGACATGCAGCATTATTAAAACTAATATAAGTGCGAGTTTACTACTTTTATACTCCTATTCGTCTTGAATCGGAGAAAACTTGATGTTATACATAAACAATAAATCTCCCTTGTGATGGGTATATCCGTCATGCGAAGCATACGACAGTCAAGTATCTCTCACTTCTGTAGATAAGATAAGTCTAGGGAATCACAAAGTATTTGTCTTTAACTGCTCAAGTGGGTAATATTTAACCCGTCACAAGCTTGTTACGGATATATCCGTCACAAATATGAATTTGTGATACACAAAAAATGCAAGTCTTTGAAATACTCCGTACCAACTATAATGTAATATGAGAGAATAAGTTGGATTCTCAAAAATTGTTTGGTATTTGGTTATTGTGTAGGAAGTCATAAGTAGAGCACAATGTAGCATGTCACTTGGCCAGTTGGCAATAACACCAATTTTAGACATGCCTAATTTTTGGTTTCTATTAAATTGAGCCAGTTTTAAAAGTCCGATCAATGTACTACTATAGTAGTTCGCCGTAAGGTCTTTGTCTTAATATACCCACTCTTATAAGTTGATCACGACAACATCTGCGTGAGAATCCCCTTATGCCATATTTTTCAAATATTTGTTAGAATAGATATTTATTAATTTGATTACACGCATGGATAATTTTTTTTTTCTTGATGAAATGGGGCGATAAATCCCCCTACTACTAAGAGAATAAAAATTCTCTTAGTTTTCCCTCCAAAAAGCATCTAGCTAAATAAGGTAACAAGTAAATTTTGTTTTTATTACATTATTAGCTTTTCAATTAATATATTCTTATAATTAAACTATAATATTTGAATTAAAATTCATATTTATGACTTTTTCATTAAAATCCATAATTTATTATGCAATTATTTTCATTTTCATAAATATTATTCTTTATCAGTTACCCTCTAAAATTACGCAAACCTACTTCTTATGCAGTCTTTAACATAATTATTGTCATCACTTACACCTTAAAATTACGTAAATCTGTTTCTTATATTATCCTTCATCAGTTACACTCGAAATATGGTGTATATTTTAAAGGACGTAACAATTCTAATGTATTTTTTTAATTAAAATAAATATATTAGTCTACTTATTCGTAAATCGTCTTTTTAAGTGCGTGGTATACTGTTTTTACCTGTTTTTTTATAAGGTTTATATGCGTTTTAATTAGATTACATTTTTACATCACTTAATTTTAATTTAATGTCATAAATTAGTTTCTTGCAATTAATGATATAGCATTATAGAGTTAATTTTTGTAGTAAAGTAATATAAAAATGGTTTAAGACAAAAATAAATAAACTTTCATTTTCTACCTCTTACTAAGATTATATTAGTACATTATAACATTAAAGATACAGTTAATTTATGCAATTAAGTTAATGAGAATGTCTCTTTATAAAACAAAACTAAAAAATACCGTGCTGTAACACGGGGATCTACACTAGTTAAATAGAAACTACGAAGTTACAAGAGTATATTAGGGGGCGGGTTAGGGGATAAAGCTACAATAGCAGAATCAATTTTACAAAACGAGTCAACAAAGCTCGGTACAGTATTCCACCAAAAGTTTCGCATGGCTAATTTAACATATAATTGTGACCTACAAACTACCTCTTTTGACACAAAAATGTAAGTTAAATAATTAACAATGGCTAAAATTATTAACCAAAATTTATTGCTGCTACTCGAAAAGCTTTAAAATCGCGATTTTAGTAAAGAAACTAAACTGTAAGAAGACCTTTTGCTACCCAAAAGTTTCGTTTCTGGTGATGTCTCTACAGCTGTGGTATAATATTTTTTTCCGATATTGTGATAAGCAAAGGAACCCTATATCTCTTACACAGTAATACTCCCTCTGTCTCGGTTATTTGTTGTCCTTTGGTTTTGGCACAAAGACCAAGGAAAGGGTAGGGGGCCAATTACTAAATGACAAGTGGAATAAATAGAGTGGAAATGATCAAATTACTCACCAAATCCATTCTTAAAATAGAAAGGACAACAAACGACTGAAATATCCCAAAATGGAAAAGGACAACAAATGATCGGAACAGAGGGAGTATATGCTAAAAGAGCCTCTACTTTTTCGATTTGAGACTATTTTCATTATATTTAAGTGTCACAATTCACAAATTTTTCTTTCGTTTAAGCACCAATGTAGACTACTTGGAAACCTATCTACATTGATACTCTTACGAATTACTGTCTCGGTTATTTGTTGTCCTTTTTTATTTTGAAATGTCTTAGTCATTTGTTATTCTTTCTATTTTAAGAATAAACTTAATAAGTGTAAGTTGATCATTCTCATTAAATTTGTTCCACTTGTCATTTAGTTATTGGTTCTCTCCTCTTTCTTTGTTTTTGTGCCAAAAGTAAAGGACAATAATTGACGGGGAGGGAGGGAGTATGATAGAGTATTTAGGTCCTGTTCTTTTGGACTTAAAGTCACTTAATTTCAGTTCAGTTAAGATCCTATAAGTTCGATTCGATTCGATTCGAGATCCTATAAGTTCGATTCGAGATCCTATAAGTTTAGTTCGATTCGGATCCTATAAGTTCGATTCGATTCGATCCAATAAGTTCGATTCGATTCGAGATCCTATAAGTTCGATTCGAAAAAATTCAGATCCTATAAATTTAGTTCAGAAAAGCTATATACGGAGTATTATTTTTAAAGACCAATACAAAAACATTTGACATTAATTATTCGATACATACATTATTATTTTAAAAAAAATCACTCCTCTCATTAATAGTTTCAGCGTCACAATAGATTTGGACATGTTCGATAAAAAGTGGAATAAGGCCATGTATTAGGTACGAAACAACATAGTCAAAAACATTTGGCGAGGTAATGGATCCGTTGTGAGTGATAGTGAAGATGAAAGTGATGAGGATTATGATAATATGGAAATAAATGGTTAGAAAAAAAGATATAATATGTGATTTATTTGTTATCGTAATGTAATCGTAGTATAATGTATGAACAAACCAATGCATATAAAGCGGAAAAATGTTATTATTTTACCTTGTGTTTAGACTATAATTTTTTTTATCAACGTTCTCTCTTGGCAAGTAATAATCTATAATTTTTTTTATCAACGTTCTCTCTTGGCAAGTAATAATAATAATAATAATAATAATAATAATAATAATAATAATAATAATAATAATAATAATAATAATAATAATAATAATACGGAGTAATAGTTAAGTTAAATAAAATAAAATAAAATAAAGTTAAGTTCGGCTCCTATAAGTTCAGTTCAAAAAAGTTCAGATCTTATAAGTTCAGTTCAGTTTAGATCCTATAAGTTCAGTTCAGATCCTATAAGTTCAGTTTAGTTCAAATCCTATAAGTTCGAATCGATTCGAGATCCTATAAGTTGATTCGAATCCTATAAGTTCGATTCGATTCGATTCGAATCCTATAAATTGATTCGATTAAATCAAATTCGTTTGATCCAAAAAAAAAAATGCCTTACAAAGACATGTTGAGTGAAACTCGACAAGTTAGGTAACACGCGCTTTAAATTCATATGCTTATCCGATCATTGGTTTTTCGTTATGACATCAACACTCAGAAACTAATTTATTAAATTAAAGTTGAAACTAGTTCAGAGTGACTAAGTGAAGCAAGTTGGGTTAATCTTTGTATACGATATAATAATAGAAACAAATAAAATAGAAATGCGCTAGGGCGACACCGGGTGTTACCGAAACTCGATAACACCGTAATTAAAAATAAAAAAAATGAAAATTTTTAAAAAATATTTTATTTTACCATCAAACTGTAAGTGCTAGGGCGACACCCGGTATTACCGAATTTGAGTAACACCCTATTAAAATAATAAAAATAATGTAAAGATAATTTCAACATCTAGATTTTGCGCCAAAAGCTCTAAGGGTGAATATGTAATTAAACTATATATTTATAAATTATGGTAGAAGTTTGAAGACACAATAAGTAATTATTCAAACGATATTGATAATTATAGAAATAATCAAACACATTATCATTCACGATTTCACGAGTCACGATTAGTGAAATTCGGGGTATGTGATTAATATAATTTACAGCTTAGTTGGTAGATTATTAGGACTTCATGCAATTGCTAATGACCACAATTCAAGCAAATAATGAACTAGTAATGTAAGAAGAACCACGCCATATTCATACTGCAAGATGTCATACATATTCATAGTTCACCCACTGACATTCATACTTAAATTAGTGCACCATATCAATTTTGTTTTGCAAATTGATTTTCGAAGTAAGGATACCGCGCCATTGATGACTCCAAATAGATCTAGAGGAAATTAACATAAATATAAAATCCAATTTAATTAGGCTCCTTATTTTTAGTATTCAGTTATGTAAATCTAGCTTGACATAAATTTCCAGTAATACCCTTTTGTATATTAATAAATTTCAGATTTTAAAACTTAAAAAAAACCATAAATATGAAGTAAATTACGAAGATGCCATGGGTGTTACATAAGTTGAGTAACACCGAGTGTCGCTATCTCATTTTCCCATAATACTTGGCCTCACTTATATTTTGGCCATGTATATTATGAACATACATGAATAATAGAAATGTATATTTACGGCTATTGAACAATGTCTCTGTCACTATTATGAACATGTGCTAAAAATATAATAATGTATTTCTAGCAATAAAAAAACATGCACTTCACACGGTTTACTTCCATAATTTCACTATAAATACCTTTGCTTTATTGCACCATAATTCATATCATAAAAATAACTAGCAATCGACATTTTATCCACAAAAAACAATGATTTCTGTAGGCATTCCCATCATAGTAGTCTTTATTAGCATACTACTAACTTCATGGAGCTCTCTTAAGAAACTATTCAAACAACCAAAAATATTAACCTCAAAATTAACAAAGAAATTAGATACCAATGTTTCACATTTACCTCCTAGTCCACCAAAATTACCCATCATAGGTCACCTCCACTTGGTAGGGAGCTTACCACATCGTAGTTTCCAAACCCTAGCCAAGAAATATGGTCCTATTATGCACCTTAAACTAGGTTCCATGCCTGTTATCGTGGTTTCATCACCCGATATGGCGGAACGCCTTCTTAGAAACCATGATGTCCTTTGTGCAAAGAGACCCATGTCCGATGTCTCTCATGACCTTTCATATGGGTCAAAGGGGGTCATATTTACCCCATATAGCGCATATTGGCGAAACGTTAGGAAATTGTGTGTGATGGAGCTTTTAAGTGCTTCTAAAATAAGATCATTTGCATGGTTAAGGAAGGAAGAGATTGCGAAACTAGTGTGCTCGCTTAAGAATGCTTCGGAGGCTAATCAGCCTATTGAAGTTGGAGCGAGTGTGGGTGGTGTTTTAGAAGAGTTGATATATCGAATGTTGTATGGAAGTCCTAAAGAGGACTTGGCTCTTAGGTCTGTTGTCCTTGAGGCCTTGAGACTTTCCGGCACCCTCAATATTTCCGACTACCTAACTTTTCTAGCTCCCTTCGACATTCAGGTTTGTTTCATTTAAACGAATTTTAATTGTCTCATTTCTATCTATAATAAATTACTCATTCCAATTATATTGGGTTTACTATAAGAGTATATGCATATATCACATGTTAATGATGTATTTTGAGGTTTATAGATTTCCTCCAATAATATATTTATCATACGTATAATTTTTCATATTTAAAAGTTTCTCACTTCAATTAGCTAGAATTTCTTGTTTCATAAAGCATTCCCTTCGCCCCATTAGTTTAACCTTTAATTAAAATGCTCGTCGGTCCTCAAAAAAAAAAAATGCTCGTCGACTTAATTTGACATCGATGTATATTTCAGGGCCTTAAACGGCGAATCAAAAAGCTTATGGTAACCGTGGACGATGTGTTAGAGAAGATTATCAGCAACCACGAAGACGAAGCTAAAAGGGAACAACGAACTCACAAAGATTTAGTAGATGTTATGGTATCAATAATGAAAAATAACAATTGCCCTAGTAATGGACCGTCATATACAATTGAGAGGGATAATATTAAAGCCATTCTTATCGATTTAGTCGTACCGGCAATCGATAGTGCTACTAACATCGTAAGATGGGCACTTGCATCTCTTTTAAAACACCCACACAAAATGAAAATACTACAAAAAGAAATAGAAAGTGTGGTGGGTATGAATAGAATTGTTGAAGAAACAGATATACCTAAATTTCGTTACTTAGATTTAGTAATTAAAGAAATATTTAGGTTATATCCTATAATATTTGCTCCACATGAGGCCATAGAAGAATTTTCATTTGATGGGTACAAAATTCCCAAAGGTTCACAAATATTTTTAAATTCATGGGCAATTGGTAGAGACCCGAGTATATGGTCAGATAATTGTCAAGAGTTCCACCCTGAGAGGTTTATAGACAATGATATTGATACGATTAGTGGACAAGATTTCCGACTAGCTCCGTTTGGATTCGGTCGAAGGAGATGTCCGGGAACACTTCTTGGTTTATTGAATGTCAAGTTGTTGTTATCTCAGTTGGTTCATTGTTTTGACTGGACGATGGCTGATGGTAAATCCCCACAAGGTTTAGTGATGAAGGAGAAGTTTGGACTTGTTATGTCCATGGCTAATGAATTGGTGTTGATCCCCAAATACCGCCTCAATAATGTTTAAAAACATATTTATTTTTCATTTAGCTTATCTCAATAATGTATTTGTCAATTTGTTATAGTTTCATGAATTCAATTTCACATTTGTAAGTATATTGGTCTCTTTTATGATAATAGTTTTCAATTATACCTTCTACAGTTCTACGTCATCGTGTGGATTCATTAACATTTGAGGTTTAATCATCTCATCCCGTCATTTGTTTCTTCTTTTCAGAAACGGAGCTAAGCACAGTTTACCATGCCATAGCCCTGACAAACTCATAGAAAAATAACTAGGTGTTGTAATAACTATAGTTAACTACCAAATTAACAAATTATAACCTTAACTAGACTCTACTACTTATAGCAAAGACAATAGTAAAGTGGAAGTAATGGTCGAACCCAGTTGAAGGAAGTTAAGCTAAAGATTTGATTTCTAAACTAAATGTCACTACTAATTAAGATGCTACAACTAACAAAGGATTAACAAGACAACTTAATCACAAACTATGGCTATGAACAATGAAAAACAAGGATGAACATATAAAGGAGATTTTCATGTGATGGAAAGAAAGGAAACAACTAAACTTTAAAGCTTTACTAGAGAAGTCAATTCACCAAACACTTATTATGCCTCGGTTTCCGCCAGCAAATTGGCATGTGCATCACATGCCACCCGCCATTGATCCAAATTTTTCAACCTTTGGCTTTGTTGTTGTTGTCAAGTGTGAACTTCTTCCATTTTCCCACTAATTTGGGTGAAAACTCCCCGGGATTCATTGAAATAGTCGAACATTGTTTGTTGCCAAGGAGAAATAGGTGTGCTTGAACTTGTGCCCGCCTCATACATATGTGTGTCTTGTATCGTTGGGCCACTCTCAATCCTCTCTATCTCCCGCTCTTCTTCACTCTCCACATTACCAACCGGTGGAGTGGCCACTCTTCTTCTCCTTATCTTTGGCCCTTGTTGTTCTTCCACATTTTCTCTGTGAACCTCATCGGAGGGGCAAAAGAATGTGCGGCCCGGGGGCCACTAGAAATTGGAGCATTGCGGGGGAGGATCATGTATGGAGTCTTCCCCATCCCTAGCCAAGAGCATGAGAAGTTGATGTCATTGATGACTTCGATCATGTGGATTTCTATCAACCCTTGCTCATTGTAGAAGGCATTTCCCCAAACGGGGATTTGGTTTTCCGAAATCTCTCCCACATAGTGAGCCACAAAGAAGGTTATCAAGCCCCCGCTATTTATCAGAGCCTCCCTTATCTTTTTGGGGTTAATACAAGAATGGACAAAGAGTCGTGCCCAATCCGGTACCCCCTGATCACCTTCGGGAACAAATAAGCAATAAACCTAGTCAAGATACGGATATCGGGGTTTGTGATGGCGGAGATTTTGTCATTATGGTATTAGGTTTGCCTCCCGATTATATCACACCATACTTCATGAAGATTCCCTCGGGGTGTGACACCCTTAAATCTAGCCTTAAATAATTACGTAAATTCTACAGAAAAACTGACAGGATATGTTTGTAATTGGTTCAACTAGACAAAACCTGTAATTTCAAAAAATTTTCTAAACCAATCACAAACATTTCCAACATTCCCAAGAGGCGGGTGCCAAAACCTGCAATGCTAACGAACTACTTTACATGCCATAGCTAAATAAGAAAATAGAATGATACAAACCAAAAATAGAAAAGGGAGACATATGTCCCTTCAAATATATACAAAACCAAAAGTTAAAAGGTTTACTATAAGAATAGCCAAACTAGGTCCAAGGTTCCTTATGCTCGCTAGCTCGTCTGTGACCCCAACAAAGCATCAACAACCTGTCAATCGCATTTCATACAAACACGAAAGCCACAATTCAGTGGGGAGTAACTTCGAGTCCTCCCAGCCACGAATCGTCATATTTAATGTAACATGTAATAAAACATGTAAACAACATGATAAATAATTTAATTATCAAGTATTCTAACCTATGACCCCCTAACTGACCAAAATAAACTATCATGTGAAACATATAACAAACAGTAATCCAAACTTTATCAATCAGAATCCGCTTACATCTCACCTATTACATTCATATAAAATCACCATACAAGAAAGGGCAATATATCAAAGACAGGCATAAGTTCTTAGTACGGTCAATAGTCACTTTGTAACTCGAGTCTATACCACGAGGTAGGGAAGGTAATCGAACCGGTATCTTGGCTTAGCGGTTAATATTAATAAAACATGGTCAAGACACAACACAACCCTAGCCTAAAATCTGCGCAGACCTAGACATGCGGATACACACCACCGCACCCAAGACCCACAATTTTTCTAAAACAAAGTGAGTACTCTAAGGAGTCCACCAAAGGTTGGCTAGTACTTAAGCTGACCACTTACTATCAAAATAAGTAACGAGGTCATGCCCCAACTTGGATATAAATCCACTAGTCAGGAACACAAAGGCTATCAAGCAGTGAACATATACTCGTCAAAGACTATAAAGACCTATCTATGATGAAGGCCGAAATACTCACCTAGGACCTAGTCCCAGCTAGTCCCAGCTTGAATACTTTAGCCCACACCACACAAGACAAGTAAGACACCCACTTAACCATAAGAGGGCAAAGAGTCCAACTTACTAACATAAATGCTAACATTCTATCATGTGAAAGGCTATATAAATGTCTATTCAGCAAACAATCCAACAATATCCTCAATAAGTATTCAATACTAATTTCCAATTCTAACAATATTAACCATGTTAAAGGCTTTAGGGGAATCTAGGGCCATTTCTACAATATAAGATACTATTAAATACAATCAACTATACATGTGAACAAAAACTTGATAAATGGCCTAAAACAAGAAAAAGGCCGATTATCTAATTCATATAAAATTTCATCCAACCGAATTTTTACCCGCAACCCCACCTACGGCAGTGCAGTTAAATTGCGGTGACCAATCACTCAATTAACTGACATCGAATCAGTCAAAGGGATTAAGGCTCAGTTTTCGGCACAATCATCAAAACATGGCAATTATTGCTATAAAATTTACCTTGAGCCTAATCATTACAATTTCATCTTATAAACTATCCTAACATGTTATAACTATCAATATAAGCTTAATTTTACCAACCTCATTATCTTTACTACTAACATTATTCATTTTAAACCTTTTTATTACCATTTCATTTTATAACCTATACTAACATATGCTAATTACCAATATAAGAATAATCTCTACTACTAGTATGATTCAATTTAAAAGTGTACTCATATGTGACTTATACAACTCTAACATTAATTAACCCGAAATGACCAATATTGTACGAAAAACCGCGAAACAAGCAACGGACCAACCCCAAGGCTGCCGGCCACGTTTGTCACACCCCTACACCACCATTTTTCCATTTTTGTTCAAGATAAGACCGTTCAAACATAATTAATCGTTCCCAATACTAATATGTTAACTAAAACTAACAAAAATACATGGATTAAACATGCATGCAATTATTTTAACATGTGAAATTAACCACTTAATTAAAAATCACAAAAACATACAAAAATCAAAGCATGTGACGATTTTTCGTCGAGTAACTCGAAATATGTTACCTTAAGCTAGAAAATGAGCAATTAGCACCTTAAAAACCAAACCCTAACAAGCACTAGCCGCTATCCTCGACAATATACGAGTCCCCAAACTCGTCCTCCAATTCTTCACCTAATTAAACAATAAAAACACAATATATAAGTATAAATACCGAAATTTATCAAAATTCGTCTTAAAACAACTTCAAGAAAACTGAAATTAAAACATACTAGGTTGTAGATCTCGACGAGAGGATTCCGGAAATGTAAATTTCGTGAAAATCCGATAAGAAATGAGGAAGTTGTGACGATTTTTAGCTTGAAATGTATAAAAATGGTGTTTTGGTTTATTTAGAACAATGAAGAAGATGAAGGAAGGAAAGAAAATCAGAAAAAAAGAAAGGAAGGGGGACTGGTCCGCGGGAAAGGGAGAAAGGAAAGGAGGGAGTCGGGTTTGAGTCGGGATTTTACGAGTCGGTTTTGGCTCGTTTCGATAATAATTAAAACCGTAGGTCAAATGCAAAATCCGACAAGACCAAAGTTTTTAAACACGAGATTACAAGAAAATTGAATACTCATACGACCCATTTCCAAAATCGTTTACCCAATTTTCAAAAGAGTTGTAATTTTTTCCCGATATGCCCATTTTTCAAAATAAAAAGTTTTTACACGGTTTAAACTATTTTTAAACATTTCGAAACTATCAAAATAAATACTTTACTTCAAAATATAATAAAATTATATTTCTTTGAATTATTTTTACTTCAAATACATTAATATTAAATTCAACTTGATTAATAAATTACCTTCGCAAAATAATAACGGTCCAAAAATTACGGGGCGTTACAATCAACCCTCCTTTTAAAAAGTTTCGTCCTCGAAACTTAGAAGGAGAAATTATAGTATACAACAACTTAATAATATAATCATAAAAAAAAATATAGGTATCTTTTCAATGAAACGGTGATACTCTCGTTGATCAGACAAGAACATCCACATTCATATCAAGATATAAAAATATTTCTACACCAATAAATGAGAAAACCCATTATTGGGACGTCTCCAACAACGAGATTTAACACTCATTAATGTTAAAACCATTAAAAATCATAAAAGCATTTTCAAAATTTTAGTTTAAAGTTCTATAATAAGAATAATAATCAAAAGAGCTGTATGAATTTCATGAGGTAAGAATTGAAGTCGAACCTAAATGGGTGTCAAAGATAGAGTTTCATAGGTTACCAACATCAAACTTATGAGAGGAGTATGATGAAGTAAGGAAAAGAGGTATGAGCAGTAACGCTCATGATCAAGGAAGAAGGAAAATCAGACAACAAGGAAATGCCAGACACTTTTATCACAAACTACAACAACACTCAAAACGGTTCCAAAAACTTCCTAACAACAAAACTCATAACCACATCACTCCCAAGGGTTTCCTCAATTGCTTATGTTACCTCATCCTAATCTATTCCCTGAAACAAGGTATTCCACTATAAGCGTGATCTCATCGTTCCAAATCCTCAAACATCCAGAAACAACTTCCACAAGCCTAAGGTCAAAGCTTCCAACAAAGCTATATTCGTATCCAACTAGTGTCAACTATGGTTTCCTCAAAAAGTAAACCTTCAATCAAGAATCCCAATACCAAGCCATAAACTCCAAGAGAAAGTTCCTCAAATATTCCACAAGATTCTCATTTCAAAACAAGGTAGTAACATACCAACCCCAAACTCTGAAAAATCAATAGGATCTCAAGTTTTCTATCCTTTTGCTTATTAAGGATTGCCAAAAGCGGATCTACACTCAGCTACAACATCCTCCCATTATCTCAAGTACTCAATGCGACCTCAAGGTCTATAAATCTATAGGGTTAACAAATTCTTCTCAACACTAAGTCTCTCTCAACTCAAGAATTCTCAAGAGTCAACTAAAATACCAAATCACATCACCAAACCATTATGGTCATCAACATCTCAAGGAATATTCTTTCAAATTTGACATCCTAAAACTTACTTACCATCAAATTCCCAAGGAACAAGGTCTTAATTGTAACAACACTTTATCACCTCAAAGTTCCTAAAACCATAAGTGAAACTATGTTCTTTAACCTAACAATTGGTGTCAACCAAACCATTACCCTTTCTAGTTACCAAAACAAGTGCTAAGACTTCCCAACAATGTAGCTTACTCTTACTCTCATAACATACTTTAAGTAGTAATCAATATCACTCACTAAAACCAACAAATAATCCCACCTTTAACATTTCCCACACGATAACATATACATTATCAAACCCTCATATCCAAAGTGATTATGGAAGCCAAACCCAAACTCGGCTACTTAGTCAATCCTATATCCTCAAATCACATCTCACTAACTCTGTAAACATGGTCAACAGGGTACCAACTATACTACGGAGATAAGGAGTGATAACGGGATAGAGAAACGGTAAAATATTTTCAAAGGGTGCATGAGCCTGACAAGTTAGGGAACTAAGGAGTCAGACCGTAAAGATAACGGTTGACAAAAATAAGAGGTATTCGAGTTAAGAAGATATCTAGGGCAAGAAGAAGATACATAAACTTTGGCATAAAAACAGGGTTCAACAAACGTTAAAGAGAAGGGAAGGAGAAACGAGAAGCGGCATAATGAAAGGGTTACCGCTTACCAAACACTCATCAAAGCCTATGATCGATATGATAAGGTTACATCACTAAGGTGCTCAACAAAGCCTCAAAAGTCTACCAAATCATAGGACTAACAAGGACTCCACAATGGTAGGTATTCCTCAACTCAATTGGCTCTAAGAGCCAAAATCAATTCACCACACAAATTCATTTGTTACCATCCATGTCCCAAAGTATCTCCTTTACCATTCTCATCATCGAACTTCACTTACTATGTCATCCCCAAGTACCATGGCTTGTTTACTCCCTCATCTCACGACTTAATACTTCTAGTCTCCGATACCATAAATTAGAATCACGTCTTTGAACTTACGAACTACATTGAACAACATTCCACCAAAATTTCCAAATTCAGATATGATTAAAAAGGTCAACCACGTGTTCTCAAATTTCGAAAGGTCAACAAGGGCTACTCTATACTAGATTTGGTCAACTCAAAAGGTCTAACAAACTAACTAATTCCAAAGTACGATACCAATCCATTAAGCAACGTCAATGTCCTATTGTATTCCTTTCAAGGCCTACAAGGATTAGGGCTAACTATCATTCCTTAAATTTTCCACAAGAAACATCAAGACTCTCAAATGAAGTAGCTCAGGTTCATTCCATCTTATGTACTAAGGTAGTACCCATGCTCAATCATCTATAACAAACAAGCTCTCAATAGTCATAAATCCCAAGGTGTTTCTCAACTCACTAGGCTCCCATATCAAGCACAACTAACAAGACTAACCAAAGGATCCCAAGTTATATTCTCCTATACAACTCAAACCTTAAACAATCAATTTCTCAACTCGTTCACGCCCTCCAAAGTTACATTCTCTCAAAACCGGGTTCTCTTGAACAAGGGGACTATCCTGCGGAATAAAAGGAAGGTGTCCACATGGACTTTTGTTATAAGGAGAAAACGAACCAAGGATGAATCAGGAGAAAGAATTGAAGAGTAGTTACCAAGGCGAGATAAGAGGAATTTGAAAGACGAATGAACAACGAAATTGGAAGATTAAGGTAAGATACTGTGGACAAGGCCCTCGGGAACTGCGTCCGCGGGATCCACACTAGGCATAATCGACTCGAGGTTCTTTCGAATCGAATTAAGACAAATTAGAGTCGCCACCAAGTTTTATGGGAACTTGGAACCGTTCAAGTCAACTTTACACCTTTCATCGAAAAGCATAAAGCCAATCGACTACGAGTGATTAAAGATAAAGACTTGTACCCTATATCACTCGATTTGAATGACTCTCGTAATCCAATGGTATTTAGACGGATCCACAAACCATAGATCTTGAGTAAGGGGTGAGGGTACGTGTTAGGAAGCCCATAAGGACACCTAACCCCGCCCGTCAATAACGGCCTCTACTAAGTCAAGTGTCGGATTTCAAACAAGGTCATAGCTACTACAATATATGATATGCAAACATCGTTTTAAAACCCTAACATGTGACAACAATTTCTATGTCGTTTAATGCATGAATACTAACTTTGTCAAAGTTGTTTTAGCATGTTGGTTGATTTGAAATAAAAGATGCGCAAACACGGCTTAGGAGGAATGGGGGAGCCATTGAGATCTATCCTATTACAACCCAGGCATTTCATGCCGACACAACGAGAAATAAATTACAACTCAACTATCGTAATTACTTTGACTCAGATTACAATACAAACTAACAAAATACAACTTAAACTATTAAGTCTTAATAAACGAAACAAATGTAAACAAAAAAGCTAAAGCTAAGTTAGACTAATTAAAGATGTTAGCCGAATTATTAGTTAATAAACAAATTAGATTAGAATTAAACTAATTAAATTAAAATAAATAAGTACAAAGGCTTGAAATAAATTAGGTACAACTTATTAATTAAATTGAACCCAACTTATTAAAATTATTCACCAATCCATATTTATTAAAATAGGATTAGTAAACAATTAAAGAAACAAAAGAAGAAAAGAAACTAAAACTGGCAGACCCGTGCAGTGCACGGATCAGAAGTCAGACAGACCCGTGCAAGGCACGGTTTTTGTAGAAAAGCAAAGTTAATTATGTTTTAATTACGAAATCAGTAAAATAAATTACGAAAAAATTCATTAAATTAAATTTACAGATTTTGAACCATAAAAGATAATTAAAACGACTTTAAAAAAATTATAAATAAATAAAACAAATTAAAGGTTAATTAATTACAAATTGAATTAAATAAATACGAACTAGGTTAGGTACAATTCTAAATCGTCAACGAGTGCAAATGGAAAGGTGTTAAGCACGCACTTCCATGCTAGCGAGAAAATTAGTGAAAGGGAAGATGAATTCAATTAAGTTACAGAATTGTTAATCGGTTTTTAAAGCTACGTCGATGCCACCTAACGTGTCTAATTAGGTTATTTAAATGATCGAATGTCGTCTAAACAAGTTATATGTTAACAATCAGAGGTCAAACCAACATGTGAATGGTCCTAAGGTGGGTCGAATCACACGAAACAAAGGAGGGGTCAAAAGCGAAGAACGAAGTCAGAAATCGTTTTATTAATGCCCTACCTTGAACACGAGGATATGTAAATGAGACGGGGGTGTACGACCGACTGATGTAGCGGTTTCTTTCCCATCTCAAGTCAACGCGGGTGTTCATGGTGGTACTTTAACTCATACTCGGACTAAACTAGTTTCATAGTTAATTAAACAATCGATAAACAAAAACGATAAACGAATAAAAACAAACTATAAAAAAACAAACATAAAAAAACGAAATAAAAGGGAGAAAGAAAAGGATTTGATGCACCCTCAACCTACATGTATCGTTGACACTGTCTTGGGTCGTAATCGATGGTAGATTTTATCTCGAGAGGCCGTCGTCGACGAAGAAACAAAGCAAACACGCGTTTTTATCGAATCTGGACAGCAACTTTCAAACAGCGATTTCTCCCTCGTTTCACGATGAAAATTCGATTTAAAAGATGTTTTGAAAACTATAAAGAGAGGAGAACAGAGATCTTAAAGCAACCCCTGCTCGTTTTGAGTTATTGGGCACGAAAAACAAGCACAAACAGAACTGGACAGACAGGAACAAACCGCGAAAACAGAGTGTATAACACTCTGTTTTTCGAGGGATTTCGTGTACTCTCAAGGGAAATTTGGCTCGTAAATATTTATCTAATGTGTAGATGGATGTTATGTGGTTAATTAGGAACAAGAAAATCGAGGTTTGAGGGAGGAACGAATTGTTTTTCGAGGAGGACACACAAACAGTTTCAGTTTGTATGTCGGTTTTGGGGAGGGTTTTTGAGAGGCAATTAGGGTTTGTTTCTGAGGTTTAAAGCTTGTGAGTGATGGTAGGATATATGGAGAACTTCGAGGAATGAATGTATGGTGAAGGGTGGGTATTTATAAGGAGTTAAAGTAGGGTAAAAGAGAGGGAGAGGCAGTCGGGCCTGCTCACGCATAGCTGCTGTCCAGCAGCTTTGGGGGGTTTTCTAGGGTTCGTTTGGGGGGTTTTCTTGGTGATTAAGGTAAGGTAATATGGGTAGGATATTAGGGTATGGGTTAGGGTTAATGGGCACGGGTTTTGGTGGTGTTTGGAGCGGGTTTTGGGCTCGGGATTGAGCTGCAAAACAGGGGGGCTGTTTCGTGTTTTGCGGGCTGGTTGGGGGTGATTGGGATGGAATTTGGGCCGTGGTTATGGGGGTTCGAACTGGGTTGGATGGGTAGAGGCTTAGGTTGGTTAGTGTACTCGAGATTCGTGCCAATTCGTAAAGAAAACGGGCTCAAAAACCGAGCTAAAATCGAGCTCAAAAACATGCTTTTAAAACGAGTTTTCTTCGCTTTTAAAATCGATTTTTCAAATCAATTAATAAATGATTTTTCAAATCAAATATACTCATAAAATGATTTTTCAAATCAATTATTTATTTTATTTTCAATAAAATAAACTTGGGAAAATAAATTCAAAATAAAATAAAATAAATTGAATTCACCTCAAAAAAAACCATAATTTAAATATCATTTAAAATAATAAAATGAACTCACAAAAAAAACATTAATTTAAATATCATTTAAATTAATAAAATGAATTCACTTTAAAAAACATTAATTTAAATATCATTTAAATTAATAAAATACTTCATCGACGACGCCCATTCTACATCGTAAAACGAACCCAAATAATGACAATGACAACTAAAGAATACATGTGTCCTATCATCATCGGGTGTTTGTCGGGTTCTCTATAAATTCCAATATCGACGGATACGGGTATCTACAGATACACTGAATACGGAAAGAAATATCGAGAAAGTGGAAGCATTCTTCATTTGGCATAACCAATCTTTAACGGCACCAAAATTAATAACTAACAATCAACAAACCTAACAATTAGCAATCACAAACAGACTAGCACATAAAATCCTAACTCTACCCATCCTACCCATCTCTCAAGTTTATTATTTAAAGGTCAAGTGATTTTAGGTGGGGTGCACAAACGTGCGTCGGGAGCAAATAAGCTCTGATACCAACTGTGACACCCTTAAATCTAGCCTTAAATAATTACGTAAATTCTACAGAAAAACTGACAGGATATGTTTGTAATTGGTTCAACTAGACAAAACCTGTAATTTCAAAAAATTTTCTAAACCAATCACAAACATTTCCAACATTCCCAAGAGGCGGGTGCCAAAACCTGCAATGCTAACGAACTACTTTACATGCCATAGCTAAATAAGAAAATAGAATGATACAAACCAAAAATAGAAAAGGGAGACATATGTCCCTTCAAATATATACAAAACCAAAAGTTAAAAGGTTTACTATAAGAATAGCCAAACTAGGTCCAAGGTTCCTTATGCTCGCTAGCTCGTCTGTGACCCCAACAAAGCATCAACAACCTGTCAATCACATTTCATACAAACACGAAAGCCACAATTCAGTGGGGAGTAACTTGAGTCCTCCCGATACGAATCGTCATATTTAATGTAACATGTAATAAAACATGTAAACAACATGATAAATAATTTAATTATCAAGTATTCTAACCTATGACCCCCTAACTGACCAAAATAAACTATCATGTGAAACATATAACAAACAGTAATCCAAACTTTATCAATCAGAACCGGCTTACATCTCACCTATTACAGTTCATAAAATCACCATACAAGAAAGGGCAATATATCAAAGACAGGCATAAGTTCTTAGTACGGTCAATAGTCACTTTGTAACTCGAGTCTATACCACGAGGTAGGGAAGGTAATCGAACCGGTATCTTGGCTCAGCGGTTAATATTAATAAAACATGGCCAAGACACAACACAACCCTATCCTAAAATCTGCGCAGACCTAGACATGCGGATACACACCACCGCACCCAAGACCCACAATTTTTCTAAAACAAAGTGAGTACCCTAAGGAGTCCACCAAAGGGTTGGCTAGTACTTAAGCTGACCACTTACTATCAAAATAAGTAACGAGGTCATGCCCCAACTTGGATATAAATCCACTAGTCAGGAACACAAAGGCTATCAAGCAGTGAACATATACTCGTCAAAGACTATAAAGACCTATCTATGATGAAGGCCGAAATACTCACCTAGGACCTAGTCCCAGCTAGTCCCAGCTTGAATACTTTAGCCCACACCACACAAGACAAGTAAGACACCCACTTAACCATAAGAGGGCAAAGAGTCCAACTTACTAACATAAATGCTAACATTCTATCATGTGAAAGGCTATATAAATGTCTATTCAGAAACAATCCAACAATATCCTCAATAAGTATTCAATACTAATTTCCAATTCTAACAATATTAACCATGTTAAAGGCTTTAGGGGAATCTAGGGCCATTTCTACAATATAAGATACTATTAAATACAATCAACTATACATGTGAACAAAAACTTGATAAATGGCCTAAAACAAGAAAAAGGCCGATTATCTAATTCATATAAAATTTCATCCAACCGAATTTTTACCCGCAACCCCACCTGCGCGGCAGTGGGTTAAATTGCGGCCGACCAATCACTCAATTAATCGACATCGAATCGACCAAAGGGACTAAGGCTCGGTTTTTCGCACAATCATCAAGACATGGCAATTATTGCTATAAAATTTACCTTGAGCCTAATCATTACAATTTCATCTTATAAACTATCCTAACATGTGATAACTATCAATATAAGCTTAATTTTACCAACCTCATTATCTTTACTACTAACATTATTCATTTTTAGCCTTTTTATTACCATTTCATTTTATAACCTATACTAACATATGCTAATTACCAATATAAGAATAATCTCTACTACTAGTATGATTCAATTTAAAAGTGTACTCATATGTGACTTATACAACTCTAACATTAATTAACCCGAAATGACCAATATTGTACGAAAAACCGCGAAACAAGCAACGGACCAACCGGGCCAACCCCAAGGCCTGCCGTGGGCTCTCTCGCCGTCACTTTGGCCGTCACCCCTACACCACCATTTTTCCATTTTTGTTCAAGATAAGACCGTCTAAACATAATTAATCGTTCCCAATACTAATATGTTAACTAAAACTAACAAAAATACATGGATTAAACATGCATGCAATTATTTTAACATGTGAAATTAACCACTTAATTAAAAATCACAAAAACATACAAAAATCAAAGCATGTGACGATTTTTCGTCGAGTAACTCGAAATATGTTACCTTAAGCTAGAAAATGAGCAATTAGCACCTTAAAAACCAAACCCTAACAAGCACTAGCCGCTATCCTCGACAATATACGAGTCCCCAAACTCGTCCTCCAATTCTTCACCTAATTAAACAATAAAAACACAATATATAAGTATAAATACCGAAATTTATCAAAATTTGTCTTAAAACAACTTCAAGAAAACTGAAATTAAAACATACTAGGTTGTAGATCTCGACGAGAGGATTCCGGAAATGTAAATTTCGTGAAAATCCGATAAGAAATGAGGAAGTTGTGACGATTTTTAGCTTGAAATGTATAAAAATGGTGTTTTGGTTTATTTAGAACAATGAAGAAGATGAAGGAAGGAAAGAAAATCAGAAAAAAAGAAAGGAAGGGGGACTGGTCCGCGGGAAAGGGAGAAAGGAAAGGAGGGAGTCGGGTTTGAGTCGGGATTTTACGAGTCGGTTTTGGCTCGTTTCGATAATAATTAAAACCGTAGGTCAAATGCAAAATCCGACAAGACCAAAGTTTTTAAACACGAGATTACAAGAAAATTGAATACTCATACGACCCATTTCCAAAATCGTTTACCCAATTTTCAAAAGAGTTGTAATTTTTTCCCGATATGCCCATTTTTCGAAATAAAAAGTTTTTACACGGTTTAAACTATTTTTAAACATTTCGAAACTATCAAAATAAATACTTTACTTCAAAATATAATAAAATTATATTTCTTTGAATTATTTTTACTTCAAATACATTAATATTAAATTCAACTTGATTAATAAATTACCTTCGCAAAATAATAACGGTCCAAAAATTACGGGGCGTTACACGGGGTGGGTTAACAAGGGTAGGAGGTTTGGTGATGTCCATCACCTCTCGGGCTTCGTCATAGGGGATGGAGTGCCACTCTTTGTTAAGTCGAAATTTTATCCTCTCATTGGCCCCCTCTCCTGTAGTGTTGATTGAGGTGAGGAACTCAAAGGTATAAGATCGATATGTGTCCACACACACATCCATGTATCTCTCTAATCCCACCTTACTCAAGAGTTGTAATGTGAGTTCCTGAAGGCCTAGTTTTTGGTGGGTTTCTCCGTGTAAAAATTTGGTGATGGGTAGGGGATGGTCTTTTTCTAGTTTCTTGAAAACCTTCTTAAAGTCGGTGTTTAACCTCTCATCTCCCACAAATGGTTTGGGTGCACTTGATTCCCCTTGTTAAGTGTGTTGGGAAATGTGTCCTCAACAAAAGTGCGATCACATGATTTAAATATCATTATTAAATCTCATGCCAAGAATACGAAAGGGATGATACATTACATATATATAGTCAACTGGTCCACACATATCGGTAATGATTGGCTAGCTAGAGTTTGACATTACTGTCGTGCGACGGTGGTGATCAGTTGATCCCTTGAGGTCACACCTAAAGGACGATTCCCTTAATTGAAAAGGGTAATTAGTTGTATACCGATACAGACTAATTAATTCCTTAAAATTGAACAATTCGATTTGTGAGAGAGAATATTGATATCTTATTGTAATGGGATTAAATAAGATTTATTTTAGTAATAAAATGCTTTGTTGCTAAAATTATTTATTGTTTGAGAAACAATAAAGATAAGAATGAATGGTTGATTATAATTACAAGAAGTTGTGAATTATAACTATATGACCCATTTTATTTATGTGATCAAGTATCACTAGTCAATTTGTTGTATGAAATTTAATTAATTCATGAAATGATATTTATGTGATAGATATGCATCAAATTAATTAATAACATGTAACATTCTACATGTGACATATTGTGTGACAAATGACAAATTGACAAAATAAAATGGTAGTCCATTTTAAGTATATGGACCGAAAATGGAGGGTGTGTTAGTGGGTTTTGGTTGTTTTATTTTATTTGATAAAATAAACATAATGATGCCTACCTACTACTAATCTTACACACCTACTATTTTTGAGAAGAGTAAAAGAAAAAGAAATGATGCCATTTTAGGCTCCCAAAAACCGTGACACTCCCTCTACAAGGAGGAGAGTTGATTCTTTTCTTTTTCTAACACTACCATTCAATTAACATGCAAAATGTTCATGAATATTCTCTCTTCTCTCTCCTTAATATTCATTAAAAAGATGAGTATTTGATTCAAATTGTTCATATAAATTACTAAGATTACTAGAAGTAGTATATGAGTATTAGTAATAGATTTTAAGGTAAACTACAATACAAACATCTAGTACATGTTTATTTGTGGGATTAAGGGATTGTCTTGGGTGCTACTAATTGGAGAATCTCTACTTTGGGATTTTTGTATGTTCATCCATTATTGGAAAGCTCAAGAACTAACAAGAAGGAGATCTTGTTGGTGCCCAATATGACCGAATTTCATATGGTGAGAAAATGTTTTCTTATCTTCTTTTGTTTTAGTTTGCATGCATAAAATCCAACTTTAATTTTATGACAAATTAAATTAAAACATATATGAATATGTTAGTATATAGATCTACATTTCCTTCAATCGGTATCAGAGCCACGGTTGTTTGCATGCAAATCGGTGTTAAAAGTTTTTCCGAGTTATAAGAATAACATATAAAACTTGTAAAATTTGTGTTATTATGATATATCACGAAATTAATCCATGCATGTTAATATTTCTGGTCCTAAAATGTTTTAGGATATTTTGGTTAATTTTTCGGATTTTTATTGTTCATATTATACAATAATGGCATTTAAATATGATTTTATGAGTAAAAATGTCATTTTTGGTCTAAAATTAGCTATACTTCGAATTTTCCATTGATTTTTGGATATGTTGTCACATATATTATTTTGAGATAACCTGTAAATTTTCATAATTTTTGGACTTGTTATGCTCGAAAAATGAATTTTTTATTATTAAATTCGGATTTAGGTGAAAAATAGGTTAATATGAGTTAAATTTCGAATCTGGTCATAGAAAATTAATATGTTGTCACATGCAATTTTACAAGATGTGTGTAAAATAATTGGCTATAAAGAAGTCTTTTTGCATGATTTATGGATTTTTGAAGAAAAATAGCATAAATTGTGACATTATTAGTGGAAAATTAATAAAACATAATCTATGACTTAGGAAAAACGTCTAATGTTGCATTTTATTATCTTTTTCAGATCTAAAATTAAAAAGTTAATGAAAATAATTTTTCCATGTTTTTATGATTATTTTATTAAAAAACGATAAACCGCAACATTGTTTTTCCGGGAAAATTTCGAAATTTTTAACCTAAGATTTTGAACATTATGAGTGTCATGGTATTTTTCCAGAATGTTCATGAATTTGAATTTCAAATTTTGAATTTATTTGAAATTTTGTGATTTATTTGAAGTTTATAGCTTATTTTTGTAATTTTGGTCCATTTATGAACAATTTTATAAATATGGGTTAATTATGGTCAAATTATTAGTGAAGACTAAATTTTGAGTCCTAAGAGGTTAGGGTAATTAACTTATACATAAATATGAGTTTATGTATTTTTGTGATTGTAAAATGTTAAAATCACGCAAATCCGTAAAAACCGAGTAATATACGATATTGGCTAATTAAAGGCGATTTAGCATAAAATTGAGCATGTTCATACATATTATAATGCTGCATTTTCTTTATGATTGTCATAATTTTAATTTATGTAATTTTTGAATTATGTAATTTTACTTAGTATGGCCTTAGATTTTAATTGGTATTTCCCGAAATGTATGGGAATATCGATTCGGTTGTAATTTTATTGTGATCTCGTATCACCGTTTTGTAATTTAATAGATTTTTTTTTTTAGTTACAAATGTATAATAGGAAATTATGTAATTTATTATGTAATTTTATTCATTCCGGAGTTCCCGAAGACGGATTTCTTCAAGAATGGCGATACATAAAGACGGTGTTACCTCGAGATGCGTGTCACAACCGAAGTTCAAGGGACCAATGGAGTTGGTTTCCGAAATGTAATAGTTAAATAGTTTTTCTATTTTAGGAAAGGCCATAGTAGGATTTATTTATCTTTATGCTTGCATTTTATTTTATGTCACATGCATCGCTAAATCGTCATAACTAAAACATGCATCCTTATTTTATCGAGTTTATCGACCGTGTCAATTAAAATTATCGTAGTTCACCACTTTAGTTCACTTAAACGTGATAGATAATAAATTGACATGACCTCTCGCTAAAACAATTAATTGAGACATAGCCTTACCAAATAGTAGAAACCATGAAAACCTATTTCGCGAGGGAGTGCGCTCGGCCCCACCGGGGTACAAACCTTGTTACGTAGGGGAAGTGGGTGATGAATGTTAATCCACCGAATTCATGTTGATAAGGGATGTATCGGCCACACCGTGCCCAAGTTAATGTGGGTTTGGATCATGGACACATTTATTCGAAATTTGGATTGAACTCAACAAAAGTTTTTTGATAAGGGATGTATCGGCCCCACCGTGCCCTTGTCGGATGTGTTTTGGGCTAAAAGATAAATGTTAATGTAATATTATCGACCAAGAGTTCTAAAAGTAGAATCGATTAAACGTTAATCCACCGAGTTATATTGATAAAGGATGTATCGGCCCCACCGTGCCTAAGTCGATATGAATTTGGGTCTTGGAATCATTTATCATAGTTGGGTAGAGGTCACTATGTAAATGCTTTACTTGTTGTTTACAAGTATTAATAAAACGATAAATGTTAAGTTTTTTCCACTATTCCGTTGTTATATTGTTCTATTTCTTTACCACAATTCATATACGATATCATTTCGTTTTTTGATTCAAAACTCCATTAAAACATCGTAACTAAAGACAAATATGAATTTGCTTCTAAAACCTCATATGAACCATTGCTAAGGATCTCTTGTAAAGAGTATAGATTAAAGTTATTCATTATCAAACAGGTTTTTGATTCTTGACTAACACATCTACTTACAATGGATTATTTTTCATGTACTTAAATGAATTAAGTACCTTGAAGCGATAAATTGTTTTGGTAATTAGTTTTGTCAAGAATTCGTAATTGACCAAAATAACGCAACCACTTCAATGAAAGTTTTAAGACTAAAACGAACAAATGAAGAGTGAATCTTCATGAATTCAATTTTGCTTCTCAAAGCAAAGACTCATTGAATTAAGTGAGAGCATTCTCTTAAACCGTTAAGATGAGGACGAGGTTCAAGAAGTAAAGATTATAATGGAATTGATACAAGGTAATGTTAAAAGTAAAGTTGTTGAGAATGACGATACTAAACTTATCAATCCCGACCGATAAGTTTCCATTGTCTTAAATGTTGGACACGAGAAAGGAAACTACCCCAAATTATTGAAGTATCAACAAGTTAGTTGTGGGACATCTAATTGAACCTTCTTCTTTAATTGTTTATTTGATTAAACATAAAATTTTGCTAGTACTACTTCGTCAATATTAGAAACCAATGGAGGTTTTCATCATTGTACTTGATACATAGGATGATTAGAATATGACGACTAGCAACAATAATGTCGAGAGATAGAGTAATTGTGTACTCAATCTAGTTTTTGGATTTAAAGTTGTACTTAATTATGACTATTAAGTGCATAAACTCTAAATAAGAATATAAACTTGTTAAGATACAAAAGAGGTTTTCACTTTTGTGACCCTATACACCATGATTTGATGTATGGCTAGCCCATCATCAAGGTGATTATATTCTAAACCAAACTAGAATAATATATCATAAAGATGATGCAAGACTCAAATTGGTAACCCAAGATTAAACCTTAAAATTTTGGAATGATGAACGCAAAGAGTTAACGATTACTCTTGAAACCATTAGATTGTTAATGGTATATGCGTATCTTGTATTCAAAGCAAGATGTCTCGTGCCTTTTGGTTGAAAAGGAGATCGAGGTTGTATATCATCGATCCAAAATAGGTTGATCATTTTCTTTTACCAACGATATAAGTTGACGCTAATATGTTCACTTAATAAGGTAAAAGGAGAAATCTTTGAAGAATTTCAAAGAGTTCAAGGAATCACGATTTAGTCGTGATGGGATTATCAAAGTGAAGACTTTGATATAAGCCAAAGGAAATGTGATATAGTATCACAAGTTAATCTCTCTTAGCACGCATTATGGAATAATGTGTGATTAGATAAGAAATCAAACGCTATTCGATATGGTTTGGATTTCAATCAAGTTACTTTGAGTTACTTGATCCTTTTGGGGATTTTATCATTTTTGTCTAAATTATTTTTCCACTAAATCGAATCATATGAGATATGAAATGGTAAGGGTACCATGGTTGTAAGTTTTCACAAGAAACAAATGCTCATTTTTCCCTTGCAATTATCACGAGCACGACGGGTTTGCAGCTCATGAAGCTGTCTTTCTAAAATACAAGTTTATTTCTAGAAGACAGAGTGGGAGAAAATTATTCAAGAGCCACAAAGAATGTTATGTCGCAAGAAACTGGTCTTTCTTGGCTACATAAGACGTTTTGTAAGATGTTGTTTCTTTAAAACCTAGGAGGTTAAATTCGTCACTTGTTGATGAATTCATGCTACTTTTAAGAAAGAAAAGAGCTTATAACTTACAAAAGAAATTGTTTGATTCAAGTTGATTACTTCTAGAAAGTAATGAACATATGACTAACATAAGAGTGTTTAAGTCACAACTCAATACAAGGCTTAGAGTCATAAAAATCCGAATCAAAAGGGCTTGATTAGTGACAAAGGGTTTTGCACTAATAGAGAGATATTTCAAAGCAAAATTGGTTGCAAAGGGTTTTGCACTAATTGAAATGATTAAGTCTATTTGGATCTTCTTAGGGATTGTGTTTCATTATGAGGTTATGAAATACATAGCGAGTGAATCTAAAACCCACTTCTTCAATAGAAGGAATGTATTCAATACATGTCTTGAGTTTAGTAGATTCTTGCAACCCTAAGATAATGTGAAACTTGAGAGAGGGTCTTAAGTAGGACATCAATGAGTTAGAATCAACATTTTGATCATGTGATAAAACATTTCTCGATAAGTCGAGAAGTTGTGTTTATACATGGAGTTTAGTGGGAGTTACGGAAATTTTAATTAGTCCGATATGTGGATGACATATTGATCATTGCGAATGATTTAAGACTTTTGGAGTATTATAATACATCTTGAATATCCGGATTTATGAAGATAAATCCACATGATATGAGCGTCAGTAAGAAGTC
This sequence comes from Silene latifolia, assembly GCF_048544455.1. Classification (NCBI taxonomy): domain Eukaryota; kingdom Viridiplantae; phylum Streptophyta; class Magnoliopsida; order Caryophyllales; family Caryophyllaceae; genus Silene; species Silene latifolia. The sequence continues at coordinate 103,232,293 of NC_133529.1, read as the reverse complement.
TTATGTTGATAAGATTCATGACTAGTTCAATTAAATTGAACATATTTGATTGATTTCATTTGCTTCCGCTGCCGAATCAATTAAAAAGAAATGATGTATAACACTTCATATGCTTTGAGTATGATGAATTGTTTTCAAAAATCGAATTTAAGTAATCTTTACCAAGTAAGCTATAAAGATTACCCTTAAGTGCTTATGCGAAGCATTAAGGAAGTAAAGCAAAGTGTTTATGATGCAATATTGTGTAAGGGTGTTACACAAGTGACAATTGACAATTGAGATTGCGCATGGTTTCCGACAAAACCATAATCAAAACACACTAGGATGGTTAAGATACCATTGTGGCAATGTTAATTAAGAAGTAGATTTTCTAGAATCGTTCTAGGCAATAAAGAACAATGAGAGATATTTATAACGGAAATTGAGTACACTTGCGATCATGAGATGTGCAAGAAATATGAGTTCCGCACACTGTGAAAACAGTGGGAGCTATTCTTAGGCTAGAGGGCCTATGTCTTGATTGGATCTCGACACGTACTCAGAAATTTTTGTAATGCAAATGTATTACATTAAAAGAAAACGAGTATGTAGTGAGGTTGAGTAAGGTACAAGAAATTGATAAAACCTACTAACCAAAGCCTTCTCAAAGGCTAAACATGATGAGTCATGTCATTTCAATTGAATTGAAATGAACAACTATGTACAAGATCAAATTAGATTATAGAACATGAAATAGTAATCAGGCATTGACTATTCATATGTGATAATCACATTTGTCGTTCGAGTTTTACTTTAAAAACTCTTTTATTATACTTTGTTACATCCAAACGGGTTGTAGAGAAAATTGAACCCCGTTAAAGTGAACACGGATTAGCATTGTATTCGCCCATAGTCACTTATATGAGGTGATGTCTCGAAGTGACTAGAGTGTGATGCGATTGATGGCAAGTTCAAGTGCCATAGAGTCATGTGAGATGACTAGTCGATCACATAGGCAGACTGTTAGGAACACTTTGTCGGGCAGTGACCGCTTATAGAGTTCTGGCAAATTTATAAAGCTTGGTCGTGGCGAGAGCTACTATAGTATTCTAATGAGTCAATTCTTTTGACTAAAGACTGTTCGCCTAAGATGGCACAGTTTCAGATTAACTTTGATTTGTGTTACTACGACCTTCGTAAATGGGGTCAAATGGGCATATTTTGGGTTATGATGGTTGTGGCTAGTCGAAGGGAATAAGTGCGATAGGAATTGTCCACCCCCTTGTCAGGGTTAAAACAATATCTCAGGGCCACTCGAGGAGTAATTAACTGGAAATGCGTGGCCACGCTCGGAAGGTATCCATGGTGGATAAATTCCGGTCAATCAGTTATTCTCCAGATCGAGGAAACCACTCTCGATATGATCACTTGCAAGTACGACCCGAAAGACACCTTGCATTGAGTGGGAGATAGTAATAGGACAAGAGAATTGGTGACGCACACTTGTCGAGGACAAGTGGGAGATTGTTGGGAAATGTGTCCTCAATAATAGTGCGATCACATGATTTAAATATCATTATTAAATCTCATGCCAAGAATACGAAAGGGATGATACATTACATATATATAGTCAACTGGTCCACACATATCGGTAATGATTGGTCAAGGCTAGAGTTTGACATTACTTGTCGTGCGACGGTGGTGATCGATTGATCCTTGAGGTCACACCTAAAGGACGATTCCCTTAATTGAAAAGGGTAATTAGTTGTATACCGATACAGACTAATTAATTCCTTAAAATTGAACAATTCGATTTGTGAGAGAGAATATTGATATCTTATTGTAATGGGATTAAATAAGATTTATTTTAGTAATAAAATGCTTTGTTGCTAAAATTATTTATTGTTTGAGAAACAATAAAGATAAGAATGAATGGTTGATTATAATTACAAGAAGTTGTGAATTATAACTATATGACCCATTTTATTTATGTGATCAAGTATCACTAGTCAATTTGTTGTATGAAATTTAATTAATTCATGAAATGATATTTATGTGATAGATATGCATCAAATTAATTAATAACATGTAACATTCTACATGTGACATATTGTGTGACAAATGACAAATTGACAAAATAAAATGGTAGTCCATTTTAAGTATATGGACCGAAAATGGAGGGTGTGTTAGTGGGTTTTGGTTGTTTTATTTTATTTGATAAAATAAACATAATGATGCCTACCTACTACTAATCTTACACACCTACTATTTTTGAGAAGAGTAAAAGAAAAAGAAATGATGCCATTTTAGGCTCCCAAAAACCGTGACACTCCCTCTACAAGGAGGAGAGTTGATTCTTTTCTTTTTCTAACACTACCATTCAATTAACATGCAAAATGTTCATGAATATTCTCTCTTCTCTCTCCTTAATATTCATTAAAAAGATGAGTATTTGATTCAAATTGTTCATATAAATTACTAAGATTACTAGAAGTAGTATATGAGTATTAGTAATAGATTTTAAGTTAAACTACAATACAAACATCTAGTACATGTTTATTTGTGGGATTAAGGGATTGTCTTGGGTGCTACTAATTGGAGAATCTCTACTTTGGGATTTTTGTATGTTCATCCATTATTGGAAAACTCAAGAACTAACAAGAAGGAGATCTTGTTGGTGCCCAATATGACCGAATTTCATATGGTGAGAAAATGTTTTCTTATCTTCTTTTGTTTTAGTTTGCATGCATAAAATCCAACTTTAATTTTATGACAAATTAAATTAAAACATATATGAATATGTTAGTATATAGATCTACATTTCCTTCAAAGTGGACTTTATTTTACCAAAAACAATGGTACCTAGCAAGAATGAGCAACAACACCACCAAAAATGCACTTAAAACTGATTTTTTACTCTTTGGGGCAATTCAACAAACTCCTTCTATGAACTACTTCAAATGTGATTAATCAGGTGATGTTTGATGAATCCCTTTGTCCTTACTCATAAAATAAGTTTATTCCAGCAATTATACACTACAATGAACAAACACAATCCAAAATCTAAGTCAAAATGATACTAATTTCGGAATTCACAAAGCAAGAAATGAAAAAGTTGAAAAAGTTGTCTTATAACTCCCCGGTTCCACTTAAATTGCTTCTTGATTAATGTAGAATACCAATAAACCCTTCTTGAGTGCTTCAATACCCAAATAAACCACTTGAATTGCTTGAAATCAATAGCTTGGAAAGTTAGGGCTTGGGACGAAATTGGGGAAAATCAGATTTTTGGTGCAAGTTTTGATGGAGTGATGTTGGGAGATGGATTTGATGATGTAGTTGGAGGTTTGTTGGTGATTTGAGGGGCGTGGTTGGTGTTCTTAGTAAAGGATAAGTGTTGTTGAGAGATGGGTATGTCGAAATAATGAGGATGGGAGGATAATTTTGTAACGCCCCATAAACAACAGGAGTACAAAATGGTATATTTTATTAATAGCAGCGGAAATTATAGAGCGTTACCGCCATATTTCCCCATACAGAGAAATACAAGGCTTACATTATTTCTTAGTACAACCGAATAACTCGTAACAAGTCTTATTGATTATATTTTAATATTATGATACATTATTCTTATTCCATTTTGTTGCGTCAACCTCACTCATGCCCTTCCCTGTTTCCTGTACCTGAAAAAGATTAATAAAATAAAGGGTCAACCAACCACAGGTTGAGTATATTTCCCATAACCTCCAACTCAAATTAATATAATTCGGGTCATTATTATTGAACAGGGCCACATTACGGAACCGAGACTCCCTTAGGCTATGCCCTCCTCCGTGTACACAGGATAACAATCTTTTCCTCTTTTTCTCTTTTTTTCTCTTTTTTTTTTCCTTTTTCTATTTTTCTTTCTTTTTATCTGGATATAATGGGGCGGAGCCAATTGCCGAGCTCACTTCAGAGCTCACGTCCATGTACACGGGATAAAATAATAATGTGGTCCGGTCCCTTTCAATAATAATGTCCCCGGATGATACATTGGCCAAATGTATTTAGCACTGGTATTTTAACATTATCATTAACATTATTATGTGAGCATTATAACGTCAATTATTAACACAAACAATACCACAATCATATCTCACGTAAACCACATTACGTAAATTATACAAGTATAACCTAAATTTATCACATAAACAATCATTCACGTATATTATAATATCAGTTAAGTAATTATGACGATAACTTACTTACTCATTACATTAACTTAAGATAAAGGCGTAGGAAATATACCTTATAATCGCCTTACCAAACCTTAGCTACCATATCAGCTATGAAGTAATTTGTAGTGAACCGTTGATTTCCCTTTTGATTGTGCGTTGATCAAATGAACAAGGTGCTATTTATAGTTTTCTAAGTCGGTTAACCTATGCTACCTACACTCCTACATGGTGCATGTACAACCAAAAAGCATGAAATTGTCATCCTACTTCCCCTAGGTTTATACATGGTGCACTAAGTACCATATTTGCCATTATTTTTTTTATTATTACTACAATTCAACATGTGACAAAAATATATTATTATATATTAAAGTTTAGAAAAAATATCTAGATATTTTATTTTACGGGTTATTTTCTTTGGGATAGGTCTAATAAAATTCTACGGGTGAAGTTATTATTGAGTCGGATTCCAACTGAACTATTTTATTCTTATTCTAGGGTCTTACTTGTACTAGGTTATCATGCCTTTCGAATTTTACATGTCAATATATCCCTCTAGGATGGATTCCTTTCATTTGTGTACCTTCTCGTGCCTAATAAATAGAAAATTCTTTCCCCTTTCAAACAATTTTTTTTTCTTAAATCGACTAAATAATAAAAATTTACTCGGGGTATCACATTCTATCCCCCTTAAAATAAGTTTCGTCCTCGAAACTTGGATTATTACCTTATTATTGGAACAAATAGGGATATCGACTTCACATTTCCTGTTGTGTTTCCCAAGTCGCCTCTGTGTCATCGTTATATGATCACAAAACTTTCTAGGCAAGGGAATACTTGAATTAATTGGGATTGAGGAAGAAGAGGACTGTCACACTGCATGGGAGATCAAGTATCTCTTTATGGGTGATAAAGGAAAAGGCCTTGAGAAGTACACTCACTGTGAGCTTAACATGTCATTTTTATTAAGTGTAAGCCGCGGAACCATTCCATTTGCTAACCACGATCATGCTCGAAGGGTTCCTTACCAACGTTTACTAGTGGGATAACTTTGTTACGGAGAGCCTTTTCCTTATGATCTGAATTGAAATTTGAATCGGTTTCTTTTCGTATGTTAGATCCTCTCTAACTTGCACAAAGGATATGTTAATGATGTGACTAGGCTCGGGACTATACTTCCTTAAGAGTACAAGTACACGTGAAAACATCATGGATTCTAAAAAATTCTATTGGAAGGGATAGTCTAAATGCAACATTTCCAACTCGCTCCACTATCTCAAATGGTCCTATATATCTTAGGCTCAATTTTCTCTATTTCTCGAATCTACTAAACCCTTTTCGTTGGTGATACTTTAGGAAATTTGAATCACCTACTTGAAATTCAACTTGTCGTCTTTAAGGTTAGGTCAACTCTTTTGACAACTTTGAACAGTTCTCATTTTCCCTTATATGTTATTCACTTTATACGCGGTTTTCCTAATCAGATCTGGTCCAATGACCCTCGATACATCATTATCACTCAAACATATAGAAGATCTACATTTTCTCTCATAGAAAGCCTCAAAAGGATGTTATTGCAATGCTAGCATGATGACTATTAGTGTATGAAAACTCTATCAAGGGTAAATGTTGTTCACAAGACCCCTGAAATTCTAGAACACGTGCTCTCAACAAATCCTCTAAAGTTGGAATTGCTCTCTCTGTTTGTCTATTTGTCTGTGAATGAAAAGGAGGGCTACAGTTCAAATGAGTTCCTAAGGCATCTTGTAACCTTCTCCTAAATATCATTAAACGTTTGTGTCGCGATTCGATATAATGGTTCTGAGAACTCTGTGTGATCTAACAATCTCTTTTATGTATCTTTTTGCAAACTGTTCAGAGTTACACGTGTTTTTGATTGCTAAAAAGCGTGTCTTCTTGGTTAGTTGGTCTAATCACCAGATCTCATTCATTCCTTTTGATGTCAAAGGCAACATTGTCACAAAGTTCACTCCTATCGACTCCCATTTCTATGATGGAATGTCCTGTAAACTTCCTCCCAGCCTTTAATGTTCATTTTCACTTGCTAAGAGGTTAGACATTTTGTGACAAATGGTAGCGCCTCGTATTTTCCTATGACCCCATCACATATGTTAAATGTTTTTATACATCTAACTTCCTTAAAAAGTGTACTAATATAGGGTACATGTGTATTATTTTCTCCTTCTTTCAAAATTTCCACTGTTAGGTACACTCACTGCTCTCACAATCATAAAACCCGTCATCATACATAATAAGTCAAAACTATTTTTTTTTCTAATCCTGTATCTTTTTAAATCTTCTAAACATACAATAATAATTAACTAAATCTAATTTCCTCTATCATCATATTGAATCCCGAATTGTCTAACTAGGGGTAGGTAAACAATAAAATAGTTACCACTAAGTGCCTCTACTACCACATATGTCCTACAAATGGGGTATTGAATTCCTATATTACAATCCATGAGAAACTTCGACTATTTTACCTCGTCTCATGCAAACCTCCCTTTCTCTTTTATCTAGATAAAAATCCGATAGCATTTTCTAATTTGTCCAAGACACAACGTATTTCTGTGTAGAAGCGTCACTATATAGCTTAGCTTCTATGCCTAGGAATAGGAGCGCTGAATATTATGTTCAAACTAATTTCTTCTCCCTTTTCCTTTATACATTATCACTCTATATAAATTATTTTATTGACTATATAAATAGACTGTCTACTTATTTACGGTTCCACCGACACTTACTGTTCACTGACGCAACAGTGCCCACTGACGCTACAGTAGTACAGTACCCACCGACACTTTTTTTTTTAATATATTTTTTTTCCTATAAACACCACAAAAATTAACCATTTTATCCACTCACTTCATTTACTTCTTATCCAAAATCTCATAAAAAAATCTTCTCTCTAAATTATGGATAAATCATCCAATAAATCACCTGATATCTCCTCTGATGAGCTTTATAATTCCGTTACAAAGTCTCTTAATCAAGTGAAGACACTCATTAGCTTGCTAATGATACTAATATGTGTATTAGTAGCGGTATTTGCAATAATTATAGTTTATCTTACGAAATAAATAACTATTTCTTGTAATCCTCTCTTTGATATTATTAATCATGTTACTAATTTAGTGATTTGTATATTCTTAGAGGTTTTATTATCGCCCTAACAACTTGTCAAATAAACTACACATGTTAATCATGTTTAAAAAGATAAAAATAGGGTAAGCCATTTTTTTTTCTTTTATTAGAAATCGAACCTCGGATTTCTTAAACGATCTGAGATTCTCGGAGCACTTAGGCTCCCTTCTCAAGTTGACATCTCAACTACAAAATATTACGATATTGTCTTATGTTAATACTGTTTTAATACTGATACTTCAAAACAGTAAATGACCATCTCATCTTAACTGGGCTTTTCAATTTGGGCTTCATGAAATATTCAAATGTTCCCCAATTAAAACATCAAACTCTAATCCTTAATATTCCATTAATGCACAATTCCTCAGTAACCCACATTAACAATGCCTAATACATCACTAATCCCACAAGATACCTTCAATCATGTCTACTATTCCATCTATAGATCCATGAAATAATGTAATCACCTGATATCATGATCTTATCATCTTATCACAAATAACTTATAAAATAAAATGCATTCACTAATCTAATATTTTCTTTGAAGCAAAACTTTATAAAACAAATCTTACCATCACTAGCATATTACCTAATTACTATCAACAACCAACAACTTCCAAATTTCTATCCCCAAAATCACATTCATTCTCAAAATACAAATTAAAACATGAAAATATTTTTATCCTTTTCTTTTAGCTCTAAGTAACCCAATGTCAATCTCATTAGTGTAATCCAAACGACTTAAGTACAACTCTATTAGCCATAAATCCCTTAATAAAATCATCCAAGTCCTCAATCCAGAATATCTTCAAAATTCTAATAAAACTTTGTGATGCTCACTAATGACCTCCAAAGACATTAATCCAACATTCTCCATAATTGAAATAATTATTCACTTCAACATTTACAGGCCCCTAAAACTTTATACCTTCAAACCTCCAAATATTTTTTTTTTCTAACATCCTCAATATATAGGAATGAAACCACAATATTTCTGATCAAAACTATAAAATCCCCCCTCCTTGTGTCTACCATATAAATGCTTCTAAAATTTGAACTCCATAAATCCCACTCAATTCTCTCTCTCTCTCTCTTTTTTTGTTTTTTTTTTTGTTTTTTTTTTTTTTTTTTTTTGTTTTCTCCTTTTCTTATCAAATAAAAATCGCTTTATTCAATTCATTGCTATACTCCTAACTTCTGCCTCTCATTCCTCCACAAAGTTAGGCACAACTTTCTTCTTCCATAACAAATACGACAAACTTTTTTTCTTTTCCTATACCAGTCAAGATTTCGAAAATCATGGTAGCCACTTAACATAGTTTATCTATATTCTACATATATCACACCTTCTTAGTTCACATAAACTACAAAAATCATCATCTTCTCGAACTCGCTCGGACATAATACTTCACCATTCCTCTATTGAAAAACATCGACATTTGGTACGTCGTTGTCGTTAAGTGAATCTGCACTCTACTTTCGACTATATCCATTAATGTTGGGAACTAAAATAAATTTATTATACCTCTATAATATTGTATTTTTCATGTCTAAATGACTAAAGTATAGTATATCTATTTTACCCGGCATTTATGAAAGTATACTCTGTTTCTCACGCAGCCTCTAATATCTCTAACCTTGTGACATGACAGTAACACTGAACCTAGTAGTTCTTTATACCTTTTTTTTTATTATAATGCAAGTTATGATTTTAAAAGTGTGCACATATATAGAATGATATGTCGGCAAAGACCGTATCAAATAGTGCACTAACGATAAATACTAAAATGACACATAAAAAATATCATTAAGTCAAATAAGGTAATCACATAAGTTAACAAGCAAATAAACAAGATAAAATCCTATAAGCTGCCCATTATACCTAGGACGTCTACCCATCTCTTGGTAAATTTATGTTTTTTTTTTGAATCCATATAATTTATTAAGTAATGTTTTTTTTCATTCTTTAGCCTAAGCTCTGATACCACTTTTGTAACGCCCCGTAAACAACAGGAGTACAAAATGGTATATTTTATTAATAGCAGCGGAAATTATAGAGCGTTACCGCCGTATTTCCCTATACAGAGAAATACAAGGCTTACATTATTTCTTAGTACAACCGAATAACTAGTAGCAAGTCTTATTGATTATATTTTAATATTATGATACATTATTCTTATTCCATTTTCTTGCGTCAACCTCACTCATGCCCTTCCTTGTTTCCTGTACCTGAAAAAGATTAATAAAATAAAGGGTCAACCAACCACAGGTTGAGTATATTTCCCATAACCTCCAACTCAAATTAATATAATTCGGGTCATTATTATTGAACAGGGCCACATTACGGAGCCGAGACTCCCTTAGGCTATGCCCTCCTCCGTGTACACAGGATAACAATCTTTTCCTCTTTTTCTCTTTTTCTCTCTTTTTTTTCCCTTTTTCTCTTTTTCTTTCTTTTTATCTGGATATAACGGGGCGGAGCTAATTGCCGAGCCCCCTGCCGAGCTCACTTCAGAGCTCACGTCCATGTACACGGGATAAAATAATAATGTGGTCCGGTCCCTTTCAATAATAATGTCCCCGGATGATACGTTGGCCAAATGTATATCTTAGCACTGGTATTTTAACATTAACATTAACATTATTATGTGAGCATTATAACGTCAATTATTAACACAAACAGTACCACAATCATATCTCACGTAAACCACATTACGTAAATTATACAAGTATAACCTAATTTCACATAAACAATCATTCACGTATATTATAATATCAGTTAAGTAATTATGACGATAACTTACTTACTCATTACATTAACTTAAGATAAAGGCGTAGGAAATATACCTTATAATCGCCTTACCAAACCTTAGCTACCATATCAGCTATGAAGTAATTTGTAGTGAACCGTTGATATCCCTTTTGATTGCGCGTTGATCAAATGAACAAGGTGCTATTTATAGTTTTCTAAGTCGGTTAACCTATGCTACCTACACTCCTACGTGGTGCATGTACAACCAAAAAGCATGAAATTGTCATCCTACTTCCCCTAGGTTTATACGTGGTGCACTAAGTACCATATTTGCCATTATTTTTTTTATTATTACTACAATTCAACATGTGACAAAAATATATTATTATATATTAAAGTTTAGAAAAAATATCTAGATATTTTATTTTACGGGTTATTTTCTTTGGGATAGGTCTAGTAAAATTCTACGGGTGAAGTTATTATTGAGTCGGATTCCAACCGAGCTATTTTATTCTTATTCTAGGGTCTTACTTGTACTAGGTTATCATGCCTTTCAAATTTACATGTCAATATATCCCTCTAGGATGGATTCCTTTCATTTGTGTACCTTCTCGTCCCTAATAAATAGAAAATTCTTTCCCCTTTCAAACAAAAAATTTTCTTAAATCGACTAAATAATAAAAATTTACTCGGGGTATCACAAAGTTTCCCGTGCTTTGAAGGCTTAAGCTTAATTCACGACAGATAATTGCGCAGGCTGCGCTGATATGCGCAAGCTGCGCTTCCCGCTGGATTGGGTGACTACATCCCAATCCTATGATCTTGCCTTAGTTGATTTTTGTTCTTTCTTTTTCTTCTCTTCTCTTTCTTGACCTTCATAGGTGATGTCCCGGGTCAAGTCACCCTTCATTTCTTCATGGCACGCCTTCCAAGAACACTTTTCCAAGATACTACACTTTAACAAACCGTCAAAAGGTTCCACAACAACAACATCAACAACAATATCAGAGCCTTAATCCCAAAATGATTTGGGGTCGGCTGACATGAATCATCCTTTCGAACCGTCCATGGGTGAACGCACGCCTCAAAATGCGAATAAAAAAGGGAAGATAAAAAACAAAAGGGAGAACGAAAATGTAATGGAAAGTTAAGGTGAACTTAGGGGTTTTAAAATCGAATTCCGTCTTTCTTTTATAAAAACTTAAAATTTAAATCGAGAGAAAAGGTTAAAACGATTTTTAAAAACCGAAATAGAGTTAAGGATCCGGAAAGAATCAGGTAAAAAACTGGTAACTTACGGAATTTAAACTATTCTATTATTGCATGTAAGTATTATTCAATGGGATAGAGTATATACAAAGTTTTGCCGTATATTTAACGTTGATGGCTCGACAAAGTGTCTCTTAGGCCTCAATCTTGGTAAATCGGGTCCTCCAATGTGAGCTCTTCTTCTCCATGTATTCCAATGCCTTCATGATAGACCTTGATTCTTTGCTCATTCACTTTGATTGTCTTTCCTGAGCTTAGATTCTCCACTTTTGCCACTCCATTGGAATAAAGGTTTCTTAGTATATTTGGGTCGATCCAACGAGATCTCAACTTTCTTGAAAATAGTTTGAGCCGGTTTTGAAACACGAGAACCTTTTGGCCTTCTTTGAACTCCTATCTGCTTATCATTTTATCATGCCAAACCCTTGCTTTCTCTATGTAAATAGCGGAATTGTTATAGGAATCTAGCTGAATCTCTTCAATCTCTTGAAGTTGCAACTTCCTATGCAAGCCCGCTTCATCAATATTTAGATTAAAGGCTTTAACGGCCCAATAGGTTTTGTGTTCCACCTCCACCGGTAGATGGCATGCCTTTCCATAGATTAGTTGATACGGGGACATGCCAATGGGGGTTTTATAGGCGGTCCTATAATCCCAAAGAGCATCATTCAATCGGTGGCTCCAATCTTTGCGGTCCGGGTTTACGGTCTTCTCAGGAACACCCTTGATTTCTCGGTTTGAAACATCCGCTTGACCATTATTTTGGGGATGGTAAGCGGTGGAGATCTTGTGTACAACTCCATATTTCTTAAGGAGACCTTGAATAACTTGGTTGCAAAAATGGGTGTCCCGGTCACTTATAATAGCCCTTGGATACCCAAATCTTGAGAAAATGTGCCTTTGAACGAAAGTGGAGGCGGTTTTTTCATCATCATTCCTTGTGCGAATTGCTTCTACCCACTTGGACACATAATCTATGGCCAATAAGATATAGAGAAACCCATTTGAATTTGGGAAGGGCTCCATGAACTCAATCCCCCATCACTACTACAATTTAAGGCAAAGAGAACGCCCCTTCAAGAACGGTTGATAGCAGGAACCGGTCTCTTTGTTATATTTAGTTTGGCGGGCATATAGAATTTCAATAGAGTACGATTGTTTGCTCAAACCATTCTCGTACATTAACAAGGAGAACGGTTAGGTTTGACCAACCGTCCTAAATTATAAAAGAGACCGGTTATCTATCCGAACCGTTCTCCTTGATAAAACAAAGAGCACGGTCCCTAACCTCGACCGTTCTCTATTAAATCCCTAAAAACCCCATTTACACTTCATCAACTCATATTGTCATACGTACAGTCTTCCTTTCCTCCCTTTCCTCTCACTCCCTTTCCACCGCCACCACCCTTGTCGCGTCGTCGGTGGCCATTCATACAACTGCTTTCTCGTTGTCGGCGCCATGAATTAAGATTCCATTTTGTACCCGGCTTCCTTGGATTTTCTTCAACATCTTGATTCGTTCGGGAGATCTGGGAAATTTCTAGGTAAATATATTCTTGAAACCCAAATTTATATTCTAACTTGTTGTCTTTCATCATTTATCCAATTGTTTCCCCAAATCATACCCACAAAGACATTCATCGTATCGGGTTTTATTCAAATCCCCAAATGAAAGGGTTTGCTTTCCTTATTCCAGCAATGGTAATCTGATCATCACCATTTAAATCATTCTCATCTCCATTTAAATCAGTCTCATCTCCGAACCTTCCTGGTCTTTAATTTCCGTCGAATAGGGGATCATTCTCGGTCATTGTCATCCATCGTCGGCTGCATAAGATCGGTTCATGCTTCAGCAACCAAGGTAACATTCACTTGTATTATCTCATGGATCCTTTTGCTTGGTTTTCAAATTGGTTCCTTATTAAACATGGGACACGGGTTTCTAAAGGTACACCCAGGTCTGATTCCAGTTTTTTCCCTGCTTAAATTTTGCAGTCTGCATATCAGACAAAACAAAAATAAATCACCCTTCTGCAGACTTCTTCGATCTCCCACCTGTCTTTCAAAACTTTCCCTCCTAAAAAGTTAATATGGACCCTGAAGGTATAATGGGTATAAAAAAGATGATAACTTTGATGATCCCGTCTACTCCCTCCGCCCCAGTCATTTGTTATAATTGATTAAAATACTGCCCAAGAGGAATAAAAAAAGCTAACAAATGATTGAGACGGAGGCGGTCTGTGATGATTGAATGTATAATGTGGTATTTGATATGCAGGTTGATACGTGCATTTTATATAGTCCTTTTAGGCCTTTTTATGCACGTATTTCTATGCTATTATCGTAGTTTATGCTACGAAATGCCCCAAATATGCTACTTTGGTTTGTTTTGTCTTATTTGCAGGAATGAACCATAAAGTAGTGAAATCAAGCCTTTTACCATCCGGTTATCATGCATTTGGAGGAAGAGTGAATTTGGAGCGGGAATGTAGCTATTTTGAGATGCGCAAAGAAGAAAGATAGCTAGGCGAGCAAAGGAAGAACTTCAAATTGCTAGTGCCTACTTTGAAGAGCCATATCTCGAGTTCTACAACTTATATTCAGGTGATTCCAATTGGAGATGAAAGCTGGTCCTCTTAGTTTCCAATGCCACCGGAATCGCCCTGTTTGCCCAAGTAACGAAGAAATGGCAACCGTTTGAAGTCCAAAGGCGCAAAGCAGAAATTGTCTATTGAAAGTACTCGATCGAGTACAATTATGTTCGATCGAGTCCTTTTTCTACTCGATCGAGTAGTTGCATTTTAGGATTTACTCGATCGAGTAGATTTTCTATTCGATCGAGTGGTTTGAGCTTTATTTTACTCGATCGAGTTGTTTTAAACTACTCGATCGAGTGGTTTCTCTTATGGGCTCGGGCTTTTAGCTTTAATCCGTCATTAGGTTAAATACAATCCTATTTTTCTTATAAATAGGAAGGGGAGACGTCATTTAGAACTCTCTTTTCACCCTCTTCTCTCTCTTGTCAACTGTTTTACTGCTGGATATTATTTTCTCTATATTTTCTGGATCTCTTCCACGGTAACATTCTCTTTTCCCTTTTCTCTCATTTTATTTAATGTTTATTTCTCTCCATTTTATTTATGTTCTTTCTTTTATTATGTTTAGCTAATTATCCCTGCTAGGATTAGGTGACTCAATGATTGAATGTTAATTGCTAATTAGGTTCATAGATTGTCGTTGCTGTTTTAGTCTATGTTGTTAATCACCGCTTTAATTGTATCCTGCTAGTTGAATCGATGCGATTAGCCTTTTAATTTTGGTAAACCTTGACCTGGACCGAAAGGTTGGAATGGGTGAGACTCGCAGTGAACAATAGGATGCTTTAGTGAGGGCGAAAGTTAAGCTAATAGCATTTTAGGGCGAATTGAGACAGAAAGGAGATATTCATTGCCCCTTAGACCGACACATCGACTAATCTGTGACCTTAGCTGCAATTGATTACGTTCATTGATGACCCGAAATCCTAGTTTTCTCTCTCTATTTTTAATTTCTCTTATTCCTTTTTAATCTTATTAGTTTAGTTAAAATACTTCAAAACCCCCAATAGTGACATCAGACAGACCGAGTAGACAAGTGAATAGTGACCGCCTCCCTGTGGAGATCGACCCTACTTATCGCTAGCTTCTGTTAGTTATATTTAGGTATTTATTTTTGGTACAGAAACGACCGTATCAAATTTTGGCGCCGTTGCCGGGGAGGAAACTATTTATTTACTTGTTTTATTTTGTCTGTTTTTAGCCTCAAGGAATTTATTCCTTGAGGCAGTTCTTATCTTTTTTCTTTAGTGCTGTTTTGATAGGTCCTATAGGTCCTAACTAGACAGTTCTAGGTAAAAGATCGTCAAAGGGAAGGCTTGAGTACCTTTGACTCGTCACCTATGTTCCATTATATGGCACAGCAGGTGATTTACTGCGGGAGATGTGGTGCTGCTGAGCACAATGCAGCTTTTTGCATGGCAGAAAATGACGAGGTCTACGCATTCAAGCAGCATAGACGAGCTAGTCAACCTTCTGTAGTTGTGCCGGCACATCTGCCCTATCAACGAGGCTACCAACAGCCTCCATTTATCTTGCCACCGCAACAAGAAGCTCCTCCCCCTGATAAGCAGAAAGAAGAGATTGCGGAGCTGATATCTTTGATGAAGGTACTTGCACTTAAAAGGCAAGAACGTGATAGACAATTTTTTGCGCAAATTGATGAGCTCGAGTCTGAAATAGCTCAGTTAGCTGCTGAGTCGGAAATTAGGCAACCAGAGGAAGCCTGCGTTACCTACGCAGAGAGCGGTTTTTCCCATGAAGAAACCGTGTTGCCTAATGCTGATGATGATTTCTATGACTCGGATTGCGAAGTTCTATCAGTTAGTGACGCTTCAGACGAGGATTTTAGCACTATGCATCAAGAATCACTCGATCGAGTGACAAATATTAGTCGATCGAGTAAAATACCTGAAGAAACGTTCGATCGAACACTTTATTCCACTCGATCGAACAACTGTTTAGAGGGAGTACTCGATTGAGCTGTTCCAAGTGCTCGATCGAGTGATTATCAAGAGGAAAGTTCTCGATCGAGTAATAAATCTGCTCGATCAAGTAGTTTGTCCAGTGAGAGAAATGATTTGTTACTTGGGTTCATTTTAGACGACAATTTTAATGATGACAACGGTTATGGTGAGTCTCCCCTTTTCAAAGCCGAGTTGGATGCGCTTGAGGCTGCGATTTACGGGACGGTTTCCACAGAGGAGGCAGCTGAGTCAGTGATTGCTCCTAACATGGATGAGGTAATATATTATTTTGTCAATGATTCCGACATTGAGAGCAACCAACCCGAGGTAGTAAACGATAATTCTATTATTGTTTGTTTAAATAGTACATCGCCTCATTTGACTCATGCTTTGTATTTTAATACTATACCCCCTCCCAGTTGGACGAGTAGTTTAATAGTTTTTCACCGTACTTATCGTCACAAACTTGTTAATCTGAAATGGAGCCCTAAATCATTAATTGCTCCTGAGCTCCTTTATTTTGTGGACAAATTTAGGAGCTGTCATAGGAAATTTGTTAGACTTAAACGGTCGTACATTTTTATTTCCTATTTCTTTATTCCACTGTGGTGCTACTTACATTTTTGTGTAGCGCATGCGCAGCTGTTTGATCGGTTGCTGCGCGCTTTGAGCTATTTTGACCAGGCTAATTAAATAGAGGCTCGAAGAAAAGAAGGTCGAGCTGGGATCTGACTGAAACTAGCGCTACCCGGGAGGCAACCCGGAGATTTTATTTTTAGTTGTTTTTCAAACATTTCAGTTTTTATTTTGTTTAATAATCGGTTCTCTCGATCGAGTTTTCTTGCTTTGATTCGCTTCCTATGACGCCACTATGAAGCTGTTTGTGACCTCCCATGTTGCTGGCTGGTTTGGGGAGGTCCCTTCTTCGCGTTATCTTGTAAGTTTTCCGCATCTTCACTCTCCTTTTTTAGTTTGCATTTCCTTTCCCTATTTTTGGGTACAATGAGGGCATTGTATTGTTTGGTTTGGGGAGGTTATGCATCCATATCTGTGTCTTTATTCAGCTTTTATTGCATTCCTGTTATCACGTTTAATTTTCATATTTCATATGCATTGTATTGTTAAAAAAAAAAAACGAAAAATAATAAAAAAATTCATGTTTATTTTTGCATATAGGTTGAGTCGGAACGGTAGATTTTCGTGATAATATCGCACTGTAACTTGTCATTTTTACTTGAGGCTTGCATCTAATTGACAGTTATTAGTTTAGTCCTGCGCATATCTACGAGTTAATGTCAAAAATTTAGCTGACTGTTTAGACTTGACCTGATAAATTGGCAACCTACTCTATAAATTCTGAGTTTTAGAGCCCTATAACTGGTGACATTCATGACCGGTTTACATAGGAATTGAGAGTAGTACTCCTTGCATAACATGTTTATCACTTTTGCACGTTTATGAAATTCGATTTCTTGTCAATTGCATACATTCGGGTTTGTGGTCGGTGTCACATGCAGGGAGGTGCTTACAATTTGCCCCTTTCTTTCATTTTTCACCCATTTAGCTCCACTTAGCCAAATTTAGCCTTTTTGACCGATTAGCTACATCCAAAACTGAGCCTGCCTAGTCGAGCTAGTTTAGTTTGTCTTTTGCGGTATGTTTTTCCGTCTGCGATTTGGCCCGTGTGTATATTGTTGGAGTTGGTGGAGGA
Source organism: Silene latifolia (assembly GCF_048544455.1). Taxonomy (NCBI): domain Eukaryota; kingdom Viridiplantae; phylum Streptophyta; class Magnoliopsida; order Caryophyllales; family Caryophyllaceae; genus Silene; species Silene latifolia. The sequence goes on along the minus strand of NC_133529.1, from coordinate 103,214,633 downwards.
TGAAGGAAAAGGAGTATGAATATGAGAATGAAAAAAAAAGAATTGGAAAAAAAAAGAGAAAAAAAAATGAAAAAAAAAATGAAAAAAATCAAAAATCACGTTCACAGGAAGAAACCAGAGGAAGAAAAGTTTGAAAATTTTGAGCTGGTTGAATTTTGAGATCGTTTTTATTCACTTTTATCTTGTGACGGTCTCACTCCTCCGTCTTATTCTTACATTTTTGAGGAGATAGTGTGTTTGGACAGTGAGTTGTGTGCCAATGAAGGGCACTTGTGTTTATTTTCCAGTCAGTTGAGATTCGGACGGTCTTATATGGTCCTGTTTAGGAACTAGCTTGGCGCTTTTACCTCCACATTTCCATAACTTGTTTGCCTTTTCTCACCTGAACCTCACTTTCCTATATCCTTTGTAAGTCCTCAGCTGTGACGGACATTGTTGGTTGGAATGTATGTGTAGTACTTGAATCGTCTATCATTTTTGTTGCATGCATGTTATGTAGGTCGCAGTCTAGGTGAGTGACTGTTTTCTCTTTCTCTCTTATACATATACTTTCACCCTTTGCTTCATGAGAGAAGAGTGACCACGTGAGAGCCCGATTTTGTTGGTCTTGCAGGGTCGATAGGTCAGCTTTATTTATGGACATCTTATAATTCGTTTGCGTAATGACCATTGTAGTCAGAATCGTTGATTTTAGTTTGCACTAAACTGGTTTAAGTAGACAAGTTATAGCTAGCTCTGAGTTATCTTTTCCGTTCAATTAGTTTGCATTTAGTTTACTCGAGGACGAGTAAAGGTTTGGTTTGGGGAGATTTGATACGTGCATTTTATATAGTCCTTTTAGGCCTTTTTATGCACGTATTTCTATGCTATTATCGTAGTTTATGCTACGAAATGCCCCGAATATGCTACTTTGGTTTGTTTTGTCTTATTTGCAGAAATGAACCAGAAAGTAGTGAAATCAAGCCTTTTACCATCCGGTTAGCATGAATTTGGAGGAAGAGTGAATTTGGAGCGGGAATGTAGCTATTTTGAGATGCGCAAAGAAGAAAGATAGCTAGGCGAGCAAAGGAAGAACTTCAAATTACTAGTGCCTACTTTTAAGAACCATATCTCGAGTTTTACAACTGATATTCAGATGATTCAAATTGGAGATTAAAGCTGGTCCTCTTAGCTTTCCAATGCCACCGGAATCGCCCTGTTTGCCCAAGTAACGAAGAAATGGCAGCTGTTTGAAGTTCAGTACGCAAAGCAGGAAATTGTGCGCTGGAAAGTACTCGATCGAGTACAATTATGTTCGATCGAGTCCTTTTTTCTACTCGATCGTGTAGTTACATTTTAGGATTTACTCGATCGAGTAGATTTTCTATTCGATCGAGTGGTTTGAGCTTTATTTTACTCGATCGAGTTGTTTTAAAATACTTGATCGAGTGGTTTCTCTTATGGGCTCGGGCTTTTAGCTTTAATCCGTCATTAGGTTAAATAAAATCCTATTTTTCTTATAAATAGGAAGGGGAGACGTCATTTAGAACTCTCTTTTCGCCCTCTTCTCTCTCTTGTCAACTGTTTTACTGCTGGATATTATTTTCTCTATATTTTCTGGATGTCTTCCACTGTAACATTCTCTTTTCCCTTTTCTCTCATTTTATTTAATGTTTATTTCTCTCCCTTTTATTTCTGTTCTTTCTTTTATTATGTTTAGCTAATTATCCCTGCTAGGATTAGGTGACTCAATAATTGAATGTTAATTGTTAATTAGGTTCATAGATTGTCATTGTTGTTTTAGTCTATGTTGTTAATCACCGCTTTAATTGTATCCTGCTAGTTGAATCGATGCGATTAGCCTTTTAATTTTGGTAAACCTTGACCTGGACCGAAAGGTTGGAATGGGTGAGACTCGCAGTGAACAATAAGATGCTTTAGTGAGGGCGAAAGTTAAGCTAATAGCATTTTAGGGCGAATTGAGACCGAAAGGAGATATTCATTGCCCCTTAGACCGACACATCGACTAATCTGTGACCTTAGCTACAATTGATTACGTTCATTGATGACCCGAAATCCTAGTTTTCTCTCTCTCTTTTTAATTTCTCTTATTCCTTTTTAATATTATTAGTTTAGTTAAAATACTTCAAAACCCCCAATAGTGACATCAGACAGACCGAGTAGACAAGTGAATAGTGACCGCCTCCCTGTGGAGATCGACCCTATTTATCGCTAGTTTCTGTTAGTTATATTTAGGTATTTATTTTTGGTACAGAAACGACCGTATCACAGGTCATAGAAATTCTTCAAACCCATCTGTAGCTTTGGCGTCTTTGGTGACTAAACGGGCAAAACTTCATGAAGTACTTAGAAACATTTTGAAACAGGTTCTTCCTTGATCATCATAATGCTTAGTGATTACATTTTTGTTAATTGTTTTCAGTATTTTATTCAATGTTGTTTAATTTAACTGGAATATAATGTGGGTGTTAATTGTTATTTGATCATCATAAAACATAGTGATTTTTTGTTGTTAATTGTTTTCAGCATTTTATTCAAAGTTGTTTAATTTGAGTGGATGATATATTGTACTCTTTCTGTCTCAGTCATTTGTTTACCTTTTATATTCATTGTGAGAGATATTTTAATCTAAGGTAAACAAATGATTAGGACTGAGGGAGGATTAGTTAAATTGCTAGGATCAGCTGTATGCACACTTAGAATGTGACTCATTTGGTTCTTCAATCAGATCCCCAGATATTAGGGTTACCCCATCAATTTCAATCTTATATACTGCAATTTCTTGGGATCGTTTCGCCTCAACTTTTGAACAACTCCCGCCGCTGTACTTATCCTTAGTTATGCACCTGGTCGTTTTTGAAATGCTGTTGGTGAGGCTATCACCGCCTTCCAGTGTTGGCTACATTAAATTGGGTTAATGCGCCAGCAATCATCTCTAGGTAACAATCAATTGTATAATATCATTTATTTGTTTTTTTTTTTTTTAATTTGCATCATTTCAAACAAAGAATTTAATAGTCCCACAAGATCTTATGTTGAATTATGTCGTCCTTGTTTGTTTTGTGTGATGTTCACATTTGATCCATGTCCTTGACGTGCTGCTCAATCCCTCATCATCTGATCCGTCCACAATATGCACTTGTCTTGGACGTTTTGGTTCAGTATGCTCTCCGTTGTCAGTCTGTATTTAGTGGTAATTGACTGTGCATAATCGATTGAGTGTATAAAATAATTGTTGATTACTGTCTCGTCTTGCATTTGTGACCAAGGTTCTGCAACAAAGGCATTTGGCTTAACTTACCTTGATTTTTTTTCTTGTTTATGTGTTTTGGATCAGGGGATCAGCCATGCTTCCTGGTGCATCAATCCCTATTTTGTCTCAGGTAACATTTTTCCACTACTGACTCTTTTAGTGTCGTTTCTGAAAATGAGAAAACAAGATGATAATCTTTATATTATGGAACATGAGCAGAAAACAAGGCTGTGGTGAATTCCAAGTTCTGACGATTATTGGTGTTTTTTTCATGCTTTCCTTTATGTCATTTGCTATATTTGATTGGTAACGATTATCTGTTCTTCAACTTTTTTTTTCCTTCCTCTTTATGTTGTGGGTTGATTGTGTTGGGCTGGAGGACATGGATTTCGATTAAATGATAAATGCTAGGAGTAGTTTGTATGTGAAGAAAAAAATTGTCAGCTTATGTGTTGATTGTTTTACATGTGCGTGTGCTTTTGGCAGTGTATCGATCAGATGTGGTCTAATTTTGACTAACTTAGAACCGCTAATACATTGAGTTTTTAATGAGCATATTTATCATAATTATATGCCATATATTGGTGTGTCCTATGTGTTTAAGAGTCGCTCATTTTAATTATGTATCCGGTATCAAATATTCACGAGAGTCCTGCTATATAAACCGATGCAAGCTTCATTTTTCTCTGCATTTATGATTACAATTTTTTGAAGTTCGATTTATTTGCACTATGATGCGACTAAGTGATGAGGATTGAAGATTTTTATTTATGTTTTGCACATGGTAGCGTATCTTCGATATTTGTAGGCTCTTAACAATATGATACAATTTTGTATTTTGTTTCAATAAAATTTGTCCTAATGGTTCAAATTAAATCCGATGGTTTTTCTTGTGTAAAAAATGCCGGAGTTTCTGAATTGTAACAGGTTTAATTCTTATGAGCTATAAGATTCATTCGTGTAGGGTTACGATAAAAATAGAAATATTTTGAAAAAAAAAAATTACAGGATCAAAGAGAACGGTTAGTACCATCACAACTGTTCCCTTTGAAATGATAGAACTAAGGCGCCAAAAAATTGAAAACTCTAACAAAGAGAACTGCCTTATCAAAGAGACTGGTTATTTCATGTAACCGTTCTCTTTAATATATCAATGAGAACGGTTCTAAAAGGCAACCGTTCTGATTGTTGTTACAAAGAGACCGGGTTGACTTGATTTCAACCGTTCTCTTAGATCAAAGAGAACGCTTGGCCACAGGACGGTCCAAACTACGTATAAGAACGGTTACCAACCGTTCTCTTTGATCATTTTTGTAGTAGTGCATACATCAAATATCTCACAAAAGAGCACAGGTTGTTGCTTCATATCTTGTCTTCTTGATAGGTTACCACACCGTTGGCACCTAACAGAACTCTTCACAAAGGAGTGGGCATCTCGAAACAAGCTTGTCCAATAAAACCCGCACTCTAACACTTTTATCTTGGTTCTTTGAGGACCAAAATGTCCACCACACGCATACCCATGACAAAAGCGAAGTATGGAGAGGATTTCTTGATCGGGTACACATCTTCTCACAACTTGCTCTTGACAAAATTTCCATAAGTATGGATCATTGCACAAATAGTACTTTGAGTTTGCCTTTATTTTCCTCCTTTGGCTAGATGATAGGGTTGGAGGAAACGTTTTGGTCACCATTTAGTTGACCAAGTTAACATACCAAGGTTCAACCGTCTTTAGAGCATAAAGAGAGTCATGCCGTAAGCTTCCATCCACCACACCCATTCTTCTAGCTTGATCTTCATTGATGTGTAATCTACTAAGGTGTTCGGCCACTACATTGGCCACCCCATGCTTATCCCTCACTTCTATGTCAAATTCACTAAGAAGGAGAACCCATCTCATCAACCTTGGTTTCGTGTCCTTCTTCTCAACTAGTTGTCTTATTGCCTTGTGATCGGTGTAGATGATAACTTTGACACCCAAAATATAAGAGCGGAACGTCTCTAGAGCATACACCACCTCCAAGAATTCTTTTTCGGTGGTGGAATAATTTCTTTGGGCATCATTCAGCAACGAAGAAGCATATTGAATAACATGAGAAGCCTTCCCTTCTTTTTGGCCTAGAACGGCCCCAATGGTATAATCACTAGCATCCATTATTATCTCAAATGGGAGCTCCCAATTTGGTGTTTGAATAATCGGTGCCAAAACGAGCCTTTCCTTCAAAAGATCAAATGCTTTCCTACGTTCATCATCAAACAAAAACCCTGCATCCTTGTGCAAGAGCTTGCAAAGAGGGTTAACAATCTTCGAAAACTGCTTGATAAATCTCCTATAGAACCCTGCATGTAATAGAAATGACCTAATGTCTCGAGTATTAGTTGGATATGGCAAACTTTGAATTACTTCAATCTTTGCCACATAAACTTCAATCCCTCTTTTGGACACTACGTGTTCCAACACGATGCCACTGCCCACCATTAAATGGCATTTTTCGGAGTTTCGGATAAGGTAGAAGTCAATGCATCGTGTCAAGACCATAATTAGGTGCTCTAGACATGACTCAAAGAAGTCTCCATGAACCGTGAAATCATCTATGAAGACTTCCAAAGTGCAATCAGTGGTTTTGGATTGGTCTTCCGGCTTCATAGGGATTTGAAAGTAGCCGGAATACCCATCCAAAAAGCAATATAATTCCTTCCCTCCTAACCTCTCTAGCATTTGATCTATAAAGGGTAGTGGGAAGTGGTCTTTTAGTGTTACTGCATTGAGGCGGTGGTAGTGAATGCATACCCTCCACCCCGTTTGCAAACGGGTGAGAATTAATGCTCCTTGGTTGTTTTTTACTACCGTCACTCCACCTTTCTTGGGTACCACTTGGGTGGGACTTACCCATTGAGAGTCCCTTATGGGGTAAATGATTTCCATTTGAAGAAGTTTGATGATTTATTCTTTAACTACCTCCATTATTGGCGGGTTTAATCGCCTTTGAGACTATCTTACCAGCTTCGCATCCGCCTCCAACCTGATCTTGTGCATGCAAAGACTCGGACTCAACCCTTTTATGTCGGCGATGCTCCAACCAAAAGCTTATTTATGATCCTTCAACAAGTACATATTTAAGATGGGTGGGAAGGGGTTTTAGATCACTTTTTGGTGGTTTAATTGTGCAGGGTAAGGGCCTTTCAAGAGAGGCTTCAAGTGGTATTAAGTTATCCTTATGATTTAAAGTGTAAAGGGAAAGTTGGTTTTTGTTTGTGGGGTAATATCCGTATAAGACCCTTTAAAATTGGGACTATAACGTAAATTTAACATGTGAAATATGGTCATAAACGAAATAGAACAATGAAACGATAAAGATAAAGAATCAACCTCGGGTCCTTTGATGCACGGCGTAAAGAACAGAAATCAACAGAGATTCCCTCCTAATTGTTGCACCCAAGACCGTCCGAGAAATGCCCTTGTGCTAGAACGTGTTCTCCGATTGCCTTGCAATATTGGGAGAACGTGATGTGAGTTTTTCTCGAGATGTGAGATCTCGGTTTCAGAGAAAACTTAATCTCCAAAACCCTAGTTTTTCTGTAAATGAAAATCGCTAGGTCAAAAGGAGAGGGAGCCTCTCCTTTTGTTGCCTCGGTCCGCGGGTCATGAGAGGAGGGAGTGGGCTTTCCACTTTCTCCTCATTTAACTCGTGATCCGATTGAACCGACCCCACTCGCTAAAATGTATATGACGCGGTTTTTTTTTATTATAAATCGTCATCGGTTATCGGCTATTAAAACATCAACTAATAACACGGGTTAGTTGAAGTATTAATACATGTCCGACAAAGACGATATTGTATAATTTATTCAATATACATTAACTAAATATAATCGTTTATATTTAATTTACGAATTAACTGGTTAATTCGCCTTAGTCCATTATTATTTAATCCGTATTAAATAACATATCTCAACATCACATTTTGACTAAATATTAGTCAAATAACTCGACTAACCGGTTAGTCAAAATTGGCATCTACATGACAGTATTTTCATACCATCACGTCTCTCAAACGTATCCTATAGGTGTGACTTTTAGGGACCAGTTGATCACCGCCATCTGTATGACAATAACGTCAAACTTATCTAGCAAGCCAACCGTTATTGATAAACGTGGATCAACTGATAATAATACCAAAAGTATGCCCTTTGATCCTTTTAGAGATTTGTAAGTCCTTGCACTAATCCGTTAAGGACACCAACCCCAACAAGCTCCCACTTGTCCGTACAAGTGTATGTGCAATGACGTTATCCGCACTAACTGGAGGACACAAGCTCCAACAAACTCCCACTTGTCCGTACAAGTGTATGTGCGATAACCGATTCTCATATTCATTTAAAATTTCTCCCACTCAATGTAAAACAATTTGCAGATCCGGATCCGCAAAGGTCGTATTTTACAATCGATCTGGATCAAGAGTGGTTTCCCCGACTAGAGAGTAACTTAACTGATAAAACGAATCCGTATCCGAGCATGGCCATGCATTTCAGTTACAGCTCCTCGAGTGGCCCTGAGAAATATCGAGTACCTGATAAAGGCTGAATATTTCCTTCAACTCGAACTCCTTCCGATCTAAGCACAACATGAAATGACCCAGAAAAAATCTACTTGGCCCCCTGTTACGGATGACCGTGAGAAAGAAACCAAAGTCACCCAAAATCTGCCTTAGTCTCAAGAGACAGTCGATAGTCAAAAGAATCGACTCTTAGGATCACCATGGAAGTCCTATCCACGACCGGGCACCGAATGTTATAAAACATTTAGGACTCCACGTCGATGTCACAATTGTGTCCTACGAGATATCCGTATAAATCGCCTCTGTGATTGGTCAGTCAACCGGTTGACTTATGGCTCGTTGAACCCACCATCAACCAACGTCACAAAATAATTGCCAGAGTTATCAGCTCATGTGGGCAATTAAGGACTGAAAAATATAATGTTCGTTCAGTTCACTTTGTGGTGTTCAAAAATTTTCGTACAATTCCACATGAAAAACAAAATATATAAATATCAAAACGATGATGTCGTATAGAGTACAAACGAGAATGAATCTAATCCATAAAAGAGTACTACAACTTAGGAACACGTTTAATTCCCATGGAATTAACATGCCCTTCATGCTTATCTTGTCGTAATGCTTTAGTGAGAGGATCTGCTATGTTATCATCTGTAGCAATCTTTTCTATCACTACTTCCTTTTGCTCCACGTAATCTCGGATTAGATGAGCTTTCCGTTGTACATGTCTAGACTTGTTGCTAGACTTTGGCTCCTTAGCTTGGAAGATGGCACCACTATTGTCGCAATAGATGGTGATCGGGTCATTCGAACTAGGCACAACAGATAGCCCATGTAAGAATTGACGCATCCATATCGCTTCCTTTGTAGCTTCAGACGCGGCATAGTACTCGGACTCAGTCGTAGAATCTGCTGTAACAGTTTGTTTCGAACTCTTCCACTGATCATAGCGCATTAAGAGTAAAAACGAATCCGATCGAGATTTCGAGTCATCACGATCCGTTTGGAAGCTAGCATCTGCAGAATCGGTTGCGCATAGCTTTTGATCGCCTCCATAAGTCAATGCCCAATCTTTAGTCCTCCGTAGGTACTTAAGAATGTTCTTGACACCACCAATGTGATTCACCCGGATGCTTTGTTGGAATCGACTTGTCATACTCAATGCATATGCCACGTCCGGACGTGTGCATATCATGGCATACATGATTGATCCTATAGCCGAAGCATAAGGAATCCGTGTCATGCGCTCTTTCTCTTCCGGTGTCTCTCGGTGCCTCGAGATTTGCTCAAATGCACCCCGGAGCCATAGGAAGAAACCCTTCTTGGAGTTAGTCATGTGAATCTCTCTAGGACTTTGTCTATGTAAGACTCTGATCGAGAGATAACATCCGTCGTGATCTATCTCGATAGATACGGATGCCTAGAATTCTTTGTGCCTCTCCCAGATCTTTCATCTGGAAATGGTTTTTCAACCATACTTTCACCGAAGTTAAGAGAGGTATGTCATTCCCAATCAGGAGTATGTCGTCAACATACAATATTAGGAAAACAATCTTGCTCCCACTCGACTTGATATATAAACATGGTTCCTCGACCGATCGAGTAAATCCATTTTCTTTAATCACTTGGTCGAAGCGATGATTCCAACTCCGAGATGCTTGCTTAAGTCCATAAATGGAACGCTTAAGTTTGCATACTTTCTTAGGATGTTGTGGATCGATGAAACCTTCGGGTTGTACCATGTACAACTCTTCCTCCAAAAAGCCGTTTAAGAAGGCGGTTTTCACATCCATTTGCCAAATTTCATAGTCATGAAACGCGGCGATCGCTAAGATAATCCGAATGGAACGCAAAGATGACTACGGGTGCAAAAATTTCATCGTAGTGCAAACCTGGCACTTGGGTGAAACCTTTAGCAACTAGTCGTGCTTTATAGATATCTTGTTGACCTTCCACAGAATGCTTTATCTTGTAAAGCCATTTGCATTGAAGGGGACGAACCTTAGCAGGTAAGTCAACAAGATCCCATACGTTGTTCTCATACATAGAGTCCATCTCGGATTGCATGGCCTCAAGCCATAGCCTTGAGTCGGAACTAGTCATGGCACCTTTATAGGTTGCGGGTTCACTACTCGTTAAGAGTAGAACGTCATCTATGTCATGTTCCTCGACCATACCAATGTATCTGTCTGGAGGAATAGAGACTCTTCCCGACCTCCTAGGTTCCTCAGGAATATTCACCGTAGCCGGGATTGAAGGAATAGGTTCCTCCAATGGTTGCTCGGTATTTGGTTCTGGAATCTCCGACAGGTCGAAGGTTCCATCACTCTTTGCATTCTCGAGAAATTCCTTCTCTAAGAATGTCGCACTAGCCGCAACAAAAACACGTTGTTCGATTGGCGAATAGAAGTAATGACCAAGTGTTCCTTTAGGATAACCTATAAAGTATGTCTTGACCGATCGCGGGCCGAGCTTATCTTCAGGTCTCCACTTGACATAAGCCTCGCAGCCCCAAACCCGTATAAAGGACAAGTTAGGGACCGTTCCCTTCCATAGTTCATATGGAGTCTTGTCAACTTTAGACGGACTTGGTTAAGTATTAGAGCGGCTGACAAAAGAGCATAACCCCACAATGAGTCAGGCAACACGGTGTGACTCATCATGGATCGAACCATATCAAGTAGTGTTCGATTTCTCCGTTCGGACACACCATTCAATTGAGGTGTTCCAGGTGGAGTTAACTGTAGGGCAATCCCACAGTCTTTAAGGTGTTGATCAAACTCGTGAGAAAGATACTCGCCACCACGATCCGAACGCGGTGTTTTAATCTTCCTACCTAATAGGTTCTCACCCTATTCTCGGTATTCCTTGAATTTCTCAAAGGATTCACTTTTGTGCTTCATTAAGTAGACATATCCATATCTACTTAAATCGTCCGTGAAAGTGATGAAATACCTATAGCCTTCTCGTGCGGTGATTGACATAGGTCCACATACATCCGTGTGTATGAATCCTAATAGGTCGACGCGTGCATTCCAACACCTTTGAAGGAAATTCGAGTCATCTTACCGATGAGACATGATTCACACGTGCCAAATGATTGAAAATCAAAGGCCGAGATAGCTTCATGTTTAATGAGTCATTTTTACGCGTTTCTCATTAATGTGTCCCATACGGCAGTGCCATAGATACGTCTGATCTTTGTCACCAACCTTTAACCTTTTATTCATTACGTGTAATATTTCGGTGGTCCGATCTAAAACATAAATTCCATTCATGGAGACTGCCTTGCCATAAATCATATCGTGTAATGAGAAAATGCAAGTATTATTCTCTATTACAAATTAAAAACCAAGTTTGTCAAGTGCGAAATGAAATAATGTTTTTGGAAAGACTGGGTACATAATAGCAATCATATAATGATAACTCAAATCCGCTAGGAAGCTGGATCACATATGTTCCCTTCGAGACGGCAGCCACTCTTGCTCCATTCCCGACACGCAGGTCAACCTCACCCTTTACGAGAGGCTCGAGATTTCGGAGGCCCTGCACATGATTACACAGATGAGAACCACAACCAGTATCAAGTACCCAAGTTCCGTAACTTGCGTGGTTAATCTCAATCATATGAATAAAAGTAGAAGAAGAAGACATACCAACAGGTTTAACGCGACCTGCTTTTATGTCCTCATGATAAACAGACATGTGCGCCTCCAATGCCCAATCTTGTGGCAGTGATGGCATTCCATGTTTTCGGTTTTGCTCTTTGTCGCGCCTGATGAGGTGCTCGACTCACCAGGTCCACTCTTACCTGAACCCGACTTCTTGAATTTCGCCTTACCTCTCGCTAGGTTTGCCTGAGCTTTGCCCTTACCCTTTCCCTTGTTTGTCACAACGAGAACATCCTGTTTCATGCTCCCACTGAACTTCATGTCCTTCTCGGTCTGTACGAGGAGGGAGTGCAGTTCATGGGGAGTTTTCTTCAAATCATTCATATAGTAATTCGCTCTAAATTGCGAATAACCATCGTGGAGTGAGTGAAGTATGCGGTCGATCACAATGTTCTCGCCGATCTTACAATCAAAGGTTTCCGACTTCTCGACATTCTCAATCATGCTGAGAATGTGTGGGCTAACTGGTTGGCCCTTCTGGAGTCTCGCATCAAAGAAGCGAGTGGTATGCTCATAGGTCACGATTCTCGGTGCTTTCGAGAATTCCTTGGTGAGCGTGGTGAAAATCTTGTTCGCACCATGGGCTATGAAGCGTTTCTGCAAATTGGGTTCCATTGCAAAAATGAGTACGTTTTTAATCGCACCCGCTTCCATACGTAAATCATTAAACTTGGTGATTTCAAAGACTCTAGCCGTGGGACCTGGGTTTGCCGGGATGGGCTCCAATAGATATTTGAGCTTCCGTCGCCAGCGGCAGATTCCGTAATGCCGCCTCCCGGTCCGCGAAGTTTGATCCATCATTCTTCGATCGAGTAGACGATTCATCCGATTCATGAAGATCCGAGGCCAGGACTCACGGTCCAATGTGGCACTTGGCATTGGGTTATCGATAGAACCACCATTTGATATTAGCAGTTTAAAAGTTCGTGATCTACACTGAAAAAGAAAGAAAAACAAAAACGAAATAAGCAACTCATCGAGATGATTTAAGTCTATTTAAAAATTCGTTTTAACGTGTAGACTCTCGCAATTGCATAATTGATCTCCCTCAAGAATGATACAAGTGATCCCAAGACTCAATTTCTGTAAATTGATAATCCAACTGTTTAGCTAATTCTTCCGTAAGAACTCTTGGTCGATAGATTTCCGTAAATCCTATCTATAGTCCACCATAGTCACAGGATCGTTTAGTGACCATAGTGTTGAGATAAAATAGGTCAATCGGTTCCAACTTACCCGACGTAGAAGGGGTCATATTATGCCTACCGACGAAGAAGGGACTCATTGGAGTTTGACCTATAAAGACCGTTCTCAATTTTTGTTTATACGAGGAAGATCCCATCAACTAAATTATAATTCATATTAAGTGAACGAATAACTAGCGTCTGCGTGAATGAATTAATTTGGGTGATGGCTTAAAAATCGTATGACATGAGAATGTCAATGAAAACTAACTCGTGACCTCTATATGTGTCAGTTTTCATGCAATAATTAGGTGGTTTGGTTTTTAGGCGGAAAATGATGCATACTATCGTTACTGTAAAATAAAAATTGAATGCAATACGTAAATAAAAATTCCTAGTGTGGCCTATCCTAGTAAAATAAAACATAAAACAACTTTGGAATCCACCGTTGGACCCGACAAGCTTGTCTTGATGTTCCATCTTGATCCATGTAGCGGGAGTGAGCATCCGATCTTCATCTTTGGTCTTCTCAAAAATTACAATTTAAAATTACAAATATAAACCTATTTACATTCTAATTAAAACTGTAATTACAAGTGAAAAATCCAAAACGGAGATACGAGATCTCAAAATACAACCAAGACCGTGTTCCATCATTACGGTAACACGTTCTACTAAGGCCACACTAAGTTACAACTGTTTGCAAAATAAATAAATACGTAATATAAAGCATTCAAAAACATTCATAATTAACGATAAATAAAATGCATCAACTAAAAACAAATTCATTCGTGACATAATTCCGTAATTATGTGAAATTTATCCAAACCACCTTTTAATGATTAAAATTCATGTGATAAAACCGCTTCTATCAATTTAATTTTAATCTAATACAGTCCGTTACTTTAAATACGCTTTAAAATAACTTAATGGTACGTGTGTAAACCGTTTCACAATCATAGCGAGTGTACAATATCCGTATAAAGTACAAATTAAGGCCAAAAGAAAATTTAAAGCAAAAGGAAAAATTTTCAAAGCTGCCAAAACAAAAATCCCTCGATCCAGGGACATAAGTGCTCGATCGAGGAACAAAAGGGGTCGATCGAATGAGGCTGCCATTCGATCGAGGGTTTGCAATTCAGGAAGTGCTCGATCGACTAAACTGGTGGTCGATCGAGTACTTTTATCAGCAAATCTGCTCGATCGAGTACGAGGACATCTCGATCGAGCAGAGGGGTTTTGAAAGTGGTCGATCGAGTACAGCTAGGACTCGATCGAGTAAAAACATGACAGAAAACCTCTCGATCGAGTAAGAACATGCTCGATCGAGTGCAAAAATTTCTGGAAAAACAAAACCCTCGTGAAAACAGCTTTGACGAAACAAAAACATCCTCAATTTTGATCAAAACCGCATCAAATCAATTTAACAATTGACAAAACATGACATATTTTTATAATCTCCGTATAAAATAACAATATGCAAAAGAACAATATGAAAATTGAAACAAAAACAGCCGTGTAATGCATGAAACGGCACGGTTTTCGAGACAAAACAACAACAAGTGCAACCGTGTAAACTGGACACGGTTCCCAAGACACAAAATTTCAAAACAGCCGTGTGCAAAACAAAAAAAATTATGCCGAGAGGCTGCCGCACGGTTTTTATGACAAAAACAAAATCGTTTCAAATCGATTTATGAAAAATCACAATGAAAATTTACGTGGCCTCGCTCTGATACCACTTGTGGGGTAATATCCGTATAAGACCCTTTAAAATTAGGATTATAACGTAAATTTAACATGTGAAATATGGTCATAAACGAAATAGAACAATGAAACGATAAAGATAAAGAATCAACCTCGGGTCCTTTGATGCACGGCGTAAAGAACAGAAATCAACAGAGATTCCCTCCTAATTGTTGCACCCAAGACCGTCCGAGAAATGCCCTTGTGCTAGAACGTGTTCTCCGATTGCCTTGCAATATTGGGAGAACGTGATGTGAGTTTTTCTCGAGATGTGAGATCTCGGTTTCAGAGAAAACTTAATCTCCAAAACCCTAGTTTTTCTGTAAATGAAAATCGCTAGGTCAAAAGGAGAGGGAGCCTCTCCTTTTGTTGCCTCGGTCCGCGGGTCATGAGAGGAGGGAGTGGGCTTTCCACTTTCTCCTCATTTAACTCGTGATCCGATTGAACCGACCCCACTCGCTAAAATGTATATGACGCGGTTTTTTTTTATTATAAATCGTCATCGGTTATCGGCTATTAAAACATCAACTAATAACACGGGTTAGTTGAAGTATTAATACATGTCCGACAAAGACGATATTGTATAATTTATTCAATATACATTAACTAAATATAATCGTTTATATTTAATTTACGAATTAACTGGTTAATTCGCCTTAGACCATTATTATTTAATCCGTATTAAATAACATATCTCAACATCACATTTTGACTAAATATTAGTCAAATAACTCAGACTAACTGGTTAGTCAAAATTGGCATCTACATGACTGTATTTTCATACTGTCACGTCTCTCAAACGTATCCTATAGGTGTGACTTTTAGGGACCAGTTGATCACCGCCATCTGTATGACAATAACGTCAAACTTATCTAGCAAGCCAACCGTTATTGATAAACGTGGATCAACTGATAATAATACCAAAAGTATGCCCTTTGATCCTTTTAGAGATTTGTAAGTCCTTGCACTAACTGTTAAGGACACCAACCCCAACATTGTTGGGGCACGACAAAGCGCAGGCTGCGCCTCACTGCGCAGGCCGCGCTCAGTTACACAAGTTGCACTTTTCTCGAGAGTCTCTTCCTTTTTCTCCTTTCTTTCAATGTCATGGATACCCTCTAAAGGTTCTTCCCTTTCCAATTCTTCTATGCACTCCTGCACATCACTAGAACAAACATCCGCAAGCCTTCTTGCTTCAAATTAGTAGTAAGGGCCACTTCAAGTGAATCCCTTTGGCACAAGTTATATACACGATGAACAATTGGTTCGATTTTATCAATGAAATAGCATGAGTGTGACTCATCAATTTGTTTCATAGCATCATAAATGTTGTAAGTGAGCTTTTTTTCCTTTGAAACTCCATGGTCAAATCCCCATTTGAGACATGAATTTTGGTACGACGCCCTAGTAATATTAAGGTAGCTCTAGCATCGACCTCCATATCAAGGACATATAAGTGTAGACACCTCGTTTCTACACCTTCCGTCAACCACCCAGTGATGATTGGGCCGCATGTTTATTACGCGGAGCGATTTATGACATTTTGTAAGTTCGTCAACACGTGATAGCTCAAACAATCGAGTCAACATCATGGTCATCATCTACACGCCTATACGGTCGTTTTGATAGTAATTAGAGTACATTTGGAGTCTGGGTCAAAAACCGTTTCCATTTTCTAAATCCGTCTTAAGCCAGGTCGGAATGTTCTAAAGTTTTATTCCTAAATTTTTATCTTTTATGATTGAACACGGAAAATATCTTCTTTGAGGAATAAGGAAGCATACATCTTCCCTAATTCCTAAATTTAACCGCGGAAATCTTTCTTGCTGAGGAGGAAACCACCCAAGAGAAAACGCAGGAGAAGTTGTGCCTCTTGGAAGGGTCACAGTTCCTGCTGCGCCTCTTCCCGGGCTGCTTTTTTCCCAGTTTCCCGAATTTTTCCGGATTTCTTTCCTAATCCAACCTTTTCCTAAACTCCCCCTCGTGATTAGTATAAATAGAGGCCTCCGCCTCACATATTTTTCACGCAAGTGTCCACCCTTCTCTTCTCCCTTTGCATTCTAAGACCGCGCTCTTGCTTTTCGACGCTTACGTGCTTGCTCTATGCGACTACGTAAGCTCAGATCATTCAGAGTACCAGACACATTGCATAGACCGACGCACTTAACCAACTCCACTTAATCAACTTAATCAATCGTTTTAAATCCTTTTTCAAGGGCACTTTCATATTTGCATACATCGAGTCGAGCAATTACTAAACGACAACATAGTCAATCTCATTTCGTCATACATGTAGGTCTGAGGGTGTAAAACCTATTTAATCTTTTATTTTATTATCTGTATTCAATTAATGTATGAACTTATATCATAGATATGCTCAAACCGTTTTCAAGAGATAAGTTTTAAACCGTTTTGATGAAAACAGCAGCGATACGAAGTCGAAGAAACGCATCAACTGATGTGCCTTCTGGAATAGTTGCAGCATCTGCTGCACCTATTCCAGGGGATGCTTATCAGTTGCTGCTCTTCTTCTTCTTCCTCGGGTCTCTGTTGTTTCGTCTTTTCCTCTTTTCTCATTTTTTGTTCTTTATTTTTCCAAACCTTTTTGAGTTTCTGTTTCTAAATTTATTTTATAAAATCCACTTCAATAATTTACCACTTACTTCCCTTATATTTGCAGGTTTTCATCATCTTATTCAAACCCGGATTTTAAAGGTTCGATTCTCCCATATCGAGTCCTTAAAATTTATCTTTTGGTACATGTTTCTCTTTATTTTCTAATCTAACTTCGTTTTTGTTCGTTTTGAAGTTCAAAGTTTCAATCTTTGTAAACCTGACATTGTATAATTGTAACCCTGCAATGTAATATCTTGTTTTAACTCGTTCTTTAATCTGAATTATGACGATTTTCAGTGTCCATAAACATGCTAAATCACTTCTACTTCAGTCGCATATCAATAATCAATGTAAATTAACCAACGAACAATAACTAACCCGTGGGTCTAACTTTCATAGTAAAAACTCAGCTCAAGAACAGACGCAACGTCTGATGCGCCTCTTCCTGAGGACGCACCGATTACTGCGCATGTTCTGGGTTGGTTTCTGCTTCTGAACTCGTCTGGTCATGATGTAGGCTTTCTAATTAGCCGCTTTGAATCGACTATTATTCACATTATCCCTCTTAATTTGACATATTTTCATATTTTAATTTATTTTCTTTTCATCTTTTATTCTTCTTTTATTAATCCTTCCTTTTGAGCGTATTTATGACGTAAATTCAAGTAATTCATTTTAATTTATTTCTTTGTATTGTTCATATCATTCTTGGATTATTTATCTATCTGGCTCATTCACATGTAATTAACCTAAGTTCCTACTTTTACCCAATTGAGTGCTAAATTATTTGTCAACCGACATAGTCTAAATTCACATGCGAGGATTAATCCATGGATGCTGCATTGCATGCATACAATTGACGACATATCGAGTATAAATAACTTCTCTGATTATTAGTAGATGCCGCTATCGAGGCGGGCGGGATTAGGTGTTTAAATAACGAGCTTCCTAATACGTACCCTCACCCCTAACTCAGATATCTGTGAGCATCCGTGTTCATTGGCATCGCGAGAGTCATTCTAGATATAGAATGCTAAAGGTAACGGATTTCTTAGTGTTCATGTCATTGCTTTGTGTCTTGACATGGCACAAAGTATTCGAACGGTTCTAATTTTCTATAAAAGTTGGTGGTGACTCCACAAATGCAGGCTTGTCAAACCTTTCACCGGTTTCAATACCTTAAAAATCGGTAATGGCCCATGATATGCTTTGGCCTTTCCGGCCGGGGTTCCGTGGGAGAAGTGTCGCCGCCTCGAAACCAACGCGCGGGTACGTGCGGCGCGGGTGTTTGTGTCCACAATATGTCGGCCGGAAAAGTGAGGTGGTCAACTTCTATTAATACATCCTCCACCATTCCCTTAGTGTAGATGTTTGAGTGATCCGCCAATTGGATTACCACGTTCGTTTTGGTCAATGGGGGTAGTCCTAGTGTCTCGTAATGGGTGTAAGGCATGACATTTATGGATGCACCTAAATCTAACATAGCATGTGTGAAGCTCTTTTTTCCCAATAAAGCATGGGATAGTGAACATATCCGGATCGCCGCACTTTCTAGAAAGTGACTTTTGAAAATAGGGGAGACGTGTTTACTAACCCTTACCATTTGAGTGAATATTTTTGAGTTTCTCCTAGGTAGAAACTTTGCATACCTCGAAACACTTTTCAAAAGGTAAGTAGATGAATATTGGCCTCACACTTTCTAAATGTCTCATATAGGTCGGAGTCATGCTCTATTTTCTTATAATGTGTGAGGGCTTGAGGAAAAGGTACCTCCAGGGTGTGACCTCTCACTACCTCCAAGATGTAGTCCTTTGGAAGTGCGCATGTCTCTTCATCCTTGCTCTTTGTTGGGGAAGTTCCTTGCTCTTGACCATCAACCCTTGTTGAGGAGGCTTTTCTTTGCTCTACCACGAGCTCTTCTTCCTCACCAACTTGCTCCAACTCCCTTTCCCTTGAGTTTGCTTTTCACTTCTTCTTTGGAGGAGTATCTTGGACTCTCTCCTTTCTCGAGGTCATTGCACTTACATCTTCTCTTGGAGGAGGAAATGTCATTGAAGGAATTGAGGTGGAGTTCTTTGCCTTATCCTTCACAATTTCTTGGAAGATTTGCCCCAGTTGACTCTCAATATTCTTTAACCTTGCTTCATTCAAGGTCTTGTTATTCGCATGTCATTTCTTCGAGTCGACTTGTCCCTTCAAAAGAAGATTTAGCATGTTCTTGGTAGACATGTCCTCGTCATTATGAGAAGAAGAAGGCCCCTGTCCTTGGGAATTGTTGTTGTGTTGGTTCCCAAATTGGAAGGTTCTCCCTTGAGCTTGGTTTTGATTGTTGTTTTGGAAGTTGGAATTTGGGTTATTTGGAAGTTGGAGTTTTGTTTTCTTTGAAAGTTGGAATTTTGGCTTTGGTTGAAGTTTTGGTTTCTTAAGTGATTGAATTGTCCATTTTCAAAGCTCTTAGACTTGTCACCTCCCCAACCAAGAAGATCCATATTGGCCATGTTGTAATAGCCTCCTCCATTAGGATTTCTAAAGTTATAATTTCCATGACCAATGGCACTCACATTTTCCACTCCAATTCCTTCTTCCTGCATTATGGGACATGCCTCAATGAGGTGAGGCCCTTGACAAAATTCACACTCAACTTGAGACCTATGGCCTCCTTAATTATCTTGGTTATTGTTCATCAAGCTAGCCACCATTTGATTTATTTGGCTCATTTCACTGTGATGAATCCTACATTGAAGATCTCCAGGAAGATTAGATAGTATAGGGATATCGTCTTCTAATGGTATTTGAAGAAGTAATCTTGGTAAGTAAAGTTATAGGTGTTTTAGCTATAACTTTACTTACCCAGACTTAATGTTATAGATGTTTTGATTATAACTTTGAGCTCTAGTATGAATATAGCACGGCTTTATATTTTAAATGAGTTTTAAAATAATTTTTCAAAACCTTATTTTTAGAATTTTTAAATGGAAAACTTATTTATAGTAGATTGAGATGTGGACTTAATTGGGTTGTGAATAAATGATTACCCTTGAAGATTAGCCAATGTTTGTAGAAACTTATGAGTTGTTATTAGTTGTGTTGTCTAGGGTTTCCGATTACACTCATACTTAAGCCCTTAATCTTATATTGTTTGTACGGTTTAAAGATTAACGAGTCAAGGCTTTTGAGTCGTTACCTCCTTGGTCGAAACTCCTAGCTCAAGTAAGATATTAGGTTAAAACTAGAATAAGTAGTTACTAGAGATATTTTATCTCGTTATACTTTTTAGTTTTATCCTCAATAACTTAATGTTAGGTTCATTTACCCCTATTAGACTCATCTAATCATTTTATAAATTACCCATAATTTATATACTGGTGGATCTAGTTGCATGCAATATGTTTTTAATCAAAAATAAGGAGAAAACGATTTTCTTACATACATTTGTGACGGATTTAGGGCAATCTAGATCTTGAGCTAATGCCATTTTTGGATGATCTTCAAAAATCTTCAAACATTCAAAATAGAATGTCTCCTCATAGTTGCACCCAAGACTCTTACCCAAACACCAATACTATTATTAACTAGATAATAGGATTAGTAACCTTAAATATTATTTCTAATATTCATATATATTATTACTACACTAGTAATCTTGTGGTAATCTTAGATTTTTAGAATAAATTATGTATAAAAACATATTTTTATTGAAAGAGTGAGAACAACTAGAGATAAGTGTGCATATTTTTCTCATCAAAAATAAGAACAACTTCTTATGCTTGAAGGTGAACCGTCCAAGACAAGTGTTGGGAAGAAAAATTGAACTTCTCAATTTGCTTTTTATCTTTACAAGAAAGAACTAGAGTAGGTCTAGGTATAAGCATGCACAAGGGTCATAATGATGTTCCTTTAAGCATAAAATAAAATAATCACCCATTAACTATCCAAAATTTCGGTCCACTCAAGTAAAATGGACATACATTTTATAACTTGTAATTTGTCAATTGTAATTATGTGTGACACAAGACCCATAACATGTTATTAGTCATATGTATGCATATTTAACAAATTAAACATCATTACACATTAAACAAATTACACTTAATAATTTAATTAGTAATTCACAATTACATGTGTGTAAAATGGGTCATTTTGGATCTAGTTAATGTAATCTACAATATTTTGTAATTATAACTGTAACACCCCGCAATTTCCAAGCCATCCAAAATAATAAAACTCATATTTTTAAATAATAAGGATGATTCACAATAAAATTTTATCCTTTAAAATCTATTATTTTTCGACAATGATATCCAAATACCCATCCTAAACTTACACTCCTTATGCCGACGAATAACTACTTCGTCGTTGATGCTAATTTTATGATATTTTAAAGACATATTTAACTCTTGATCATAAAATGAAAGTTGTAGATATTTATTTTAGCTTTCCAACGCCACCAAAAACACCTCAATCGGAGTTATGTAGAGGAAATTATGCCCGAAATACGAAAGGCTGTCGCAGAAATCCGCGAACAAGACCCACCCTCGTTATTCCTCTTTTCACCTTGAATTATCATTTACCTCATCACCTAGGCACATGGCAAGTTGGCAACTTGTTTTTTTTCCTTGGAGCCCAAGGCCTACCCTCATAGGCATGTGACTACTTTACTTAAAGTAATAGCCTAAGGTTTAGCCTTAATCATTCCCCTAACTTATTCCTTTTTTAGCCTCCTACTCATCTATAACTTACACAACACAATTTGCACCCACAATTCTCTCCTCTTTGCCGTGAGCTTCTACCCCAATTCTCTACATTTTATTTCTTCCATTCTAACATCTCTTTCATCTTATTCCTTAGTAAGTGTAAGTGATTATTTAGTTCCCATCCTTTTATTAGTTTTTTTTAGAGTAGTATTTAATTAATTGTTTTTCATTCTTATGTTTGTTCAAGAAGGTGATCAAGAGACATTGGTTGAGGGAGATCATTTGGGTTGATCTTATAACACTATCCTTTTTATTTACTAATCTTAATCTCTATCAAGGTAACTAGGTTTTCTCCTTTCTATGATTTTTGAATTTCAAGTGCTTTTATGAGGTTATAATAAGATTGATAATATATATGATGTTTAAAATCATGAAAATATATGAGATTCATGATTTATATAATAAATAGTAGTTTTCATTATTTTGTGATGAATATATACTTATTTAAATGTTTTCTATGATTTATTTGTATTTTTTATGTGATTTAACAATCTAATCAATATGTAAAATATATGGATGATTATAAAAATTATATTTTTGATTATATTCTGATTTATTATTATTATTTATGAGTTTGCATGTGATTATTTTAGTTCTATAATTATCATATATTTATTTGTTGTTATTTGATATTTAATCACGGTTTTATGTGATAATCGTCTAATAAGTATATAAAACATAAAAATAATTTCGAAAATTTACTTCCCTATTTTTATTCTGGCCTATTATAACTTATATAATATTTAAATTAATTATTTTATTTTTATAATTATTATTGCTCTTATTTAATATATATTCGTGTTTTTATGCAATTAATCTCAAGTAAATATGTAAAATATATAAATAAATGTGAAAATTGAATGTTTTATCATAGGATGACTTATTTTAGTGTATTAAAGTTTTGCATGTCGATTTTGTAATTTCTATAATTACTTTTGAATTTTATAACAAATTACTCCATAAATAAGTTTTAATTGTGTTAGAATAATAAATAAATATAAATAAAATATTTACAATTTATTTTTATGCATATTCTATCCTATACTAATGTAAAATAAATTATTAATGGTCGTGACACAATTTTCTTATTTATTTGTTTATTTATGCTTGAAATCGCCTATTAAATGCTAATTTTATGTTAAATATGTGAAACATTATTAAATAATTTATTAGGTACTGTTTTTATTGAATTTATAACTCACTAAAATATCTAGTAATTTTTCATGAGTAGAATATAACTTTTGTTTAATTGTTTAGAATTATTAGATGTTTAATTAACGAATTTAATAAATGTTTGTTAAGGAAATAACTAATAACATATTTGATGGTATCATGTCTTGTAAATATATT
This sequence comes from Silene latifolia, assembly GCF_048544455.1. Lineage (NCBI taxonomy): Eukaryota > Viridiplantae > Streptophyta > Magnoliopsida > Caryophyllales > Caryophyllaceae > Silene > Silene latifolia. The sequence goes on along the minus strand of NC_133529.1, from coordinate 103,191,497 downwards.
CTCCATAACTATGTTCATAATGTGAGATTACAATAGTGTATTTGTTAAGAATTGATTGTTACTTCTACTATGGTAAATGGCATGTATACCCTTTTTGTGATATTGCCTTTCGGAAATTATATATTGACATGAGTGTCTCTTGTTTTATATTGGAAAAGTTGAAATTATACTCTAGCTTCGATTACCATTATTGAATTTTATTTAATATTATTTATCCCTCAGTTATGAGCATTTTGGCATGTTAACATGAGGTTATTCATGGTGCACATTTGTTATCTTTTGGACCTTGTTCCATTTTATATATGGTTTAGCTAGAGTATAAGATATCGAGTAGATTTCGGGTTATTGGTCTACTTGAGATGAGCAATACCAAACTGGGTAGGTTTCGGTTATTGGCCTACCTAGTACCCTGGCATGGTTTCGGTTATTGGCTGCTATGGGTTGACCGTCCTTTTTGGATACTCTTATGAGTCTATGGATATGTCGTTTGGGGGTCAAGGGTCCGCACTTTTACGCCTTGACTGGTTAAGGGTCCGCACATTTACGCCTTAACTAGACATTATGTCCCTCGAGAGTCCGCCGGTCTTAGACACGGGTTCACGGTTATGTGTCTGTAGTAGGTTATTTCGGTGTCGTCAGTTATTGACACCAAAGTTTAGGGTTTCAGGTTATTGGTCCTAGACGGTGCTCGTTCTTGTCTCGTGTTATTCTATGTATTTATGGTCCAAGATTTGGATGTGTTTAATTTACCACTCGTATATTATCATTACTCATTTCATATGTCATTCGGGTAAATTGGTGTTATTTCTTTTCATTATATGACCACCTTCTTTTACAGTATTTCATATAATCATGTAAGTGACATGAAACTTGTAAGTTGTTACACATTTTAATTAATCATGTGGTATCATTATTACTCACTCATTTGTGATTGTATACCTTGATATTTAATTTCCATGAAGTTCACATGTTTTCATATTTTGAATGGATTATATGTTGTCTCTTATTATTTGCTCATAATTGTTTCTTGAATTTTCTTAAGTCATGGCTGGGAGGACTCCTAGTTACTCCCCACTGACGGTGGTTGTTGATATTTTTTTTCAGATTGATGTGCTTCTTGGTCATGGATGGGTTTTGAGAGAGAGATAATAAATAATAGTTATGATGTTTAGTAATCGAACCTTGTTGTTTTATTTTGGACGGGTTTTCATTCTCGAGAGTAGTTGTATGCGTAGTTAACTATTACTTTATATATTTCGGTAGCACCCGGATTTATCGCCATGGTGTTTCCGCCACCATGGACTTTTATTAATATAAAATGCAATATTTATCTAGCTTATTTGTATTATTAAATCCGGGGTTGTTACAGTTGGTATCAGAGCCCAGAACGCTCCCAACACTCTCGGATTGAAATAAGACTTAAACAAAGATTATTTATGACTAAAAGAGAGTGGGGTAGAAACAAGTAAGGACTGTGTTTATGTTTATATTATGGGTCTTTTACTTGTATATGAGTATTTCCTTGCTTATTCGTTACTTGTGGCTGAGTAGTTGCTTGCTGGTGGTAGTTAGGCTTCTACCACGTGAGTTATCTATTTGTTTTGTTGAAGATGAACACCCGACATGGAAACAACCGTGGTAATTGCGAAAATGAGAGGACTTATTTTATTGAAATGACTTTATTGAAGTTACTGGAGAAGGAGATCAATGCCCATCCGAATGAAAGGGGGAGATTCGTTTTTTAGCGTTTCAATTGCCACCAACCTCCGGTCTTCATGGGAGTCACCAACCTAGTCATCCTAGAGGGTTGGATACGTGAACTGGAGAAGTTGTTCATGGTGACTCACATGCCCGAGGAATAAAAGGTGGTTATGCCCCAGCCGTGTTCATGGATTCAGATGAACATGACCTTTCACGAGTATTAGACAAATGTGTAGTTGTGTTCATAGGTGATATCCTGATTTATTCAAAGAATAAGGATGAACATACGTAACATCTTCGTTTGGTGTTGGAGACTCTAAGGAAGCAAAGATGGTTTGCGAAGTTTTCGAAATGCGAATTTTGGCTTAAGAAAATTGCATTTCTAGGACATGTCATTTCTGGCGAAGACGTAAGTGTCGATCCAGCTAAAGTTCAAGCAGTAGTGGATTGGGAAAGCCCTAAGAATGTGAGTGAGATTAGAGGTTTCTTGAGTTTGGCAGGCTACTACCGCAGGTTCATTAAAGATTTTTCTAAGGTGGCAAAACCATTGACTTCTTTACTAAAGAAGGAATCAAAATTTGCGTGGTCTAGTGCCTGCGAAGAGGCGTTTCAAGAGCTGAAGAGGAGATTGACATCAGCACCAATTCTAACATTACCCGAGGAAGGCGTCGGATTTGATGTCTATAGTGACGCGGCAAAGAATAGTCTAGGTTGTGTGCTAATTAATGCAAAATGGAAAGGTTGTGGCTTATGCGTCGAGGCAACTAAAGGAAACTGAAAAGAACTATCTGACTCATGATCTCGAGTTGGCAGCTGTAGTTTTTGTCCTCAAGATTTGGAGACACTACCTCTATGGAGTTTCATGCAACTTTTATACAGATCACAAAAGCTTAAAATACATTTTCACACAAAGGGATCTAAATGCGAGGCAAAGGAGATGGTTAGAGTTGATCAATGATTATAACCTTCAGCTACAGTACCATGAAGGTAAGGCCAATGTGGTGGCTGATACATTAAGTAGGAAGGAAAAACACACGCTAAACGTGACTCTAGTGTTGCCTGATGAACTTTGCCGTGAATTTCAAAAGCTGATTTTGGAAGTGGTCCGTCAAGGGAGTGCCAACTTGAGTGCCATGACAGCTGAACCTGAATTATATCATGAGATTCGAGTGAAGCAACGAGAGGATGCAATACTCGAAGGTTTGCGTTCCAAGGCTGGAGAAGCAAAGGACTTCAAGATTTTGGCAGATGGGAGTTTAAGATTTCATGGGAGATGGTGTGTTCCTAATTGTGATGTGCTCAAAAGAAAGATTATGCAAGAGGCTCATAGTACACCATACTCTATTCACCCAGGTGGGGATAAGATGTATAAGGATTTGAAGAAATTCTTTTGGAGGTCTAATATGAAAAGAGAGATTGCTGATTTTGTGGCCAAATGCCTCACTTGTCAAAAGGTGAAGTTTGAGCATCAAAGACCCGGTGGTCTTTTGCAGCCGTTGGAAATACCAGTGTGGAAATGGGATTCAATTTCCATGGACTTTGTGATGAGCTTGCCAAGGACGCCGACAAGAAAGAATGCCATTTGGGTTGTGGTTGATCGGTTGATTAAAGTAGCTCATTTCATTCCGATGAAAGAAACGTGGAGTTTGGATGAGATGGCGATGGCATACCAAAGAGAAGTTATTAGATTACATGGTGTTCCGAAAGATATAGTTTCCGATCGTGACCCACGATTTTGTTCGCATTTTTGGAGGAAACTTCAAGAGGCTTTGGGTAGTAAGCTAAAGTTGAGTACGGCATTTCATGCCGCTACAGATGGACAGACGGAGCGTACTATTCAAACGTTAGAGGATATGCTTCGAGCTTGTGAATTAGAGTTTCAAGCCGGTTGGGAGAAAAGTCTTCCCTTGGTTGAGTTCTCGTACAACAACAGTTTTCACTCCAGCATTAAGATGGCGCCATTTGAGGCTTTATATGGGAGAAAATGTCGAAGCCCGTTGTGTTGGGATGATATAAGTGAAGCTGCGGTTCTCGGACCCGAAATGATTTAAGAATCCATTGAGCAAGTTAAGCTAATTCGGGAAAAGATGAAAGCGGCTCAGGACCGACAAAAGTCGTATGCCGACTTGCGTCGAAAGCCGATTGAGTACCAAGTTGGAGACAAGGTATTCTTAAAAGTGTCACCTATGAAAGGCGTGAAGAGATTTGGTATTAAGGGCAAGTTGAGCCCAAAGTTTGTTGGGCCTTATGAGGTACTTGAGCGGATTGGAGAGGTGGCTTATAAGTTAGCGTTACCCCCAAATTTATCTAAGGTTCATAATGTCTTTCATGTGTCTCAATTAAGGAGGTATCGTAGTGACCCCTCCCACGTACTTGATCGGATGTGGTCGAGGTGGAACCAAACCTCACTTATGAGGAGCAACCAGTACGTATCCTAGATAGGAAAGATAAGACCCTAAGGAATAAGGTCGTTCCACTGGTAAAGGTTTTGTGGCGCAGCCAAAAGTTTGAAGAGGCTACATGGAAAACTGAAGCATCTATGCGGGAGAGATATCCACAACTATTCGATTTGGGTAACCCTTCTATTTCAAGTTTCGAGGACGAAACTTTTCTTAAGGGGGTAGGGTTGTAACACCCCGCAATTTCCAAGTCATCCTAAATAATAAAACTCATATTTTTAAATAATAAGGATGATTCACAATAAAATTTTATCCTTTAAAATCTATTATTTTTCGACAATGATATCCAAATACCCATCCTAAACTTACACTCCTTATGCCGACGAATAACTACTTCGTCGTTGATGCTAATTTTATGATATTTTAAAGATAGATTTAACTCTTGATCATAAAATGAAAGTTGTAGATATTTCTTTTAGCTTTCCAATGCCACCGAAAACACCTCAATCGGAGTTATGTAGAGGAAATTATGCCCGAAATACGAAAGGCTATCGCAGAAATCCGCGAACAAGACCCACCCTCGTTATTCCTCTTTTCACCTTGAATTATTATTTACCTCATCACCTAGGCACATGGCAAGTTGGCAACTTGTTTTTTTTTCCTTGGAGCCCAAGGCCTACCCTCATAGGCATGTGACTACTTTACTTAAAGTAATAGCCTAAGGTTTAGCCTTAATCATTCCCCTAACCTATTCCTTTTTTAGCCTCCTACTCATCTATAACTTACACAACACAATTTGCACCCACAAATCTCTCCTCTTTGCCGTGAGCTTCTACCCCAATTCTCTACATTTTATTTTTTCCATTCTAACATCTCTTTCATCTTATTCCTTAGTAAGTGTAAGTGATTATTTAGTTCCCATCCTTTTATTAGTTTTTTTTAGAGTAGTATTTAATTAATTGTTTTTCATTCTTATGTTTGTTCAAGAAGGTGATCAAGAGACATTGGTTGAGGGAGATCATTTGGGTTGATCTTATAACACTATCCTTCTTATTTACTAATCTTAATCTCTATCAAGGTAACTAGGTTTTCTCCTTTCTATGATTTTTGAATTTCAAGTGCTTTTATGAGGTTATAATAAGATTGATAATATATATGATGTTTAAAATCATGGAAATATATGAGATTCATGATTTATATAATAAATAGTAGTTTTCATTATTTTGTGATGAATATATACTTATTTAAATGTTTTCTATGATTTATTTGTAGTTTTTATGTGATTTAACAATCTAATCAATATGTAAAATATATGGATGATTATAAAAATTATATTTTTGATTATATTCTGATTTATTATTATTATTTATGAGTTTGCATGTGATTATTTTAGTTCTATAATTATCATATATTTATTTGTTATTATTTGATATTTAATCACGGTTTTATGTGATAATCGTCTAATAAGTATATAAAACATAAAAATAATTTCGAAAATTTACTTCCCTATTTTTATTCTGGCCTATTATAACTTATATAATATTTAAATTAATTATTTTATTTTTATAATTATTATTGCTCTTATTTAATATATATTCGTGTTTTTATGCAATTAATCTCAAGTAAATATGTAAAATATATAAATAAATATGAAAATTGAATGTTTTATCATAGGATGACTTATTTTAGTGTATTAAAGTTTTGCATGTCGATTTTGTAATTTCTATAATTACTTTTGAATTTTATAACAAATTACTCCATAAATAAGTTTTAATTGTGTTAGAATAATAAATAAATATAAATAAAATATTTACAATTTATTTTTATGCATATTCTATCCTATACTAATGTAAAATAAATTATTAATGGTCGTGACACAATTTTCTTATTTATTTTTTTATTTATGCTTGAAATCGCCTATTAAATGCTAATTTTATGTTAAATATGTGAAACATTATTAAATAATTTATTAGGTACTGTTTTTATTGCATTTATAACTCACTAAAATATCTAGTAATTTTTCATGAATAGAATATAACTTTTGTTTAATTGTTTAGAATTATTAGATGTTTAATTAACGAATTTAATAAATGTTTGTTAAGGAAATAACTAATAACATATTTGATGGTATCATGTCTTGTAAATATATTCTCCATAACTATGTTTATAATGTGAGATTACAATAGTGTATTTGTTAAGAATTGATTGTTACTTCTACTATGGTAAATGGCATGTATACGCTTTTTGTGATATTGCCTTTCGGAAATTATATATTGACATGAGTGTCTCTTGTTTTATATTGGAAAAGTTAAAATTATACTCTAGCTTCGATTACCATTATTGAATTTTATTTAATATTATTTATCCCTCAGTTATGAGCATTTTGGCATGTTAACATGAGGTTATTCATGGTGCACATTTGTTATCTTTTGGACCTTGTTCCATTTTATATATGGTTTAGCTAGAGTATAAGATATCGAGTAGATTTCAGGTTATTGGTCTACTTGAGATGAGCAATACCAAATGGGTAGGTTTCGTGTTATTGGCCTACCTAGTACCCGACATGGTTTCAGGTTATTGGCCTGCTATGGGTTGACCGTCCTTTTTGGATACTCTTATGAGTCTATGGATATGTCGTTTGGGGGTCAAGGGTCCGCACTTTTACTCCTTGATTGGTTAAGGGTCCGCACATTTACGCCTTAACTAGACATTATGTCCCTCGAGAGTCTGGCCAGTCTTAGACACGGGTTCACGGTTATGTGTTCTGCCGTAGGGTTATTTCGGTGTCATGTTATTGACACCAAGGTTTAGGGTTTCAGGTTATTGGTCCTAGACGGTGCTCGTTCTTGTCTCGTGTTATTCTATGTATTTATGGTCCAAGATTTGGATGTGTTTAATCTACCACTCGTATATTATCATTACTCATTTCATATGTCATTCAGGTAAATTGGTGTTATTTCTTTTCATTATATGACCACCTTCTTTTACAGTATTTCATATAATCATGTAAGTGACATGAAACTTGTAAGTTGTTACACATTTTAATTAATCATGTGGTATCATTATTACTCACTCATTTGTGATTGTATACCTTGATATTTAATTTCCATGAAGTTCACATGTTTTCATATTTTGAATGGATTATATGTTGTCTCTAATTATTTGCTCATAATTGTTTCTTGAATTTTCTTAAGTCATGGCTGGGAGGACTCCTAGTTACTCCCCACTGACGGTGGTTGTTGATATTTTTTTTCAGGTTGATGTGCTTCTTGGTCATGGATGGGTTTTGAGAGAGAGAGATAATAAATAATAGTTATGATGTTTAGTAATCGAACCTTGTTGTTTTATTTTGGACGGGTTTTCATTCCCGAGAGTAGTTGTATGCGTAGTTAACTATTACTTTATATATTTCGGTAGCACCCGGATTTATCGCCATGGTGTTTCCGCCATCATGGACTTTTATTAATATAAAATGCAATATTTATCTAGCTTATTTGTATTATTAAATCCGGGGTTGTTACAATAACTAACTAATCATTCTTATCTCAAATGTTTCATAAACATTGATCAATTTTAGTAACATAACATTTTAATTACTAAAATAAATCTTATTTAATCCTATTACGATAAGATATAAAATTCTCACTTATAAATAAATTTGTTCAATTTAAAGATTTAATTAATCCGTATCAATATACGATTAATTAACTTTACAGTTTGGGAATCGTCCTATAGGTGTGACCTTAAGGGATTAACTGATCACCACCGTCAAACGACAATAATGTCAAACTCTAGTTAGCCAATCATTACCGATTAATGTTGATCAGTTGATTATATAATTGAATCATCCTTTATGCATTATTATTTTGAGATTTAATAATGTGATCGCACTATTGTTGAGGACACTTACTCAAACAATCTCCCACTTGTCCGAGACAAGTATGCGTCACCAATACTCTTGTCCTATTACATCAATTCCCACTCAATGCAAGGTGTCTTGCAGGTCGTACTTGCATTTGATCATATCTTTAGTGGTTTCCTCGATCAAGAGAGTAACTGTTTGATCGGAATTATCTACCGTAGATACCTTCCTAGCGTGACCACGCATTTTCAGTTCAGTACTCCTCTAGTGGCCATGAGATTTTAGATAACCCTGACAAGGAGATGGACAATTCCTATCACACTATTCCCTTCGTACAGCCATAGCTCATCATGACCAAAAAGATACCCATTTAACTTCAGTTATGACAGTCGTAGAGCATAAATCAAAGCCAATCAGAAACTGTTCCAACTTGGGCGAACAGTCTTTAGTCAAAGAATCGACTCATAAGAATACTATAGTAGCTCTTACCACGACCAAGCTTTATATGAATTACCAGAACTCTATAAGCGGTCACTGCCCGACAGAGTGTCCCATACAGTCTGCCTATGTGATCGACTAGTCATCCCTTATGACTTTATGGCACTTGAACTTGCCATCAATCGCATCACACTTTAGTCACTTCGAGACGTCACCTCATATAACCAACTAGGGGCCAATACTATGTTAATCCAGTTCACTTTAATAGGGTTCAACGTTGTCCTTACAACCTATTTGGATATAACAAAGTGATAAATGAGTTTTTAATAAAACTCAAACGATGAATGCATTATCACATATGTAAAATTGATACCATATCAATTACTACATAATCTATAATCCAAACTTAAAATTGTATATAACTATACATCTCAACTCAGTTGAAATGGCATGCCTTATCATGCTTAGCTTATGAAAAGGCCTTGGTTAGCAAGTTTTAGCAACACTTTGCACTTTCCTAACCTTACTATATACTATTTCCCATTCTTGTGTATAATCTTGTATTATAAGAACTTCTTTGAGTAGGTGCCTAGATCCAATCTGGACATAGGCTCTCTTGCCTTTGAATAACTCCCACTGTCCTCACAGTGTGTAGGGATAGGACCTTCGGTTATTGGAACGAACTACCACAGTTCCTCCAATTCATAAAACCGAATCCTTATATGATCCATTCCTTCTTGCATATCCCATTATTGCAAGTGTACTCAATTTTCGTTGTGTATATCTCATTGTTCAACTACCTAGGATGTTTCTAGCAGATATCCTCCTTAAATAATATAGCCAAGATGGTTCTTTAACCATCCTTATGTGTTTAGAATATGGTTTTTGTGTAACTCCTTGCACATCAATCCATCTCAATTCTAAATGCTTAGCTTCATATCTTTAGTACTTCCTGAGTACTAACTAATGAACTATGTGGCTATATAGAGACTTCTCTCAAAGATTCGATTTGTAACTTTTCGTCATACTCCAAGCATACGAAATTTAAGAATGGTGATACATCTTAGAGTAATGAATTAATCCCGCAGCGGAAGCGTGTGGATTCAATTTCTACATGTTCAATACTTTTGAACTTGTCAAGATTCTTATTAATATAAGAATATTCATTCAATGCTAATATCCTCTTAGAACTATCTTTATAGGTCTGGATACCTTAGAGATGTATTATTCTTCTCCTAAGTCTTTCATCATTCAAAATGATCAATATGTCCCATACACATAAGACTAGTAGAATCATATTACTCCCACTAAACTCCATGTATAAACATAACTACTCGACAATTCGAGTAAAGTTTATTACATGATCAAGACATACAATTCAACTCCTTTACTTATACTTAAGACATCTTCCTACCTTAGAATAGTTGCGATTTTAAAAACTCATACAAGATGATTTTTAAATCCAACTATAAAATCCGAATTTTAATGAAGCGTTGTTGTTGCGTGCAAAACCCTTTGCCACCAACCAACCAGGCTAAATAAACATTATCATGTTTATGCTCATTTCGGACTTTTGCGGAGTTGAAACTAGATAAAGCATTTTAATAAGTTACATGCTTGTTACTTTCAAAAATAACATGACTCCTGTCCACTTTAGATTTCGAAGAGTTAATTACTGATTTTGACCAAGAAGGAACATCTTCCTACGTCTTATTCTCAGTTTGTGGCTCTTGAACATTTTCCCTCACTCTGTCTTTAAGAAATACTCCTCATTTCTTTAATAGACAGCATCACGAGCCACAAACCCTTTGTTCTCGTGATCATGTAGGAAGAGAGAGCACATATTTACTATTGAAACAAGCTATAATTTAGGTACCATGCCTAACCATATCTCATATGCAAAGTAGATGATTGCTTTATAATGTTTTATTTTATTGGAAAATTTAAATGCCAGACAAATTTTATAATAGAACTACCTCCAACTATAATGTAAAGATTCAATCATATCGTAATGAAAGTGAACTTATGATACCATATCACACTCTTTTGGTGCAGATACAAGTCATCACTTTATAGTTTCCCATTTTAACAAAGTACTAATACTTTGGTTTTATAATCTGTAGGTTTTGATACCTTTTAAACATTCATTGAACTTATTCAAAGAATTTCTCTTCTTACCTCATTAAGTGGATACCTAGTATCTACCTAATTCGTTGGTAAAAGAGATGAAGAAGTAATAACCTTTTTTGATTGAAATTGTATTCGACTATACACTTTAAAGTGTAGATTGGGCGAATATCTTGCTCTATTCATAATCCTTTTCCAGAAAAAGTCATGAATTAACTTGTTTGAATACAAGATTCGCATCACCAAAAGATTCCCAATCAAATGGTTTGGGAGACTAGTCAAAACTAGTTTCTAAATTTGATTTTCAATCGAGAATTGAGAAAGGATTGGGGTCACCAACTTGAGTCTTGTATATATGACATTTTATTTCTCGTTTGAATATAATTACCTTAATATGTATGGTCTCACCATAAACTTAATCGTGGTATGTTAGGGAACAACGCTTGTTTTAATTGTATAATAAAGAAACCCTTTTGCGTTTTTCTACAAAAACTTTAATTATATTCTTATTTAGAGTTAGTGTACATCATAACAATTATTGAGGTACATTTTTAAATACAAAACTAAAATGAGTACACTATAACACTTATATGTCCATGGATGAAATGACAATTACCCTAGTTTTATTCATGTAAATTTTAAAATTTATTCTTGCTAGTCGTCACACGATAATGCCAAATATCATGACGAAATCCACAAATTTGTATCAAATACTCATGATGTGGTAATTGGAAAGAATGCAATGTCAATGTCATAGATATTCAGGAAGGAATATGTTGGAGTCACATGACCAACTTCCTAGATCTTTACTTATTTGGGGTTTGTCTCTATTTTAGTGTCTAACACTTTCTCTTTCGAGCCTAGTTCTATCCTTAACAATTAAGATAGGTACTTTACTTCTTATTGCTCTCACTGACTTCAAGAATTTCTACTTGATGAAGACTTATCTTCATTTAAATTCCTAGTTAATCCTTCACAAGGGTTAACTCTATTGTGGTATTTGGTTAATCAAAATTTCTAACAAATTAATTTACCAATTTAACATGGTCATATTGTTAACAACTTAAGTGCTTGATGACAAGTGTTTAGGTTGAGCAATAAGACTTTTGAACCGTGGATGCATAGAAGATATTATCAAAATATATTTTGATTAATCATCACTTCTAATCATACTTCTTCATAAGAAATTATATATAGGTAAGTAAGGAATTAAAGATGTTAATCTTATATTTGAATAGGATGATTCCTATCGAGTTCTATGGAATAGAACGATTCCTATGGAGCTAGTCCACAACCTATGATACGGTTCATTTTAGAAATATATTCTTTGTCGTTAGCAATAGTAGTTTAGCGGAGACTCGTGTTACAATCGAATGATATCGCATATGGGTAGGAGTAATGAAATAGAACAACATTAAAAACAACGAAATAGTGGGAAAATTAAACATTCATCGTTATATCTAAAACATTTTAGCATGTTTTAACATTTATATAATGACCTCCACCCAATTACTTAAATGATTCCAAGACCCAAAATTCATATTAACTTTGGATGTGAGCCTACGGGCCCTCTACACCTCTTATTAATATAACTTGGTGGATTAACCCTTTTAACCGATTCTACAATTAGAACTCTTGGTCGATGAATTTACATTAAGTTCTTTAGCCCGTACCTATTGGGACAACGATCCCTCTAATACTTTTGTTGAGATCAACCAAATTTTGAAATATAATAACATTTTATTACCTCATTTACCCAACGTTAATAGAGAGCACCCCGAAAAATCGTATTGTACCCTTATGAAACTGAGATTCATGGGTTCCTACTATTTGGTAAGGCTATGTCTCAATCTTTAAAATGTGTGAGGTCGAGTCAATTCATTATCTATCAAATTTAAGTGAACTAAATTTTTGAACTAACGATAATTATAATTAACACGGTCGAATACTCGATATGATATGCATGTACTGTTTATGGCGATTTGGCAATGCATGCAACATATAATGAAAAATCCATAAGCAATAAATAATTTCCTAGTATGGCCTTCCTAAAATAGAAAATCTAATAATCTATGTACAAATTCGAAAACCAACTCCATTGGTCCCTTGAACTTCAAGTGGCACACTTCCCAAGGACTCCGTCTTCATCGAAACGCCTTTCCGATTGGCACTATCTTGAAGGAACTCCGGAATTACAAATAATAATAAAATTACATAGCATTTCTATTATACATTTGTAATAATGAATCTACTAAAAAAAAAAGTGATACGAGATCACATTAAATTACAACCGAATCGGTAATCCCTTACATTACGGGTAATACCGATTAAAACTAAGGCCATACTAAGATGAAATTACATAATTCGAAATTACATAAATAAAAATATGACATTCATCAATAAAAAAGCAGCATTATTATATGTGTCTAACATGCCAAATTAATGTGCCTGTTGGACCATATAGATATATGATTAAGTTTTGATAATGACAAGTGTGTACTTCATTTTATATATACTCTTGCTCGTAATCGTTTGTTTAGTCTTTGTTAGATTGACTTAGGTTTACAAGTTTAGCAAGTAATGTTTTAGCATCCTTGCCTATAACATTGAAGATTTGTGAAGCATCGTTCAAGTAAAGTTATAGCAGCTTGAGCTATAACATTGAAGATTATTTAAGCGTCATAGTAACTGTAACAAGTTTCAAGTATGATGATCACTCAAGCAAAAGGCTCGATCAAGTCTATAACAAGCTCAAGATGAATAGCTTATGATCAAGGTAAAGAGAAGATCATTTACTGAAGATCTCCAGAAAGATTAGCTAGTATAGGTCTTCATCTAGTAACGGTGTCTTAAGAAGAAATATTGGGAAAGTAAAGTTATAGCAATTTCACCTATAATTTTACTTAACAGACTTAAAGTTATAACTATTTCTACTATAACTTTGAGTACAATTTTATGGCACGATTTTAATAGTTTTAAAATCATTTTCAAAACATAAAATTCTTCAAATGTGTTTCAAAATCATGTGTGTATATGATAGAGATGAAATATGGGTTGTTATAATGAATAATTTGCATTTCTCTATTGGTTAGTAAAACGGCTTATGGGTCGTCATGCTACCTAGGGTTTGCTATATTATTTGACCTAACCCTAATCCAAGGAGTGGATTTTCGACCTAGCTGGACACGGCCAAGGGTTTGGCCGCACGGCCTTGAGCCGTCTTGGTTTCATGAGTCCTCTAGTACAAGTAACCTATCCAGTTAAATCTAATAATATTTTTACAAGATATTCTCATATCTTAAATATATATTTGATTTAAATTTGTTTACTTATCTGAAAATCATAGAGATTAAATTAAGGTAAGATAAGATCTACTTTTATCTTATTTGCTAAAGTCAAATTATCTCATGGATTAAATTAAGGAAGAGATAAGATTTATTTCTTGCGAAATAATCTATCTATCTCACGGTATCCATTAGGGTTTCGATCTAAACCCTAATCTTCCTCTCTACTATAAATACACATGATAGTTGTTCATTGAAATGAAGCTTTTCGAAATACAAAATTCCTTGCAAACAATTTTTGAGTTTATTTCTAATCAGTTATTTTATAGTTTTGCATTTGAAAATCTTTACGAAAAGTCGTGCTCTTTAATTTTTTTTTTTTTTTGAGAGAAAAGGTAGGTCTTTTATTAATCAAAAGCCGATATGAAATCGGCAGCTACAATATCCTCAATAACTTCGGGACACGAATCTATCCATACACGAGTCGAAAACTCAATTGGGGCCAAGTGTGCCATACTATGCGCAGCTTTGTTGCCCGTCCTCTTCACGAAAAGATAGCTGATATTATCAAAATCCTTGCCTAGCTCAGCAATTTCCCGTACCACATTGCCGAAGGAGCACTTAGGGATTTTCTTTGAACGGAGAGTGTGCACAAGAGTTAGCGAGTCCGACTCCAAAATTGTTGAAGTGATACCCATGCTTCTCGCCATTTTTAGCCCCAAAACCGCAGCTTTTGCTTCCACAATATCAACCCCCCATTCCTGCCTCGTTTGTTGAACTGCTGCTTATCCCACATGCCCCTCATGGTCACGAATTACCACCCCAAAGCCACACCCTAGCCCCTCAAAGATAGCAGCGTCCACATTAACTTTCCAGATCCCAGCCGGCGGAAATTTCCAGTTCGTCGGGTGCTCGTCTACAACTCTCAGGCGTTTCCCTCCCCTATCACTCGTGATATCAAGGAAATGAGCATGGTATTTCAGAGCGTGATCGACCACCATTTTAGCGTTCTTGCACTGTTTCCCGTGGAAAGCGTCCTTCCGATCATTCCAAATTGCCCAAATAACCATGGCTTGCCGACTGAACTCTTCCAAATTACCCTTCTCCACAGCAACCCTTAACCACTCCTCCATATTTCTAACATGGCCCCACTCTTCATCAACATCCACTCCCATCTCATTCCACACCATCTGAGCATAAGGGCACCGAACCAGAGCATGGAGGTCGGTTTCAACCGTGGCATTACATCGACAACACGTAGGATCAATGGAGGTGACACGTCTTTGTAGGTTCCCGTCACTTGGAATAGCTCCCCTACTCACCCGCTACATGAAAGTCTTCACTTTCGGGGGGGTTTCCAATCTCCACATTGCTCTCCAGACCAGGTCACTTGAGTTATTACTTGTCGAAGCGCGTTCATTATCCGAGCAGCCACGTATAAAGTTGTATCCCGATTTGACCGTGTATTCACCGTCCCTGGAGTAATGCCATATGAGCTCATCCTCCCCTAACCCCGGACAGACAGGTATTTTGAGGATTTCATTTGCCTCCGCCTCCAGCAAAGAGCCCCTTAATTTAGCCACATCCCACCCCTGCCCATCAAACCATTCCTCGACCAAAGCATCAGCTGCACCTGACTGTGGAGACCAAATGCGAAAAGAGGGCGCCTTACCTGTCCACTGGTCTTGCCAAAACCGAGTTCGTTTACCATCCCTGATAAGCCACCGGCATCCTTTTTGTAAAATCCACTGAGCCCCTTGGATGCTTCTCCACGCAAAGGACGGATGATGTCCCAAATTAGCTTCCAACGGACTTGAACTTGGAAAGTACCTCGCCTTCATAACACGACTAACCAAGTTGTCCGGTTGCTTTATCAATCTCCATAATTGCTTCGCTAACATGGCATCATTGAAAGCCTCAAGGTACCTAAATCCCAGACCGCCATCTCCCTTGCTCTTACACAATTTGTTCCATGCGACCCAATAGATATGTCGCTCGTTGTCTTTGTGTCCCCACCAAAATTTAGCCATCACACCGTCAAGGTCAGAGCATAGGGTATTAGGAAGCTTAAATAATCCCATATGATAGGTAGGAATCGCTTGGGCCACGACCTTTATGAGGATTTCCCTCCCTGCAAAGGATAAAAATTTTTCCTTCCACCCCTTCAATTTTTTCCAAATCCGCTCTCGAAGGTGCGAGAAAGTAGCCACCTTGCTCCGGCCAATAGTAGCTGGTAATCCCAGATATTTCCCCGGCATGGACACCATTTTTGCTTTCAAAACCCCTTCCACCTGTGCCCGTTGATCAGCTAAAGTGCTAGGACTAAAGAAAATTTTTGACTTCGACATATTAACTACCTGTCCCGATGCAGCCTCGTAACAAGAAATAGCTGATTGAATAGCTTCCGCGTTCTTCTTATTAGCTCGGGAAAAAATAATTGTATCGTCCGCAAAGAACAGGTGAGAAGTAACAGGGGCACCCCGGCAAATTCTCACGCCCTCTAAAGAGTTATTCCCCACACTCCGCGCAATTAAACTAGCAAACGCTTCCGCACACATGATGAATAGGTAGAGAGATAGAGGGTCTCCTTGGCGTAGACCCCAACCCGGTTCAATAGCCCTCGAGGGAGTACCATTAATAAGGACTTTAGATTGCACCGTACTCACGCATCGTATAATCATTTGGGTCCAGTTAACATCGAATCCCAGCCTCCTCATTACCTTTTCCAAAAAACACCATTCAACCCGGTCATATGCTTTGCTCATATCCAGTTTAAACGCCATACACCCGCTACCACCTTTATTATGGGACTTTAAAAAATGGAACACTTCAAAAGCCAGGAGCGCATTATCCGCAATTAGCCTTCCCGGGACGAAAGCACTTTGTTCCGGAGATATAATATGGTCCAAAAAACCTTTCATTCTATTAACTAGCACCTTAGCCCCGAGCTTATAGACCACATTACAAAGCGAGATAGGTCTAAAGTCACTCATATTCACAGCATTTGTGGTTTTGGGGATAAGAACAATATGGGTTGAATTTATCTGGTTCATATCTAGTCTTCCCTCTAGACAAGGAATAACCAATTTAATGACATCTCTTCCCACAATATGCCAATAAGTCTTATAAAAATTTGCATTCATACCATCGGGACTGGGAGCTTTGTGAGCATGTGCATTTGGTCGAGCGCAGCACGAACTTCCTCCCCTGTAAAAGGCCTTATGAGCTCTTCATTCATTTCGATTGTAACTCTTGGTTCCACACTTTGCAAAACATTCTCAAAATCAACCGGGTTAGTGGAGCTAAATAAATCCACAAAATAATTAATAGCCACACTTTCTATCTCCTCATATTTTGTTACATACACCCCTGCTTCATTTGCCAGCTTCGTTATTCGATTTGTCTCTTTCGTGTCGAGGCTTTCATGTGGAAAAATTTTGTGTTTCGATCCCCATCTTTCATAAAAGCAACTCTCGATCTTTGTCTCCAATAAATCTCTTCCAGTCCCAATAGTTTATCTATTTGCTCGCTCACCTCACGCCGCTCCGTCACAACACTTTCAGAAGGGCGACAAGAATCCAGAAAAGCAACACGCTTCTTTGCTTCACCAAGCTTTCGAGTAATATCTCCAAACTCCTTTTTGCTCCATTCATCTAAAGCCCTCGCACACGCTCCAATTTTTGCCACCACCTCCTCTTCATTTCCCTCTCCCACTCCCCCTCCCCAAGCCTCTTCAATTACTCCTTCACACTTGTCGGAGCTCACCCAACAGTCTTCAAAACGGTATTGTTTTTTCCTCTTCATCTTTCCTCTTGTAACCCTAGTCAGCTTCAGTGGACGGTGATCCGAACGGTCTCTCTCGAGATGACATAACGTTAACCCAGGGAATTTCTCAAGCCAATCCAAAGATGCAACACCTCTATCAAGCCTCTCAAAGATGTCGTTAGGCTCACTTCTTTTATTCCACCAAGTGAAGGTTTCCCCGGAATAGCTAATATCAACCAGACCACAGTCATCCAGGGTAAAACGGAATTTATCCATGTCACCCTGAGCTCTCGGCACTCCCCCCTTCTTCTCATGATCGTAAAGGATTTGGTTAAAGTCCCCTATGATCAACCACGGTAAGGTTGACAATCCCCGTAGGTCCCGCAACAGCTGCCACGAGAGGTCTTTTTCCTCATTGTCCGCCCACCCATAGAACCCCGTTAATCTCCATGTATCTTCGCTAAACAAACCCCTAACCTCCACATCGACATGATGGGCCGATGAAGAGATCAACCTAACCTCAGCTCCAGATCTCCAAATAATAGCAACACCAGCCTTCCTCCCAATAGAGTCCCCACTCACCCCTTTAAAATCACCCAGCCTCCCTACTACTCTTCTCATCTCCTCCCCACTAAGTTTTGTTTCCACCAGAACAGCCACATCCACCTCCTCCCTATTTAGCAACTTTCGTAGACTCGCAACTGCCGGGTCGTTGCCTAACCCCTGACAGTTGTAGCATAAAAGATTTATGGCGACCGGCGGGGTTGCTTTTTCGCAACCTCCGCCGATAACGAATAAGAGCTGGCATCACTAATAGAGTCCTCGTCACCTTCGCCACCCGTTAGTGTATTGTCCACATGCGCTCCCGTAGTAGCCCCCACCTCTCCACCTCCTTCCCATCCCCACTATGCTCCCGTTCCCTCTCCCATCAGCACATCAACAGGTTCATCATTCCCATGGTGCCTTTTCGGTGTCGATATATATCCCTCATCACCACCTTCATCATTTCTGCCCCTTTTCCCATTAGGTTTTCCTTTCTTAAAAACGCCCTCCCCTTTACTCATACTCCTCTTTCACCTTGTCCATGACTGAGCAGACGTGCTCCCTCCTACATCCTTCAAGGAACACGGGATTTTATCCGCATCCCCTCCCTGCTTAGCATTGCCACCCATAATATCCGCCCCATCACTAGCACCAAGTTCCTTAGCTGCCAGAGCCCGTTGTCCCTGTGTGACTATAGTATTATCCATTCGTACTCGCTCTTCATTTTTAGGGTTCTGTTTCCCCTTTGAAGCTAAGGATACCTGCTGCAGTTTTCTCACCATATCCGCTACTGCCTCATCGGCCTCAGCACGACTTATCTCATCAAACTCCTTCCTTAAAGATCTCCCGGCCTTGCCTTTTACGTGTTCATCTGGTTTCTGAGGTTTCCATGGTGATGCCCGTAGCCACGCACCATAATCATGCGTCCCTTCGTCATATGGGCCATCCTCGCAATCCTTCTCGCCATGGCCTAAGAGTCCACTCCCATAGCAAAACAGTGGGAGCCTCTCATATTTCACTGGGAACTCCACTGCTTTCCCTCCCTTCATACGAACCAAGGCTACCTTTTTCAGTTTGGAATTCACATTATGCACCACCCTTAACCTCACCGCACTGCTCGTCACATGAAGGCTGGTGTCGTCTCGCCCTACATAGACTCCTATCTGGTTCCCCAAATTCTTATGGTTATCCTCCTTATCTCTCCCTTCCAAAGGAAGGTCGTAAACCCTAACCCAAAAAGGCACATAACTCAATGGGACATCCCAAAGCTTACCGTTAGGGTTTGGGTCATTTAAACACCATACGAAGGAATCAAAGTGCCAAGGTTGCCCCTCAAGAACTTTAGGATTATCCTTTGCCTCCGTAAAATTAAATATGAACATTTTTGTATTACTGTCAAGGATGTTACCTGAGACCGGTTGCTTTGTGCTCCATAACTTGCTCATTGTGTCGATGACGGCTCTGGTATTGACTGTTTTTTATCCCCACAATCGACCAATTAGGGCATAGGTCGATGGTGTCTCCTCTTCCGCCCCACCCGTATCCCATTCAAAATCATTTTGGTTTTCCTCATTACTAGCCAAGGAAATCACTTGCTCCATCGTGGTAAAATACAAAAAGAAACAAAAAGAGAGAAAAAAACCCAGAGGAAGGGACGATGTTCCAGGAAGAGAGGACGAAAAATCGCTCACAAGACGCCCTAGGAAAACCTCGTGCTCTTTAATTTTTATATTATTCTTAAGGTTACGTTATAAGATAATAGTAATTCATATTGTTTCTTACTCGTTCAACTGTGTGAAAACTTAGAAGAATAATCAAGTGCTTTCTTAGTAACTTAAGATAGTCAAATAGAATATCTAGTGATATTCAAATTGAGTTATAACTAGAGTTAGTTATACGAGTTGGGTTGATAATTTTGTAATCCGGAGAAAGGTACTAAAATTATTAATCGAGAATAGTGGACGTAGGCTTTGACGTGTGAAGCTGAACCACTTCAAAATCGTTTTTCTTTGCAGTTTTCGTTTCTGTTCATTTCATTACGTTCACGATCACTTAGTTAAATATTTAAAGTTTAATCAATAAATTTTAAGTAATTAATTGCACTGACATAAAATAAAAAGTGGGCATAAGTTTTTAAATACTCAATTCACCCCCCCCCCCCCGAGTATTTCGACTGTGATAGACTCTTCAATTGGTATCAGAGTCTCGTGCTCTTGATTGCCTAAACCGCAAAGAGGCTAGATCCGTCTATCTTTTTATCTTTTTATTTTATTTTAATTCCGCTGCCTTACACGTGTGAAATGGATTCCAAGTATCTTAAGTGTCCTATCTTTGATGGGAAGAATTATGGACTTTGGAAAAACATGATAACACACTACGTAAAAGGACATGATTGGAAGTGCTGGACGATTATTAAGAATGGACCACACAAAACTTTGGTCGCATCTTCGGAAGGCACTACCTATGAGAAAAAGGAAGAAGACTATATTGAGGCTGATTAAAAGAAGGCTGAGAGAAACTCGAAAGCAATAAGCCTGTTACAAAACGGCATGACATCGACCGAATTCGATCGTATTTCTTCTTGTACTTTGGCCAAGGAAATATGGGATGGTCTTGAGTTGGTTATGAAGGAACGTCAGCTGTTAGGAAATATCGTATTGACTTGCTGATTTAAAAATATGAACTGTTTAAAATGGAAAAGAATGAATCACTCGATAGCATGTCAGCACGATTTTCTACCATCGTCAATGAGCTTAAAAATCTTGGCAAAACTTTTAACTCCGAGGATATTGCTAGAAAAGTACTTAGTAGTTTAACCAAGAAATGGCGTCCCAAGGTCACGGTTATGGAAGAAGTCAGAGATCTCACTCCTCTACCTTATGCAGAACTTATTGGTGCTCTCATGGCTCATGAACTCGTCTTGGAAGACGATGAGGCCGAGGCCAGTAACAGTAACAGCATGGCTCTACAAGCTTCTGCTAAGGAAGAATAAGATGTTGAAATAGAGGACGAAATGGTTTTATTTTCTAAGCGATTTAATAAACGCATCTTCAGAAATAAGCAAGCAAAATCGTTTAACAACAACAAGTCCTATAATAAGAAAACTTTTACGTCTAAGAATACGTTTGCTAACAGAGGATGCTTCAAGTGTGGAGAATCTAGTCATATGATTAAGGATTGTCCCACGTGGGAGAAAATTAAAGACAAAGCAAAACGTGGGAAGACCAAGAGGGAATTCAAGCAAGTAATGATGGCATCATGCTGGGGAGATCTCGACACTGAGGACGACGAAGCATCAGAAGAAGAAGAAGAAGAAGTTGCTAACCTATGTCTAAGCAACGTCAGTCTTAACCTCTTTTCAGACAATGATAGAGATAGCGTGGACTCCTACTGCTGCTTTCTATGAAATTCCAAGTCAGAAAAAGAAGAAGAGGTAAGCAATCTTGAACTTAAGAAAAGTGTTAAGAAATTGCCTAAGAATGCTTTAATTGAATACTTTGAGCAATCTCTTGATAAGTGTCACGAACAAGAGATGGAATTGAAAGACTTGAAAGAACAAATTCTCGATATTGCTGAAGAGTATCATCTCCTTAAAGCAAAGGCCAAAAAGCTTAAATCTAAAGTTACAGCTAATATGGCTACAACTTCGGATATGACAAATGCTGAGAAGAAGGCTCTTGAGTCTAAAGTTATAGCTAATGAAGCTATAACCTCAGATATGAAACTCAACATTAAGCATCTTCAAGCCAAAGTTACAGCTAGTGAAGCAATAACCTTGGAATTAAGGAAAGTCAAAGAGCTGCTTCAGTCAAAGGCAACGGCTAGAGAAGCCGTGATATCAGACCAAAAGAAGAAGATAGAATCTCTAACTCAACAATTAAAGGAATCTAAAACCGTTCTATCAAATACTAAAAGAACGCATACCGAGACGGTACAAGTTCTTAATGACAGATTCCAAAACTTTCGTGACAATTATGAAGAGACTCATCCTCCCAAGGTCATAGAGTCAGACCATTACAAATGCACCAAAGAGATACAGTCCTTAAAAGAATTACTCTTGCATGCTAAAAAGGTTCACGAAAAATGGGAAGGTAGCACACGTGTCCTAAATTTCTTAACTGAACAATCAGACAATAATATGAAAATGGGATTAGGGCACGAGTGCTATGGTCATAGAGATCACTCTAAATACAAATCAACCCCTTCCGAACGAGATTTCAGAAGAAGAAAATATTCAAATCTACCAGAATACTTGATTTGTAATTACTGTGGTCATATTGGTCATATGCAAGAAAACTGTGTAAAACATGCTCAGGATTTAAGAAAAGGAATCTACTTTGTTAAAGCTTCTGACACTGTTTTCGAGGATAATGATTGTACCCCATCTGAACCAAGTACAAATTGAGAACGCAACAATGATCATCGTTGGTTCTATGATATGAGCTTTGATTTTAAGAAGGCTACCAAATCAGAACAAACACCTAAACCTAAAGAGCCCTTCAAAACCAAAGCTCCCCCAAAACAACCTAAAAGACAACGACATGAGGAACTCAGAACTCAAACCAAGACGGTTCCCAGACAAACCCATTCGCCTCCAAAACGTAAAGTTATTAAAAAGGTTTGGGTCAGAAGAGATTTAGTTTTTAGAGTGACTAACGTCAAAGGACCCAACTTAGCTTGGGTACCTAAAACCTGCCTCTAATTATTTTGCAGGTTGTAGTGAAAGAAAATAAATTATGGTACCTTGATAGTGGATGCTCAAGGCACATAACTGGAGATGTAAATTTATTTCTTTCACTTGAGCCCTTCGATGGAGGTAAGGTCACATTTGGCGATAACAAGAAAGGTAAGATTATCGGTGTTGGTAATGTTGGAATATCTTCTTCTCATGCTATTAGTGATATTTATCTTGTTAGTGGTCTCAAGCATAACTTACGGAGTATCTCTCAATTATGCGACAAAGGAAATAAAGTTGTCTTTCATTCAGATTCTTGTCGAATACTAATTGAAGGAACAAGTAGTGTTGTGCTTGAGGGACATCGTAGAAGGAATGTCTATATGATTGATCTAAATAATATTCCTACTAATTTGTTCACATGCATGAAAGTAACAACGGATGATCCATGTCTTTGGCACAAAAGGTTTGCTCACATAAATTCAACAACGTTGAATAAACTAAAGAGATGGGATTTGGTTAAAGGACTTCCCTCAATCAAATTCGATCAAGAGACTTTATGTGACTCGTGTGCTCGATACAAACATGTGAGATCATCGTTCAAACCCAAGAGAATGGTAAGTACCAATGAACCACTAGAACTCGTGCATATGGATCTATGTGGCCCTATGAAGGTAAGAAGTAGAGGTGGATCCAGGTATGTTTTCGTTATAGTTGATGATTACTCTAGATATGTTTAGCCAATCTTTCTCATCTCAAAAGATGAAACTTTCGAAGAGTTTGCAATTCTAATGAAGCTTGCCCAAAACAAATATAAATCCAAATTAGTATCTATTCGTACAGATCATGGCACTGAATTTGATAACCATGCTTTTATAGAATACTGTAGGGAGAATGGTGTTGGGCATAACTTCTCGGCATCACGAACCCCATAACAAAACGGTGTTGTTGAGCGTATGAATAGAACATTGGTTGGCACGCACAATGTTGTTATGTAGAGGCCTATCTCGCAATTTTTGGGCTGAAGCTGTTAGCACTGCATGCTATGTTCATAATCGAGCTTTGATTAGACCCATTCTCAAGAAGACTCCTTATGAGCTTCTTAGGGGATGTAAACCTAACATATCACATCTACGTTGCTTCGGGAGTAAATGTTTTGTCCATAATAAAGGCAAAAATAGATTAAGCAAATTCGATCCCAAAAGTGACGAAGTGGTGTTTGTCGGTTATTCTAATCATAGTAAAGCATATAAGGTTTTCAATAAGAGAACCTTATGCATCGAAGAAAGTGTTCATGTTGTTTTTGATGTGAATAATATGTTTGACAAAGCTGAACAGGATGAGGAAGAAGATTTGAACGAACCTGACTTCCGACTATCCAGGGATGATCTTCCAGAATTGGATGAGGAAGATAAAGAAATTGAGGGCACAAATGATGAACAAGGAAGCCCTTCAAACGATAAAGGAAAGAGAACTGAGAGTTTAGTTGATGATACTAAAACATCTTCTCAATCTAAGCAATTGGAGAATAAAGTTATAGCTGATGATGTTATAACATCAACTCCAAGTAAACGAACTAGGTTCAATGTTATACCTGATTCTGTTATAACCCCAGGATTGGATTAAGGGGGAACAAGGCTTGAACCCCAATCATTCGAAGAAGGTGAGACTAGTTCAGATGAAGATGTGCCTCCTGTTTCTAAGAAATGGAGATATAAGGACTCTTATCCAATAGAGACCATCCTAGGAAGTATGAATGAAGGTGTTCGAACTCGTAGAAGACTTAACAACTTTTGCTCGTTCCACTCCTTTCTCTCAGCCATTGAGCCAACAAATATCAAAGAAGCACTTGCAGAACCAGATTGGATCGTTGCTATGCAAGAAGAGCTTCAACAGTTCGAACGGAACAAAGTTTGGCATTTGGTTCCTAGACCTAAAAACCGAACTGTTATTGGTACAAGATGGGTTTTTAGAAACAAGCTGGATGATACAGGAGTTATTGTACGAAATAAAGCCAGATTGGTTGTACAAGGGTACAATCAACAAGAACGAATTGACTATGATGAGACCTTCACTCCTGTAGCCAGACTTGAGGCTATTATATTATTAATAGCATTTGCTGCTCATAAAGGAATTAAACTTTATCAAATGGACGTTAAGTCAGCATTTCTTAACGGTTATTTGAATGAGGAGGTTTTTGTTGAGCAACCTCCAGGATTTCTCGATAGCAAGTTTCAAAACCATGTTTTCAAATTGGATAAAGCCTTGTATGGTTTGAAACAAGCTCTGAGGTCATGGTACGACAGATTGTCAAAATATCTACTTGAAAGTTGGTTTAAAAGAGGATCTGTCGACAAAACCTTATTTCTGAAAACTGAGGATTCCGTTTTATTAGTTGTACAAATTTACGTTGACGATATTATTTTTGGTTTAACTAATGAACGTCTATGTAAGTATTTTTCAGAATTAATGACCTCAAAATTCGAGATGAGCATGATGGGAGAACTCAAGTTCTTCCTTAGACTCCAAATTCAACAAACTGCTGAAGGAATTATGATACACCAACAAAAATAAATCAAGGAGCTAATCAAGAAATTCGGTATGGAAAATTCGAATTCTAAGCCAACTCCTATGGGTACAGATAAGAAGTTGACTTTGGATGAAAACGGTAAATCTATCGATGAGACGACTTATCGAGGTATGATTGACTCACTTCTTTATTTAACTGAAAGTCGTCCTGATATTATGTTTAGTGTATGCGTATGTGCTCGATTTAAATCGTGCCCTAAAGAATCGCATATGATTCCAGTTAAGAGAATCTTGAAGTATTTAATTGGTACATCTAAATTATATCTATGGTATCCTATTGAGTGTAATTTCGATCTCATAGGGTACTCAGATGCAGATTATGCAGGTTGTTCACTTGACAGAAAAAGTACTTCCGGCATAGCTACGTTTGTTGGACCATGTATTATTACATGGGGCTCAAAGAAGCAAAATTCCATTTCATTATCTACAGCTGAAGCCGAATACATTGCCGCTGGGCTGGTATGTTCTCAACTTTTATGGCTTAAGCAACAATTATGTGATTACGGTGTTAATGTTGGATGTATACCTATTTTATGTAATAACACGAGTGCTATAATTATATCTAAGAACCCTGCGCAGCACTCACGAACTAAGCATATAGACATTAGACACCATTTTCTACGTGACCATGTAGATAAGGGCGACATAAGACTGGAATTTTGTAGTACAGAAAAACAATGGGCTGATATTTTTACCAAAGCATTGGCTAGAGAACGTTTTGAGATTTTACGATTGGAAATTGGTTTATTTGGTGGCAACTAAACTTGTCACAAATATTTTATTCTCCGTATGACTGACTAGATTTGACGAGATTGTATGACTGTGTCCGTATTTTTCGTTGTAAGTTTATTTGTTTTAAATGTTATATTATATTACAAGAATATTCCGTCTACTAGTCATGTATATCTTATGCTCTATTACGAACCATAAAGTCGGTAACAAATTTTATTTGTTATATCTCCTTACCGAAAATTCCTCTATAATTCTATCATTTGTCAAATTTTATCTTACCATATCTCCTAAACTTTCTATAATATTTGGTAAGTAAATATCTCCTAAACTTTCTATAAAATTTGTTAAGTAAATAAATGAAAGAAAAAAATCCGATAAAATCCACTTGCCTAATCCTACACGCCACCCTACTCCCTTTCCTAATCCCATATAAACTCAACTTACCATAATTTACTTTGATCAAACCCATAAATACCCCACCTCCATCTGTCACCATCACCTCACAACTCTAAAAAAATTTACCTCTCTCAATACTTTTCCACTCTCAACCTCCAAAAATTAATCATCATCATGACACCTCCTTCAACTCGCCTCCACTCTCCCTCAACTCGGTCCACAACTCGGATCGGGTCATCTAACCCACCATGCAATAAATCCTTTACTCCTACCAAAACTCCCTCACCTCAACCAAACCATAAGCCTACCAATCCCGATCATAACCGGGTTGATCCTAACCTAGAGAGGAAACGACGAAATCTTAACAAGGGTAAGAAGAAGGTTGTTGGTTTTGAGGGTTCGGTTGAAGAAACTGAGATAGTGGTCAATCAAGCTGGTCCTCAAGAGCTATTTTTCATTATTACATGCCGAATGCAACATTGACGGGTCTTGATAAGGTTCGACTTACCGCCGATGAAAGCACTCGGGTAAACCGTGTTATGAGATACATTATTCATGGAGGACGGTCCTATTCCGAAAAGTGGTATAGAAAAATTGAAGCTTTACAATTTTTCAAAGATTTCTTAACCTATCAAGAGTGGAAAAAGGTTAGCTCTTTCATCGGTCCCGTATATCCGATTGAGGTAATCCAATTTTATTCTTCGGTTTCTATGAGGAATAACATGTTGCATGCAATGGTCAATGAGTCTGAAGTTACCATCTCCCTTGACGATTTTTGTACTCTGTTTTTGGTCCCTGATGATGGGATCGAAATCAACCCGAGTGCGGAATGGGGAGATGTGATGGAGGAAGAGAAGCTCAAAATTAAAAGGTCTTTTGATGATGGTGCTACGGGGTCGAGTAATATGTTAGCAGGGCCGTTTACTCCTAAGTTGAAAATTTTCCTAAATTTTCTTTGGAATACGGTTGTCCCGAGGAGAGGTGGTCGTGATAAGTTGTCAAGTTATGAAATGGTTTTGGTCTCAAAGTGGCTCGAAGGAACCAAGGTTAGTCTACCTTGTTTTGTTTTTCATCGGATTATCCAAACTAGTATTTCCGTCACCGAGGAAAAATTGTACACCACTTTGGATTTACCTTTTGGAATGTGGATTTCTCGGTTGTTCCCACATAAAGAGGTTGTCGATCCTCCTAGCTATGGCGTCATGGTCAAGGATGAGATGTCGGTTGTGGAACAAAAGTTGGACTCGTTTATGGCGAGTATTTGTGATAAATTAGATGCTCAAAACAGGTTGATTGCGGAGTTGGTCTCGGGTTTGGGTAAAGAAAAGAATGGGGCTTTGATTTCGAATGGTTCGGGTAATACTGAGGTCCTATCTTATTTGCATGGGTTGGAAGTGTTGGAAAATGTGTCCTCAACAATAGTGCGATCACATGATTTAATATCATAATTAAATCTCATATTAAGAATATGTGAGGGAGGATTTATTATATAATCAACTGATCGTCATTAATCGGTAATGATTGGCTGACTAGAGTTTGACATTACTGTCGTGTGACGGTGGTGGTCAGTTGATCCCTTAAGGTCACACCTAAAGGACAATTCCCTTAATGGATAAATTGATTAATTGTATGACGATACAAGGTAATCAATTCCTTAAAATTGAACAATTTACTTGTGATAGAGAATATTCGTATCTTATTGTAATGGGATTAAATAAGATTTATTTTGGAAATAAAAATGCTTTATTACTAAAATTACTTATTGTTTGAGAAACAATAGAGATAAGAATGAATGGTTAATTATAATTACAAGATGTTATGAATTATAATTTTATGACCCATTTTCTTTATATGATCAAGTATCATTATTCAATTTGTTATATGTAATTTAATTAATTTGTAAAATGATATTTATGTGATAAATATACATTAAATTAATTAATAACATGTAAAATACTACATGTGACATGTTGTGTGACAAATCACAAATTGATAAAATAAAATGGTAGTCCATTTTATGGACATGCACCGAATGGAGGAAGAAGTGTGGTGTGAGGATGAATTATTTTATGGGAAATAATAATAGGCTTTGCTTTTGTAGCCTTACACCTATCCTACTTTGTCTTACACACCTACACATTGTGAAGACAAAAAGAGAAAGGCAAAGATGCCTTCCTTGGCCCCTTCCCACCGGTTGCATGCATCATATATGAGAACATTTTGTTCTCATTTTGGTGGTTAATTCATTCATGCTCTTCTACATGTAAACCTTCACATATTCTCTTTATCTCTCTAAATTAAGATTTTGAGATTCACAAGCATTTGTTCATCCATTCTAATATCACAATAACATTACTAGTGTAGTAATAGATATAATATTAGAATCATTTTAAGGGCACTAGTATAATAATCTAGTTAATTAGTATACTAGTTTAAGGGTAAGTCTTGGGTGCAATCTAAGGAGGATTTCTATACTTGGGATCTTGGAGGATCATCCATCATATTAAGCTCAAGAACAAGTGAACAAAGGTGACCTTACTTGTGCCCAATATTTCGAACCAACCTACAATGTAAGAGACATTGTTTTTCTTATAAATCTTTCATTTTGTTATGCATGCACTAGATCTCAAAAACAAATAATTAAGAAGTAAATAAACCTAACAAGTGGTATCAGAGCATAAGGATGTTGCATGCATAATCGGTTATTATTTTTCCGAGTTAAAAAGTTAACATATAAAACTAAAAATTTGTGATTTATAAGTATAAGCCACGAAATCATCATTCATGCTATATATTCTGGTCGTCAAATGTTTTTAGGTCATTTTTATGATTTATGAAAATTTATTGCTCATTTTTATGATTTTTGGTCATTTTATTGCATTTTTATGACTAAAATGGGAATTAAAATGCTAAAAATAGTTAAACTAAGTCTCTGATCTTGAAAATTTTATATGACCTCACATGCATATTTTACAAGTTGTGTGTAAAATCTCGTATTAATTGAATTAATATTGCATGATTTATGATTTTTATGAGATAAAAATGGATTAAATAGGTAAAATGGTTAAAAATAGTTAAATTTCGAATTGGGCTATGAAAATTTAATATGTTGTCACATGCATAATTTACAGAGTGTATGTAAATTTCGAGATTTAATGATCTTTTTTAGCATGATTTATGAATTTTTAGAGTAAAAATGGAATAAATAGTGAATATTTTGGCATAAATAGCTAAAACGATTTGAATGGCATGAGAAAATTATTTAAGGTTGCATAAATATCCCACTAATCAGATATAAAGTTTTAAAGTTGATTGGATTAATTATTGGATACTTTAGATGTTTTATGAGATAAAACCGATAAAATGCAACTATATTTTCTCAAAATTAATTCAAAAATTTTAACCATATTTTTTGACATTATGAGTGTCATGGAATTATTCCATAATGTTCAAAAATTTAAAATTCAAATTTTGAAATTTTTATAATTTAATTTGGATTTATTTCATAAATATTATGTTTTTAAGGTAAAAAATGAGCATAAAATTAAATCAAGTTGAATTATTGTCAAAAATTGAGTGATGACTAATTTTTGAGTCCTAATAAGTGTTAGGATAATTAACTTGAGCTTAGATGTGATTTAAGTGTTAATTAGTGATTATAAAAGGTTATTATCACGCATTTCTATAAAACCGGGTTATATATACGACATAAGTTAAATAGGGCGATTTGGCAAATAATTTGGCATGATAGGTACATATTATAATGCTGAATATTTCAATTGTTGAATATCTTTTATTTATGTAATTTTGAATTATGTAATTTTATCTTAGTATGGCTTTAGTTTTAATTGATATTACCCGTAATGAAAGGGAATATTGATTCGGTTGTAATTTAATGTGATCTCGTATCACTTTTATTTTTATTAGTTTTTCCATTTTACAAATGTATAATAGGAATAGCTTTGTATTTTTATTATTATTTGTAATTATGGAGTATCTTCAAGACGGTGCCATTCGGAAAGGTGATCCGACGAAGACCGTGTTCTTGGAAGGCGTGCCAATTGAAGATTCAAGGGACCAAAGGAGTTGGTTTCCGAATATGTAATAGATTATTAGATTTTCGTTTTAGGAAGGTCATACTAGGAATTTATTTTATTTATTGCTTTGCATTTCTTTTAATATGTTACATGCATTGCCAAATCGCCATAAACAACAACATGCATTTCAAATTGAGTCATCGACCGTGTCAATTATAATTATCGTAGTTCACCGCTTTAGTTCAATTTAAACGTGATAGATAATAAATTGACAAGACCTCTCATATATAATAATTGAGAAATAGCCTTACCAAATAGTAGAAACCATGAATCCCAATTTCATAAGGGAGTTAAGTCGGCTTTACCGTAATACAAACCTTGTTACGTTGGGTAAGTGGGTAATAAAATGTTATTACATCGAAATTTGGATTGAGCTCAACGGAAGTATTCGTGACCGTAGTCGCATGTGTTCCGGGCTAGAGATGAGAATTAGAGTAATTTTTATCAACCGAGAGTTCTAAAAGTAGAATCGATTAAGAGGTTAATCCACCGAGTTATATGAATAAGGGATGACTCGGCTTACCGTACCCGTATTAATATAAATTTGGATCTCGGAATCATTTATGTTAGTTGGGTGGAGGTCACTACATAGATGCTAAAATACTTGTATTAAAATATACGAGTACTATAAAACGATAGATGTTAATTAATTCCTTCATTTCCTATTTTGTAGTCAAAATTGTTTTAGCAATGGCAATGGCAACTCCAATCACATCCGCATCCACTAGTTCGACCACGCTTACCAATGTGTCATGGCTCCGATCCTTCATGGATCGATGTAAGTTAGAAAAGAATGGGTCTAATTTCACCGATTGGGACGCGCAACTTCGCTTGGCCGCAGAGGGTGACGACAAGCTTCGTTACCTTACCGAGGCATCTCCCACCGAACCTAATGCTAGGTCCACCGCCGCCGCTAGGTTAGCCTATGAGGTTTAGCAAAAGGAGTCGGCCGCGATAAAAAATGTGCTGATCTTTGCCATGGAGGCCGAACTCCAACGAAGTGCTATAAAGATTAGCACCGCTCATGAGATCTCCATGAAGCTTGTGAACATGTTTTCATGAGCTCCTAGGGTCATACAATATGAAGCGGCTTCCGCATTCTTTGATCTTAACATCAAGGAAGGCCAAAAAGTGAGCCCTCATGTGCTCAAGTTGATGGAGCATGTTAAGACCTTGAAAATGCATAAGGTGGAGATTCCCGATGGACTCGTGATTGATCGCATCCTTCATTCCCTCAACAAAATCAAAGCATATGTTCAAGGATTCGAAGGAAACTTACTTGGTTCAGAAAGCTCAGCGGTGGATTTGGTTCTTTTTCTTGATTCCCTAAATTGGGGGAGGTTCTAGCAATCTAGTAAACAAACAGCCCCGCTTCGCCCCAAAACATGCGCCTATAACTTACTTTTGACCTTCCTTGCTATTGAACACCTATGGGAGCAGGGCTTGAGATTCAATCGTCTCGGGCCAGCCCCGGGAAAGAAGGCTTGGATTCGATTTAAATCTTTATCTTTACGCAAGACGCTTACCTAGCCAACGCTTAGATCCGGCTCTACCCAAACTTTTCTGTCTCTGTATGAATATGTACTTGAGTGAGAACAACACGAAGTAAAAAGTCATTAGTAACCGAAATCACCGGCTTTTTTTAACTTGTCCAATATTACCTAAATCTCATCGTTAAGGTACCTCTATAATGGTGTGGGACCGGCAAAAAGCTTCAAAGAATCTCTTTCTGGTTGCTCAAACAAAACAAAAAAAAGTCTGTTGTTGGTGGTCTAGCCCTTCTTACCCAGTTTCTTTGTCTTGATTTGCGGAACATTTATCGAACGTGTGAACGGAGAGTGGGCAGAAGGGCACGATATGTCATCCCTCGGTTTTGGGGCTCATATCGGGCCAAGAGATACGCTGCGCTTAGGCCTTTAGGAGTTGTTAGTTCCGCAGCTCTGGAAGAGAATTCCATGAAATTTTTATTTAGAAAAGCCGGACTCCTTGCACGGCGAGCGAAGCGGGACTCGTGAGTGAGGTGTCTCATAAGAATAGCCTCGTGATCGGATTCAATCAAATTTTTGTTTTTCAAAAAAATCGACCCTTCTTCCTATTATTTAAGGGGTTGAGGCGAGAAATGACTTCAATCTAGGAAACAGCCGAAACTTCGAGAGGGTCGCCTTTGAAAACGTTCGCCGGTAACCGTCACAAAAATTTCACTTCGAATTTCGGACCTCAACATCCGAGGAATCGTCTTTCCCTCTTTCTACTGCCTTTGTTTGACACGCCCTTGTCTCGGCCCGGTAAGCGTCACTTGGCTCGTGCACAACCTCGCCCGGGATCGAGAAGGTCAGGAAGAAGTTCGCACAAGGAAAGAGCAATAGACCAGACCAACCTACAAAAATGAAACGGTCGGAAAAACAAGGGGGAAAGGCATCCCTCGGTTGTGAAGACGAAATCACCGGCTTTTTTTTAACTTTTGCCATTTCTTTATGTTATTTGTACCAGTAACCGGTTTATGGATGAGTGCCGCCGTGGAGGAAAAATAGGACTCTTCGGCGGAGCTGGAGTGGGTAAAACGCGTTAACTGCCTGCTCGCATTAGCATTACGCGTAGGATTTTACCGATCTAAATCAAGCAGGTTTTACATGAAGAATTCCGGGTGAATTTCAATATGCAAGATAAGAAGGTTTCCCTTGATGAGTTTCACAAAATGCTTGTGCAAGCCGAAAGGGATATGGGGCTAATTGTTAGCTCCACCAAAGATGTGCTCAATCTCAATCATAAGAGCAAGGGAACCTTTAAGAAGAGCGGGAAAAAGGGGAAGAAGCGAACTCCCAACAGGAATATAGCTAAAGCTTGTGAAGCTAGTACCTCCAAGCTCAAGTACAGTGCCTCCACCGGGGACTAGAAGCGGCAAACAATGACACGACACGAAAACACGACACGAACCCGACACGAAGTTAATGGGTTTGGGTTTAGCCTTAATGACCCATTTATGTAAGTGGGTCGACACGAACACGAAACGAGATTTAATTGGGTCGGATTTGGGTTGAGCTCTTTAAACACGAACCTGACATGAATGACCTATTTACTAAATTAATCCTAATTTTTCTTGATTTTCCATCGCATAAATATACTTACACTTTCCAAATATAGACAAAACACGAAAACACGACACGAACCCGACATGAAATTAACGGGTTAGGGTTGAGGCTTGATGACCCATTTATGTAAGTGGGTTGACACGAACACGACACGGAATTTAATTGGGTCGGGTTTGGGTTGAAGGGTTCGTGACCCGTTTACATGTGACACGAACACGAACTGGACACAACCCGATCTGTTTGCCATGTCAACCGAGGACATGTGCCACTATTGTTGTGGTGTGGGGCATTGGAAGAGAAACTGTTCCAAATACCTTGGCGACATCAAAGCTGGAAAGGTTATTCCAGTAGGTATAGAACTATACCTATCTTTTATGTTTCAATCTCAACCTTGGTATGATGATACAAGTTGTGATGATTACCCTTTTTATTATAAATAGGGCCTCCTAGCAAGGACAAAGGCAAGGAGAAGCAAGCCTAGAGGGTCATGTGGGAAGCTAGAGTAGCCAACCGTGGTGATGGATCATTGGAAGCTTGGTTTTAATTTGCTTTGTCTTTAATTTTATGATGTATTTGAAGTTTTTAGAACTATTTTGATTTCCTTGTGTGACTTGGAAATTGGTTTGTAATCCTTTAAACAATTGTTGTGCTTTGGATATTTGTGGTTTGGTTTTCAACCCAAATCACTTATTTTATTACTTGTTCTAAAATCATCATCATTAATTACTTGCGTAGAGAAACATTAGATAGACAACTCAAATTGATCAAATAGACGATTATGATGATTGGATCATTATATGTCCATAAGCTATGAATTTGATTCTCCTTATGTCATTATTACTAAAAGTAACAACTTACTTATGTAAGATCAATTATAAAGTTGTGATGAGCTATTGAACTCATTAAATAGGGAATTTACGATACTATACGGACACATTATTCTAAACGGCTGGTCAACCATGAGATACCTAGAATATATTCTATTAAACAGTTGACATGGATAAGACTCGTATATTACATGAATCAAACTACCATGTTAGGGATGGCCTTTTGAAAGCTAATACATAGTCTAGATAAACTTCTGAAAATCCACCATATATATGTTTGTAACTCACAAAGCTATCTCTCAAGAAGATAGATGTATTTCTGAGAGATAGAGTGGGAGTAGATTGGATCGTTACAAACATGTCTTATAGTATTACTTTGTGAAAGTAATAGAACTATAAAGTGGGTGTGTAGTTGAATTATAATCTATAAAGATAGAATGGGAGCATAGTTCAGTGGGAGTTTATCACACATGCCTTATTGGTTAAAATATTACTTTGTGAAAGTGATAGTATCATGACCTTGTTACATACGAGCCATAGCATTACAATTCGAAAATGGTTACTCATGAGTAGATTTACTTTAAAGTGAGGTGTAACACCCCAAGTTATTGAGAGTAAGGTTGTCCCACATCGGGGAATTGAGGAGGTTGTGATATGTTTATAAGGGATTCCACCCACCACTTAGTAACAAGGCCTTGTGCTTTTGGGCTTAAGTGAGGACAAATAACGGGCCCAAAGGTGCACATCCCATCTTATTAGGGTTGTGTTACGACGTGGCGGGTCGGGTTGTTATAAATGGTATCAGAGCGACCCTGCGACCGTGTGGTGAGCTCGTGGTCGGGAGTACCCGGGTCACACACCTAGCGGGGGAGGATTCTGGGCTTGGCTGCGGTCAAGTTGGAGGCACAACGAGGACGTTGTGGTCTTTAAGTGGGGGAGATTGTAACACCCCAAGTTATTGAGAGTAAGGTTGTTCCACATCGGGGAATTGAGGAGGTTGTGATATGTTTATAAGGGATTCCACCCACCACTTAGTAACAAGACCTTGTGCTTTTGGGCTTAAGTGAGGACAAATAACAGGCCCAAAGGTACACATCCCATCTTATTGGGGGTGTGTTACGACGTGGCGGGTCGGGTTTTTATAAATATTATAACACCCCCACGGTAATTGAAAAGGTCCATTGATAGAGGCTTAAATGACTAGTGCTTAAAGGGATTGAAAGTACTACTCATATCAACAAAGTGCACTTTCTTTTATGGTCATCCATGCGAAAGAACTCCAAAGTTAAGCGTGCTTGGTTGGGAGTAGTCATAGGATGGGTGACCTCCTGGGAAGGTTCCCGGGATGCGCATGAGTGAGGACAAAATGTGCTATAAAGGACCCGTGTTGATCTGTGGGCCATGTACACAGCCTGGCGAGCTACCGTGAGTGACCACTCCCGACCCAGGGTTTGGGCTGGGGCGTTACAAGTGGTATCAGAGCAACCCTGCGACCGTGTGGTGATCAGAGGCAGTTGTTATACGCTCTTGGAGGCAGTGGTTATACTCTCCATTGTAATCACACACCTAGCGAGGGAGGATTCTGGGTTAGCGGTTATGCTCCCAGACGAAACGAGGACGTTGCGTTCTTTAAGTGGGGGTGATTATAACACCCCCACGGTAATTGAAAAGGTCCATTGATAGAGGCTTAAATGACTAGTGCTTAAAGGGATTGAAAGTACTACTCATATCAACAAAGTGCACTTTCTTTTATGGTCATCCATGCGAAAGAACTCCAAAGTTAAGCGTGCTTGGCTGGGAGTAGTCATAGGATGGGTGACCTCCTGGGAAGGTTCCCGGAATGCGCATGAGTGAGGACAAAATGTGCTATAAAGGACCCGTGTTTATCTGTGGGCCATGTACACAGCCTGACGAGCTACCATGAGTGACCACTCCCGACCCAGGGTTTGGGCCTTGGCGTTACATGAGGGTCTCTTTAAAGGTAAATAGATCTTCAGAATAAACAAATGCATAAGATTTACATGAAGATGTTGATCAAGATAAATTTTGTTAGGAATTGCCGCATTTCATTTTAATGAAGAATGGCAAATAAAATTCGCTTTTCTAAAATGGGAATTTAGAGAGGGAAGTGTTTGAAACACAAAACCTTAGATAAATATTTAAGAATCCTAACATCTTATGCGTAGCTTTCTTAAGTGATCCTTGAATGGTCTTAAGCAAGCATTAAAGGATTATACTTTTCATGTGATAATAGTGAATGGTTTCATTCTCATGATTGAAGAATCGTGATTATACATGAAGTTAAGTGGGAGCTAGAATTGTTTCTCCATGTCTTATATGTTGATAAACATATTACTTATTGAGAACAATGTACCAATGCTCTCTTCTGTGAAAGAGTGATTGGAGACTTGGAAAAGGATGCAAAGTATTCTAGATTTTGAATCTATGAGAGAGAATATTGGCATAGAGTTGAGAGTCTTATGAGGATAAGATCTTTCATATCTATTGTACATCAACAAAGTTAAAATAGGCTATTCATGTTGATAGAAGTGGAAATACTATGATGGAGTCATAATCATTCACTGAACCTATTAAGTTGTTGATCACATGTAATCGATTGCTAATGTTTCCGCCATTAGAACGATCATGTATGCCAACAGACGCACGTGTTGTGATGAACCATATGATAGGAGCATAATAAATTAATAACAAGTTAATTCATAAGATGGTCTTGTGAAAGCCTTAAAGAACAATTGAAGATTTGCTCATATGTTTGGATGATAAACTAAATTAAGTGTTGAAGGGTTGCATAAACTTTAGTTTCCAAACTTAAAGGGATTTGTTGAAATCCCAGGATGACTTGTTGACTAAGGAGTAAGAGACTAAAAAGGTGTTTTAGTTTCGCGCATTGCAAATACTATAAAAGGAATCTAAGTAAATTGTGATAGAATTGTCAACGTAGGGATTAAGGGTGAATCCCTTTACAAATGACTTTATCACAAGTTATACGATAACAGTGGGAGCATCTTTCAAGTTAAAGAGCCCAATTCTGGTAAGAGGACTAGACAAATACTTAGAGATAAATTCAAATTATTAGAAATAACATTGAATAGAAGGAAATAGCAATTGACAGAGTTGGAATATATGGATATAGGGTATATCCGTTTGCCAAGCTTTTCTTGCATTTTAATTAGTGTTAATATTACACTGAAGATTATAAGATATGAAGTAGTAATAGTGTATTGACTATTTATATGTGATAATTGCATTTATCGTTTGAGTTTCATTAAACTCACCCGTTACCTTGTCGTATCCGAATGGGTTGTAGAGACAAATTGAACCCCATTAAAGTGAACTGGATTGACATGGTATTTGCCCCTAGTTGCTTATATGAGGTAACGACTCGAAGTGACGAGAGTGTGATGCGATTGATGGCAAGTTCAAGTGCCATAGAGTCATATGGGATGACTAGTCGATCACATAGGCAGACTGTATGGGACACTCTGTCGGGCAGTGACCGCTTATAGAGTTCTGGTAATTCATAAAGCCTGGTCGTGGCAAGAGCTACTATAGTATTCTTGTGAGTCAATTCTTTTGACTAGAGACTATTCGCCCAAGTTGGCACAACTCCTGATTAGCTTTGATTTATACTCCATGACTTCATAAATGAGGTCAAACTGGGTATATTTTGGGTTATGATGCACTGTGGCTGAACGAAGGGAATAGGGCGATAGGAATTGTCCACCCCTTGTCAGGGTTGTTTGAAATCTCAAGGCCACTCGAGGAGTAGTTAAATGGAAATGCGTGGCCACGCTCGGAAGGTATCTATGATAGATAATTCCGGTCGACGCGATTACTCTCTGATCGAGGAAACCACTCAAGATATGATCAAATGTAAGTACGACCTGCAAGACACCTTGCATTGAGTGGGAGATTGTAATAGGACAAGAGAATTGGTGACGCATACTTGTCTCGGACAAGTGGGAGATTGTTGGAAAATGTGTCCTCAACAATAGTGCGATCACATGATTTAATATCATAATTAAATCTCATATTAAGAATACGTGGGGGATGATTTATTATATAATCAACTGATCGTCATTAATCGATAATGATTGGCTTACTAGAGTTTGACATTACTGTCGTGTGACGGTGGTGGTCAGTTGATCCCTTAAGGTCACACCTAAAGGACAATTCCCTTAATGGATAAATTGATTAATTGTATGACGATACAAGGTAATCAATTCTTTAAAATTGAACAATTTACTTGTGATAGAGAATATTCTTATCTTATTGTAATGGGATTAAATAAGATTTATTTTTCTAACAAAAATGCTTTATTACTAAAATTACTTATTGTTTGAGAAACAATATAGATAAGAATGAATGGTTAATTATAATTACAAGATGTTGTGAATTATAATTTTATGACCCATTTTATTTATATGATCAAGTATCATTAGTCAATTTGTTATATGTAATTTAATTAATTTGTAAAATGATATTTATGTGATAAATATACATTAAATTAATTAATAACATGTAAAATACTACATGTGACATGTTGTGTGACAAATCAAAAATTGATAAAATAAAATGGTAGTCCATTTTATGGTACATGCACCGAATGGAGGGAGTAGTGTGGTGTGAGGATGAATTATTTTATGAGAAATAATAATAGGCTTTGCTTTTGTAGCCTTACACCTATCCTACTTTGTCTTACACACCTACACATTGTGAAGACAAAAAGAGAAAGGCAAAGATGCCTTCCTTGGCCCCTTCCCACCGGTTGCATGCATCATATATGAGAACATTTTGTTCTCATTTTGGTGGTTAATTCATTCATGCTCTTCTACATGTAAACCTTCACATATTCTCTTTATCTCTCTAAATTAAGATTTTGAGATTCACAAGCATTTGTTCATCCATTCTAATATCACAATAACATTACTAGTGTAGTAATAGATATAATATTAGAATCATTTTAAAGGCACTAGTATAATAATCTAGTTAATTAGTATACTAGTTTAAGGGTAAGTCTTGGGTGCAATCTAAGGAGGATTTCTATACTTGG
Source organism: Silene latifolia (assembly GCF_048544455.1). Lineage (NCBI taxonomy): Eukaryota > Viridiplantae > Streptophyta > Magnoliopsida > Caryophyllales > Caryophyllaceae > Silene > Silene latifolia. The sequence goes on along the minus strand of NC_133529.1, from coordinate 103,151,899 downwards.
GATCTTGGAGGATCATCCATCATATTAAACTCAAGAACAAGTGAAGGAAGGTGACCTTACTTGTGCCCAATATTTCGAACCAACCTACAATGTAAGAGACATTGTTTTTCTTATAAATCTTTCATTTCGTTATGCATGCACTAGATCTAAAGAACAAATAATTAAGAAGGCAATTAGTTCACTATTAAAGGAATCTAATAAGAGGTAAATAAACCTAACAGGAAGCACATGTTGATGCTATGGCTCGTGATGCGGCTAGAGCGGCTAAGGAGTGCGTTCGTCATTCCGGGTCATTGGCTAATTTGGCTAGTCAAGGAGGGGCGATTTGGCGTTAAGGGAAGGCTATGCATGAGGATATGGAGGTCATTTACGAGGCTACTAAAGCCTTGTCCTTAAAGGTGCTCAATTTTGAGACGTGCCTCACGGCACAAGCTAACCATGTCCGGTCGTGCTTTGATCTTCTTGACTCTCTTGAGTTTAGGACTCGTCCCGGTTATGTGAACCCGAATATCGTGAAACGCGACTACCCTTAAACCCGCCACAATCCTTTCCTTGCTTTCTTTTTATTAGACTTTATATTTTGGATTTATGTCTAATTCGGCCCATTTTGGCTTACTTTACTATTCGGCCCATTAGGCATTAAAACTTGTTAAATCATTCGGCCCTTTGGCATTAGACTACTTGGTTTGTAGTAGACATATGTTATATTTTGCATGCTTATCGTAGATTACTTTCTCGTTTTATAATCTCTCTTTGCATGATTACTACGTGTCTCGATCTATACTATTCTAGTTGTTTTATGTCTTTTCTCGTCTTTTCGATGATGTCAAGAGGAGGAAGAAAATGATCGTGAGTTAAGTATTTGCCTAAGCTTTCTCCTTGTCAGAACCTTTAATCTCTTAAGGTCCTTAGATGCTATACTTTGTATATCAGTGGTTTGTTCTTGCGTTCAACTAACTATGACTTTTATGGTATTATGTTGAGAGGGAACTTACTCTTAGTCACAAATCGTAAGAGACTTGTCATCATCAAAAAGGGGGAATTTTTTGGACCATATAGATATATGATTAAGTTTTGATAATGACAAGTGTGTACTTCATTTTATATATACTCTTGCTCGTAATCGTTTGTTTAGTCTTTGTTAGATTGACTTAGGTTTACAAGTTTAGCAAGTAATGTTTTAGCATCCTTGCCTATAACATTGAAGATTTGTGAAGCATCATTCAAGTAATGTTATAGCAGCCTGAACTATAACATTGAAGATTATTTAAGCGTCATAGTAACTGTAACAAGTTTCAAGTATGATGATCACTCAAGCAAAAGGCTCGATCAAGTCTATAACAAGCTCAAGATGAAGAGCTTATGATCAAGATAAAGACAAGATCCTTTACTGAAGATCTCCAGGAAGATTAGCTAGTATAGGTCTTCATCTAGTAATGGTATCTTAAGAAGAAATATTGGGAAAGTAAAGTTATAGCTATTTCACCTATAACTTTACTTACAGACTTAAGGTTATAGCTATTTCTACTATAACTTTGAGTAGCAATTTTATGGCACGATTTTAATAGTTTTAAAATCATTTTCAAAAGATAAAATTCTACAAATGTGTTTCAAAATCATGTGTGTATATGATAGAGATGAAATATGGGTTGTTATAATGAATAATTTGCATTTTCTATTGGTTAGTAAAACGGCTTATGGGTCGTCATGCTACCTAGGGTTTGCTAGATTATTTGATCTAACCCTAATCCAAGGAGTGGATTTTCGACCTAGCTGGACACGGCCAAGGGTTCGGTCGCACGGCCTTGAGTCGTCTTGGTTTCGTAAGTCCTCTAGTACAAGTAACCTATCCAGTTAAATCTAATAATATTTTTACAAGATATTCTCATATCATAAATATATATTTGATTTAATTTGTTTACTTATCTGAAAATCATAGAGATTGAATTAAGGTAAGATAAGATCTACTTTTATTTTATTTGCTAAAGTTAAATTATCTCATGGATTAAATTACGGAAGAGATAAGATTTATTTCTTGTGAAATAATCTATCTATCTCACGGCATCCATTAGGGTTTAGATCTAAACCCAAATCTTCCTCTCTACGATAAATACACATGATAGTTGTTCATTGAAAATAAGCTTTTCGAAATACAAAATTCCTTGCAAACAATTTTGAGTTTATTTATAATCAATTATTTTATTGTTTTGGATTTGAAAATCTTTACGAAAAGTCATGCTCTTTAATTTGCATATTATTCTTAAGGTTACGTTATAAGATAATAGTACTTCATATTTTTTCTTACTCGTTCAACTGTATGAACACTTAGAAGAACAATTAAGTGCTTTCTTAATAACATAAGATAGTCAAATTGAATAATTAGTGATATTCAAATTGAGTTATAACTAGAGTTAGTTATACGAGTTGGGTTGATAATTTTGTAATCCGGAGAAAGGTACTAAAATTATTAATCGAGAATAGTGGAGTGGGTTTCGACGTGTGAAGCTGAACCACTTCAAAACCGTGTGTCTTTGCAGTTTTCATTTCTATTCATTTCATTACGTTCACAATCACTTTGTTAATTAATTAAAGTTTAATCAATAAAATTTAAGTAATTAATTGCATTGATATAAAATAAAAAGTGGGCATAAGTTTTTAAATACTCAATTCCCCCCCCCCTCTCGAGTATTTCGACTGTGATAAACTCTTCATACTCGATTTGACTAACTTACGTTAATAAGAAAGTACTTGATTGTTCTTCTAATGTTCACACAATTGAACGAGTAAGAAACAATATGAAGAACTATTATCCAATAACGTAATTTTAAAAGTAATTGCAATAAAGAACAACACGACTTTTCAAAACAATTTTCGATTGCAAAATAATGATAAACTTAATTTGTTTGCAAGGATATTTTAAAGCTCAAGGTTGAAAAGTGTTTTGAAAGAATGAATAAGTATTATATTTATAGTAGAGAAGAGATCTAGGTTTTCTTCTAAAAACCCTAGATGTTGTGAGATCTCATGTAGAGTGTTACACAAGAGATCAATATTTATTTCTATCTTTACAATAATAATATTCGACAAGATAGCCTTTGGATGAGAGTTTTCCATATCAAATTTCCGGATTAGCTTTTTGATGTATTTTTGTTGGTGAATCTTAATTCCTTCACTTGTTTGTTGGATTTGAAGTCCTAGGAAGAACTTGAGTTCTTCCATCATGCTCATCGCGAATTCTGAGGTCATCAAATCTGAAAATACTTACACAATCTATTATTAGTTGAACCAAAGATAATATCATCAACATAAATTCGTACAAGTAATAAGTCTGAATCCTCAAATTTTAGGAACAAGGTCTTTTCAACAGATCCTCTCTTAAAATTGCTTTCAAGTAGAAACTTAGACAATCTGTCGTATCAAGCCCTGGGAGCTTACTTCAAACCATATAAGGCTTTATCTAATTTGTAAACGTGGTTTTGAAACTTGCTATCCGGAAATCCAGGGGGTTGCTCTAAAAAGACCTCTTAGTTCAAATAACCGTTAAGAAACGCGGTCTTAACATCCATTTGAAATAGTTTCATTCCTTTGTGAGCCGCAAAAGCTATCAATAGTCTAATAGCTTCAAGTCTAGCTACGGGAGCGAAGGTCTTGTCATAGTCGATTCCTTCTTGTTGATTGTAACCCTGCATAACCAATTTGGCCTTATTTTGAACAATAACTCCTGTGTCATCTAGCTTGTTCCTAAACATCCATCTTGTACTAATGACAGATCGGTCGTTAGGTCTCGGAACTAAGTGCCAAACTTTATTCCGTTCGAACTGTTAAATCTCTTCTTGCATAGCGACAATCCAATCTGATTAAGTAAAGGCTTCTTTGATATTGGTAGGTTCGATGGTGGAGAGAAAGGAGTAGAAGGAGCAAAAGTTGTTTAAACCCCTACGTGTTTGAACACCTTTCCTTATATTTCCAAGAATGTTCTCCATGGGATGAGAATCTTTATATTTCCATTTCTTAGAAGCTAGAGGCACGTCATTATCACTTGAAGTGGGCTCACCTTCTTCAAATGATTGGGATCCAAGAATTGTTCCCCCTGAGTTCAATCTTAGGGTTATAGTAGAATCAGGTATAACCCTAGATTCTATACCTTGGTTTGGATTTGAAGTTATAGCTTCATCATTTATAACTTCAGTTTCCGAATTCTTGTTTTGAGAGGAGGTTATAGTATCATCAACTATAGTCTCAGCTCTCTTTCCCTTTTCATTTGAAGGATCTCCATGTTCATCATTAGTGCCTTCAATTTCTGTATCATCTTCATCCAGCTCTGGAGGATCATCTCTAGAAAGACGGAAATCAGGTTCATTTATATCTTCTTCCTCATCCTGTTCAGCTTTATCAAACACATTATTCTCATAAAAAATAACATGAACACTTTCCTCGATGCACAAGGTTATTTTATTAAAAACCTTATATGCTTTACTATGATCAGAATAACCAATGAAAATAGCCTCATCACTTCTAGGGTCAAACTTACTTAACCTATATTTCCCATTGTTGTAAACAAAACATTTACTTCCAAAACAACGTAAATGAGAAATATTAGGTTTTCGACCCCTAAGAAGTTCATAAGGAGTTTTCTTTAAAATAGGTCTAATCATAGCACAGTTGTGTATAACATGAAGTACTAATAGCCTCGGCCCAAAAATTACGAGGTAAGCACTACATAAAAGCATAGTTCGAGCCATATCTTGCAAAGTTCTATTCATACGTTCAATGACACCGTTTTGTTGTGGAGTTATTGGTGCAGAAAAATTATGTCCTACACCATTAGCTCTACAATATTCTATGAAAGCTTAATTATCAAATTCGGTGCCATGATCCGTACGAATAGAGACAAGATTAGTTTTGTATTTATTTTAAAGGATTTTCATAAGACAAACAAACTCAACAAAAGTCTTGTCTTTGGAATGCAAAAATATAGGCCATATATACCTCGGGTAGTCATCAACTAGAACGAAGACATAACTGGATCCGCCTCTACTTTTTACCTTTATTGGGCCACATATATCCATATGTACAAGTTCTAGGGCTTGATTTGTGCTAACCACTCTCTTGGGCTTAAAGGACGATCTCACATGCTTGCAACGGGCACATGTGTCACACATCTTCTCTTGATCAAACTTGATTTTAGGTAACTCTTCAACCAAGTCCCATCGCTTGAGTTTATTCAAAATAGGAGAACTAATGTGACCAAATCTTTTGTGCCATAAACAAGGATCATCTAAATTAGCTCCATCAAAGGGCTCTAATGAAAGAAATAAATTCTTATATCCATTCATGTGCCTTGAGCATCCACTGTCAAGGTACCATTGATTGTTTTCTTTCACCACAACCTGCAAAACCATTTAAAGACGGCTTTTAGGTACCCAAGCTAGGTTGGGTACTTTATTGTTAGTCACTTTATGAACTAGGTCTTTCCTAACACATACTTGCATAATTATCTTTCTTTTGGACGATGGGTAGGATTGTTTTGGAAGTGTCCTAGGCTTATGAGACTCTCTAGGTGTTTCAAGCTGTTTTGTTGGTTGAGGTCTCTTAGATTGCTTGGGGTAATGATTCTTAGGTTCATTAGTCTTCTTTGTATAGTCAAAGGTCATATCATATAACCATAAAAAATTATTATTTCTAACTTCATCACTATCTTGTTCAGGAGTAAGACTTTCGTCTTCTGAAACATTATAAGCTTGTACAAATTTAATGTATTCATCAAAGTCTTTCATATGTTTAACATAATTCTCTAGAACATGACCCGTATGACCACAATAATTATATTGCAAATCAAATATTCAGGTAAATCATCATATTTGCGTTTTATGAAGTCTCGTTCAGAAGGGGTTTGATTTATATTTCGAGTGTTCTCTACGACCATAGAACTCATGTCCTAAACCCATTTTCATATTGTTGTCAGATTTCTCAGTTAAGAAGTTTAGGACACTTGTACTAACTTCCCATTTATCATGAACTTTCCTAGCATGTAGAAGTATTTCTTTCAAAGACTTAATTTTTTCATGACATTTAGAATGGTCAACATCATTTTCCTTTCTAAAGTTATCACGAAAGTCTTGAAATCTCTTGTTAAGAATACACATGACATCTGAGTGTTGTTTCTTAATATTAATCATTTGAGTTTTAGATTCTTTTAATTGTTGTGTAAGAGAATCAATTTCCTTCCTTTGATCTGAAACCACAGCTTCCTTAGCTATAACTTCAGATTTAAGAAGTTCATTAACCTTTCTCAATTCTAGGGTTATGGCTTCATTAGCTATAACCTTT